>NW_023596448.1:11735123-11772997 GCF_011947565.3 Pollicipes pollicipes | reverse complement strand
AAACGATACCTTGTGATGACAAAACGCGAAATTCCGCTGTTTATCCCACGTGCAACAGTCTTGCATCTTCCCTGGCCTGCCTCACCCTGTGCATTCTTGATACACACCGGCTTGTGAAGGATTAACTTCAAAAGAGGCAAGGTGAAGTCGGCCTGGTGCCAGGCCTTTGTCGGAGATGACGTCACACATATCCACCGGTGACGTCACACCCACCTGGATCTCCTGCAGTTCTGCCTTGCGTCGTCGGATGTCCAGCAACACTGCTGCTCTTCCGGCGTCAGGTCTGCAACGGAGGGGGCGCGGGGTCAGGCACGCTAAGGTTCAGCTGAGGTCAGCTCGCAGTCACGTGTCCGCCATGGTTTCCGCGTAGTGCGGCGCTGCGGTGCGCGTTCCGCAAATTATCAGGCAGTTCACCGCACACAGTTCCAACGCGCGGTTCGAAAACTCACAGCACTCACTGCTCAGCTCCGTCAGAACAGCTGCCATACCGGCCTTTGGAGCTGTCCGGCCGTCCCGCACCGCGGCCCCATCAGCGACGGTCAGCTCCGTCAGAACAGCTGCCATACCGGCCTCTGGAGCTTGTCCGGGCCGCCCTACGCACACGCGGCCCCATCAGCGACGTCCAGCAGCCATCTGGCGTCGAGTCTATCCCCGTGCCGTCGCCGCCGTCCGCCCACGCGACAGCTTGGGCCAATGGCATAGCTGGCGTGCCGGGCCGGCAGCGTGCGCGCCTGACGCGCGCCGCCAGGCCGGCCCGGCTGACTCCAGAGTCGGATGGAGGCCGCGGCGGCCGGCGCGGCGCCACGCTCCATCGTCGGAGCCGGCGCTGACTCATGGCCCGGGAGTCCGGCCAGAGCGCCGCGCCGTCCTGCCCGGCCCCGCTCCGGACAGCGCGCCGCGCCCGCCCGCCAGCGTCGCTGTACACGCGGCCGGCCGGTACGGCCTGCCTACGCCGAGCCGGCGGCAAGACGCGGCGCTCACCGATCGCTCAGATAGAGCAGCCATCGACGGAAGGCACGGCCGAGGCCAAGGTCGGCCGTCGGCGTGACGGGCTTGTGCGGCGCGCGCACCACACGGCGGCAGTACACCCAGGCCGCAGCTAAACGCCCACAAACACTGCCCTGATTCCAAGGTCGGCCGCGTCGGGCGTCATCGCCAGCCATGCGTGGCTCCCGGGCGGCGGCACGGCTGCCAACGGTAGGCGGAAGCGGCCCCAGCGGGCGGCCTCCATCCCGTGCACGCCTCTCGTCGATGATGAAACGCATGCGCTCTGGGACAAGCCCGTCCGCAGCCCCGGGATCAACCCGTCCGCAGCCCCGGGATGAACCCGTTCGCAGCCCCGGGATAAACCCGTTCCAAACGCAGGACAGCCGTCCCCAGCCCTGGATAAGCCCGTCCGCAGCCCAGGGATAAACCCGTCCGCAGCCCCCGGGATAAACCCGTTCAAAACGCGGGACAGACGTCCCAGCCCTAGATAAGCCCGCCCGCAGCCCCAGGAAGCCTGTCCCCAATCCCTGGATCAGCCCGGCCCAGTCCGGCAGACACGCACCTCGGAAGCCGCCACGAACAGGGACAGAAGCCCCGCTGAAACAAACCCTGAAATCCCGGCAGCGAGCTGCGGCCCCCGCCGCCTGCGCAGCCTCTAAAGTGCTGCCCCGCGGCGACGGGAGGCCGGCGAAGCGACGCTGCTCGGCCTCAGCTGAGGTGATCCCACACGACGCTCGGCCTCAACTGAGATGATCCCACACGACGCTCGGCCTCAACTGAAGTGATCCCACACGACGCTCGGCCTCAACTGAGATGATCCCACACGACGCTCGCCTCAACTGAGATGATCCCACACGACGCTCGGCCTCACTGAGGGTGATCCCACATGACGCTCGGCCTCAACTGAGGTGACCCCACACGACAACGCCGCCAGCTCGACAAGCCGCCTATCACGACTCAGTCAGCGCTCGGAACAGGAAACGCGTCACTGTCAGCCCTGGTTTAAGAGGAGATATGTTACGAATGAGTGGCCATCCGCTCGATGCCCCACCTGCCAGTTACGAGACTACCGGATGAGCGGCTACCATGATCAGATACTTGAATATATTTGTTGAGCTCATTTCGAGTGCAATTCCACAGAAAACCGCGCCTGTATCCAAAGAAAACGACGCAGACAACCCTGCCTTTGGACCTCTGCACCTCCCCATCCGCGCAGGTCCAGCCGAGACCTTTCACGCCTGGTCTCGCGCGCGCTTCGGCGAATCTCCGCCACCAGACCGGACCACCTCGACCTCAGCGGACCCCGCCGCCAGGTCAGCGCGCCGCCCCGCCAGCCGGTCGCCGTCTCGGCGGCACGCCGAACGACGACGGCGCCAGCGCCAAAGCAATCACGCCAATGGAGTCTAATTAGGCCAGGAGGTAACGGCCGGCGGCGGTGGCGGCGGTGGCGGCGGCGGCGACACGATACAGCACAGCACGGCCCAAGACGGCACCTTTCAAGACGGCATCTTTTCAAGACGGCACCTTGCCTTTCACCCCAGCGTGTTGCGGTCTGGTCTGCTCGCACAGCCCAGCACGCTCAACTGGACATGATCCGCACTGAGCTTAAAGTACCAAACCTAATAACATCAGGCCCACGACAACGAGAGAAAACATGTCATCAAATCATGCTTTTCGCATCTTGCTGATCCATGCCACACATTTCTTGTGAATTACTAAGAACACATGGCTATTGTGCTTCCTATTTTCGTCGTGGCTGTGCCCAGCAATGTGCTTAACTTTCCACATTGAGTTCGTCACGGTCCGATTCCAGGCTCAGTCTGGCCGGACTCGTCACAGCGATGCAAACCGATCGCCGGTCATGGAAGAGCTCCCCGGATCGGCACAATCGCCCAGCGGGGTGCCGTCACTCTGCTTCGCCCTGTCGTTAGGTTACAGTTCACTGTACTCAATTCATACGTCAATCCCCTCCAACACTCAACTTTAACAGCGTCGGCGTACCACCCAATAACATTCGGTCGCTGAAGCGCAGTGTACCAGTCCGCCACACGTCTTGCAGCGCGCCCCCAGAGCGCCCCCTGACGCCCTGCCCTGCCCTGCCCTGCCCTGCCCCGCCCCGCCCCGCCCCACCCCACCCCTCCCCCCCGTAGCGGCCCCCTGCGCGCGGTACAACACCGCCGTTCACCACCGTTCGCCGCCGACCGCCGACCGCCGACCTCAGGCCTCCGACCGCTGCCCGCTGACCCCCGCCGGAGCAGCCTCGGACCTGCGCGCCGGCCGCGCCGCCTCCGCCCCCTCCCCACCGCCTCCACCCACCAGATGTCACATCCGCCCCGCCCCGCAGCGGGAGGGGGGGGGGGGGGCGGGGGCGGCGGTAAACAAACACAGCACAGTGACCGCACGGGGCGGGAGAGAGCCCAGCCGAGCGCCGGCCTGTCGCGTAGTCACGCCAGCACCCGGGCCTTCGGCGTCCGTAATCTAAGAGCGCCGAGCATGTTTGCCAAACATCTTGCACGATCCAGCATCCGCCTGGTATGCCGGTCAATCTTGCACGACCCAGCATCCGCCTGTCAAGCGTCGTTGTGGCCCGGCGGGACCCACTGGTGACACCATGCTCTGGTCTGGTCTGGTCTGGTCTGATCTGGTCTGGTCTGCGCCTGGTAGCGCCGCTAATCGCTGCATCGCGGCTCCGGAACAGCGCCACGATGACACGAAGACCACACCATGAACAGGACGGCACTAGAACTAGAACCCCGTCCATGGACAGGACGGCACTATGACTAGGACCAGTCCATGAACAGGACGGTGCAAGGAATATGATCAGGTCATGAACGGGACGGTACTAGGAATACGACCAGGCCATGAACAGGACGGCACTAGGACTAAGACCAGTCCATGAAGAGGACGGCAGGACCAGTCCATGAACATGACGGCAGCACCAGGCCATGAACAGGACGGCACCAGGCGCCTACGTCCTGACATCGAGCCGTCAGACTCTCCCCGGCCGGCGGCGGAGGCGACTCCCGCTCATCCGTCACCGCTTCGCAGCCCGCTCCGTCTCCCCGTCCGCCGCCACCAGCTGACTGGAGGTCTGCTCTGGCTCGACGCGGCCGATCGGGGCGCCGCCACGAGCCCGGAGCGAGCGGTGTGCCGTCTCACCAGGCCAGCCCGGAGCGAGCGGTGTGCCGTCTCACCAGGCCAGCCCGGCGCGAGCGGCGTGCCGTCTCACCAGGCCAGCCCGGAGCGAGCGGTGTGCTGTCTCACCAGGCCAGCCCGGCGCGAGCGCTGTGCCGTCTCACCAGGCCAGCCCGGCGCGAGCGGTGTGCTGTCTCACCAGGCCAGCCCGGAGCGAGCGGTGTGCTGTCTCACCAGGCCAGCGCGGCTTCCGGTGCGCCGCCGCGTCCGTCCGTGTCCGGTTGCAGAGGAGCGGCCGTACCAGGCCCCGGCGTCCGGTGCCAGTCGGCCCAGCACGCGCCGGGGCGGCGGCAGCGAACCCAGCCGGGGGCAGCTCAAGTTCGGAACCGTCCCCACAGCTGACTGCCAACCCCTCTTCGAACATTTAATAACCTTGTTCTTGTTATTTGCTCACAAAAAGAACAGTTAACCGTTTTGTTCCGTCCATTTCCACCGATCGCACGTTTGATTTGTAAGAGAGCCGAGCGCCTTGCTCCTCTGGCCGTGCACGCCCTGTCCCGCTGGTCACGGGGCACGCCGACATCCGGCCCGGGGCCGCCTCATATGTCAGGTCACGGGGGAGTGAAACCACCCGGAACGCCAGCCGGCCACGCCATAAAACACAACCGGCGTCATGCGGTCGGAACGACCCCGTACTAACTCCGCCTTGACTCGCTACGGCCGAAGAAGGCGGCTCAGCTGTTCATCTATTAATGCCTTGCAACCTGTAAAACTACTAATTCGTTGCAAACTGTTTTACTATTATTCCCTAGTACGGATGACTTTTTCTTTAAAAAAAACATAGCAGACTTAAGCATGCCATGTACTCAGGCGTTGGTATATATCTTTGCATTTTCATGCATTGTCCTACGTTTTTCTCACCCAACGGGGAACATTTTGTTAACACGCCCAGTGTAAATGCACCAAATCTGTAGCACACCGCTCCAGACATCCGTGGGTTCCCAGCCTACCGGCCGCACCACGCGGAATGCGTTCGAACGCGACACCGAACTTCCGCATACGGGGGCCGCCCCTGGTTGCGGACAGCTTCAGCACACCAGCTCGTCCGAGTCCACAGCGTCCACATTCCACAGAACGAGACAGCAGATAAGGTATCCACGGAAGAGGACGGCCAACTTGCGCACCGCCGTCGAGTTACTGCTGGTCGACCACGGCCACGGCGGGACGCCTTCGTTAACCACTGCGTCATTCGGTGAAGGATGGCCGCACCAACGTCAGGGCGATAAAAACGCTGATGTTTCGAGCCAGCGAACGGTGTCCTCATTCGTCAACGCACATTTGCTGACCAGTGAACGATGGTCGACGGCCGCCAGAAAACCCGTGTCCCAAATGTATTGTGTGCCACCGCGTATGGACAAAGAAACATGACCAAAAACCGCAGGGCAAGTCGAACACTGACACTCTGAACTGCATTACGGTCGGTCAGCTATGTTTCATGACTGGAGTGGAATAATCTACCAACACGACAAATCGCAGAGCGTACGAGATCATTCACAGACTTAAAGAAAGTGTTCCACATTGGTATGAGGTCTCGAACTGAAAAAGCCACATTGGAGATCACTTGGTGCCGTTCACAGCCCTGCCTTTCTTAGATGGGGAAACTATTTCTGGACGAGTATTTCAAGGCTGCCTCGACATTCATGACGCCATAATAAAGTTATTTAAATCCTGCCATTCCATAATCCATGCGGCGATCGAGGCCAGGAAAAATATGATGGCCGAGACATTCAAATCTGGCGTTCGTGAGCACGATTTCCAAATATAACGGCAGTCAACTGGCTATTAATCAGTGTTGTGCGAGGTACGAGGTCGTTATCAAACCATGACGTATCGAAGAGCATATTAACTGAACTGAGAAACTGTGCTGTCTAGAGCAGCCTTTTCCACTTAAAAGTATATCAAATGTAACAAGTGAGCTTGTTTCATCATTTCTGATGCCTGCTTCAATATCTTCAAATGTGGAACATTCCAGAGCGGCTTGCTTTGAACGCCGCGTGTGCCGTGCCCAGTGACCGTGCGTGTGACATGACCACCAGCTCAGCCGCGGAGGCGGCCGAGCTGGCGGTCATGTCGGGCCGCTGATTGGCCGGTGGGCCAGGTCAACTGCGGACGCTCGCCCGCCTCCTGCGCACTCCTGCGCGCCGGTGACGCCGTGTGACCGGCCTGGGAAGGCGGCCGGGTCGCGCCGGGTCACGTCCGGGTCAGGGGTCGTGACCCCGGTCCGTTGCACGCGGCCACCGGTGAGACGCACCGGCGAGAGGCCGGCAAGGGCATACTCAAGCACACTGCGACCACTGCAAATGCAGGTCGCGGCCGGGCTCGTGATTGGTCGGAACGTGCGTGCCGGGCCGGTGATTGGTCAGGCAGGGATGCGCACGCAGCTGACAGGTGGTGGCGAACGTCGCCCAAGTAGCCCACGTCCGGGAGCCGGGGGGCGGGAGAGCGCACGGGGGCAGGCAGGCCACCAGGAATCCCAGGTATCAGCCGACACGCGACCAGGAAAACCACCAGCACAACAAAGCACAAGGAAAACGTTCATGGGACATCCCAACGAGATACAGAGCTTGATATGGCTGCAGAAAATAAACGGCCCTTCCATACTGGCCACATCAGCAGCCTGGAGCGAGAGTCAACCATGTTTGGTGCCAAGACGTCCCAGTCCATCGCTTGGAAAGCATTGTTCGATTCCAATCTTGTTTGACTCCGATCTTGCAGACTGGGCCTGGACACCTGCCGCGCGAGTAACGACGACACCGCAATTTCTGGACCCAAAATCCAACGCGGCTGGTACTTTAATGGTCGGCGGCTTCTGCAACGTAAAGCGCCCCTAGCGACCGCTTGACGTACAGCGCATCCACCGATAACGCGATCCACCAATCTGCCGAACTCACCGCCCTCGGCGCCTTCGCTCTCCTGCTGTTCCTCCTGCCCGGTGTCGGGGCAGATGTACCAGGTGGTGCGCGACTTAACCTCCTTCATTGTCGGTGAAGGTTTAGGCGGCGTCACAGGCACCACACTCACGACCTCGGCCCGCAGTCGACCCCGGGCCACCGTCCCGGCGGAGCACCTGGCTCCACGGCCGGCCGGCGCCGAAGCCTCGGTTCAGAGCCACGCCTCCCAAGCCGCACCAGCGGTCAGTCAAACCCCCGCGCGACGCCACACGCCGTCTGCTCGTCTCCCGTACACCACCAGGTCCGACCGCGTCCACAGCCGCGCGGCCAGCAATGCAACAGCGCACTGCACCGTCGCCTTGAGCCGGCAGTAGGCGCGAGTCGGCAGCGCTGACGATGGAGCGCCGGTCCGGTTGTGGTCCGGTGACCTCCGCACCCCGCCGCGGCCGCCACAGCAATGCCGCCGGGGTCGGACCGGCCGCCGCCGCCGCCGCCGCCGACCCGACCGGCGCGCGCGCCGCCAAGGGCTGACGCAGCTCGTCGGAGGTGCGGAGGGGATGGGGGAGGGGGGGGGGGGGGAGGGGCGACGCACGAGTGCCACGTCAGGGGTGGTTCCCAGAGCGGTGATTTCGGGGTCAGAGGTGATAACGTCATCAAAACAAGGTGGAGTTGAGGTTAGACGTAGTACCAGGGCCATTCAGAGGCGATACGGGAGACATAGAGAAATGACAGGTCAAACAGGTGTTTTCCGGGTTCACAGGATTGGGATACATAGCCACAACAAAGGCGATTAGCCATAGACAGATGATGTCACGGTTAAAGATACATGACATCTTGTCATGCATTGGCTTCGCGTGGACCAAACGGAGGCGATTCTCCGGTAAAACACAAGCAATTCTGACCTTAAGATCGCCGCACCTGTCAGAGATTACCGGCGAGGACGGCCGCCACAACAAGTAATTCTTGGGTTAAGCTGCGGCGATCTTAAGGTCAGAACACCACTGAACCTCTAGCCATACAGGGGGACCCCGCGTTGCATACAAAAACCCATTCTTGAGCCACACATGGGCTATACCCGGGTCAGCGTAAGGACTAGTCAGGGTCCTGATATGACGGTGCCAGGTTAGACCGGTGCTTGAGCCGCCCGCTCTCGAGCGAGGCTCAGGCGTCACGTGACCCGGGCTGGACGTGATCCCACACAGCCACCTCGTTGCCCCTGACATGGTTCCGGCTCGCTTCCCCCCGCCACTCCCCCAGCCCCAACCCGGCCTTCTGAACACGCCGGGCGCCGCACGACCTGACCCGGAACATCCCGCCCTATCTGCAGCGCGACCGACGACCGCTGTCCGGCATCGCGCGCGGCGCCGCCGCCGCCATGACCCGCCCCTGCGTGCCACCGCCGTATCGGGAGTGACGCCGCCAAACAAGACAGCACGCCGCGGCCGGCGCCCCGCCGCGTCGCCCCTGGCAACGCCCACGCGATGGCCGGTGACGTCATCCTCGAGACGGATGACGTCAGCAGGGGCCGGCGGCGCGCCAGCCGGCGTTCGAGAGGAGGTTTAAGGCGGCCGGCACGAGCGGGGAATCCATGTGGCGGCGGCTGGAGCGCCGCACCCGTCAGAGATTACCGGCGAGAACGGCCGCCACATCGACTGGCCCGTCTGGTTCCAGGAGGTCTAAACCGAGTCCGACCTCTGGCCGGCGGCCAGGGTCGGGAGCGAGCCCGGTGTTCGCGCTGGCACCGGCGCCGGCGGCGGGGCTGGCGCAGCGATGCCGCAGGAAAACGCGGCGCTTACCAGCCAGCGACAGCCATCGCCAAACACCGGATGTACCACGAATTCCCGGTCACCACAAACAATGGCCAGAAATAGAGACGCCAGAATCCGGGAGTAATCGGTTGACTCGTCACAAGCGTGCACGTGAATAGTTGGCAACCTTGCAGGTGACGAATCGCGGAAGTCCCGGTAAAACACGGCCGTCGGCAGAATTCCGCCGGGCGACGGGGTACGGGAGGACCATGCTTCATGAAAGGCGAAACCACACAAGCCGAACAGTCTCTCATTTCAGGTAAATCCGGTCCTACGTGATAGCCCTGCAGTACGAGAACACTTCAAAAACATCCGAGTGGTGTTTCATTTACTCATTTCCATCCACTTCATTTTTTCACTCCAGTCAGAAATGGATGGCAGACCTCCCCAAACGGACCGACGCAAATAGAGCCTTTCCACAAAACAAAACAAACAAACAAAACCATACGAATATGGCAGGACCAGGTGCGTTTGAAGGGCTATCATATCACATATATCATATCATATCATATCATATCATATCATATAATCTTACCAGCAGAATATATGGTTTATGAACGGCAACCAGATCACGCAAGAGGATCCAGAACGCCGCCTTGAAGGACAACGCCGGCTGGAAGGAGTGGCAATGTTAAACAGAATGTCCTGATATCTGAAATAAAATTCATCGGACTCTGCTTCCTCCAATTTAAAAGCATCTTAACACAACCTTTGCGACGTACACGTTGTTCGCTTTTTCTTCAAAGTCCAAACATGTGCCATTTTGCCGGATTCTGACCATCTCGAAAGATGGCCCGGATGCTCCTCCCCTGGATTCCACCCCTGGGATCACAATGACCTGCAGGGTTCCTCTGCCTTAGACCACGGACATAGGCAACACCGCCACTGCGCCTGTCCGGCCGACCGGGCGGGGGGAGGGGGGGGGGGCGCCCGACCGCGGCCCGCGGGGAGGCCCCGGCTGCAGATAGGCCGGCGGCGGGTCAGTCCGGCGGCACTGGCCGGCGCCGCAAACGCCGCAACGGGACCGAGGCCGGGGGGGGGGGGGGCAGCGCCGGAGCGGAAGCGGCGCGGTCAACACGGCACACCGGCCGCCGCCGCTTCGCGCCGCTCCACTGCGCCGTCCTCAGCTGGACGGCCCTGACGCCGCTGCCGTCCGCTCGGTCATGTGGCCGGCAGACGGTATCGGTCGCGGGGCGGAGCAGCGCGCTAGCTGCGATCGCTGCGTAACCCGCAGTCTGATCCCGCCAGCCACCGGCCACTCGGCACCGGCGCACTAATGAGCCGCGTCGCCGCGACAAACGGCCTGCGTCGGCGCCTGGCTCCAGATCAGGCGGCAGCCGTCACCCGTGTCACTGGCTCCAGATCAGGCGGCAGCCGCCACCAGATCAGGCGGCTGCCGTCACCCGTGTCACTGGTTCCAGATCAAGCGGCGGCCGTTAACCGTGTCACTGGTTCCAGATCAGGCGGGCGGCCGTCACCGTGTCACTGGCTCCAGACCTGGCGGCGGCCGTTACCCGTGTCATGCAGCGATAGCATCGGACCGGATAGCATCGGACCTCTTCGTCCCCGCCCGCACGACACCGTACGGCAGCATCGCACGGTTGGCCGTGCATGGCCAGCTGCTCCGCCCGCAGCTGGAGATGTGCCCCGCCGGAACAACACGCCAAAATCGGGGTCGCCACCGCCGCGCCGGCCGCGGCTGACATCAGCGCCGGCGGTGTGGCGTGTCGCGGTGAAGTCAGCGCCTCCCCCGCGCCGGCGGCGGTATCCGGGCCGCGGCGTAACACTGCGGTAACCAGGACGGGACCGAGCGGCCCAGCTGCCGGGAGGAGGCCGCTGGAGCGCCGAGAGGCCAGAGCGGGACCGAGCGGCCCAGCTGCCGGGAGGAGGCCGCTGCAGCGCCGAGAGGCCAGAGCCGGACCGAGCGGCCCAGCTGCCGGGAGGAGGCCGCTGCAGCGCCGAGAGGCCAGAGCGGGACCGAGCGGCCCAGCTGCCGGGAGGAGGCCGCTGGAGCGCCGAGAGGCCAGAGCCGGACCGAGCGGCCCAGCTGCCGGGAGGAGGCCGCTGGAGCGCCGAGAGGCCAGAGCGGGACCGAGCGGCCCAGCTGCCGGGAGGAGGCCGCTGGAGCGCCGAGAGGCCAGAGCGGGACCGAGCGGCCCAGCTGCCGGGAGGAGGCCGCTGGAGCGCCGAGAGGCCAGAGCGGGACCGAGCGGCCCAGCTGCCGGGAGGAGGCCGCTGCAGCGCCGAGAGGCCAGAGCGGGACCGAGCGGCCCAGCTGCCGGGAGGAGGCCGCTGGAGCGCCGAGAGGCCAGAGCGGGACCGAGCGGCCCAGCTGCCGGGAGGAGGCCGCTGCAGCGCCGAGAGGCCAGAGCGGGACCGAGCGGCCCAGCTGCCGGGAGGAGGCCGCTGGAGCGCCGAGAGGCCAGAGCGGGACCGAGCGGCCCAGCTGCCGGGAGGAGGCCGCTGGAGCGCCGAGAGGCCAGAGCGGCACCGAGCGGCCCAGCTGCCGGGAGGAGGCCGCTGCAGCGCCGAGAGGCCAGAGCGGGACCGAGCGGCCCAGCTGCCGGGAGGAGGCCGCTGGAGCGCCGAGAGGCCAGAGCGGCACCGAGCGGCCCAGCTGCCGGGAGGAGGCCGCTGCAGCGCCGAGAGGCCAGAGCCGGACCGAGCGGCCCAGCTGCCGGGAGGAGGCCGCTGGAGCGCCGAGAGGCCAGAGCCGGACCGAGCGGCCCAGCTGCCGGGAGGAGGCCGCTGGAGCGCCGAGAGGCCGGGTGGTGGCCGCGCGACTCGCCGAGGCGATAATGTCGAGGCCGACGATAGCCGTGGTGTTCGTACGGCACGGAGAGACGCGGCGATAGCGAGGGACCGATCCGCAGCCGTCACCTCTCCTCAGACCGGTGGCAGCGAACTACCTCCCCCAAGACCAGTGGCCACCCAAACGGCGATCAGAAGCGCGCAGTCCATATGCCGTGGGCGGCACGTCCGGTCGTCAGGACGTGCGATTTGATACCGATATGACAGACGGACCGTGCCAGCGGGCAGACGGTGCCATCTTAGGGCATACTCGCAACGGCGTTCAAAGCGACGTGCAGGCATGCGCAGAGACCAAAAATGGGCCAGAACTGTGAAGCCTTCTAAACATTAACTTGACAGCAATTTCTTCTCTGGCGGTACTGTCAGTGCGATAACATCACTTAGCTGGCATAGCTTTAGTCTCATGTTGAGCATGCGATGATGACACAAATGAAATGCGATAAATCAGTGAAACCGCAGTAATTAACACTTAAACCTCGTCATTGAAATGTGCGACGTTTCAAGAGGACAGCAAGCAAATGACATTCCGAACGCACCGCCCCACATCTGCCCCACCAATCATTTCCCCCACTGCGTTGGGGGACCCCTGAGGCGCCGCCGCGAGCGAGCAAGGGCGCGAGGCGGTACATCAGGGGCTCGACGGCCGTTCCCGTCACCTCAGACCACCTCACATCCGGCCGGGAGCGGGGCAAGGGCCCGGGTGTCGGCCAGCCGCGCCGGGCCCGCCGCCGTCAGTCAGCCGCCGGCTCCACAAGACCCCTGACCTTTCCCACGGCCACCGGGTGATGTCAAACGCCGCACCACTCTGGCACCGCACGGCGCCGCTTCCGTCACGGGCAGCGTCGTGTTGGTGTCCCGGCGGCCCATTCACAGCCAGGCAGTCAGCCACAGCCAGGCAGTCAGCCACAGCCAGGCAGTCAGCCACAGCCGGACAGTCGGCCAAAGCCGGACGGTCAGCCACAGCTGGGCAGTCAGTCACAGCTGGGCGGTCAGCCACGGCCGGACAGTCAACCACGGCCGGACAGTCAGCCACAGCCGGGCAGTCAGCCTGGGCAGCCGCACGGCCGGCCAGCGCCAGGACAAATCGGGACCGGAACGCATCGAGCGCGGCTGAGCGAGAGCCGACGGAAGAGCAGGACCTGACGCCAGAACGCTGTCAGCCGCCGTATCGCTGATGGGACAACGCAGCAGACGGTCGCGCTCCGCTACGGGGCATGCCACGGGCGGACACAAACAGCGCGTCCCGTCCGCGACGGCAGCGCCACCTATACCGCGTCGGCCGCCAGCTGGGGGGCCGGGGAGGCGCGCCAGCTGGCGCCGCGCGCCGGACAGCTCCGTTAGGCCGGCAGCGAGCGATCCGTCAGAACTGCGCCCTGGCCGCGACCGCCGCCGAGTCGATCCAGGCCGATCCGATCCGGGCCGATCCGGACCGATCCGGGACAGACCGAGACCGACCGAGCGATCGATCCGGTCCGGCTGGCGCGCCCGGCGGTGCCGCGCCAGCCGGACCGGTGCCGCCGACGGAGCGGCAGGGGCGGCGTCTTCGCGAGTCACGCGAGCGACGGGGCGGCGCCCCCCCCCCCCCCCCCCCCCCCCAGCCGAGTGACAGGCCGACAAGGGCGGTCGGCCGACCCGGGCCGTGCCGGCACAGTCCGCCGGCCACAGACGTGGCGACGGCCTCGCTAGTATGTCAGTCCGTTTTCGCCAGGGAGCCGCAGGGTCTTGCTGTGCTGCGAACGAAGCTTACCGGCGTCTGCGGAGGGCTTCTCTTGCCCTTGGCTGGTTCCCGATTTCGTCACAGATATGGCGTAACCATGAATCGTGATACGGTGCTGCTGGAAAAGCGCGCTTAACGAAGACCTCGTCTTGCCTTGTCTTAAACTAGATGATCCGGTAGTAGATTTCATGTTTTGTAAGGTTTGCCGTTAGCTGGCTGGCCGTAACTACCAGAGAAGAAAGCGATGACGGACTCCCTCCGGCGTCAGAGTCCGGCAATGCAATGTGGACTGGTGCCGGTACTGGGCGGTGTACCAGTATGAAGACGGATAGTCGACTACCCGCGGAAGACTGACGGTCGCCTGCGGATCAGCCCTGGCCGATGCGTTCGCGTCAGTCCCGTCCTGCCCTGTCCTGCATCTTGCCGTGATAGGTGAGCCTGCATAGCCTGCGGATCAGCCCTGGCCGATGCGCCCGTGTCAGTCCCGTCCTGCCCTGTCCGGTGTGTCCGTGTCAGTCCCGTCCTGCCCTGTCCTGTGCGTCCGTGTCAGTCAGGATCAGCTCTGGCCGGTGCGTCCGTGTCAGCCCCGTCCTGCCCTGGCCGGTGCGTCCGTGTCAGTCCCGTCCTGCCCTGTCCCGCACCTTACCGTAATAGGCAAGCCTGCACAGCGCCCCATGTCAGCGGCCCTCTCGACAAGCCATGCCCCGCTTCAACGTTGAATGCATCTGGATGCCCACACTGCCAGCTTTCGCTACCGGCAAAGCCTTAATTGATCGCCAATGGTGATGGATTGATCGGAGATTGGCAGCCGACTAATCGGAGGTCGGTCGGAATGGGTCAGCTGTCGGTCGGCTCTACCTGAACGGGACGCAACGCACGGGCTGTCACAGACTGGCAGCGCGTTATCATTTCTAGGTAGCTACACCCTGCATCTGTTTCTCCTCCCTGAATGCGGATCAACCAACAGTCACAGATTCCGCTCGGAACAAAAGACGCGATGCCATCCTTCACCGTCCCGCCTACACCCCAGCACCGGCGCACCCCACGGCGACACCGACGCCACGCCTCGCATCCACGGGAGCCCAGCGTTTCAGACCGAGCGCGCCGCTTCACCGGCCGTCGCGGCGTGCGGTCTCACCAGTTCCGCGACGCTCATGACCTGACCGGCTCGTGCTGACGCACGCTGACCGGCTCGTGGGGCCGAGCTCCGGTCGGCGGACGAGCCTGCCGTCGCCGTCGGCGCCAGCGCTGCTGGAGCCGCCGCCGGAGCGCCGGCTCGGCTCCCACCGTTCGCCAGAGACACCGCTGGGGTGGCGCCGGTGATGTATCAAGGCCGGCACCGGCAGCTGAGAGCCGGCGCCGATTTCGAAATGACAAGACCGCGCCCGTGGCCATGAGGCCCGATACCATTGTGTGTGCGTTCAAAGTGGAGGCTGTTGAGAACCGCCGCGTAACGCGCACGCGACGCGAACAAAGACCGCGAGAATCGCTGAACGGCAAAACTAGGTGTAATGGGGCAGATCATGGGTGAGAGAAGCGTGGATATCTCAGAGGAGGGGATAGACAGCACAAGGGCGACTGGTTGGACAAAAACGAAAAAACAAGCAACCGTGATCGGATCTCGGTCAGCATCCGTGATCGGATCTCAGTCAACAGAAGCATCCGTGATCGGGTCTCAGTCAACAGAAGCCTCCGTGATCGGATGCCAGCCAACAGAAGCATCCGTGATCGGATCTCTGTCAACAGAAGCATCCGTGATCAGATCTCAGTCAACAGAAGCATCCGTGATCGGGTCTCAGTCAACAGAAGCATCCGTGATCAGATCTCAGCCAACAGAAGCATCCATGATCGGATCTCAGTCAACAAAAGCATCCATGATCGGATCTCAGCCAACAGAAGCATCCATGATCGGATCTCGGTCAACAGAAGCATCCGTGATCGGATCTCGGTCAACAGAAGCATCCATGATCGGATCTCAGCCAACAGAAGCATCCGTGATCGGATCTCAGTCAACAGAAGCATCCGTGATCGGATCTCGGTCAACAGAAGCATCCGTGATCGGATCTCGGTCAACAGAAGCATCCATGATCGGATCTCGGTCAACAGAAGCATCCATGATCGGATCTCGGTCAACAGAAGCATCCGTGATCGGATCTCGGTCAACAGAAGCATCCATGATCGGATCTCAGCCAACAGAAGCATCCGTGATCGGATCTCAGTCAACAGAAGCATCCATGATCGGATCTCAGTCAACAGAAGCATCCGTGATCGGATCTCAGTCAACAGAAGCATCCGTGATCGGATCTCGGTCAACAGAAGCATCCGTGATCGGATCGTCAACAGAAGCGGACCGCCACGACAGGGAAAGGTGAACTGAGAGGAGCAGACAGGTCGGCGAGACACGCGCGGTTCCGGCCACATCACGCCGCGTCCCGAGTCACCTGCTCCCCGCTGCTGGAGCCGGAGCCGGGGCCGGAGCCGGAGCCGGAGCCAGAGCCGGAGCCGGAGCCGGAACCCCGCTGCCAGAGCCGAAGTCAACGACGTCCCCGCTGCCGGAGCCGGAGCCGGAGACGTCCTCACTTCCGGAGCCGGAGTCAGAGACGTCCCCGCTGCCGGAGTCGGGGCCAGAGCCGGAGCCCCGCTGGGCGGTCAGTTGCCGGCGCCACCGCTCCGCTGGCGAGCCGCCACATGCGTCCCCACCGGTCCCGGCCGTCCGCAGCGCGCCGCGCCGCCGGATGCGACGCCGGCACGCGTCGCACAGCCACCCCTGGACGCCAGGACGGGGAACTTGACACCCCTCCGTCGACCCCCGCACGGCCGGAACCGGCGTCTCGAGATCGTCCGCCGCCCCCCACGCGCGTCCCCTCAGTCAACACACGTCGCGGGGGGCTGTTGTACTGCCGCCGTAATTGCAGCCCGGATTTCACGAGTGAAAAGACGCCTGGCCCAGCGACGCACGAGCGCCACTCGGACGTGTAATGAGTCGGCTGACGACAGCCAGCGCCCCGGGCGCGCCACCGGCGCGCGCTCGTCCCGACCCGCGCGAAACGCCACCTGGCCGTCTAAGATCCCCTGGGACGGGGTGCACAGGGTCGGCGGCCGGCGGAGCGCCGCGAAAGTCGACCCGGCCCGTCCCAGAGCTGCGCGGACGGCAGACGGTCGCTCGCGGCTCGAAGGGATGCAAATGCCGCGGCGGCCGGCCGGCCAGAGGGCGGGCGCGGCGGCCGAAGCCCGGGGCCGCTCGCTCACAACCCGGCCGTAATGACGACGCCTCGTTCGGGGACGGGCGCACAAAAAATGACAGCCGAGAAGGTGATGGACGACGCTCATTGGTCGGCGAAATTGACGTCCAAACGGCTGTGAGCGCCGGCGATATTTTACCCGCTAACCGAGCGGCCCGGCACTAAATCAGAGACAATGGTTTGACCCGGAGATGAGGGAAAGCCGGCCGGCCGTGACAAATGTGGGCAAGTCAGGCCACACGACGCATGTTCAGCCCTTCATCAGGAGGCGCTCGTTACGGGGTGGAAACACGACCGCATTGTTTGTAGCTTTGGAAGACAAATGTTTCTCGAGGACGTTTGTCTACACAGTAGCGAGATAGCACCAGTCGAGATGTCCACACAGAAGCGAACTGGCTCAGGGTCCCAAGTCAGTGCGCTCAGTGAACATGACCCCGATTGTTCAATGGGTTGGTTAGATAAGACAGGGTTGGAGCTCGAAGTGAAACTGCCAATGTCATATATCCATGAGCAGATCCTTATCCAAAATAATGCCATCAGCAAATGAATGCCACAAAATGGTACTAAACAAACACACTCAACAACGCATCTGACGAGACAAATGTGCCGTTACCCCTTTTCATCATCATCAACTGCATCACAGAACAGCTGATATCATACAACATACCACAGGATGAGCCCATACTCCCCTCACAGAACGCCCAGGCCTGTGGCCCTCCTGGCCTACTCGGCTGCCCGGTCCGACCCGCCGTCGCCGCGTCGCCACACCCTGTTCCCCGGAGCGCAGGTGGGGCGCCGCGCGGCCGACAACGGTCCAGCCTCCGCACACCGGCCTGCCGGGGCAGCCATGCCGGCCGGCTCGTCGACTACAATGCCCTGCACGGCCGAGCCGCTCACAAAGCCACCTCTGAGGCCGCGCCACAACGGCCGCCGCCGCGCCGACGCCCGGTCACATTATGCGGTGCCGATTCTCCGGCAGAACGGCACGTGGGAGCGCGGCGCGACGCGGCCGCGACGGCCGGGGGCGCCCGGTGAAAAGGGGGCGGCACGGCGCGCGCGGCCCATTATCGGCCGGCCCTGGGAGGGAAGGAGGCGGGGAGGGAGACAACGGGCCACGGCGGCCGCGCACAAAAGCGGCGGCGCAGCCGGTGTGATGTATGTGCCGCGAGACGGTGCCGAGGGGTGCGCGCGCGCACCGAGGAGCGGCACTCGCCGGCCGGAGGACAACCGACGGGAGACCGGAGACAACGGCGGCTGCTTCTATTGAAAAGAGCACGTGGTGCCAACGGTTCAGCGACTTCGACTTTTGCACACGAGATAAACAGCCAGGTCGTTCGATGCAAGCCTAATAGGAAATCGTCGCGACAAAGCCTGACTCGTGTCTCGCGGTGCTCCACAACGACAGGGGTGTCTCTCCCCTGAGACACCGCAGTGCGCCACGTGTCCGCTGCCATGGGCCCGTCGAATATCAGACGCGATATGATCACCTCCACCGCCTTGAAGTGGGCACCACGTCTTTGAGCGGACCCGACCGGGGGGTTACCGCCCCGTGCCGGCAGGTGCACGCGGCTCAGGCGCGCACAACTAGCCGTAATCAGCGCACCTCCGCCACAAAGCCGGCGGTCAGCTGGCTCTGTGGAAGCCCGGCACACTCCAGTGAAGCCGACGTCCGGCCGGTCACGCCCCACACATCCCGGCTAAAACGACCAGTCACGGGTGGCACCCCCTCCCCCCTCCCCGACCAGCCCCGGGGCCCACGCCAGCCCAGCGTGGTGGCCGTGCCGCTGGCTAGAACCGGGGCGGTCAGGCCCGGCGCGCGGTCGCCCCGCCCGGCGGAGAAACGCCTCGATCAGCCCCGTTTCTCCGGCGGCCGCCGACCCGAAAACAGCCGATAAATAAGTCGGGACGCGTCATTAGCTATCCATAACCCGGCCGTGCGTCACGACGCGCATGTACGCCTTGTCCGACAGGCGGCGGCGGTGGCGGCAGCGGGCGGCCGGGAGGATGACGTACGAGCAGCGGCGGCGGCGGCGGCGGTCCGTCGACCGCATGCCGCAGGCGGGCCGCCGAGCGCGCCCGGACATCTGCTCCGATGCGGCCCCGGCCGCTGGACGGGGCGCCCGCGCGACTTTGCGCCGCCGCCGGCCGTCACCCAGTGGCCACACTGATCTGGGGCGCCGCCGCGCGGCGCGGCTGACGCAGTGTGACGCCGCGACGCGTCACACTCGCAGCACACTTGCAGCAGGACCTGGCGGCACGCTGGGCGCCGGTGGCGGCCGTCACTCGCCGCTCGTTGGCAGAGGTATGTGCGGCCGTTACCGGCGGCGTGTCTCCACACCTGACGCTTCGCCGCGGCCTTGGTGGTCCGCGCCGGAGGGCTGCGCCGTTCCAGCCCATATTGGTCCGGCAGGGCTGGCGTAAATCACTCGCACACGCACAAAGTGTTTTAGATGGGCAATTCTAGCTAACGAAATAGCAGACACCCACGGAACGTAGATAACGGCACCCGGAAAGTAGCGGCAGCACCTCCTTGAGCTTATCACGACCTGACCAGGGCACCCGAGGCAGGCACATCGCGGAGGCGCTCCGTCGGGCCGGGGGCGGGGCCCACGCATCTGAGGCAGACTCCGATCGGACGTCCAAATTACCTGCGTCGCTACCCCCGCGGTTAACCTATTAGTGCGCCCCAACGACCTTCCGGGCCGTTTAATGATCCGAAGAGAAATAACGAGATAACTGCGAGATCCGTTTAATTTCGGCGGCCTCAAGTGTTCTACGCTGAGGGCAGCTCCATAAAAGAGCCTCCCACAGCGGTCGTTTCGGCGGACAATAAAGGACAGGCGGACCGGCATGTGAGTCTCCGCGGGCAACGCCTCCGATTCCCACGCCCTTCAGACTCGACCGGCTGGGGGGCGCCGTTTCAAAAAGCCACGCCGCTGTCGGATGAGCGCCAAAGGTCCGTCCGGACATCGGCGCACGCAACAGCTGTCCCGCTCCTGCACCGCCGCTGCCGGTCGCTGAAGGCTGGAGGCGTCGACCGAAAAGCGCAAGCCTTTCACTCCGGCGAAACCAGACAGCAACAACGAGGCCGCTGACATCATCAGATACGCTATCAGCGGCGCCAAACCGGACCAGCACACTGCATCGCTGTCATCGATGGCAGCAAACGAGGAAGTTCAGCCAGCGTCGCCCTGACGGCGGCTCCTGGTCCGCCGTGGCCCGCCGCCGCCGCCCCGATCGCAGCGACACCTGGCGTGGGAGCTGAGCTGGGCCCGTCCCGCCAAAGATCGCGTCGTCCCGTGACGACGCGAGCCGTGTGTCCCCCCAGCCCGACACCGGGAGGCGGCCGGAATCGACGGCCGGCGAGCGCGAGCTCACGCACCGCGAGCTCCGACAGCTACAGCCCGAGCGACGGACGGCAGGCGGGGGCGCGTGGCCTGGACCGGTGAGTCACTCCACGCGGACCGAGTCAGCGCCCACAGCCGGTCACCGCGAGCTGCCGGGACCCACGGCAGCTGCCGGCGCCGCGGTGACTCACCGACTCGCCGACTCGGAGCCGGCACAAAGAGCTCACGGCGCCGTGACGGCCCGGGGCGTCTCCGGCGCCCGCGGCGCCCCGGCAGGCAGCGGGCGCGGCTGTCTCGGGATGTTATTTACCGCCGTCCTCCCCCTGCCCGTCCCGTGTCGCCCAGTGGACAGCGCTGGTGACTGACGCCGGTTGCACCGTCGGACATTTGAGACCCGGAACGCCGCATCGTCTCGTATTACGGTATCGCCGTCAATCTACACGGATACTTCGCCACTGCTCTAATTAGGGGCGCGTCAGGCACGCACAATGGCCAACAGCGCGATGGTATCGCACTCTGGCCCACATCAGGCCACACAGAGACGGGCCAGATCGGAGTGCTCCAGTTTGGCGGTGCTGGTGCGGCGGACCAGGCCAGTGGATCATCCCGCCGACAGTGCGCCGCTGCCGAGTCAGCTGGTCATCATCTGACGTAACGAGGCCGGCGGCCCAGCCAGCCCCTGCTCTGGGGGTCCGACAAGCTCACAAAGCCTCAGAGCGCCCGAGGGCCAACAGAGCATCACCGTGGCGGACGACCGCCGGCACACAGCCTCCAGCGTGGTGCAGCGCTGATGGCTGAACGATCACCAACAGACTTCAGCACTGCTCACCGGACTGCGACTGGTGACGATGTGACGATGGAGCTTCACGGGACACTTCAAAAGCGTTCTCCCACACCCAGTCACTGCGCATCAACCTATCGTAGCAGAAGCGGCACAACCGTCTGCAAGAGCTCCCTAGCCATCCGCCGCTACAGCCTGGCGCCGTTACCCTCCTTCCCGCAGCAGTTTCATCCGGCGAGCGTGCCGGTACCTCGCATCAACACTGCATGACTTGGCTTCACGTGCCGGTACCTCGCATCAACACTGCATGACTCGGCTTCAAATGTGCGCAGGCCAAGGCGAAATCGTCCCGCCGCGGCCGCCCGGTCGGCGTCACACACGGTACCGTGACGGCCGGAGGCTGTCGGCCACCCGTTCTCCCGCGGCGACGGGCTGCGCAGTCACACGCGCCGGGTACTCACCTGGAACGGACAGAGAATGGGACGTTAGACACGGGCGGACGATCGAGCTCCACAGGCCCCTCCGGTGAAGCTCGGATGAGATATTTTAGAGCCTGTTCCGACACTTCAAAGTGGACAATGCGTACCCGAGAGACACAATGGGCACTGGTGAAATGGCCTGGTTAGTTGGCCCTCAGTTTTATGGTGTTTTGTTACAATTCAGGACGACCAAGATACGTACCGATAAAACCCGCACAAACACATTCGACCCACTGCGCGGATACTGTTTGAGGACAATGCTGGTTAGCTGCCGATTGGAATCACGTGTCAAGCTTCGCGATAATTTGTGAGACACCACAGGCGGGAAACGCCAATCCGCACTAAGAGCGCGGAGCCACAAACCACCGCCAACAGCGGAGTACGGAACGTTAAACCCGACCAAGGTCAGACGGTCGGTCGTCTGGCCGGCCATGCTGGCCGAGGATTGTCCAGCCCCCACACCGCATGGACCGCTGTCGTGTCCCGCGGGTCGTCCCGACGCTAGGGCGCCGCCGATCACCGCCCTCCGCGCAACCCAGCGGAAAAGACCTCCGCACCACCGTCACGCCAGCCCGCCTGCCCTGGAGCTGTCGAGCCAGGTCGAGTCCTCCCCACTCCCGCCCTCCCGCTCCGGAGCCGCCGAGCCATGTCCAGTCCTCTCCACACCCGCCCTTCCGCTCCGGAGCCGCCGAGCCATGTCCAGTCCTCTCCACACCCGCCCTCCCGCTCCGGAGCCGCCGAGCCATGTCCAGTCCTCTCCACACCCGCCCTCCCGCTCCGGAGCCGCCGAGCCATGTCCAGTCCTCCCCACACCCGCCCTCCCTCCGGAGCCGCCGAGCCATGTCCAGTCCTCCCCACACCCGCCCTCCCGCTCCGGAGCCGCCGAGCCATGTCCAGTCCTCTCCACACCCGCCCTCCCGTTCTGGAGCCGTCGAGCCCTGTCGAGTCCTTCTCAAACCCGCCCTCCCGCTCCGGGGCCGCCGAGCCATGTCCAGTCCTCTCCACACCCGCCCTCTCGCTCCGGAGCCGCCGAGCCATGTCCAGTCCTCTCCACACCCGCCCTCCCGCTCCGGAGCCGCCGAGCCACACCGCGTCATCACCGGCCCCGCCGGCCGCTGTCGGCTGTAGCCGGCCCGCAGCCGTTCCCAGGTCCCGGAGCGGCCCGGAGGGTCACAGACCGCGCCGCTGCCGGCCGGCCGACGGGAGCGCTCCCACGGCGGCCAGACACGTCCCGGGTCAAGGCCAGCACCGGGTCGGACGGCAGGTCAGGCCGGCGTGCGGGAGCAGGGTCAAGGGCGGGTCAACAGCCGCCGGCGGTTGAACGTGACGGACCGGTGATGCTTACAGTCGGTTGGGACGCGACCTTGTGGTCTGGGTGACGAGGGCAGGCGTGATAATGCTGCACTGGGTCGGCGTCGAGGTCAGCACAGCCAGCAGGGCATCGAGCGCAGTGAGGCGCCACCACCCCACTGCAGGCTCGAACGCACCCACTTCGAGAGCTCGGCGGCGAACTCTCGGAGACATCCTCGCAGCTGGCTGTCTCCCGCACGAGCGTCCCCGTCACAGCAGACCCCTCGCCCCGCCTGGTACTCCTCAGCCCCGAGCCGCGGCGGCCAGGGGACGACACGTCACGCCGCCCGGCCAGCAAGGGCACGAGGGCGTCCAGCCCACAGACGCGCAGGTCACAGGGTCACAACACCCGTCCGGGGGGCCGAGTGCGATGACCTGCAATCGGGCAACCACGGCGGTTCTCATGCTTCCACAACCGCCTGGGACGGCGCCGGGGCATGGCACAAATGAGGTAATTACGCGATGCAATTTGCAGTCCGTATAAAAATCGTCTCGGTAATTATACAGGATTATGCTCAACTACATTGCGCTTCATGCGGTAAGAACGATTTGTAGCGAGGGCACTTGCAACCATAAACAATTACCAAGCAACGCGAACAGTAATGAAGACAAATTTGGGGAAGGCCTCGCCGTCCCAAACTGGAGTGAGTCACAACACCAATACCACAGAGAATGGTATCGAGGACCAGCCTTGATCCCCATATAGGTGCACTTTTCCTCGTCCAATCCTTTTTCTGGCTCGTCCGTCACGCCCTGCACGGTCGGCCGAAGTTCGCTCCCGTGCCACCTCCGTCATACACAAGCTGACCCTGCTCAAGCCGCAGGCAGACGCCACGATGTCCACTAGCAGCGCGCGACAGCGGCCAACACTGGCGCCGCGGTCACGTGACCTCGCGCCGACGCGTCGCGTCAGTGACTCAGCGAAGGACCGCCGAGACGTCATCAGTCATCGGCGATTCGTTACCCATCATAAATGGGCCCTCCGTTAGCTCAGCTGGAGCCGGGGCCGTTACTACAGGCGGACGCTTGGCGCGGCACGGTGACGTCCGCGCGAACCGATCTCCAGCTGACCGTGATTGAACCGAAACGGCGAGATTCGGACCCGTTCCGCGACTCCACACAAACTCGATAGCCGGTCGCGCTTCTAACTGCGCCCGGCCGGCCCGCCAGACGCGCGGGGCGGCGTGACGACTCTGCCGACGGCGGACGCTCCACACAAGCTCGCTAGCCAGCCGCGCTTCCAACTGCACCTCGCCGGCCCGCCGGACGCGCGGGGCTGCGTGATGACTCTGCCGACGGCGGACGCTCCACACAAGCTCGCTAGCCAGCCCGCCAGACGCGCGGGGCGGCGTGTCGAGTTTGCCGACGGCGGACGCTCCACACAAGCTCGCTAGCCAGCCCGCCAGACGCGCGGGGCGGCGTGACGACTCTGCCGACGGCGGACGCTCCACACAAGCTCGCTAGCCAGCCCGCCAGACGCGCGGGGCGGCGTGACGACTCTGCCGACGGCGGACGCAAGCCGAGCCGTCACGACGCGCGGTGGCACCGTCACGACGCGCGGTGACACCGTCACGAGGCGGCGGCCGTCTGACGAGGTGGCGTCACGTGACGGGGACGGGACGGCCGGCGACGCCAGACTGTGACAGAGCGGCCGACGGACAGCTCGAAGAGACCGGCAGACGTGGCGAGGCCGCCACAGATGCAGAGGTCATGCCGCAGTTACGGCAGCGGGTGACACGCTCTCTTTCTTTTCCGATTAACATCGACTCACTTCGTAACATACCCATCATTACAAACACGTAACAAAAAGAATTGCAGAACATCGTCCCGCTACGCTACAGGTCAGTGCGGCGCACGAGCTCGACCATCCGCGCGTGTCTTCACACCCACCGGAAGAGCTGACAAGTGGACGGAACTGGACAGACACTGGATGAAGGCGGGAAGTACTTCAGCTCCGCGACGTATGGAGTCTCAACGCCGTGCGGTCCAGCCCCAATCCCGACCTTGTCCGCCGGTCTCCCGCCAGTCAGTGACATCAGCGCGCCCGTCGTCCCCACATCGTTCAGAGACGAAGCGCGGCGCCGGCTGAACCTATATCATCGGAGGCCCCGAATGTTTATCTGGTGTGAGGTAAGCGTCTATCGCGTGAAGACAGAGTCGTTAGTCACGCTCGTTCGACACAGATTCCCTTATCGGTGGGTCGAGGAATGCACTTGCAAGAAGCCCACTTCATCTATCAGTGAGCTCACGCGATGAAATCGAGACGCGACGAGCAATCGCGACTATCGTCCGTATCGGTCAGAAGGGATGTAAAAGTGACGTCATCGCACACGATCTGCGGCGGCGGCATTCAATCCTATCACTGCCACGCATGGCTGCCCTGCCGCGCGCCCCACAGCGTTAGACGAACGCAGCTTAATCGATCCGGGGCACTTCAGTCGGCCTCCTCGCACCGGCAGATACCGATGACGTCACGGACGACAGTGCGGTTCCCCGATCAGTGTTCCAAGCAAGCACCGCGCGCGCCCGCTGCCAGCGGAGAGCCGGTGCCGAGGTGCGGGGTACCGGGCAAGAGGCGGGCATCCGCGACACCAGCGTCCTGTACCACTAACGCGACATGGCCAGCAGTGGGCCCGCTGTTGAGCACCAGGATCCAACGCTGCGGTGACAGCGTCTGACTGTGATAACAGCGTGGGAGACTGGCGACGGCCGGTGTTGAACAGAACGCTCGGGACCGGACACGCCGTGCGACGCCAACCCTTCGACGTCCTGCGCCGGACTTGGTGCCCAACCAACACCCCCGTCCAGCGTCCACTGCAGCGACGAGGCGCAGACGGCCCAGTCCAGGCACGTGCAGCTGGCCGACGCGACAAGCGGTCTGGCCAATCTCAACGCGGCGTACCAGGATCGCGGCAACGCGGAACCAGGAGCTCCAACGCGGCGTTTAAGCCATTTACAGCTCCAGAGAAAAGCATTGCGCGCGGTCATTACGATAAATGGAGTCGACTCGAATGCGTGTTTCCTACACCTACGCATTTGACAGATCGGTTCGTATCCCATAATTTCCTTCATCCTGACGTATGAGGTACGCTTCGCAACCAATTACCAAAACGCGTGTCCCATTCACGTAATGCAATTCCATTCCGCAAATAATGTCCGCCGCCTGAGCCACGGCCACGGCAGGTGGCCGGGCCAGGTGATGACACGAATCGATTGCCTCATCAAATTAATCGGCGGCGCCCACGCCCGACTGGTGCATCATCAGCCGTACTTAGCGGCGGGCGACATCGATTTGTAACCAACGGACACGACTGTTAACGAACATCCGCACCACCCGGGGCGCCCTATACAGCGCGCGGTCACAAACCACGTCGAATCCGCCCTGCCGCCAACAGACACCATATTGCGATGGGCCTGCCCATCAGCACGCGCCGCCGTCGCCACCAGCGCGCGGCGGGCCCGGCGAGCGGCCGGAGCGCGGCGGCCCGGCTCCACCTGCCGGCGACACAGCTGCGTGCAGGGGTCATCATGACACCTGGAGCGGCCGCACGCCCCGCCGGCCGGCTGCAACACGACAGCGCGTGAGCGCCGCGTCCGGACAGGTGCGCCGGAATCGGAACACGCGCCGCGCGCTGTGAGGAGCCTGGCGTGTGAGGAATGTGACGGGAAGTGATTGTGAAGTGCATGCGTGAGGTGTCACTGCAAGGCGTGTGGCGTGCTACGTAACGCGCCTAACGTCACACGTACAGTGTCATACGTACACCGTGGTGTTCATGATGCAAAACGTCTGGCCTAAGCGACAGAGTAAGAGGGATGTGGCGAGGGTCGCTCGGCTGCCGAAGGATACGTCGTACTAACCGACCCGCGCCCGTGCGGAGACGGACCGGACTCTGCACCCTGCGACCCACGAGGATCCCGGGTGAAGCCGCCCCGCACGACCCGCGAGAGCGGCGCGCCGCCGTCCGGGGTCGGGGCGCGGTGGAGGGGCGGAGCGCCTCGTCTCTGGAGACCCGGCCAGTACCGGCGGGCCTCCAGAGGACGAGGCGCCGGGTCCGTCACCACATGCTGCACCTTAAGCTCAGAGCCTGCACGGTCGCCGACAAGAAGCCATGTGTGAGTGCGGATCCCCAGCTGGGTCGACAGGTCAGCGGAACACCAGCCCTCTGGCGTTATACCAGCCGGGAGAGTCCTTCAGAGGTGGTCACGTCCAGTTGTTCACCACCGGCGCCGGCAGACAGGGCGGAGCCGGCAGCCAACGCTGGCTGGACTCGCCGTCCCAGCGCGCGTTCACGGCCACATTCCTCCTCCCCCCCCCCCCCTTACACACACTTCCTCTTCCCGCCCACGCCTGACGCGAACACGAGCAATGCCACGCCCTGCACTGCTGCAGTGGTGGAACCCGATGGGTGATGTGTGTCGCGTCATCCCCATCTGACGCCCCCGCGATCCTGATCCCGATCCCGATCCTGTCCCTGATCCACGATCCTGATCCCGATCCTGTCCCTGATCCCATCCCGATCCCGATCCTGACCCCGATCCTACTCCTGATCCACGATCCTGATTCGATCCCCATCCTGTCCCTGATCCACGATCCTGATCTCATCCCGATTCTTATCTTGATCCACGACCCAGACCGGATCTGGTGACCCGCATCCGGTCCGTGCGGCGAACCGGGGTCCGGCCGATGCGCGTGTTCGCCGGGCTCGCCACGTACAGGCGCGTCCATTGATCACGTTCCGCACGAAACGCGACACAGGGACGTGTGTGTGACATGTTAAGATCCCGCCAGCGACGCCGCCTGCAGACCGCTCATCCATCTGCCTGCCAATCTCAGGCATATGGCGGTGTTTGGTGTTGACGGCACCGTCCCAAGCATGCGCTACAAATTTGTGTAACACGCGAGCGGTGCTCCACTACCACTTTCCCCGGCGTTAGGGCCGAGTGAATGTTCCCGGAAGGCAGCTCAGCTGGTTCTACGAGTCGGTCAAGGCATGTTTATCTTCGGTGTTGGTCTCGCACCATTGCGAGCGCGACTGGGCGGGGCCTGGCCAGACGGGCCGGCCGGTGTTCGTAAAGAGCTGAGGATCCGAGCGCGACTGGGCGGGGCCCGGCCAGACGGGCCGGCCGTTGTTCGCGGCGGTGTTCGTAATGAGCTGAGGATCCGAGCGCGAGTGGGCGGGGCCTAGCGAGACGGGCCGGCTGGTGTTCGCGGCGGTGTTCGTAATGAGCTAAGGATCCGAGTGCGACTGGGCGGGGGCCTAGCGACACGGGCCGGCTGGTGTTCGCGGCGGTGTTCGTAATGAGCTAAGGATCCGAGCGCGACTGGGCGGGGCCTAGCGAGACGGGCCGGCCCGTGTTCGCGGCGGTGTTCGTAATGAGCTCGGGATCCGAGTGCTACCCTGATTCTGCTGCCGGGCGCCTGGAGCCCACAGCACGCAGGGTATCCAAACTACACAATGAGCGTACCACGGCATATCTTCATGACACTGGAGCATCAAATGTCTGCATTCAACGAAACCTCACAGAAGATTTTCAACCAGCATTAAAGCGATCCCCCGACCCACGGTTATAAATTAAATTTTCATATCATTAGTGAGACTCAGCCCAGCATACTCCTGGGTCCCGCATGAAAAGCCATGGAAGTCGTGTTGAAAAAACCGACTTAAATTCTACAGTGTGTTCCCCCCCCCCCCCCCATCTCTGTCTCTCCAACGGTCACGATCACTCAGAACAAGTTTCACCCTCCCTCCATGGCGCAAAACACGCGAAACAAACGACGCTTGGAAGCGGGGCATCTGCTGACGACAGATCGTGCCTACTATCTAAAAAAGACGCCTTTCCAAAGCAAAGGAGACCTGGCCGCGTGTTTTGACACCAGGTGAGCGAGAACGAATCCGGTTTCACCTCCGGCGGGGCCAGCACCTGCCCCGCTGAATCCTATCGGGACGGATCGCCCACCTCAAAGGCGGCGGGTCCGCCCGGCCGGCGCCCTGTGTCGGCCGCTGCGCCGCCGGCAGCCTGTGACGTCCAGAGCAGCCTGGCTCGAGGTGGGACGATACACCGCCAGTATATCGGGACGGGACGGAACGAGCCACCGCCAGTGCGCCGCCGCCCCGGTCCCGTCGCGCCGCGCCGAGGCTCACGACGGTCCCCCAACGGCCGCGAGGAAAGCGGTGCGAACGACTTTCACGCGTCCGTACGCCGACGACAAAAACGTCGGCAGTGGCGACAGCGAGCGGAGAGGCCGCGGCTTTCATGGGCGCGCCGACCAGTTAGCGAGCTTTGAACGCGCCGCCGGTGGAACGCTCCGCTGGGCGCGCTGAACGCACGCTCTCTGCTGACAGTGGTAATAGCCGACACAAGCTCGAACGGCAGCCTGATTGTCGTGAAGTGCCGCTTTAGCGAGCGGCTGGTCGCCCACCAGTTCACTCCAGGTGATGAACCATCGCAAGGCGACGTTTAGTCCGCGAGCTTCCGAAGAAGCCCCGGGGCACAAGTGACGCTAAAACGCACCCAGTGAGGATCGGGTTTTCAAAGCTAAACATCCGGCTCATCGAACTGCGCCGTTTACTCCCCAGAGGCTGGGATCCAGGCCAAGTGCCTGCCGTTCGCATCAACCAATTCAATAGTTTAATTACATTGAAATTAATCAGAGTCCCTGCCGTCCCCGTAGCACGCAATATCCGCTCCGACCAAGAACAAGTGACCTGTGCCTTGCACGGGCTCGCACCCCGGCCAGGTGGTCAGCCTAGCCGGCCTCCCCGGAGACAACTCAATCGCACCGTCTCGAGGCCGGCCCGCAGCACCCAGCGCACCACACAGAGAGCCGACCCTTCCCCGGACTTTCGCGTACCTCCGCGCGCCGAGTCTCGCGCCCGCACGCTACCCTTCACCACCCCTAACGGCCGCCCGGGTGTTGGCTCTGAACGGGCAGCGCGGTGGCTGCTGAACGAGTTCCGCGTCGGCCGGGAGCCAGGAGCCGGGAGCTTGAAGCTGGGAGCGGGAGCCGGAAGCCGGGAGCTGGGAGCCGGGAGACGAGTGCCGGGAGCCGGGAGCCGGGAGCCGAGCGCCGGGCGGCGGCCGCCGGTCAGCGCCGCCGCGGGTCAGGCTGCCGCCGCAGCTCCCATACGGCACCGTTAGGTCGGACCGCGGCGGCCGACCGTCTCAGCGCTCCGGCTGGCATCTGGGTCAGCCCCGTGCGCGGCGGCGGCGAACGGTCAGCGGCGGCGCCGTCGGGTACTCGCGGCACGGCACGGCACGGCACGCACGGCACGGCACGGCACGGCACGGCACGGCACGGCACGGCACCGGCACGGCACGGCACGGCACGGCACGGCACGGCACGGCGACACCCCAGCCGGGCTTCCGTGCCGCCGTCGGGACTGATTGGAGCAGCTTGGATGGGGGTTACACGTAATAAATCTGCTACGCAAAGCATTAAAAGCTCATGGGCATCAACACTTGATAATAACATGACAAAGCTGCCAATGACCTTAAATACGACACATGAATGCACGACGGGTACCTAGCTACGTTAATATGCCGAGTACGCAGCGCGGTAAACGGTTTATTGGTTCTCTCCTGACATCGGCATGAGATGCTGCAACACCCGCGAAGAATTGGTACGAAGATGAACCAGCGCCGCTGTCATGATGGCGATCCCAGCACCGTGTCATGCCAGCACAGCAGAACATAATGCTGGAGCATTCAGGCAGGCGACGGACAATAACGTCCGAATAACAGCCCAACGTCAGCACACAAGAGCCTGCGGTCTCGATTTCCCGACTTCGATTCAGTCAAACTAGCTGAGCCCCCGACGCGCCGGGCATCTGGAGCGGCCACCGGCGGGGCGACGCGAGATGGGCACCTCGCCAGACAGGGCAGAGCCGTCACAGCGGGCCCGGCGGGCCCGGCGGGCCGCGCCAGAGCTGGGCCGGCGTCGACCGGCCGACGCAACCGACGCCGGCGGGGGAGGCGAGCGTGGAGGGTGGAGACGCGCTGAAGCCGGCGGGGGAGGCGAGCGTCCAGGATGGAGACGCGCTGAAGCCGGCGGGGGAGGCCAGCGTGGAGGGGGAAGACGTGCTGAAGCCGGCGGGGGAGGCGAGCGTGGAGGGTGGGAGACGCGCTGAAGCCGGCGGGGGAGGCCAGCGTGGAGGGTGGAGACGCACTGAAGCCGGCGGGGGAGGCGAGCGTCCAGGATGGAAACGCGCTGAAGCCGGCGGGGGAGGCGAGTGTGGAGGGGTGAAGACGCGCTGACGCCGGCGGGGGAGGCGAGCGTGGAGGGTGGAGACGCGCTGAAGCCGGCGGGGGAGGCGAGCGTGGGGGGTGGTGATGCTGACGTAGCTGACCGCTGGGTGGAGGCACCGACGGCGGGTCAGGCGGCAGATGACGCCGAAATCGGGCTTTGAGAAGTGAAGCCCACAAATGGACCGTGCGCCCTAGACCCAGGAAACGCGCGCAGACGCCCGACCGAAGCATTAGTTCCAGGACGTTACAGAGCTGACCGCGAAAGAAACGGCAAACTAACCGACGACGACGTCGAGTCTCATCAACCGTCCTTCTCATGGCGTTAGCTTTTGTCTGCGCCGATGAGAATGTGGGCGCTGTGGGAGGCCGGATGAAACATACCATAATTTGTCACAGAGTGCAACGGATGACACACACCAGTGGTGCAACAGCAGCCCACCTCTGCAACCAATCAATTCACGCTCCGTGCCGCCGGCATTGCGCCGCCGCCCTCGTGACAGTGTGCATCCGACACTGTCCCGAGCGAATTTGTGAACAAAGCCCGCCCCAACAAACGAACCGCTGAACATCCGCCGTTCCCGCGCCAATCATCGCCGCAGATCGGGCTGATGACGTCACTGGTATCGGGCGAGCTGCGGCAGCGGCGGCGAGCGGCGGCGAGCCGGAGGCGGGCCCCCCCCCGCCGCGCTGTTCCGGTGAAACGGTGACCCGGTCGCGGAGAGACCGGTCCCGGCCGGTCCGGTCAGCGCCTCGACCACCTTCGATCGGCCGCCTCGGGCGCCCACAACCGGGTCAGCGCCGCCGCGCCGCCGCGGCCAGCCACCGGCCAGGAAATGTCGCCCGGTCCGTGGCGCACAACCAGTTCATTGCGTCTCAGAACATGACAGCGGCAGGGCGGCGTATTTGCATAATTTCCACTTTCCATTGACGGCGTGATCACGCGAGCTAGCGCCTGCTAATGCACTGCCGCAGCCCTGGGCGTACTTAAGAGGTCACATTTGGCTCACATTCGGTCCAGCTTGCCTGCGCTAGTCCCGTTTCAGCCAGGACTGCGTCGTTTCAGGAGATTGAGGGACGACAAAAGTACGACGGAACCGGGTATAAAATTAAACAGGATAGTGTGCGTGCACGCGGGCAAGATTCCTCCAGCAACGAACGCGCAAGTGCTGTCCAGATCCCAGACACGTCGACACCATTTCGGCGCAAAGATTGCCGAGGCCTAGGGTTGTGTTGGTATAACCATCATGTTCAAATCTTAGCCATCGTGCTCAGGGCTCTTCCGAGCTTTCGCTTCTTGGTAAACTTATCGATGGCTGTTCTCGGTCTACACGTCGGTCGGTTCAGTTATCAGCACATGGAGAAGTCCCTATCTCTGGCCCCGGATTAGCTCGGCAATCTGTTCCCCGAGCACATGCACGATAACCGAACCGCCAAGGTGCCATGCCACGACACCGTAATCAGCGCACTGAGCTGGGTGTGGTCCCTTCACTCACGGATCGCCTCCTACGAAGTCTGCCGAACGACTCGCCCAGACCCCCACACGATTCGAAAGCACACGCGTGCTCTCCAGGCACATCCTCCCGTTAGGAGGTCCGTCTGCCACAATCACGGACGACTCTAGAGGACGAGTACGGTCCGCGCGTTCCCCCCCCCCTCCGCCCACCGCGGGGGGGGGGGGACCGGGCGGCCGACTCAGAGCACCGCACCCTATCGGGAGACCGCCGAGGGTGGCCGGCGTCCAGCGCTCGCGTCGCGCGCGGCGGCGAGCACCGCCACCCTATCGGGAGACCGCCGAGGGTGGCCGGCGTCCAGCGCTCGTGTCGCGCGCGGCGGCGAGCACCGCCACCCTATCGGGAGACCGCCGAGGGTGGCCGGCGTCCAGCGCTCGTGTCGCGCGCGGCGGCGAGCACCGCCATCCTATCGGGAGACCGCCGAGGGTGGCCGGCGTCCAGCGCTCGTGTTGCGCGCGCGGCGGCGAGCACCGCCACCCTATCGGGAGACCGCCAGAGGGTGGCCGGCGTCCAGCGCTCGTGTCGCGCGCGGCGGCGAGCACCGCCACCCTACGGGAGACCGCCGAGGGTGGCCGGCGTCCAGCGCTCGTGTCGCGCGCGGCGGCGAGCACCGCCACCCTATCGGGAGACCGCCGAGGGTGGCCGGCGTCCAGCGCTCGTGTCGCGCGCGGCGGCGAGCACCGCCACCCTATCGGGAGAAGCCGCCGAGGGTGGCCGGCGTCCAAGCGCTCGCGTCGCGCGCGGCGGCGAGCACCGCCATCCTATCGGGAGACCGCCGAGAAGTGGCCGGCGTCCAGCGCTCGTTGTCGCGCGCGGCGGCGAGCACCGCACCCTATCGGGAGACCGCCGAGAGTGGCCGGCGTCCAGCGCTCGTGTCGCGCGCGGCGGGCCGAGCACCGCCATCCTATCGGGAGACCGCCGAGAGTGGCCGGCGTCCAGCGCTCGTGTCGCGCGCGGCCTGCCGGACGCCGGGTCTGCGGCGTACTTCGCCTCGGCCAAGGTCTGCAGGCCCGCAAAAATTTAGTTGTAATTGCGACCGTTGGCGACTGGCGGCCCCGGCCTCCCCACCGGCAGAGCGGACCGCAAAGCAAATAAATGAGCACAGACCAGAATTGGGAGTGCTCCGGCCAGGAGTCATCGATGGCCGCACACTGCCCACTACTCACATTTATTGATGAGGCTTTCGGTGGGGTCGGGCGGCCCCGGCTGGCACGCCGGCTTGGCCACTCATCGTTCTCCGCGTCCGCCCGGGTCACGAGCCACGCGTCCCAACGGCGCCGCCGCCACGCGCGTGAGAACGAGGCGGGCGCGCGCGCCCGCCGCACTGGCTGCCAGTCCGTCCCTCGCACCGGCGGCACAGTGGAGAGACAAGGTGGAGACCTCCGTTGGTGCACGCACACTACCGAGACGAGGTGGCGCACAGCTGGCGAGAAGGCAACGTAGCACCACGATGGACTCTCGTGACTGGAGAACACGGCGGCGGGCCTGCTGTCGCTGCGCAACGCGTCCTGCCCTGGCGGCGGCCCGGCGCCGACTGAGCGGCGCGCCGCGCGCGGGGCAAACGGCCAGCCGGCCCGCACACCGGAGAGACGGAACGGCCCACAGCGGGGAGACGGAACGGTACGCGATGGGGAGACAAAACAGCACACAGCGGGGAGACGGAACGGTACGCGATGGGGAGACAGAACAGCACACGATGGGGTGACAGAACAGCGCACAGTGGGGAAACGGAACAGTGCACGATGGAGAGACGGAACGCCACACAGTGGGGGCGGGGGGGGGGGGGGGGGGAGGACGGAACGGTACATGACGGGGAGACAGAACGGCACACGGCGGACAGACAGTACGGCTCACAGTGGGGAGACGGAGCGGTACACGATAGGTAGATAGAACGGCGCACGGCGGATAGACAGTACGGCCACAGCGGGAAGACAGTGCGGTACACGATAGGGAGGCAGAACGGCATACAGCAGGGAGACGGAACGGTACGCGATGGAAGACGGAACGGCACAGTGAGGAGACGAAACGGTGCACGATGGGGAGACGGAGCAGAGAAAGGTGGGGAGGCGAGATGGCGCACGGCAGGAGAGATAGAATAGCATGCGGTGGGAAGGCGGAACGGCCAACGAGGGGGACGGATGGTGCACGACTGACCTCACCACACGACGCCGAGACGGAGAAGCGCAAGCAGGGGAGGCCTAATTTATCACACGACGGACAGACGGGACGGCATATGGTGGGGGACGTGGGTACGACACCGTTCGGAGACGCGTCGGAGAGGAAGGTGAAACGATCGGCCGCGCCGTGGAGACGACCGACAGACCAGCTTCAACCCAGCGTAGACGGCGGCCAGATCTCCGGCGCGTGCCATGCAGCTGCCGTCACAAAAGGCGACCGCTCCGCCGCTGGAGAAAACCAGAATCAATCCCCGCCTGCTGCTGGCGCATCCTTTATCTCCGACCCATCCCACCCCTACCCCGCTGCCTCGCGGCTTAAGGATGGTTTAGGGGAGAAACAGATGTATGAAAGACAGCTGAACCTGGTTTCAGTTTACAGCTACCGACGCGTGCCTGGTAATTTTAACATTAAAGTACGAACGAGTTGCGCTGATTTCCTCCCCCAGGCAGGTGGAAAACAACCAGCATTTCGTGGACTTGAACAGCAGTGGGCGTCGTGCAAAATTAACGGAACATCCACGGAAACATGCCTGACCATCAGCAAATCATGCCTAACCACTCCGTGCCATGCTCAGCATCTCACGCAAACTAACACTGGGGACCGAGACTCGAGAGGAGGCCACCTGCTCGCACGCGTGGGGTGCATGACTTCACCGATGCATGAGCAAAGGTTTGCGTCGTGCTGGCCCCATCACTCAGCCATCCATCAGGTGCAACAAGATCGCTACACCAACACCGCGCCGGAAGTTTGCACAAGTGCTGGCACAGCGCGGCGGCGCGGCGACCCTGCTGGCTCGGCCGCGCTCGCTTGACCGCGACCGCGCCGGCTGCACGGACCGCTGCGCTAACGCCGCTCATAAAACACGGCGCTCGCCGGGGGTCCGGCCGCTCGGAGCGCCGGGCGGCCGCCGTACGTTCGGAGCCAGCGGTGCCAGCGCTGTTGCCGTCACCCGGCCAACCTGGCGGCGGTCCCGGGCCGCAGGCAGTGCGGAGCAGGGCACCGGCGCCGATTCCTGTTCTGTTGCGAAGGCTCTGGTCCAGTGTTGGTTTGCCCTCACACCCTCGTAATGTTGGTGGTTTGGACCCCAATAGTTTTTGCTTGAATGCTACAGAACTGAAGAAAAAAAAGTATCAGACAGCGCCTGCTTTCTACTGGTGGCATTTCATGGCCATGACTGCTACATTATTCAAGTACAGTGCTTGTTGATAAGTGTTACAAAACTAAGCAGACAACATGTCGCTTGTCACAGAACAGGCGTTCAAAAATCAAATGGTAAGCAAATAAATCCAGCAAGAAAAATAAATTTCGGGGGAGGCTAGGCTGTTCCATCCCACTCCAAAACTCTTGACAAATCGACGCGCCTGGGGCGAGGGGAGGAGGGTCTGGTCCGATGGCCGGCCAGCACTCGGGCTAGGCATAGGCGGGTGACGGCTGGTGGCGCGCGCCGCCGCACGCCAAAAGGCACAACAGACACGCGGAGCCCGCTCCGCCGCGAGGGTACCTGGTAAACATGTCCGTAAATGATAAGAAGCTGCCACTTTGCAAGCTGGTACACTGAAATCGATAATGGCGCCAGCCGGGACAGGAAAGGGGCAGCTGACGAAATGCAGTTTGTCACCTTGGCGCGTGGCCCGATCGAAGACCCCGATATGCGCCTTATCGGTCACGACTCTGACCTCTGCTCACCCACCTCAGGTCACCGGCCTCGGGCGGCGGGTTCGAAGAGCCGCACCCCTGCCCTGCCGCCCATGGGGACGCACCAGCCTCCTACGGCAGCGAGACGCCAGCCTCCCACGGCAGCGAGACGCCAGCCTCCTACGGCAGCGAGACGCCAGCCTCCTACGGCAGCGAGACGCCAGCCTCCCACGGCAGCGAGACACCGGCCTCCTACGGCAGCGAGACGCTTGCTTCCTACGGCAGCGAGACGCCAGCCTCCCACGGCAGCGAGACGCCAGCCTCCTACGGCAGCGAGACGCTTGCTTCCTACGGCAGCGAGACGCCAGCCTCCCACGGCAGCGAGACGCCCGCCTCCCACGGCAGCGAGACGCCAGCCTCCTACGGCAGCGAGACGCCGGCCTCCTACGGCAGCGAGACACCGGCCTCCTACGGCAGCGAGACGCCAGCCTCCTACGGCAGCAAAAACTAGCGGCGACCATAGCTGTGTATGTGGTTTCGGATGTATGTCTGGCCATAGGGAGCTCGCTCGGCCGAGTTGCTTAATGACACCCACACCTCCCGGTCCAGGATGACCGTTTCCGACCCCCGACCCCTGCCGCACAGCCGACCTCGGCAGCGGCGGCCGATTCGGCCAATCAGCGGCGCCGGCCGGCCGGTGGTGGGCTCACACCGGCGCAGCGGGAGGGTTCAGGGCCGCCGACGGCCGAGCACGCCGGGTACCGACGCCGGCGGTGTTCTGAAGGTGATCACTGGTGAGCGAAGATGTGGTGTCTGCTCTGTCTTCTGGTGAGGGAGGGGAGCAAATGAGACGTGACCTCAGTAGGCATTCGTGGATACACGGCCGCAGAACAGCAAACCACTTTGAAACCGCGGAATTTTGCTGCAACGGTAACGTTTTGATGCGTTTATTGTTGATTCCTTTATATACTGAAACTCTTAAACCCATGTTTCTATCCATTTTGCACGCAGAATGTTTTAAGTGCTAGTATATGTACCTAATGCAATGAAACCTACTTGAATGTGTGTAACGGCCGCCAAAGACGGGGTGATGTGGCATTGCCTTGCGCCATGCCTCAAGACATCGCGGCGCTATCCCAGAAATACCGATTATTCTGTTCCTTTTGTTTTCCAGCGTATTATCGCGTGCATCTGTCTGCAGCGGACAGCACGCATGGTATACAGGTGCAAGAACCATAACAGCTGCTGGCCGAAGACTTTACAGTCACCATTTGGCTGATCCTGCGCTCCTGACTCATCACAATCCTGACTTGGAATCGGGCCAAGTCGTCATTGTAATGACGAATGTTACAATCTCTTCGTCGATTTAAACTGACGAAAAGACGCCCAGTGACGACAGACACTCGATGTCCGTATGGTTACGGGGTGAGTGGCAGCCCAGCATTCATGCTGGAGCACAGGCCCCTGTTCTTCGTTAATTCAGCGCATGCGTAAGGTTAACCAAGGATGTCGCAGGCAAGTGTCAATGACGTCGCAAGCCGTAGATGAGGGACTGCTCTCAAAAGAGTGCAGTCGCTCATCTACGGCTTGCGTGCCATCAACAACTACCTGTGACGCCATTGTTTACAATCATAGGAAGGACTGGTAGGAGAGTTGCAAAGCATTGCATAGGAACCATTGTGACCTACTTATGTG
>NW_023596448.1:11721658-11734123 GCF_011947565.3 Pollicipes pollicipes | reverse complement strand
GCACGTCAGCTAGGCCTTGACGCCCCAGCCGCCGGTGCGGGCGCCACCGCCAGCCTCAGCGCCACACAGTCACAGGAAGCAGACTTACCAGGAGCGAGGCATCCCCGACCGGCGGGCCGCCACCCATCGCAAGGTCTTGGAACCACTACACTACAACACTACGATGGCGCTACTAGCATTGCACACCGCTGCGCGCGCCGACAGCTGGCAGCTGACACCGTGGAAAGCACAGGTCCTCCATTTTCGGGGGTCACGGTGTGACAGTGGAACACTGGGTAGGTCTTGACAGGGCGTGCCGTGCCATCTCGTGTCGTGCCGTCTCGTGTCGTGCCGTCTCGTGCCGCCTCGTGTCGTACCGTCTCGTGTCGTGCCGTCTGGTGCCGTGCCGGCTCGTGTCGTGTCGTGTCGTCTCGTGTCATGCCGTCTCGTGTCGTGCCCTCTCATGTCGTGCCGCGCCGTCTCGTGTGCCGTGCCATGTCATCTCGTGTAGGGCTGTGCTGCTGTGCTGTGTCGCGCCGCAGCCTCACCAGAGCGCCACGAACTCCTCGAAGTGTCGCGAGAAGCCCTGTCTGGGCAGGCGCGGCGCCGGATCGGTCACCACCTGCTTCAGCTGTTCGAACGGCGTGCCCCAGATCCGGTACGGGAACTGACCTGCGGGGGAGGGGGGAGGGGGAGGGGTCCGTCAGCAGACCGAAGCCGGCCGCGCAGCCAGTGGCCAGTGGCCAGCAGCCGCGGCTCAGTGAGGGGGGAATCTCCCAGTGTCAGGTGCCGCAGTCGTGTCTGCAGTCGTCGCTAAGGCAAGGACGATGATCTCGGACCATCAACGCTATTGGCTTCAACAGCAGTGGGACCAAGGGCCCCACCTGCACCCACATTGTAATGGTATGATACGGAAACCGTGAGTTATTCACAGCGGGGGGGGGGGGGGGGAGCGGCGAGAGACGGCGGGAGCGTGCCTCGCGGCAGGACCAGGGAGCACATAAAAGCCGGCGGCTTGACTGGTCGCGGTTATCTCATTGGCACCAAACGCCGGCGTGACCCACTCGACCTTGCGGCACGCGGGAGGGGGGGGGGGAGCTACACGAGCCCAGCGTCCTGCTCTTCACACCGCGCGCAGGGCACACGGCACAGCCAATGGGGGCATAGTAGAGTAATGGCCCAAGTGCCAAATGACAGCGGCTGAAGCTATTTTCTGCCATTGCTGAAGTCAGACACCTTAGCCCGAACATACTTGCGAATACCCACCACTTAGTCAGCTTGTATACCTAGCATCAGCAGACAGACCAAACACCACCCGTGCTGAGCCATTTCAGACATTCACCGCAAGTGCCAGTCACCAAACTACCCCACACCACACGCATCGTGTCGCGCGGCGCTGTGTCGTGCGACGCCGGCCGTGTCGTACGCCATCGCCGGCGCCCCACCGCGCTGCGCCATGGCATATGCGTCGTCGCGCAGCACACGTCACGCCGCTGCGGCCCGCCGGCGCGGCCTGAGCGGGCGGCGGCGGCCCACCCACCGGTGCCGATCTCGATCATGGAGATGCCCAGGCTCCAGACGTCCGAGCGGATGTCGTAGCTCTTGTCGCCCGTCGGGTTTATTCGCTCCGGCGCCATGTACGGCTTGCACCTGTGGCCGGCGGAGGGGCGCCGTTAGAGCGGGCACGGTCGGACATCTGACTACTGACGAACGGGACGGAGGGGTGCTGTTAGAGCGGGCACAGTCGGACACCTGAATACCGACGAACGGGATGGACATGATCACTAGCGTCACTCTTTAACACCACGATCTCGGTGGGGAAACCGTAACAGCTAATTATGGACCTGGAACCCGCAGCGTCCGTGCACTACGTGCAGCAGTGGGCCCCTCCAGCATACGGAATCCGACTCCACCGCAGTAGCAACAGAGCCCGCTCGACCAGGTCGACGGACCAACAAAAATCGTGACTCCACGTGTTATCCCGCCCGGCAGCAGCACCCACCCGGCATCGATCGTCTTGGCCACCGAGTCGACCAAGTAGCCGGAGATTCCGAAGTCGCAGAGCTTGACGCGACCGTGCCGGTCGCAAAGCGTGTTGGACGGCTTTACGTCTCGGTGAATGACCTTCAGCTTGGTGTGAAGGTAGTGCAGCGCTGACACCACCTGGCGACCGAGACGGCGAATAGCGGTGTCAGCGCACACCGTCAGATGGTGTGCCCATCCACAGAGCGTGTGCGGGCGAGACAGTGTGGCAAAGCGCAGCCGTTGGGCTGCCAAGGAGACCGATGCTGCTTCATGCTATTGCCTTGGTGTCTGCTAGCTGTAGTTCCTCCCCTTTCCAGGATCGACCGATGAACATTGAGACAAATGGCAATATACCCAGCAGCTATGCTACTCGGGCGAGACAATGCGGGCTCGCAGGTCAGGATGTGAGGGCCCGGGGTCAAAGCATAGCGCATTAACAGCGAAGCAGGCATGGTGGAGGCGCAGACGGCGAAGCAGACAGAGGTCTGACATCATGAAATAATACTTGCCTCCCTGGCACTCCAATGGACGAATGAGGCCACGCGCGGCCGAAAGCATACGAGCACTAAACGTCGAAGCTGAGAGGTAAGGTATGCCACATAGTCTGTACGAAGCCCGCCTCCACTCCGGCTAGCAGTCTCATCGAGCAGGGACATGTCGAACGGAGTCCGACTCCTCCCCGATTGACAGCCTCACCGAGAAAGACACACCGTACGGAGCCCGGCTGACAGTCTCACCAAGCAGGGACACACCATGCGAAGCCCGGCTCCTCTCCGGCTGGCAGTCTCACCGAGCAGGGACACGCTGTACTCACCGAGTAGGCGATCCGAGCCAGGATCGGCTCCGGGATGGTCTCGCCGCGGCCGAACACCTTCTGGTAGAACTTGTCCAGGCTCTGGTCCATCACCTCCATGCAGATCCAGACGTCGCCCTCCTGGAAGCCAGCGGAACGTAGCGGGCTAGTGACACCCACGGACGGCCGAGACGCGGCAACGCCGGACACCGGCCAACGTACCGCTACGGGCGGTGAGGCCACCACAACAGCAAGGTCGGCCACCAACCCTGTCACAGACACGGGGCTCGTTTGTACCGGATGCACTGGTCGGTAAGCTGATGACCGACGTCCGTCCATCGCTTCAAATAAAACGCTCGCCTAGCCGCACCTCAAACGTATCCCAAACAAGAGACGAACACCACGTGTCCGGAAATCGCGTACGTTTTTGACGACCACGCCAGCCCGTCTGCGGGACCGATCCTGCAACACAATCCACGACAGCGCGTAGCGGATCTGGCAGCACCGCGCTGTCTTCCACGCCAGATGATCTCGTTTCTAGCCAATCACGGCACGTAGCGGATTGGCAGCACCGCACTGTCTTTCGCGCCAGATGATCTCGTTTCTAGCCAATCACGGCGCGTAGCGGATTGGCAGCACCGCACTGCCTTTCGCGCCAGATGATCTCGTTTTTGGCAAATCTCCCAGCCGGGAGAGGCGTAGCCAGCCCTGAACTTTCCCTAGCCTGGACCCCCGTGCGCACGGCGGCCCGAATCTGCACAGCTTCTTTTTTTCCCCCCTTCCAAACTCTCATCCGAGGTGGCCGACACGGGAGGAGAATGTCTTCATACCATCCCGCGCCAAGACTGTTCGATTCCGCGCCTTTCAGCCCTCCGGATGGGCTCGCCCTCGTCAAAATCTACGTTGTAATTACAGCCGCCGCGAGTTTTGACCGCCCTCTCTCGCCGTCGGACGCGTCCAGCCGGGCCTGGGGTTCAAGGGCCTGGCCAGAGCCGGCAGGTGCAGCCGAGCGAGCCAGCAGCGGTCCCAGCATCAGACGTCTGCAGACCGGCCCCATCGGCCGGCGGCGAGCACGACTGTTCACTCTTCTTTTAAATAGTAACTCCCCTTGCTTCGCAGATTTTTGATAACACATGTTGTGAAAACAGGGCTAACCTAGTGTGTTTATCGAAGTTTAAGCCCAATCAAGCGACAGCTCTACAATAACAGCCTTACATTCTTAAACTGTCACATAACGAGGGCCCCTTGGAAGGTGCGGATTCGTGCAGACACGTCAACTTCAACAAAAGCTTGCACCATAAGCTTCCAAAAAGCTCAGATATTTTGTTCAGGACATTCTACACGTCGCATTGTCTTCGACCGGTAATGTCCAAGATCGCATGGCCAGTGAACACAGGCCATTGACAGCCTGAAGGCGTTGGAAGGCAGCCAATCACACTGCGGTTTAAATGGTGACGTTCATCTCATTCAATCGGAAACAAAACGTTTACGACTTTCCCATCCCAAATAAATGCAGCCTTTGGCACTTCATAACGTGTTCTGCTGCAATGCTGAGCGTTCAAACTTGTACACGGTCAGAAAACTCAGCTCTCATCTGTGCAGCGTTCCGTGTGGTGAATATCAGCAACAGCATGGCTGTATCGAAATTAAATCTCGTTCACACCATGCAGGCTGGCTGCAGAATCCTCTGCAGATTCTGCGGCCAGCTGGCTGCCGCGGACTGGAGGTGCCGCATTTAGAAGTGCTGGCCCGCAAAGCGCGGGCAAAGAACCCAAATGTGGTGCCTCTAGTTCGCCACGGCTGAAGCCCGCAGCAGCCACAGCAGATTGTGCGGTCGCCAAGTGTTGCAGACTAAACAGGCACTGCATTCGAGCTCTTTTTATCCGCACTTTGCGGGCCCTACCATGTTGACGATACCCTGGTGGGGTTGGCATTTCGTCCACATGACATTCAAAGTCAAAGCAGTATAACGGTATTTTTATAACGGCAGCAAAACAGCGACGCACCATTCCGATTTCCTCCAATAATCGGTAACCTAAGATGCGACGAAGGACACCTAACTGCTCGAGTGTCGTCCCATCCCACTCAAATCTCCACAAATGTATACGCAGCGCCAGCGCCGATCGTCAACACCTGCGGCGTGGCGACGCGCCGCACAGGGCGCTCTCCACCAGCCGCCGTCAGCGCCGGCGCGGCGGCGACTGGCAGACCGCCGCCGGCCGGACCGCCGGCGAGCCTGACCCGCCCGTCCACTGACCTGGAACAGCGCGCCGTAGAACTGCACCGTGTAGTCGCAGTCGAGTGTGCGCATCGAGATGTCCAGGTCCATTAGCGTGCGCTTCGTCTCGTCCGAGTTGAGCGTCGCCGGGATCCGCTGCCGAGGGGGGAGGGGGTGTGACGTCGCGCAGTGGGCTGAGGGAGGGCACACTGGGACAGGCGGGGACGAGACCCGGAGCTGCTCAGCCATCAGCTCGCCGTGCTTCACGGCGATCGCAGTTGGAAGTCGAAAAACGGCGGATAGCGAGTCTCTAACATATGAACTCGCGACCACAGCGCTCGCGACAACTCACGCACGGTAACTCGCGACCACAGTGTTCGTGACAACTCACGCAGGGCAACTCGCGACCACAGTGCTCGTGACAACTCACGCAGGGTTACTCACAACCACAGCACTAACTCATGCACGGTAATGAGCTCGGGCGGCCAAAAAGAAGGCGTAATAATTAAACCGTCGGGGCTGCCAATGACCTACACCCGATGGCATGCGTCATTTAAACCACAGGCAGCCCAAGATGGGGTACCAAGCCGTCTGCTTAGCACCTGCATTGCGTGACGCTGCCATGGTCTTACGTCAATTTACTTACTCTTAATCTCTTCTCGGTCCACAAGTGTAGACGGAGACTACAGAGCCACCTCTAACGTCTATTTAAGTTAAAGCTCATCGGATGGGTAATATCCGCACCTTCGGCGCACGCGAGGTCGCCCAACATCTCCGACAAAAACAACATACGGATTTAGTCGGAGCTTGGCATCGAATGTCTCGCATAAAACTGCAATCGGATGATTGCCAGCAACGGGCGATGAGCATCCGGATAAGACATCTTATGACCTCACATATCGTCACGGTGACCGGCTTATGGACAGCTAATGACCTTGACGGTCACGACGCTGACATGGTTATGGACGGCTACTGACCTTGACGGCCATGACGGTGCTGGTGGGCCGGTGCCGCATGCGGTCGACGGTGCCGTATGCGCCGCGGCCCAGGTTCTCCAGCAGGTCGAGGTCGGCCGCCTGCACCTCCAGCGTGTCGGTGCCGATGCGCAGCGTGGTGCGCACGTCCAGGTTGCGCGGCGGTGCCCTGCGGTCACGCGAAGACGGCGCTGACCGACGGCGGCGGCGGTACGATCCGGCGGCGCTCATCCCCGCTCGGCCGGCTTACCTCCCCCCACCCCCTTTCCACCCATACAGGGAGTTCGTGCGTGGCGCCAGGCTTCACTGGTCCGGAATGGAAAGCTGTCGTCGTGTGAAGGAGGAGAATATCCTGCTCTGAACGGGTCCGGGGAACGTGCCTAGTAAGCACTACATGTGCGACGATAGGCGTGGACACATCAAAAACAGAACAGTTTGATGCAATCTCAAGGTGCCTTCCACTGATATGTCTTAACCTGAAATCGAGCTCATTATGTTGCAAATAAGAACAGCCAGTGAATGACAGCTTTTAAAAGAACTTCAAGATACAAGGACCACATGAACACTAATGGGATAACTGACACTCTCACTCACATGTCTGATGGGCTGGGAGATTCAGACATGGATATTTTCAGGCCTGGAGGACGTCTCTTCTTGCTATTCATCTCGATATCCTGTGTTGAAACTGAAACATATCAACAATAAACGTCATATCACTTCCGCAGAGAGATATGCACACACAGACACAGACATGGAGAGACAGGCACACATTCATACATACTTACATACATACATATGCATATATATATATATATATATATATATATATATATATATATATATATATGTATATATATATATATACTTATGTAGTTAAATGATCTAGTTAATAGGTGGCAAATGGGAACCATGCATACCATTCCTCAACCTTGTAATGGAAGCCAAAAAGCCACTTTAAGAATAGAATACACCACAGAAAGCAAAATCATGGCAAATAATTCCATGCCAAAAGATAGCTGACATCACTCATTGCCATCTTGTGTTGCAAACAGCTGGTGCAAACAACTAACTCCATGGGGTTATTGGGCTACTGGCCAACCTTTTATGTGCTGTGATGCACAGCAACTAACTCCATGGGGTTATTGGGCTACTGGCCAACCTTTTATGTGCTGTGATGCACAGCAACTAACTCCATGGGGTTATTGGGCTACTGGCCAACCTTTTATGTGCTGTGACACACAGCAACTAGTTTCTATTGTTTATTGGGGTTAAGGGTGCACTGACTTCAATTGTCACTTTGCACCCACCACATTTTGTATTATTTCACTAGTGTTTAGTACAATGTGCCTAGCCCCATTCAAGTGTCCTTCCTAATTTTTGGTGTGAAAGACAGTAGCTGCTGTGGTTCTCTACTGCCTCCACTAACTCCACATCTACACTGAATAATTAGATACACAATGGGCAAATGAAGAATTACTGTATTAACATGAACAGTACTGGCTGTTCTAAACAAGACCAGAAGCATCTTAGCTATACTTGGCTGCATGGTAGGTAGGTGCATCACAGTAATATGATAGGTAGGTGCATGATAGGTAGGTGCATCACATAACTGGCCTACTTAGTGGTGGACCCTGGGGACATGGGCCTGCCCACCTCAATCCCCTTCTCCACACCTGACAATATGGTGCTCTTTCTGCCAATTAAGGCACCTCTGTTCATCCATTCTTTCTTCATCATTCTCCCTTTTTCTGCATGCTCATGAAACCACATTTAGCTGGGGCAGGCTCCATGCACCAGGCCCTGGCTGGGGCCCCTGTCTGAGCACTGAGCACAAACCCTGTGTAAGGGCCCTTGCGCAAGCATGTCTTGGCGGATGGACCCCCTCCTCATGTGTGTGGCTTGATCCCACCATTATCCACTCCCCTCCAGCCCACTGCCCTGAAAAGGTAACTTATAATGGCCAACAGGGCTTTATTCCAAAGCCAAACTAAGCCAAAGAAGCACCCTGTTTCCAGAGGCCAAGGCGGTGCATAGCAAAGCATAAGGAAAGCGGTGTCCCTAACCACTAATGTACAAGCTTCCACAAACTCAGATGGTGAGGCACCTCAAGCCCACTGATACCAGCACCTCCTGATGATGATATCTCCCCAGCCTGAGTAAATGTGCTGCATGCTTAGACAGAGCTTGGCTGATTTTTTATCATGAAAATTTCCCACTCCCTCTTTTTCCACTAGCTGACACTTTTATGTCAACCCTTCAACAACAATAATCCATATTCTTATGTCATTTTCCATGATACCTGTTTCACAAGAATTTACAACCTGTTTCATTGCTGAAAAATGTTCTGTATGTATATATATATATATATATATATATATATATATATATATATATATATATATATATATATACATACATTTAAATGTTAGAGAAAAATGACATCCACATTTAAGTGAGGGCATGTGGGTTGAGCTGCTTCTCTGGTGCTGTTGATTGGTTTCATTTAATGCTGTCTTGTTCGTGCTGATGTGGTTTCATGAATGTGCTGTCCTATCCCACTAAGCATTTAATGAAGTGGTGACTGAGAAATCAGACTAATGTAAAATAAATAATATGCTTATTGAAGAATCACTTCTTCATTTGTATATCAGTCATGCAGTATGTATGAAGCATGTACAGGTGGCAGAATCAATACAAGGGATATAAAATACAACCAAAGGTACTGGCCACGCAGGTAAGGCCGACATCAGCCCGCCAACATGATGAGACAGACATCAGGTTAAGTGTGCTCTTGGTTGCTAATGTGAGAAAGCGGTCAGCAACACCGACTCAAATTAGAAGAGCTTTCACACCATTTTGGCATTATATGCTAGAGAATGGCACCTAGAGTTACACTTCTCATTTGGACATAGTCATGAAGCATGAGTGCAGGAATCAGTCACAGGGGTCCCTCTAGGCCACACTGTTCCAGCCTGATGTCAGATACTGCTCTTGAAAGTTTGATACAAAAAATTGTACTTGCATGATTCAAAAATACTCCCATTTAGGTATATGTACCATTCAGCTGCAACTTCCAGGATACTCAAGAGTCTGTCAAATCCTTTGAATCCTAGCTTTCATAAGGTGAAATCAAGAAAATTGTGTCATCAAATATCAATTGAAAGACAAGTAACAAAAAGTACCAAATTGACACATCAGCTCACAGGGAAGCAGGAAGCACCACAGGGCTGTGTGACAGCCTCAGTTCTCACAATCCCTTAAAATATCTGATATCTCCTGACATGATATCTAGTTATATCAGCATCTTAAATTTGGTACCCTTCAGTAGCTAGCAAAGTAAGATGTTTCCATATATACACTTGGGTATCAATGCAAGGTTTTTGCATGCCAATGCAGGACTTAGAAACAAGATCCAATACTGCATTGAGGTAAGAAGCGATGAGACTAGACCCAAGACACTACTGACAGGGTTTATTCACACAAGGTTGGCTGAGAAGCCTCTGATCATCAAAAAAGGCTAGACTCTGGTGCAGTGAAAAGCCACTAGACTTCACACTGCAGCTTGACTAGAATGCCCACACATGCCATACTTGCCACACATCAGGACTACTACTTCCCAAGCTATCTTGGTTCCTAGATCTGGGCCCAAACAAATTGCAATACTTTCTCTGTCTGCCTCTTTAGAAGTTTGCCTGCATCTGCCTGCTTATGCATTTTAGATCACATGTCACAATGAGCCTCCATTACCCATATTATCATTATACTAGCAATCAGATATATACAAGCAGCTACTAGCTGTTGAAGCTCCCAAACATACCAATGCCTCATATGTGGAACATGTCAGCCAGCTGCTTGTTATCACATTGGCATGGTGATGATGCTTACACTGAAATAGTGATCATAATAATACTGCTTTTGAGGTGAAGTATGAGGGCTATCTTATGTGTGGCATCCCTTAATCAGGTTGAACAGCACATGAATCAGAGCTTGAAGGGAGCAAGATCCATGAGCCATTGGCCTTATAATTCTCAACCACTGTGAGGCGAGGCATGATAAATTAATGTGACCAGGCCACTTTAAAAAACTTTCAACAGAAGTTGCTAAATATTTGCATTGTCTATGTAACTATATTCTATAGAAAAATAATGGGAGCTGTTCTACAAATGTAGTTAGTCACCCACCATTTAAGCTTCATTTTGTCACCAACATGGACCTCATGCATAATTGTTCCCAAAGTTGAAGGCCAGGCCACATAATACCTTGTCATCTCACAATCATCTTAAAAGATATGAGCCCTCACTGGGAAAACTGGGACTTCATCAGTAGGTATGTGTGCCTAGTTTGCAAATGCAGCCTGAAAAATAACCTGTGAACACCAATAAATACCTGACACAATCACACAACAGATGATTTCAGAGCATACAATGGACATTTCAGGGAATGCATACACCAGATACCAGTACGAATGGTACAAGGCTGCTGATTTAGATCGCTATCATAAATGCGGCTCCCCTGAAGCAGCATAATCTAAACGATAACGTAAAAAGCATGTGTAATTACCAGAGGCTATAAAACCCGCCGAATCCTCGGTAAGTAGTATGGCAGTAACCACAGCACTTGATACAGCTATGAGCTCCTTGCCAGGATCAATTTAGCGAGCCAGAAATAGCGGCCGCCTGCAGGTTTTCGTATCCACCCACCCACACACATTCCACAACAAACAAAACGCGCAGCGGTCGCGGGCAGAACGGAATTACTGAGGCATGAGCGACGCACGACTGCGTTGCAAATGTCACTGCTCTGTATGATTGGACACGGTAGCTAAATACTGAATTCCGGTTGACTACTTAAATCACCACTAACGGTAAGTTGATGACTCATCTTTCTCCAATTTCTAAGCATGAAAAATGCTGAAACAAGGCACAGCTGCAGACTCAAGATATCATTTTTTTGGTTAATTTATGCAACATCGAGAAATAGCGGCAAGAATATGGGTAAAGTTGTTGGCCGATTTAACGATACATTTATTTCCACGGGTACATGTCTCGTTGATGGTTCCAGGACAAAGTCCATTACAAATGTTGTTTCATCGAATATGAAAAAACCGAATGGCTTTTGCTTGCCATGTCTAACATGTCTGTCGTGTCATGTTAAAAAGGTAAACGCCTTAATTGCTAAAAACATATTGACAGCATGTCCTTTAACCGACGCGCCAATTGCCGAAGTGCAGATAAGGCTAAATATTAATTTGCCGAAAACAGATAAGCTGCCATGTTAATAAGTCAATATAAATTTCCCAGAGACGGGATTTAGGTGAATGGTGATTTACGGAATAGAGGATGACCGAATGGTCAATTAACCGAATGCCTTTTTGTCGAAACGTGATATTGGCGAACACCAATTTGATGACTGAAAAATAATCGTATGGTTGCATAATCGCATATGTTTTGGGAGAAATCTAAGTTTTACGAACGGCAGTTAGACGAACATAAGTTTTTTGAGTGATCAATTAGCCGAACTGATTTGTCAAAAAGTGAATACACCGTAAAGGGCGGTTGATGAATTATATTCCGCATTGATATGGAGGGTAGTTGGTGGGGTGTTGCCAATATTGCTAAAGATATAAAGCCATTCGGTTTGGTTTGGCTTTTCAAGTTATCTATGTATCGTTTGGTGGACCCAGGGAACAACAGCTTTCACCTTTTTGACCAAACATGGCACGACACAGGTCACAGTTGTTGATGTCCACAAGAGACCATCCGGAAAATATTTTAAGAGTTATTCAACGTCGTTTCACCTATCTTAGTTCTTGAAGTAACAGGATGGTGGACCTGCTTTACTTGGCCTGTCAAAGGTCACTTTCGCCATTGTTCAGTCATACTTTACGGATGCAGTTTGACTGGAGCTTTCTTATGCCGTCTTCGCCATGGTTCTAGTTCGCTCTGTTTGAGAGATCATAAGCGGGACTGCTGAAGTTTCCTCTCGTGCGGCGACAGTGAGAAGCTGCCCCTGGGCCCCCGTCTGGGAACTATTCATAATATTTCGCTACATGAACATTCTAAAGAACGTTTAGTTGATTAGCATTGGACTAAAGAACATTTGAATGAGTTAGTTTTTAACAAAAACCTATGTCACTTAGAAGCATTACGTGGGTAACATGTTCGACATGTCTTTCTGCCAACATGTCGGCAAAGAGATATCAGTAAATTGCCGTTTGACTTTCAACACTGTGCCTATTGACACGGTGGCAAAAAGTCGACAAATTAGCATTTGGTTAGATACATTCGGAGTCTTAAATACAAGCCATTTTAGAAGGCGCGGCACTTTGGCAATGTAACGCGTGGTAAGTATCAAAGGTAATTGAACAGACCTTCACTAATTTGATATGTGATATTCGTTGAGTAAGTTGCATTCCTTACTGATTTTCAGTTACGAACCTTGCTCAAAGAATCAAAATTTAAAATATAAGACATTGC
>NW_023596448.1:11668413-11720658 GCF_011947565.3 Pollicipes pollicipes | reverse complement strand
ATCTCTCTCCTCTCCTCTTTCTCTCTCTCTCCTCTCTCTCTCTCTCTCTCTCTCTCTCTCTCTCTCTCTCTCTCTCTCTCTCTCTCTCTCTCTCTCTCTCTCTCTCTCTCTCTCTCTCTCCTCTCTCTCTCTCTCTCTCTCTCTCTCTCTCTCTCTCTCTCTCTCTCTCTCTCTCTCTCTCTCTCTCTCTCTCTCTCTCTCTCTCTCTCTCTCCTCTCTCTCTCTCTCTCTCTCTCTCTCTCTCTCTCTCTCTCTCTCTCTCTCTCTCTCTCTCTCTCTCTCTCTCTCTCTCTCTCTCTCTCTCTCTCTCTCTCTCTCTCTCTCTCTCTCTCTCTCTCTCTCTCTCTCTCCTCTCTCTCTCTCTCTCTCTCTCTCTCTCTCTCTCTCTCTCTCTCTCTCTCTCTCTCTCTCTCTCTCTCTCTCTCTCTCTCTCTCTCTCTCTCTCTCTCTCTCTCTCTCTCTCTCTCTCTCTCTCTCTCTCTCTCTCTCTCTCTCTCTCTCTCTCTCTCTCTCTCTCTCTCTTCTCTCTCTCTCTCTCCTCCTCTCTCTCTCTCTCTCTCTCTCTCTCTCTCTCTCCTCTCTCTCTCTCTCTCTCTCTCTCTCCTCTCTCTCTCTCTCTCTCTCTCTCTCTCTCTCTCTCTCTCTCTCTCTCTCTCTCTCTCTCTCTCTCATCTCTCTCTCTCTTCTCTCTCTCTCTCTCTCTCTCTCTCTCTCTCTCTCTCTCTCTCTCTCTCTCTCTCTCTCTCTCTCTCTCTCTCTCTCTCTCTCTCTCTCTCTCTCTCTCTCTCGCCCGTGACAGCTTGGGCGACGAGACTCGTGTGCGAGGGTCAGTGGCGGGTCCAAGACAAGCCATGCTGGCCATGCCCCGCACTTGAGAGGTTTACGTAAAACGCTGAGCGATTTCACAGGATTTTTGGCCCAACTTTACACAATTTCGGAAAAATGGAACACTTTCCCCTTCACTGAGGACGGTTTTGGCCACAAGCCAGAAGGGAACTAATGTGATGCCCGCTAATGCAAAGCCCGGTGCAAAGCCGTGGGCGGGCGTCTGCCCTGTTGTGCTACGGCTTGCTCCATGACCTGCATCCAGCGACTTAGCAGGCTGTTCTTTTGTAAGCCGGTGTTCGTACGGGGTTTGCTGATGGGTCATCAGTTGGCTCCTGTATCTGGGTAGAATTGAATTGTCATACCAACACACGCCCGTCGGCTCTTGGCCGTCAGTACGGACTTACCATGAATTATCCACGTTCGGGAAAAACACTTCCAAGTTAAACTGCAACGTGATGGATGTCTTTGCATCTACGTAACACACTGTTTTACTTTTAAGTGTTTTTCAAGATGGAAGCCACTGTTTTAGACGGTTTCTGCGCTCGTAAAAGCAGAGAAAAACATACTATGTGCACGCAATATTTTATGAACGTAATTGGAATCTAGGAACATCGCTGCTTGTACAATTTGTCAATTCCATTATTCCGATACAGCACAAGTTTCGCTTCCGCAGCTGCGGGACATCTCGGGGATGGAGCAGACCTATGTGTAGAAGCTGATATGGGAAAACCTGAACCACTTTTGAAGTGGTGTAATTCATTCAACATTCGGCAACATAATGTGATTAGTGAATTCGCCACCCGAACCGTTTTGTTGCGAGCTGCCCTCCTAAACAGACGGGCATGATGACCTCTTGTAGAGGTCATATTAGCCGAGCTTTTCCTTCAGGCGCCCGATCAAACGTTTTCAGGGTATTTGCCGCCTTTGATTTTCTGGGGAGGGGTCTTCATCCCCGGCCAGCACTACCACAACAGCCAAAAGGTCGAGTGATTCGAGGAGCAAAATATATCTCTGGATCGTACGACCCCAGCAATCATCAATCGTTGGCTTCACTTCTACCCAGCGCTTAGTCTTATCAATGCAATCAGCAACGAGCGATCGCAAAATATTTCATCTACGGTAAAGCAGACCAGACCAAGGAAATGGTGGATGTAATTGGTAGGGAGGTAGGGAGAGTGGGCCATTAAATGGAACTCGACGTATTAGAGTCAGGCTGTCACTAGCGATGATGCGGGCCAGTCCGGTCTGGTTCAGCCGAGTGGACTCAATAATTGCACTTGCGGAACAATCGTTTCCGACCCGAAGTTCTCACGCGCGGGGTCGATCCTTACACCCATCAGCTGTGGGAAGATTTAAGTTGGCTCCGATTCTGGATCAAGAACAAATGGCAACCGGATAAATGATCGGATGGAAAAAGATCGCGCGTAAAATATTTGCATGCAAACAGATGGCCCGTAATGCGGCACTAACGACAAACTGTCAATTGGGTGAAGATAGCATGGATGCCGATCATGAGACAAATGACCACAAGGAATAGAACATCACACGTACGGCCGAAATACCAAAGCACCGAAGACACGGAAATCTCTTATTTTCACGACAGACGGCACCTAACTGAAAGTTAAAGTCGGCATGGAGCTTTATCACCGACCCCAAAGCCTGTTCCCTGAGGAAATCCTGCCAGCGCCCACTACCACTTCCACGCGACTCAGTGCAGCAGCTAGGCGCACGATTGGTCCCCCCCCCCCCCCCATCGTCAACTCGTAAGAGCAGCTTTGCCGTCAGCAGTAATGACGCCATACCACCAGTTCTTAACAGCGCAACGGAGCACCCCCTCCGCTGCCCCTGGCTCTGCTAAAATGAACCACCTTTTTTATTTTCCTGTTAAAAATACTGCCTTAAACGAGCTATTTCTTTCACCAGAATCACCTTATTTCAAATATCATTGCAAATGTGAACAACTCCCTTTAAAGACAGTAATGGAAATAGCTCGTACGGGATAAAGGACGTCTGAGAAAACGATAGCATCCGAAATGATTGTGCACGATGGGAACTGCAGCGGATAAAGTTCCTTAAAGTCCGTGCGGAAAAATATTGTGCGATAGAAATGCCGCATGGCTGACCTTGTTTTCCAAACATGGCTTGCCAAGAAGCCACCGCTTGCGGTGTGTGCCGGAGCGACAAATGACGGCGCTTTTATCCCCCGTCACCAGGCGAGCGGAATGGAACGGGATCTGGATCTGGAGGATCTGGCCGGAGGTCAGCGACGGCGGGAAAATGTAGCCAAGAGTACTACTAAAAAGAATGTGTGCTCAGGCATTCTTTTTGTATTTTGGCTCCTACGTTCCGGAAATACCCGCGAGTCGTGGGACCTTGTCAAAAATTCCAGCAAGGCACACACGTTTCAAACGTCATCCTTCTCAACACAAAACTAAGGTAGCACATAACGGATAGCGACTTCGGCATGCGGCCGGGTGCAGGCTTTGCCGGGCAATGCTCACATAATCGGACATGTGGCAGCCCATAGCCAGGGATTGGTAGCTGAGGTATGCGGTCGGATACCGGATTTGCCGGATAATGTTCATGCATTTGGTCCGGAAGCGGTAAAAAAGCGCGCTCCGCACCACTGTGTGCAGTTTGACAATTTATTAACAAAAGTAGTGCAAAGATTTTGTTTTCAGCCACTGGGCGCCAAGTGGAATGAAGGAGGGTGGGGAAAGGGGGGGGGGGGGAAGGGAACGGGCGGAAGTCAGGCGCTCCTACGACTGAACATGCAGCAACAGCCAGCGCTACCGCTGCCCCTTCTGGGGACTTCCGTCCCTGGAATTCGCTAAGTGCACGTGCATGCACCACGTTTCCCAACTCCACTCCTTGTAAGTTCTGCCATAGCTTGCGATACCATCTTTAAACACATGACTACGACAATTATGGGCGGCGATCTTATCATCACACGGCCGTTATATTAGGAATATAATTCCTATTTGGACGGGGAAAAGGGAAAGGACTGACGCAATTGAATTGAGAACTTTCATGTGATCCTCGGCTTGGGATCAACTAAGGTCATGTCCGTTATCATCTCGTTCGTCCCAGCCCCAAGACCCGTCTCGATTATCATCAACGGTTTATTTAGTTTGTCTTCATAATATCTTAATCTCATTTCCGCCCCTCAGAAAACTTTTTGGCATTTAAGGTTAAACGTCAAGCTTTCATAACGGTTGGCGGTCAAATCGGTCAAAACGGTCGCCAAACATTTAAACAGTCACGCTTTTTTGGCACAAATGTCAGGAAAATCCGCATTGGGCTTCAACATCCGGGGAGTTGCGACACAATCTCCCGAACCACTTGGTACCATTTGGAGTTCCTTTTCGGTACAGCGCCACACAATTTGACATTAGCGCGGCCGTTTTGGAAAGCGAGAAAGCCGTAATGATTCTCCCACTGTGATGCTGTTTCGGGCCATAGCGTAACGGCCGGAAATTAAGGGGAAAAATCTGGCGGCACCCCACTTTATCTGGATGCTAAAAACTGCGTTCTGTAACCATTTTTTGCCCGTTCTAGGAAATTCCAACGAATTTTGGTTAAGCCCGATCCCTGTAAGCTAAAACAGATGTACATTTACACGGTTTTCCACCCTGGCCCCTGTTTGACCACGTGTTAAACCCTGCTCGACAACTCACCCTGGTGCTTAGTGACGTCACTTCGATGAGTGTTAACGCGAGTCGCGCGACGCCTCTTTCCAGCTGACTCGGACATATCCACTTGTCGAAATAGCAGCGGAGCCTTTGTCAGCGGTGCCTTTTTGTCAAACCTCATCTATCATGCGAGTTTGGTGTTCATGGGAGCTGAATTTCATTTACGCCCCTCAGAAGACTTTTTGGCATTTAAGGTCAAGCGTGAGGCCCATGTCACGCGATTGACGCGAGAGAAATGCTCGTCCGCCGACGGACGCATGCCTTTGAACGTGTCGATTTCCTTGGCAGCTATTGCCCCTCATTCAGTGGATGGGACTGACCAATTCTGGTCCGTTAATTACACGGGCGTCCTTGCCTCACCCGCGGTCACTGATTGTGCGGGTCGTGTCTCGTTTTAACGCCCGTGTTCCGTGTTAGGCTCCAGAAGGGTCCTGGGAATGTTATGAGCATCGCGCGCAGGTAACTTTTCGCACTTCCCAGTGCTGCATGGAGTAACCCGGAGACGCTTTTTGACTCCTGATGTTTTGGAGATCCGCTGATCACCACCATAGCACTGCGTATAACTTCCTCAATGTGTCTTTCTTGCATCTCACACGACACGTGCTGGACCAATGTGTTGAGCACTGCTTTACGAAGCCACAACTGACGTCACTGGTAGCTGCCTGTTCGCATCATAACGCTGCCCAAAAACACAATCCACGTATACAAATGTTTATTATGACGAATCTTCCGTCTATATTTTCACACAGAAATGAACGGACGACGTCACACAGACTACGTGACGTCATCAGAGCCGCCGACACCACGACTGCCCGAAGCCTGACGTCACGACACGCGGGCATGCCGACAGTCGTCAAGTGATGTACACTGGGGCGACGGCCCGGCACAACACACGCTCACTACACGCTCGAGGTACACAATGTACATCAAAAGTGAGGCCAAAAGATGGTGGAACCTTCGCTGACGCGACGGCCAGGACAGCTCCCGCCACACCCCGCAACACCGAGCCGCGACGTCACGCGCCACGCAGGCCCGGGTCTGGGGCCACATATGACAGAGCCGACGGGCGGGCGTGCCAGCAAACTGAGCCATGTACAAATAATGTCAAATAAAACGCTCTCCGCAGCATGCAGACTCACAAAAGGACAGCAATTGATCGTCTGTCCGCGTCCACCTGCCCCAGGCAGGCTCCCGCGGCGCAGTCACCACATCCGGGTCACCGACCATCACACGCACTCTACAACCACACCCCACACGGGCTTGCGCACGCCAGCGGGCGCACCGCGACAGAGGACAGGACACCGGGTGCAAATCGGCCCGAGACGGGCGGCGGGGCGGCGGGCGGCGGCGCGCGCGCTCGGCCGCCAGCCGCGCTCGAGATCAGCAGTTCAGCGACGCGACGCGACGCGACGTCGCGCCGCGCCGCGCCGATCGCAAGAGGTAAACACCGGACCGCGCGCGCCCGCTCCGGGACGGGCGCGCCGCACGCGCTGGCCGCACTCGGCTCCGCGGGCCGCCGCGCGAAGCGTGAGGTGTTGAGCAATCGGCGAAGAGCCACCGGCGAGCTGAGGGGTGGGGGCGATCGCCGGCGGGTGCGGCGACCCGGCAGCGCGCCCTATGGAGATCAGGCGGGCTCGGGCGGCCCGGCCGCCGCCGAACGCAGGCGCCCGTCGGCCACTGCCATCTGGCGGCGACTGCGGTCACCGCTGCTTCGGAGCGCCGCCGCCGGCGGGCTAACATCTCTCTAGATGCACGGTGGCCTACTGATTCCGGTGCAGGGTGCGCGGTTCTGCAGGTCTGCCAGCGTTTGTATGTACCTGTGTTAAGTGCCGCGTGTGTAGGCCACCGGCGGCCGGCCAGGGGCCCAGCCTTATCTGCGCGATTCCACCTGCATCGGCTGACTGACAGCCCGCGGGCCACCGCCCGCCGAAGCGAAGTGATTGGCCGCCGAAAAGCCTGCGCCGCCGTGATTGGCCGGAGAGCCGTACATGGTCGGCCCGTGACTGGCCGGCGAGAAGGCTGCTCCACCATGATTGGCAGGCGAGCCGTACATGGCTGCGCTATGGTTGGCTGGCGAAAAGGAGCCGCTGTGACTGGCCGGCGAGCCGAACGGGTTGTGCGGCGGCGGCGGAGGCGGCATCATCGACGTCACGGGAGAGGTCGACATGTGAGCTGAAAGGGTGACACGGGCGTCAGCAGTGACACCACATAGGTGAGAGCACGTGTCAACCGGAGCGGAGACAGATGACACAGGCGAACACAGGACAGGTGCCGGTACTTGCGACTTGTGTGACAACGGACATGTGTCAGCTACATAAAGACCTCATCTGGACCTCATGTACCTCACCCCAGACGGCTGAGGGAACATGCCAGCCAAGTTAAGGTCACACGTCCAAAAACGACTCCCCGCGCGTGAGAACGTATGTGATCTAAACGGGGGACAGCTGTCGATAACACTACTCCGGCACGGCGGCATGACAGCTGGACAGTGGACACAAGCGTCAGCGACGACCCGTAACCGACTGATGGAGGAAACACGTCAGCTGGAACAGAGATACACCATAGAGATCGACACCAGCCGGCTCAAATCGACCCGTAAGCCACAGATAAGAAACGGTAACGTCGCCGACCAAGTGCGTGCAACTAGAAGACGAAATAAAAGGACCGCCCTCCTCCCGTCTTGGGCATCCGCCTTCGCCTCTGTATGTGAGCGCATGACATAACAAGTCGCAGCTTGTCGATGCCTTGGGTGACTGACCTCAGGGAACAACGCAAAGGAGATACGAAACATAAATCTGACAACTCTCGTCTATGATGGCCGTGCAGGACAGCCACGACCGCATCTGCACTGGCTTGCCTTCTTAGCGAGCCGGTCAGATGGACTCTACAGTCGGGCCCGCCTCCTGCGCCTGACCGATGCCCACAACGTGAGGACCCCAGCCGTCAGGGCGTCGAGACGCACGCTCGGCGATTCCTCCCAGCCCGAACCCGTCGGCGGTACATTTCATATCACCGGGATAGAAAGGGATCCACTCAGAACGAAACTGCTCTGATTACATCGTCGCGGAGGCACCTCTCGTGTCATATGTCATTAATCTCAGTCATTCATCTCAACGTGATTCATCTTGTTACGGTGAATCTATAGTCAGAGTGGCGATTCGGCTAGGGCTGGCAGCAGCGTTATTAAGTCATCGGGAAGCAGGAAACACACGCATCAGTCACACACCAAAGCCACACAGAACAACAAACAACTGCTGTCGCCAATTAACAGCACATAAATGCGCCACAAGGAAAAAGTCATACCAGCACTAAGAAGCCGTTTCCAGAACTACAGTCACACATAGCCGGTCAGCGAGGCTTGCATAACATGGCTTGGCGTTGTATAAGGTTCACGAACGTCATTCCAAAAAACAGCAACGATACTGGACTTTTCACGACGTCCAAAGCAAAAAAAAGCCACACGTTACCCTGATCCCCATAACATCGAGAGCCTGTCCACTCATTTTTACTACTTCACATGCACACCAGACGTCGGAACTGATCAGTTCCCAGAAGTGTCACCGATGGACACAGCGCAGCGGCAAACATCACACGGACACATGAACACTGGGCGCGCTCACCTGAGGGGCTGGTGCCCAGTTTGTCGCTGGTCGACATCTTCCCGAAGGCCATCAGCGCGTCGGGGAAGTTGGGAGGAGTGGCCGGCGTGTTGGCCGGCGTCTGCAGCTGCAACAAAACGGAGGGCGCCGTCAGCACCGCGGCGGCCAACACCCGACAGCAGCACCGATTTTCAAGTGTGCGCAGCCCCATATGTACAGCAGTTATCCCACGTTCCGGAAGGTCACCAGGCCACGCAGGCTGTGTGAGGCTCCGGAGGTGCACGGCCGCGCTTCAACGCCCTCAGCGATCATTACATACAGCACAACAACACACTGACATCAAGGTTCATACGCTACCACAGGCGCAAGCTGGGCCACCCATACAGATTTCACATCAGAAACAGATGAGATGAGATTTTCAGTATCGACGCAAGACCACTCCGAAGGTCTTCGTGCCCTCTGCGCGCGCACCACAGCTTCATTTTCCTGCCTATAGATGGCGCCGCGGTTGCGCGGCGTCACACCCGGCCGCCCCGTTCAATGGCCCCAGGTCTACGCCACAAAAAAAGACCGGAATGGAGGCACCGAGTGTAAACAAACGGCCGGAAGCCGCGCCAGCGCACACCTGCGCTCGGCACCAGCGCGAGACACTGCGCGCCTGCCCCCGGCCGCAGGTGAAGCCCGGCGGCCGCACTGTCCGACCACCGCTCGGAGATGCGCTCCGCCCGGCGGCCGAGCTGGTCGACCATTCAGTCCAATCACCGCTGGTGTCGCCTCGCTGCTGACTGACGGCAAGCAGCGGCTCGCCGGCGCGGCGGCGCCGGACGCGTCAGCGCCCCATGCGCCACGCGCGCCGCGCTGTCTTGGCGCGGCGCCACAGCCCCAGGTATCAACAGGAGGGCGCGTCAGTCTGTCGTCTTTTATGCATGGCCGCCTCCGGGAAATTGGATGCGATGCATGCTGCCGCGCGCGCACGTGTCCAGTGGAGTCGGACACCGCTGATCCCGCAGATCCCCACACATCGCTGCGGTAGATAGCAGACGGACGGAGTGTGATCTTGTCTCTGTCACCTTGGCCAGTGGGATCAGCCTTGAGCGAACGCAGTGACCCCATGATAAGGATGGCCCCGAAAAGCAGGCAGCGATGGTGGGACGCACTCAAAACACATGGACACACGCATCTGCCCTTGGACTGCTTTGTAACGCATGCTATGTAGGCGGTGCGGAGGCGGCTGTTTCCTGACACAAACGGCTGTCATTCCCGGGAAACAGAAACAAAGCTGTGACAACTCTTGAGCCGATCGCCGCGCGTCCGCGCCGAGCACATCCGCCAGCGGCCCAGCCGATACTGCCCAACCACCGCCATCACAACAGTCAGCAGCAGGGAGCCGGCTCTTCGATGGGTCGACGGGTGGAACACAGTGCGATGCGATCCCCCATCCGGCTACAAGACAATACCCAAAACCGGTATCACGGCCCGATACCATTACATTTCGAAGCCCTTCAACACGAGGCTCGCCCAACTACTGCGCATCAAACACCGACACCGCACATCCCACATGATTTGACTCCAATTCTGAGTGTTTGACACCAAATCGATATGGGCCATTTCCCAACCAGCGCCTGAGAAGAGACCCGTCCAGCCCAGCCGATCGCCGAACGACCCTGGCCTCGCGCTTCCACCGCGTGGTCATTACACACCGGTCCCCTGACAGCAGGCCGGCCCGTCCACCTCCCACGGATAGGCCCATGAGCACCAGCCGGCGCTAGCCAGCCGGCGCAGATTCCGCTGGCCAACAGCCAGCGCACAAAGAAACCGGTCCGGCGGTTCACCGGGCACGCGCGGAGCCAAAACATCGCCTCTCGGGGGACGAGGCTGGGTCGGATGACCGCGCCACTCCGACACGGATCGTGCGCCGTCCGGCGTGCGGGCGCGCCATCGTTCCCGGACCGATACACTCTGTCGTTGGCCCTTCGCGAAGCCCTTGCCCTCCCGGCGGCGGGGGTGTCACGTGGTCGTTGCCGGCGCCGTGGCCAAGCGGCGTGTCGGGCCACGTGACCGCGCGCGCCGGCCCGGCACACCACGCCACGCGCGACGCCAGCGCCGCCGGTGGCGGCCACGCCAACCACCGTCCAAAACAAGCCGGCCGCCGCTCGATAGCGCAGGGGAGGGGAAAGGGAGGGGGAGGGTAGGATCGACGCCCGCGGCGGCGGCGCCGCTCTCCCACCGCCAGCCACAGCCACGGCCGCGCAGACGGGAGGGGAGCGGCACCGGCTCGCCGACGCAGCACGCGCCGGCCGGGCTCGCTTTAGACGCGGCCAGCGTACACGCGCGACGTCCCAGCGCAAAGCGCCGCCGCCACCGCCAGACGCCTCGATAGCGGCGGTCCAAAGCTCGCCCGGACCGGCCGGCTTACCGCCGATGCAAAGGTCACCGCGCGGCCCGTCCGCAGACGCGCCACGCCGCAGTGGGCTCTGTTGACGCTCACCGCCGAGACACCGGCCAGTCGACGGGGCGCGGTCCGGGCCGTGCGACGCGTCGCAGCCAATCGGAGCCGATCGCTGGAGCCGAGCCAGCCGGGCGACCTCCGCCACGTCCCTGTCTACCGCGTCTGCCCGGGACACAGCCCGGCCGCGGACACAGTCCCCGCTGCGGACACAGCCCCTGCCGCGGATAGTCCCCATCGCGGACACAGCGGCCGGCCGCGGACGCAGCCCCTGCCGCGGACACAGCACCAGGCCGCGAACACACGGCGACCAGCCACCGGCGGCGGCCTGCCAGGTGGCGGCCGCGGCGGCGTTGCGCAAGGCCCAAAACACCGGCGGCAGGACGAGGCAAGGTCAGCCAGTCCCAGCTAATGACCGCCCGGGCTCCGCGCCGCCCGGCCACACTGACACGCGCAGCCGCCACGCTGGCGGAGACGTCGCACCGCTGACAGCCGGACCGCCGTGCAGTCCCGCCCAGTCCCGCCCGGCCCGGCTCCAGGTTCGCTGGAGAGACAGATACTGCGGCCCCAGGCGGCGGCCGCGGCGGCGGCGGCGGCGGCGGCGGCGGCGGCGGGAGCCTCGGTCATCGCCGACGGCGCCAGGCTTGTTCGGCGTCCACATTCTCAGGGCCAGCGTGCCGTGCCGTCCCCAGCCAGTGGCAGCGGCGAGCCCCCGAGGCGCCCCCTGACTGGGCCCACACGAGGCAGCCCGCACCCCGCCGGCCGGCCCAGCTGTGCGGGGGACGGCGCCAGGGTCTCCCCCCTCGCCGCGCCCTTCGTCACCTGCCAAAACAGGACCTCGCCACGGCGGCCCCCGCCCGGCCAGCGCGACACCACACCTCCACAAGCGCCTGCCCGCCTGCCGTGCCGGCTGCCGCACAGCGCGTCGAGTTTCCGTGCGCGTGCGCCGCCGCCTGGCACGACGTCCGCGCCCAGCGAGAACCTGGCGCCGTGCTCTGCACCCGGCGGCGGGTGGAACCAGCCTTCCAGGGCGGGCGGAGCTCCGCAGGCCAGTCTGACAAACGGCCGGGGGAAACTGACCCGACGAACAGCAGCGGCCAACTCCAGTGACCGGCTCCGGGCACACACGCACACATACAACAAACCCTGCGCCCCAAAATCAACGACTCTCGTCAGTCATTCAAAATAAACTTCAGCACAAACTGCACCGCACGCGCGGCGACTCGCACTCGGCCGCGCGGCTTCCAGCCAGGGCGGCCGTATTTTCAACGTTCGCGGAACGACCCCTGTTTGATTGCCAACTGGATGAGCGTCACGGACAAGTCGAAAAGGGTCACTGGCCGGAAACGGGCGATCTGGTGCCGGGCGCTCCGGCGCTTTGATGAATTCGCGTGCATCCCAGAGCTTGCGTTTGGACACATCAAACCCGCGGCCTTAAAGTGCGGTAAGTGAACCGTGCATTAGCAGCTGAATCGCCATTATCTTCCACGCAACGCTCATATGTGCGCCAGGTGATGTCTGCGCGATTTGTCACTATGACACGTGATGCCGATACACGAACGGGAGCGCAATTGACACTTATTGAATTCCCCGACACGAAAGGCCACCCGGACCTCGACAGGCTTCGCGCACAAGAAATCTCACTGCTGAAGAGCATATCGGTTATCGGTACCACGGCATATCCTGGACAAGCATAACGGTTCACGTGCCCCGAAGAGCTGCGCACTGCTGCTGCAGGCTCCAGCGCAGCCGCCCGGTTTGACCGACGTGGCGGCTCCGCCAGACGAACATCACGTGCCGTGACGTCAGCGTGCCGCGGTGCGGCCGGAGGAGAGGGCGGCCCGCCGTCTGGCCGCCGCCGCCGCCGCCGCCGCCGCCGCCCGGGGACGTTAACCCGGCGCGGCGCAACATTACGACGCGGCGCGCTGCCAGCCGGCCGACGGCGCAGGGGCGGCATCAGCGCAGGCCTGGGTGGAGCGCCGCGGCCGTCACATCCGGCGGCGCACGCGGCCGGGCCGTACCCGCGCCTCCGAGCGCCGCAGGCTGCGCGACCCGTCGCGAGACGGGCCCGCCCGCCGCCGCCGGCTGGCGCCGCCTCTGCGCGTTGCAGGCCGCCTGGAGCGGCGGCGGCGGCGGCGGCGGCTCTGTGCGGGGGCGAAGTGGAGCGGCCGGGCGGCGAGCGGCGGCGCAACCCGCCCGTCGCCCGGCCGGGGTCACCCGCGCTGGCTCTGGCGCGGCGGGTCAACACACGGCGGACCGGCGGCGCCGAGAGCGGCAGCGACGCTGGCCGGCCCACTCCTGAGCCGCGGCCCCGGCTGCGGCCACCGGCCGAGGCCGTCACACTGCGCCGGACGTGCCTGGCGGCTCGGAACGCCGGTCGGTGGGTGGTGTTGAATGTCGGAAAAGCGACGATCTTCAGATGCGTTTAACTTGCGCAACACTCATACCTAGTACCAAGTATGCGCTGTCCAGCCAATGCATCGTCGGCGTGAACATGGGGGTGATCCCCAAGCCGAAGCCAGGGGACGCGTTAACAAATCACCTGCCTCTGTGGCAGGCGGCTTGGCGATGGCTCCATTTGCTGGCCCCAGCAGCTGGCGCCGCGCGCTCCTGTCTCACCGCACGGCGATGAAGGGGGAGGAAGTGACGCTGTCGACATGGCGGACAAACTCGTGGCCTCGCGGGCACTCTGGCAGCCTCTGCCCACCCGAACTTGGTCAGCGTTTCGGCCCTGGGCGGCGGACATCACGGCTCACTCATAACGGACTCAGTAGGTAACAGGAACACAGCGGCCGCTCTGCTGAGTCCCGCTCCACTTCCAGCCCGGAACACGGACCAGCCCACAGACACAGACCAGTTTCCGTCCCAGAGACCAGGGTCCAAAACCGGTCACCATCATGTTCTAGGTATCCTTATTTTTTAGACATGAGGCTATCATGGCCGCAAGCCAACTGGGAACAGCTTTAATACACGTCTGTGTCTGAGTCTCCGGCATGTGGCGTCACTTCCCTCCGGAACGTCAGCCTGGCGCCTGTTTCATCTCCTCCCCTCCTTAAGGTGGGCACACGTGAGGCCCGGCTCAGCTCCCGGAGGTACAGCCGCAGCCGGCGGCGCCGGAAGCGGGGAGGAATACCGAGAGGACGGCTCGCTGGGGGCGGGCGCCGCCGGCCAGCCACGGGGGTACAGCCGCAGCCGGCGGCGCCGGAAGCGGGGAGAAATACCGAGAGAACGGCTCGCTGAGGGCGGGCGCCGCCGGCCAGCTCGTCACAACTCCAACAACCAGGGCAGACCCGCCCCAACGCTTGGTCCGTTGGGACAGGGAAAGCCGCTCTGCCATCAAGTCCCGCCCTTGACTGACTGGGTCACCAACCTTACCGGTGCCATAGACCCAGCCCCACCACAGAGTCGCCCAATCTCACCGAAGCCGACATCGCCCCGGCAGGTCCCTGTGCGGGCTGGGACGTCTGCTCGCAGCTGAGCCCAGCCGCGGGGCCTGCTCAGGGCAGGACGCTGCGTGCGGTGAATGAACGCCGAAGCCGCTCCAGCTGCCGCCGCCGCTGCGCGTGACGGGCATGCCTCCTGAGCCACCACCCAAGCCGGCCACGGACAGCGCTCTCCAAAGAAAGCGGCGCCGTTTTCTAACGGGCCGCCGGCCTCAGCCGTTCTCAAAATGCACATGGAGAGCGGCGCGGCAGGTTCTCAGAGCGAGATCGCAGACCCAGTGACCCTGACTTCAGCTGGGAGAGTAGCTCCGAACGTAGCGGCCCAGCCGTCACGCTCCCGGAAGCCAATATCTTCGCCAATGTCCACTGCAGGTTCATGCAGATTTCACCAACCGGAAACGCAATTCTTTAACACTCGAGCTGCATAAATTGTTGAGCATTCGCATGCACACAGCTTAAACAAACGAGTTTTTTCAATGTATCCCAATAACACCCGAAGTTCAATACATTTCCATTCGACTACCATGAAAAACGTAAAATATTCAGTTTGCGAAAAGCTGAGCAACATGGCTAGAAACGCCGTCCAGACCTCGCCGGCACAGCGTGGCAGCAACACCAGACGTCCAGATCTCGCCGGCACAACGTGGCGGCGACAGCAGACAAACGGACGCTCACGGAGCAGAAGCCGTCCGGATCCCGTCGGCGCATTGTGGCGGCGACATCAGGACAAACGGACGCTCACGGAGCAGAAGCCGTCCGGATCCCGTCGGCGCAGTGTGGCGGCGACATCAGACAAACGGACGCTCACGGAGCAGAAGCCGTCCGGATCCCGTCGGCGCAGTGTGGCGGCGACATCAGACAAACGGACGCTCACGGAGCAGAAGCCGTCCGGATCCCGTCGGCGCAGTGTGGCGGCGACATCAGACAAACGGACGCTCACGGAGTAGAACACAAACAACCGTGCTGGCAAACGTAGGGCTCGATGTGTGCAGACGGTCATGTGTTCCCGTACGAAGCAAGCAAGTCCCGTACGTACAATCCGTCTGCCTTGGGCGTTTTTAACGATTTCTGTCAGGTCTCAGCAACAACGTCAGACGAGGACTTGAAACTAGCTGCAGTGTTTGTTGTTGTTCATTGGTGTTTTCGGGCGCGTCGACTTCAATGGTCATTTTGCGCCCAACCACTTGCAGTGCGTGCAAAAGTACCAGCCAAAACTCAAATCAAATACTAAACTACTAGACGCAAAAGTGCGCCAGCAATTGACCGCAAGGCCGCCAATGCAACCCTCCGCCCCCCGCCCCCCCCCCTTCCAAAGCTGATTTCGGATACACAGCGCCGCCGCTTAAACCACCAGGTCCATGTAAACTACACGGGCGGGACGTTTATTGCGTCCAATATTCATCCAACGTGTTTGCGTTTTGCTCGTAATGTTTCGGTCACAGCTTGCAAACCGTAAATCGTAGCCATTAAACGACCTCGCAACTGAAATCAGCTGACGTGATCAGACTCATCAATGGCCATTTGCCAGGCCATGATATGCGAGAATAAGCGGGCGATCGCTGCGTCGGTCAGAACTCGGCCGGTCAGATTCTCACGCAAGTCCGACTCTCCAACGCACTGCCCAGACTCACCATAGCAGACCGCCGGCGCTGTCCGAGTCTGTCAGCTTAGCTCTCGGTATTATCTCTGTGATACCAGCTGGCAGCCGTCACAGCTGGTATCACACCTCGCCCGTCCACACAGCACATGTGATACCAGCTGGCAGCCGACACATCTGTTATCACACCTCGCCCGTCCACGCGGCACATGTGATACCAGATGACAGCCGTCACACCTGTTATCACACCTCGCAAGTCCACGCAACACACGTGATACCAGCCGACAGTCGTCACACCCGTTATCACACTTCGCCCGTCCACGCAGCACATGTGCTACCAGCCGATAGCCGTCACATCTGTCATCACATCTCGCCCGTCCACGCAGCAGCAGGCGCCTGACTGGTTCTGCAAGTCTGCAGGCGAGTCTTTTGACAGTCTTGTGGCGTCAGCGTCAGCGCCAGCGCCAGCGCCAGCGTCAGCGCCAGCGCCAGCAGCCACCGCTCTGAAGGCACGTCACGGCTGCGCGCAGAATCGTCGCCAACATTGGGCTAATTCAGGCCAGGCCTGAGTGACTTTCCTCAGGAGGCGCGGTGCGGCGCGGTGGAACGCTGGCGCCGTCACAGCCGCTGCACCGACCTCCTGATGTTCTGGCCCGCAAATAGACGCCACACGATGACGAAATGCAGACCGGATGATCGTGTAATGATACAGAACGGAACCATACCGTAGCCTCCACCGGACTCGTCCCCCTCATCCACTGAACAGACGTCCCTGCTGATACAGCCGCCGCACGCCCCGCACGCTCCTGAGAGCCGCCGCAAGAACTGCCCCCGGCCAACCACCAGCGCGCGCTGCAGACTTGAGGGCGCGCCCGGTCCATCTCCATTGTCCCTAGTTTGGGCGGAGTACCACTACCAGCCGCTCCCGGCGCCTGTGCTGGTCGGTACATCCGCCTGCTCGTGCCACCTCCCCTCCCCTCTCCGCTGGCGTCGATCGGCTCGCCGCCGGCCGGAAATAGGCGTCCCCCGCCGGCCGCGACCTTGACGCCCCCCCCCCCCCCGCCGGCGACGGCGTCGAGCCCGGCGGCGGCCAGAGAGCCGACATCGGACACAGCAGCGTGCAAACATGGCACCGGCCAAGTGGCTGGTATCGGCGCCGCTATCTGGCTGGGGGCGGGGCGTCAGGATGGGGCGAGGCGGCGGGCACACGCGACACCAGCGATGACACGGCGACCCTTCTGACAGCGGCGCTGTTACTTCTTAGAAAAACAAACAGGCCCGCAGCGTCGGAGCGTCCCAGTTCCCCAGCCGCAGAACCACAGGCCTCCGGCGGCGGCGACTTCAAGGAGTGGGTGCGGCCTCACTCATTCACGGCCTGACCGAGGCTCGCGTTACACCGCCGCCCGGCTGTTTATGGACACGGGAAACCGCCGGTGACGTCTGTGACGTCAGTTCTCGGGCATGCTGCCCCGCCGCCGCCAGAACATCGGCCAAGCGATGACCCGATCAAGGGCGCCGCGGGCGCATGCCCGATATGTTGAACAAAGCGCCACTTATCGCACTTATTTTCCGCTTACTATTGCATCTTTGCTTGCATTCGAGACAAGTTGCCTTGTGACTCATATAAATGCAAGAAACACGAAATATAACAATCTGAGCCACATTTTGTGCTCCCTGCACTTCTTTGATTCAAAAGCGAATGCGTCCCCTACACAATTCAGTGGGTTCTCTGATTCACTGCAGGAGACTTACTGCCTCCACATGCATATCTTCCTTTTCATCACATTTTCCATTTCCATCACATTTGACACAATACGCTGGTGGCCACTACATGATGGGCATCAGGATTGCGCGGCTGGGAGCCCTCCTGTATGGGGGGGGGGGGGGGGGGGCAGCTGGGTAAGGAGCACACAGGGTCAAATTCATTCGTATCATCCGCATTCGCATGACAAACGCCTTGTGCGGCTTATCGAATTGCAGAACCAAACGTTTCCGCGCCTAAGCATACGGTTGTTCATTCGTGTGAAGGCATATCAAGCAGCAAGATGGAATCGCTTTATCGCACTCCTCGCGATCACCTAGAATGCAACTGGCAAACGCCTTCAAGTAAGATCGGGTGACTCAGTCGGTGCGCAAGACAAGCGTGCAGCGATCACACCGAGACCTCGGCACAGATCACACGGCCAGGTCCGTCTGCGGCCTGTCGAACGCGCTAACAGCCGAGCCACCCCATCCAGCCTGTTGAGCCCCAACAGCTGTGGACATCAGCCTGTTGAACCGCCGACAGCTGCCTCTCTGGAGCGGTCTGTCGGCCGGCCCCCTGCCAGGCCCCCTGCACCAGCCTGCGCTGCTGAGACCGGCGCCGCGCACATCCGACCGGCCTCAAAGGCTCCCCTCCCAAGCTCCAGCTCCTGATGACACCTGCGGCCACGGCCAGCTTACCAGCCGCCACCGACGCGGGGCCACCCTGACGCCGCCACCTGGTGGCCGCGCCTCCACCGCCACCGTCGGAGGGGTGGGGGGTGGGGGGGGGGGAGAGAGGACACGACACGCAGCCACACCCTTCGACTCGGCGCCCGCCCAGCATCGATCGCGACGAGCATCGTCAGCGGCGGCCGAGCACCGCCGCCGCCGCCGGCCCGGCCGAGCTCCGCGGCAGTGCGTGCACGCCCGAGACGCGGTCGCCGCTCTCGGACGAGCACCGCCGCCGCCGCCGGCCCGGCCGAGCTCCGCGGCAGTGCGTGCACGCCCGGGACGCGATCGCCGCTCTCGGACGAGCACCGCCGCCGCCGCCGGCCCGGCCGAGCTCCGCGGCAGTGCGTGCTACGCCCGAGACGCGATCGCCGCTCTCGGACGAGCACCGCCGCCGCCGCCGGCCCGGCCGAGCTCCGCGGCAGTGCGTGCACGCCCGAGACGCGATCGCCGCTCTCGGACGAGCACCGCCGCCGCCGCCGGCCCGGCCGAGCTCCGCGGCAGTGCGTGCACGCCCGGGACGCGGTCGCCGCTGCTCGGACGAGCACTGCCGCCGGCGCCGGCTCGGCCGAGCTCCGCGGCAGTGCGTGCACGCCCGAGACGCGATCGCCGCTCTCGGCCGGCCGCCGCCGCCGCGGCCGGCCCGACGTCGGCGGCCGAGCTCCGTGGCAGTGCGTGCGTGCCCATGACGCGATTGCCGCTCTCAGCCGCGCGATTCAACGGCGCCGCCCAGACGTACAGATCGGGACGAACACGAGCACGCATCGGCACCGGTGCGCGCCGACCGATCGCGCCGCAGGTGGTCCAGTGAGAGCAGGCCCGCTCTTGATACCCGGTGCAAGGTCAAACAGCCGCCCCGCAAACCTTAACAGGACTGCCCATGAAAATGTATGCCGCATACGACAGCTTCCCCTCGCATGCCACAGACGGCCGACTGGATGAACATTGCTTTCATGTTGTTATGGATGAAACCGTCATTATTACCATCATATGCATGTATTGCGTCCTGTACAACACATTATCAATACCCATCTGATATCATGCGCAAAACCACTAGCCATCCAGCATGGGCGTCCCTAGAATTTGACGCCTGGTGCAGAGCCGGGGGGCTGGGGGCGCGCTGAGGGCGAACGGGCGCAGCGGCGGGCCGCGTCGCTGATCCGAGCAGCCAGTTCCGTTACACAATCCGACTGTAGCTCTCGCGGCGACGGGTGCATGCTCTCGCTGCCCTGACCGCCTGCCCGCTCGGTGTTGTGTGGGCTCGCGGTCGGGGAGGCTGGACCCATGCGTGGAGTCGGCCCTGGCCAAGGTGCCTGACCGCCACCCGGCACGCCTTCCGACGGCTCTGGTGACGACGCGGCGGACGCCGGGAAAACCGACCGCTCCCTCCCCACAGACGGTCGTCGTCACGAAGCTCACGGCGAGTCTCGAAAGAAATGTTTTCGAGAATAAGCTGGTGTCAGCGGTCCGGAGTTCCTGGGCGCGTCGACAAGTATCAGCGATCACGAACAACACAACCTTTACGGCTATCTTGACCTCCCACTTGTCAAGGAGATGAGCGACTCTGGTCACGTAGCCTGCCGCCTTTATCTGCGTCGTTTTATCTCCTGCGACATTTTAAGTATACTGATATGGAAGCCAGAAAATCCACTTCAGAGAGGCTGGTGAATGCACATCTTTCTATCACACAAAATTTGGGATTTCAAGTTCTACCGGGCTCGTTGAGTATCTCGGCATCTGGCAAGAGGCGCAGCTTATCAATGGGGTCATGCCCCTCCCCAAAGCCAGGCTGCACCCGGGGCTCGCGATGTGGCCGTCTGCACGCTGCGTGTGACGTCACCGGGAGCCGGCCGGTGACGTCACATCTGGGCTACGACGGTCCCGGCGGCCACGTGGCCCGGTGGTGCGTCTGGGTGCGACGGTGCGTGACCTCGCGCCGCGCCTCTGGCCTCGAAGTGGGACAGCTGCGTAGTCGGGCCGCGCTGTGCGCTGATGGGGGGGGGGGGAGGGGGAGGGGATCACAAGACACACAGACACATACGCACGCACGTTGTTAGCCCGAAATATCTCGGGGGCAGCATCCCGCGACCACGGAGGGAGATGGGTACATGCGTGGTACTGACGCGAAGGCGACCCCGGTCAGCTCGCACCGGGCCTACAAACAAAGTCTTAACTTAACTCTTCCTGAAACGAGGACAACATGTTGAAAAAGTTGTGTTCCTCACAAATTCTGAAAAACCGACGCCTTGTTATCTTATGTGTAATCAATAATTGCAATGCTGTTACCTAAAACGATGTCATAATGGAGTAATCTCACGTAATATTCATCTTGATAGCAAAATTATAACAATGCAAAGAGACAACAGCAACAACAACTTCCGACAACAAAAGATACCTTACGCACCGTAAGAGTGCGATGCAACCTGTAACGTTGCGCATGACATCGGACGGACGCTCCGTATCGGGCTCAAACGATTTAGGGATGAGGCCATTTCCTGAAATGAACTTCGAGGCACTCCAGCAACGATATAAATGCAACACAAATATAAATCAACAGCCAAGGCGAGATTTCAATACAACACGTAACATCGCTCTAGCTACAGCGTCATTTCACCGAACCTGGGAATCCCACCGACAGCCAAACATCCCAGACGGGATTCTAGCGTTATCACCGGACAGCCACAGGCTTAGGCGTCTGCACAGAGCCCGTACCAGCTCCCGAGCATCACAAATGCCCCGCCTTACGTTTTCCACCACGTTACAGCTGCAACCAGCCACCATTTTTTCCACTCGAACGCCGGCATTCCGCGGGCATTTACGATTCACCGTTTCATGAGCGCCAGATCCAAGGTCGCGGATATGGATCATGCCCCTCATCAGGGCGCGGTGCGCCGTACGCCACGGCTGCGCTGGATATGCACGCCACGGCTGCACGGGACGTCCGCCTCGGCCATCCGGCGGCCATGTGTGGCGGGCACGCCCGGCCAGCGGACCACGCACAGTCCCCGAGCGCTTCCGTCTCTCCGTCGCTTCCCTTCCGCGGACGGCGTGGCTCTTCAGTGGGGACTCCTCTCCTCTCTTTTCTACGTAAAACTGAGGTGCGAGGGTGGTGCGCCGGGCACCGCGCAGAACGCCGCAGCGCCGGACCGGTACGCCGGAGGGGCAGGCGGTCCGGCCCGGACACCAGACAGACGGAACTGCCTGCGCGGCCTGTGTGGTCTCCGGGCCGGACGGCAGCAGACCGGACCAAGACTCCGAAAGGCCAGACCTCATCGAGGGGCCAGCGACGTCCTACTTCTCGTCAGAGGATATCCCGGAATCCGTTATCTCCTCGTCTCCGATGTGGGCCGTTAGCAGCTCGCCGTCACTAAGAAACAAAGACCGACCCGATGCGATTTTGTCAACGAGTTTCGAAACACCCTGTCCTGCTTCTTTTTAGCATCTTTCCCTAAAAAGGAGGCGCAAGAAGGGAGTCACCAGCGAGCGCCAATGTTCTGACACCCACGTCTCCCAGCAGCTCACGCTAGACAACCTCAGACGAACGGCCGACCCTGCCCTGTGTCGCGTGACCCACACCACAGAGTCTCGACGCGCCTGAGCCCGCGTCGGCCGCAGTCTGGTGAGGCACGGGTCAGGGCGTGCGCTGCGGCCGTCTGCGCTACGCGGACCACCGTCACCCAGCGCGCAGTCTGCGGCGCGACACTGCAATCTCCCCGTGTCAACACTGCCAGGGCCAGACTGGGGGGCCTAACGGAGATACCCCTCCCCCCTCTACGCCGCTCGCCAGCAGGCGCGGCCAAGGCAGCCGGCCGGCGCCCGGCTGGCCGGTGCCGCGGCGCACGTGGTGGCCCGCCACGGCCGCGACCCGTGCCGGCACGACAGGTTCCACCGGTCCGCCGGCCGACGGCGGCGGCGGCGCGGCCGGCAGCGCGCCTGCCAGCGGCGGCGGCGCGACAAGGCCGGGGCGGACCCCACGCGCCCACACGCCACGCACATGCACACGCACACGCGCTCGTTACAGCCATTGGAGGGGGGAGGGAGGGGGAGCGGGCGGCGGCCGTGAGCCAGTGGCGCTACGCAGTTGTCGCGGGCAGCGGCGGCGAGCGAACGGAGCGGGGCGCCGACATGCGCCGGCCGACAGGGGCCGATTCAGGACAGGCCGGCGAACGGAGCGAGGCGCCGACATGTGCCCGCCGACCGGAGCCGACTCAGGACAGGCCGGCGAACGGAGCGGGGCGCCGACATGTGCCGGCCGACCGGAGCCGACTCAGGACAGGCCGGCGAACGGAGCTGGGCGCCGACATGTGCCGGCCGACCGGAGCCGACTCAGGACAGGCCGGCGAACGGAGCGGGCGCCGACATGTGCCGGCCGACCGGAGCCGATTCAAGACAGGCCGGCGAACAGAGCCAGGCGGGCGCAGGAGCGACGACGGCTCTACCGGCCCTGCCCGCTCCGAGAGCAGGATGCGGCGCGGCCTGGCCAGAGCCGACGCGACGGGAAAGCGCAGCGGGCGCGACGGAGGGAGGCGACACCCGACGCGACGGAGGCGTCACCCGGAACAACGCCGGCCACTGACGGCCTCAACACACATAATACGGCCAGGCGCCGGCCACTGGCGGCTTCAACGCACATAACAAGAAATGGCCCACTCGCACACGGGCCACCGAGACCGCTGGTAACATCAGTATCGTCGTCTTGGCACGCTGGCTACGGCGGGAAACCAAACCGACCACCGGACGTCCCGGACCTACAACCTTACGACCGATGCCGGCATTTCGCCGCACTCAAGCGCCATGGGGCGTCTGTTTACGCCCTGGACGGATCGCCACCGCCGGCGCCGCGCCCGGAAAGAGACGGAGTACTCGCCCCACTACCGGTCGGCCGGCTGCAGCTTGCAGCTCGACATTCCGCCCTTCAACGCGCTCTCAAGGACGTCTTTCGGCGCAGCAGTGGCGACGGAAGTTTAACGCCGGGTGAACGGCCCGTGTTGACGCAGCTACCCCATGTGTCACTCCCCCGCGAAGGCGGCGCCGCGGACCGTGGCGCGCCCGAACGGGAGCCCCGCTCACGCCGCGTGAGGTGCGGCCCCAGAGCCTGGCGCGCATGCCCTGCCCTCCGTTGGTCCAGTTTCCACCCAGGCTACCCGCATCACCTTTGTTGAATTCCACTCGTGACTCATTTATGTGTACACACATGCACAAAGCCTGACGCAAATCCACGTCGGCAGTGACGCGGCGACCGCCGAGCCGCCGCCAGAACAGGCCTTTCACAACCGGGCGTCATATTCCCGAACACGGCCGCGAGCCGGCCTCGGGTCCGTCCTGCCGGCACGTGCGCACGAGGCAGGGACTCACGCCGACATCGAGTCCGGCAGCCGTATTGACGCGGCCGGCCGGGCACGCAGCTCCGCTTATAGCCGGGTCGATCGCGCTCCGCTCCGGTCTGGCCGGCGGCGCTCCCTCCGCCCACGCCGTGCGTGCCGGGTCAGGGGTCAAGGGCATGCTCGCTCAGCGGAGCGCGCCAGGTCAGGGGTCAGATGACCCCGCCGCGCTGGGCGGGACGCGCCGGGTCAGGGTTCGCGGGTACCCCGTTCGGTGGGACCGGCTGGGTCAGGCGTCGGCCGTTCGCGGTCAGAGGGCAGCGGCGGACTGGTCTCCGGGGTGAGAGGTCAGCCGCCGAATCGGATCTCACAGCCAGCGGCGTGCGTTCGCAGCGAGTCATTCGCCCGAAAGTTCCGTAGGTCTGTCCAGCATTTGTTCATAGTGGCGGTGCTGAGGACGCGTGCCAGGCCGGGAACAGGGCCCCCGACACAACGAGGCCAGAGGACGCGGTTGTCACACACAGGTAGAACGTCGGACTTCAAAGGCAGCAACTCGGTCTCAAGCTTAGGACAATCATCCTGTTCCCGCTCAAAGAGCAAACATCATTTTGCGTCTCCGACCCCGACACACACCACGCAGCCTGAGATTCAGACCTGCACGGCATCCAGCACAGGCAGGCCAAGCCCAGAGCCGGCGGGGTGAAGCCGCCAACCCGGGGCGACCAGTGAGGTCACGGCGGCGGTGTCCGGTGCCGGCGCCGTGACACCGCGCGGCCGAAACAGCCCGCTTCGCCGAACCGGGAGCCCTTTCGGCCCGGAAAACGGCGCCGTCAATAACACACTGAGCCAGCGCTCGGCCGGCAACGTTACCGAGGGCCATCAGCTAGCCACTGCGGCGGCGTTTCGTGCCGGAACAGAGCGGGGGCGAGCGGCGCGAACGGCGCCACGGCTGGCGTGATGTGTCCGTTTAAGCCAGCCTGGAGTCTGATTGACAGCGGGTGTGGAATCCGCACGGCAGGTGTGCGGAGAGGTACAAGCCTAGCTCATAGACTGAAGACTGATTCACAGATCTGCTCGCTGCTCACCGCAGCCCTGCCCCGTTCACCTGCCGCCTTACTGCGCGCCGTGTTGCATGCCGCTGCGTGGGACTGGAGCCAACTCGCACAGCGCCATAGAACGGCACTGTCCCATTCGAATACACCGAAACAAACACACGTGCTGCGTACTTGATCGCCAGCACGTGGCAAAACCCTGCGCGCCATCGATCCGTCACACGATCATCGCCCCGGGCCGTCACCAAAGCCGCCCGCCCGAGCCAGGCGAGATCATTGGCCGGCTCGCCAAAACCCGCGCAAAAGACCACCGCCAGCTGCCAGGCCGCGGCCGGGCGCGCACGCTGTCGCTCTGTCCTCTGTTTCTGCCCTGCCATCTGTCTCTGCTCAGTCCTCTGTCTCTGTTCTGCCCTCTGTCTCTGTTCCGTCCTCTGCCTCTGCTCTGCCATTATCTCTGTTCTGTCCTCTGTCTCTGCTGTTTTCTGTCTCTCCTCTGTCTTTCGTCTCTTCTCTGTCATCTGTCCTCTGTCCCCGCTGTCATCCGCATCCGCTCTGCCCTCTGTATCCGCTCTGTCCTGTCATCTGTATCCGCTGTCCTCTCTCCTGTCCTCTGTATCCACCCTGCCCTCTGTCCTCTGTCGACGGCCTCCAGGCCGGTCCGAGGTGAACGCCCTTTAAAACAGTACCGCGGCGGCCGCGGCTGCGACTGAGCTGGCAGCGTCGCGTCCGGCGGCTCTCATACCTGGCCCGCAGCGCCGCGGCCGGAACCCACGCACAGCGCTCGTTTGAGAACCGCCAGCAGCCGGGCCATGCCAAGGAAAACGTCTGTGACCCGCTTAAAGCACAAGGTGGAAACATACGACGTAGGGGCACGGCGCGTTTTCATTTCCTGCTGGAAGCCAAGGTTACACGTCACGGCATGGACCGAGTCGGGCAACACCGAGTGCGCCGCGTGGCGCATGTGGTCCTTCCATTTCACCCGTCGTAAAAGACCGCCGCACCTGGCTCCGCTAATCTGACGGAGTTTATACGCCGCAGCGCAGCCCGCTTCTCGTCGGCCCGAGTGAGGCTGGCGGCTGATCCACAGGACATGACAGACCGAAGCCGGCCGGCACAAATCGCCGAAAAAGCGCCGGCGGCACGTTTTCCGCCGCCGAAAACAGGCCGCCTGCCAGTCCACGTAGCCCTCTGAGATCCGCCTTAGTATCACAAAATTACGATGTGAATTGCTCGAAGAAGCCGCGAAAAAAAAACGCTCCGCAGTCGCGCGATATTTTTGGCATCGCGTATAGAAACCTCGCGCGTCTTCAGGCCATTTATTTTTACATGGCTACCTTTGCTTTTTAACTGTCGACATTTGCTCACACACATACAAATACCTGTCGACATCTGATAGGGGGCAGCCACCACCACCGGTACACCTTGCATACGCCCCTGGATACGCCCTGCTTACGTGAGCGCAGTGTGTTGGTCGCGCCGCCCGCCGCCGATGACCCCCCCCCCCCCCTCCCCGATCGGTCTGGCCGACCGAATGACACACGTTCTGCGCGCCAGGTCAATAGCAGACACATGACTTGCCAAACACGACAGCGTCCGGGCCGATTACGTTAATCGAGAGCCGCTGCCTGACGCAAACGGCGTCCGGTTCCGGCCGACGCTCGGACTCCGGTGCACGGGAGTCCGGTGCGCTGGATCGGACTCTGACTCCGGTGCGCTGGCCGGCTCGGCCCGGTTGGGTGACGCGGCGAGCGAGGTCACCGGCTCGCACCGCCAGGGGGGGGGGGAGGGGGGGGGGCGGACCTGACCCGCGCCGGGCTCCACCCGTGACAGCGCGGCACAAACATCCGCCTCCGCAGCCGGCACAGCCGCCGCCGTGCTTAGTCGCTAGACAAAGCCGAAGGAAGGCTCTAGCCTACACACCCTCTGCCCCTGGTGGTGCAGCGATTTATACTACAGAGATCACCTGTCGGTGCCGGAGGACCCCCAATGTAACTCGTCTTAATACAGCCCACAAGAACACGGCACCGTTCCAAAACTTCCAACCCACAGCGACCACGCGACCAGCCTCCATGCTCAGCGGAACTAGCACCTGTATTCACCCAGCCAAAGGCACAGAAGGCCGGCCGGGTCCGTCCCCACGCTCCTGCTCGCGACTGCAGGCGCTGCAGCCCGAGCTTCTGAGTGCTCCCCGCGCCTGGCTGGACAGCACACGCGTCCGCCGACACGGCGCCTCCGGGCCCTCGCACGCGTCAGGGACGTGCTTCGCCGGCCCGCGCTCAGTTCGCCGCGTCTGTCCGGCAGGCTGGCAACGCCACCCCGTTCGGATGGCGTTGGCACGGCGTCGAGGTGCGCTGACAGCGGCGCTGCCAGCCGCGCCCTCGCCGATCGCGGCCCGATCCAGGTCACGCGGCAAAAACCGGCCGGCCGCGCGCCGCCGGCTGCGGGCGGGCCGGGGCCCTGCCGACGCGCGGTCACGCAGGCCGGCCTGCAGCGGCCGGGCCGGTCCTCGGCGGACCAGCCGTGGGGCAATACCAGGTGATCGGTACCGACCACCCGTGAAGGGAAACACCAAGCGGCTATTACTTTGCGCCGTATGTGTTTGGCCTGATGGCGTGTCTGTAGACGAACCGAGTTACGTGGGCGCCGGTGGGTGCGGCGCCCCAAATCCCGAGTCATCACCGGCATCAGACACGGCTCTGCAAATGCACATTCACCGCCAGTGGCAGCTGCCGCCGCCGCCGGAGGTGTCACGCGCCGCGCGCAGACGGCCCGGGCGACGGCAGTGCCGGCCGGCGGCGCGGCCGCCGTTGACTGTGCATCCTCAGCGCCGCCTCCCGCTCCCACCCAGCCGCCGCCTACGTCACCGACAAAAAAACACGACCCAAAAAAACACGCGCCGCGTGCGTACTCGCCGGCTGACCGGCCGGGCAGCGGCGGCGACCGGAAGCCGGCCCGCCACGGCGCCGGCGCCGGCGGCACACGAAGGAAGCGGCGGCGCCGGCGGCGGCGGGGGTGGCGGGGCGGCGGCGGCGGCTTAGCGGGTGCGTCACCGCCCGGACCTCACACGTCACGATCGCGGCCCAATACGGCGCGACGCGGCGCCGTGCGGCGCCAATCAGGCGGGACCGGCGGCCGCTCGGTCCACCCCTGTGACCGGAGGCGCGGGGCCGTCCGACCGCACACCTCCAACGACACCGGGCCGGGGCCGGCGCCTGACACCCTGACACCCTGACACCCTGATTGTCGCCTGGCTCGACCTTGGGGAGTTTACGCCAGGCGATGGACGGACGAGTGTCACACAACACGGCAGGTCCACGAAAGGGCTGGAGCTCTATTACTTCATGGCTTGTCTGGTGGCCTGCAGGAATTCTGAGAAATATCGTTTCGTAGTGAAAAATCCCGCGTGACTAACAACACGTGCATCATTGGGGCATGTGTTTTGCTTCGCGGGATGGTTTTGGCTAACATGATGCACGCCATGTCTTAAATACACGTCACGCCAGTGGCGTGTATCCAAGAACATATTGGCTACAGCGTTAAGTTTCCTTTTCTCGTTAAATCAGAGCAACCGCACACTTTCCGGAAACGTTCTCGAGAGCGGTTCAGCGAATCTGTATCAGGCTCATGCACAAGATGTTGCGGGTCGGCGCGGCTCAAGGCCGCCTGGCCATCCGAACGTGCGGCGCTCGTCTCTGAGAGCCTCTAAGGAGCGACAGCGACGCGGAAAGATTCGCTCGAGTCCACCCGATGACTTGTGCCGCTATCTGACCAGTGCCGCTGAGTCAACCCGCAAACAGCAGGCCCCGCGATCGCTGTCCGCTCTGCTGGGCCGCCCGATGAAGCCTGGTCGAGCGGGCCGCAGCGATGACTGCGCGCTGGATGACTGGAGTCTGGAGCGCCGCGACGCTGGGGTCAGTCGGCGCCCAGGTCAGCTCCGGCGCCGCCGCATTGGAACGGACCGCTGACCGTCGCACGTTTCATAACTAGCCACTTGAGGCATGTCCCCGTTTTGGTGCTGCATGCTAATCGGACCGTCGGGGTCGGAGAAACCGCGTGAACCCAGCGACCCCGGCCATACGACGCCGTAGTTGAGCTTCGGCTGCGACGTGAGTGGGTCTACGCCTCTCACCCTTCGCCACTGGCGCAGGCTGCATCAGCCATCGCCGGCTCGGACCAGCGGTGAGGCAATCCCGGTGCACGGGTCGCCGACATACGCCGCAGCCGGCCGCCGTGCGCGTGGCCGGCGGCGCTCTGGGATAATCGGGCGCCACTGACGACACAGCCCCGCCCGTGGCGGCGGCGGCACAGCACGCCTGCAGTCGCCACCCGACTCCCCAGCGCGAAGACATGCTGCCCTCTTCAATCACATCTGGAAGACGGCTGTGTTTCCAGTGAAATGCAACTCGCGATAACGGTAAGCGCAAATTGAGGATGCAACCCGCCCTTCTGTTCTGAGCAAACCCTGCTTCCATCGAACAACAATCCGCATATCGGATCATGAGAAGAATTGCGGTGAATGGGGCGAGTGTTTGCCTTGTTTCCTTCCACGCAAGGCTGCACAGCATGGGTCAAAAGCGCACGGAGATGGGCAGAGGGAATTTCGCCTCCTCTGTCTGAAGCTCTGTCGCGACCACCGCCACTGCATGGCACACACACATCCACGACTCGTCACGTGACTCGCCCCCATCGACGCACCCTCCCATGCGCTGGCTAGGTCACAGCAGCCGTTAGCCACCTGGCGTAGCGAGGCCAAAGGATAAAACAAGACAGCACCAAAAAGACAAAAAAATAACTCGTCCTCGCGGCGAAAGCCGGCCTCTGCGGCGGTCCTGGCGGCGGTCTTCCCCCAGATCCCGTGCCGATCGGGTCCGACACACCCTGGTAATGTCTCACTCCGCCGCAGGCCGAGCTGGCCCATCCTGCAGCTGACGCACGAGCCTGACTCCCGTTCTCTGTCGTTCTTCTCACCTCCTCCCCTCCCCCTCTCCCGCTCTTCTTGCCGTCCGGCTGCTCTGGAGGCGGGTACGGGGCGGGCAAACCGGCGCACGGTCACGACCGTCCCCTGCGGCTGCTCTCGAGGTGGGCACGGGGCGGGCAAACCGGCGCACGGTCACGACCGTCCCCTGCGGCTGTTCGAGTTCAGCGGTCAGCGTCGCCAGTCGCGGCCCATCCGTGACGTGACGGTGACGCGCCGCAATCTCCCGCCGGGGCGATAGTGAATGCGCTCGCACGTGAGCCGGATGAGCCCGCCTCGGACACGACCGATTGCCGGTGCGCTATCGGGGCCGGGCGCCGAGCCCACCTACCATCTGGAAGCTGTTCTGTCGGCTGCTGGTGCCGCATCCATTACATGCCACGGCCGCCTCCTGGAAGAACATGCTGAGCGCCGTCTGCAACACACAGACACCGGGTCAGGTCAGGTCAGGTCGCAGGGACAGACGGGGCGAGAGGACGGTCCCGTGACGGATGTCTGGCTGTCAGTCAGACTGGCTGGATGTAAGAAGGGCGAGAGTACATTTTCCGCGACCAGACCTGCCGCCACTAGACCGCAAGGCCGTGACTAGTCACACAGACTGACAGAGGGTACAAACTACCCACCACTTCTCTAGAAGCTGGCTGTTTGGATCACGCAATCAAATGCAGCCTCACTGGGTGAGGTAAGTTATGCGCATGCCTGTCAGAGGTAAAATATTATAAGCAGCCTTTGATATCAGGATCCAATGTCAACACCAGCATACACATAGGCCTGTCCTGACCTTTGCATTCCAGTCATTTCCAGTCGATACTAAATCTATCCATGGCAGAAATTGATGATGCGCTGCACTTTCGGCCGCTCCGGGCCCCACGTCCGCATTACCAGTCCATTTTCAAAAACGCCGCGCGCCACAACACTGACTGGGCACCAGCCGACAGACCGGATCTTTCCCCTCCTCCCCCGGAGGCCATTAGGTCACGGGGAATGGGCTGGGTCACCGCAGTGCCGTCACATCACGTCCGGTCCCGGGGCCATGGTCGGGTTACTATCACTCCCCGTACGCCGAGCCAGGCACGTGGCATTTCAATCGGACGCACGGCGCAAAGGGCGCGCGGACGCGGCGCCGCCGTTCGCCGCTGGCCAAATGTCACCCGGTCCGACACGATCCGACCCGGTCCCGGTCCCGCAGGGTCCAGTTATAGCTAGCGGTGGCGCCCCGGTCCGGCCCGATCCGGCCCCGGTCCCGGTCCCGCAGGGTCCAGTTATAGCGGCGGCGCCCCGGTCCGGCGCGCCGCCGCCCCGGGCCCGGCCGCCGCGGGAGGCTGCTGCACCCGGGCTCGGCTCGGCCGCCGCCGCCTCCGGTGACGTCACAGGAAGCCTGAGCCCGGTGACGTCACCGGCCGGGCGCCAAGGCCACGGGCCGGCTCCGAGCGGGGCTGACGGCGCCGGTCACCGCCGGCCCCGCCTGTGTTGGAGGCGGCCGGCGGCCAGTCAGCGATGCCACAGGATGAGACGCACGGTGGGACAGAGCAGGACTCGACTTGCCAGCGAACAGCTTGGCAGAGCAGGGGGACTAACAACGATGCCGGTCTGGGGGAGAGGGGGGGGGGAGGGGGTAAGAGCGCCGAGCGCTGGCGCCGGCTGCAGCGAACATCATTCCATGCCCCGCGAGCGCCATGCCAGTGTTCACAGGCCCGTTTTATTGCTGTTACTACCAGCGTCAATTTGGTTAGGCATCAGGACTTCTATTTCAAGGAAATCAGATCTCAGCCCCCCCCCCCCCCCCTGCCAGCCACAGCCACTGCAGCGCCATCGACCTCACATGATGCGCCACGGCCGTGCCGCCCGCCGAGCCGTCGAGCCGTCGAGTCGGGAGCGGAGCTGCCAGTCGACAAACGACCTCACAAATGGTCCAAGTTTGGACGGCTGCTTTCGACTGGGCTACCCCCAATTCAGCGCCAATCCGGAGACCCATCCGGCCCGCACTGATGAGAATGGATGCCACCGGCTCGAAAGCACCGCAGACGAATCGCGAGTCGTTCATGGCACAGCCAAACGAACCAAACTGTGTGCTGAAGGCGTCACAGGGACGAATGGGGTCCATCACTGCCCCAAGCAAGCCGTTTCAATGCCGCACACGGAAACACCAGAAGCAACACGACAAGCAAAGCCCGTCGCGTGAATAGGCCACTGCTAAGGGGCGGATCCAGGGAGGGGTGAACCGGGCTGTGATCCAACCTAAGATCGCCAGAATCGGTCCATAATGGCATATTTCATGACTCTGAAAAACACGCAAGCAGCTATCGACACGAAAAGATACTTAAGAATATTCCTGGAGGTACTTGGAAGCGAAATGTTGGAAGCTTTAGAATATCAGAACACCTTTTTTGGACCTCGCTTCCACGCTGACGTTGCCTTCCCCAGGGCAGCGTTCTGGATCCGCCCTTGATACTGCACATATCGCGATCAACGGTATTTGAGATTGCAACTTGAGTACCTAACCACAACGGTAACACGAGCCGATACCCAACAAATAATCCAACGACGCCAGTCAAAATCCTAGTGTTCTTATGGATGACCCTTCACGCCTTTGTATGACTGCACCGGCAGAACGTCACCACAATAAGCTACGTCACTGATCTGTTACGTTCAAGGCCTTCCACGTACGGTCCGAAGCTCACATAAGCCTCCACCTTTGTGCGCCGTTATCAGAAGGGCGCCCCACTCCAGGTTCACGGACGACATGGCTGCCGTTTTCCCCGCGGCCACGGTAAGTCCACATCACCCCGCCCACCACCCACCCGCTCCACCGGAGTTAATCCCTTACCGGACATCATAACCGGTATCTCCTTCTCAAGACGTACCCATTCACCTGTAAATACCTGTATAGGGTGCGGAAGACATCAGCTCCCCGAACGGCACCACTACATCCGCAAGAGACGGCGAACGGCGCGGACGGCGCGGACGGCGGGGGCTGCGCCGGCGCCGGGAGCTGAGAGCCAGGCGGGGCGCCAGCCTCCGACGCCGCAAGGCCACCAGCCTGTTTGTTTGGCGCTGCCCGGCTCATGTCACCTTGGGGCGTTTAGCCGCTCGCCGCGCTCGCCGCTGCAGCCCCGCGCATCGTCCCACCGCCCGGCCACGCGGCCGCTTCGGGGAAGCGAGCGGCGGCGGCCGGCTGTGTTGTGTCGCGCCGCTGAGTCACATCGACGGCTCGGACCAAGCCAGGCGACGCGCGCCACGCGGCACCCGACCGCTCGCCGCCCGGACCGACAGCCCACGGCAGGGCAGCTCGCCGCCGGACCGACAGCCCACGCCAGGACCGCTCGCCGCCGGACCGACAGCCCACGGCAGGACCGCTCGCCGCCGGACCGACAGCCCACGGCAGGACAGCTCGCCGCCGGATCGACAGCCCACGGCAGGACCGCTCGCCGCCGGACCGACAGCCCACGGCAGGACCGCTCGCCGCCGGACCGACAGCCCACGGCAGGACAGCTCGCCGCCGGACCGACAGCCCACGGCAGGACCGCTCGCCGCCGGACCGATAGCCCACGGCAGGGCAGCTCGCCGCCGGACCGACAGCCCACGGCAGGACAGCTCGCCGCCGGACCGAGAGCCCACGGCAGGACAGCTCGCCAGCCGGACCCACAGCCCACAGCAGGACGGCGCTCAGCACAACAGGGCGGACGCTTCACACTGTGAACCAGAGCGGGGCTGCGGAGATTCACGAGCTACATGCACACAAACAGGCGACTGGTCAGAATCTGCCCACGCCGAACATGGGGGAAATCAGATTAATGTAATTTGGCGGTAAAGAGACGGCGACTTCCCTCACTTCGGCGAATACTCTCACGCGAGAAAAAACGCATAATGAGTTGTCAATTGAGTCACAGCTGTCCCTCCCGTCTCTCCTTGTGCTTATCCAACTATACTTGAACAAAAATGAGCGCATTCTCCCCCCAACCAAAAAATCGACAAAAACACAGACTCGTGTGTCGTTGACAGGCGCAAATTTCATCCACTGGCAGCCAAAAAAATCCACAGGACTGCGACAGAACGCGGCGCGTCCCGCGGCACCACCTGTCTATCAGAGCCCCACGGCCCCACCCGGGCCGTCCCCGCCTGCCAGACACGGGCAAGAGCCCGCTCCGGCGACAGCAGTGACGTCCACGGCTGCGACGTAACGGTGACTCATCACATCGGGCGTCGGTCACGCGCCGGGTCTCGTCACGGCGCCGGTGGCACGGCCTGTCCACGCGGGCCGACCAGGGCGCGGCAGGGCCTGTCCACGCGGGCCGACCAGGGCGGCCACGCCCGCGCGCGGACTCCGCACCAGCCGTCCCGGAACGTGTGCGGATATCAACAGTGTCTTCATCATCAGTGCTCGCGCTTGGCGTTGACAATACTGGAGTTTTTTTTTAGAAGCATAAATCATCTTCGATCCTCGCTCAACAAAACACGCAGATTGGTACAGCTCAGCCTGTATCCACCCTACCCCAATTCTGGGAGGCGCAACCCTCTAGCTTCTGGAGGATCTCGGAAGAACCAACCAAGACTTAAATTAAAACAACAAGACCCGAAGGCTTTTGGAGCTAGTTAAGCGCGACAACGGCATAAGTTGCTCACAATCTACTGACCTGAACGTTTTTTTTTTTTTAATGGCGGAAGGAGCCCAATTCGGATGTTTTGTTCCCTTTACTACCTGGGTTATCAGCGTATTTTTTTAAAAAATCGCCACTGGCTTAACGTTGGGACAACGAATGAGGTGGCACATGCCTTGCCCGGAGCGCTAATGGCGATCCTGCTCCCGTCGGGCGTGGGTCGCAGGCCAGATTCGGGTTCGGTCTTACATGTGTATATATAGTCTTGCATGCATATATGGTCTTACAGAATATAAATGCTGGCATTTGAGAGCGTACAAGAAGTAGGGGTGGGGGGTGGGGTGGGCGAGGGTCACGCAGCTTTTACTCTACACTTTGGTGGTGTAACAGCAATCTAGATGCGACCCGTAACTTATGACAGTGCACGGTAACACATACAATTCCCCTTGTGTCCCAAACCTCGAGCGATTGCCGCGTCACTGCTGCCAGCTGACCGTGACAGAGCTAATGCGGCAAACAGCTGCGCTGGCCCTGCAACATGAGCCCACTGCGCGAGCTACGGGCACGCAACAGCACTCTACGCGACCGCACCGGCCGTGATCACGGTACGTGGAATGATAAAACGCGCAGGTAAACACGCGCAGGCAAAACACGCGGCTCATCGTCGATAGGCCAGGGCGCGGATAAGACGCGGCGCCGTTTGCCAGTCATCGGGCCAGCCCCCCTCTCCCGCCGGCGCACCGGCCACGCTACAGGCTGACCTCACCCAGCCCTAACCCCCCCCCCCCCACGCGAGGCGGAGCCTCTCAGGGCAATCCGAGTCGTGGACGCAGGTCACCGGGCGCCGGCGGCCTTGGCTGCAGAGCGACCGGCTTTCTCTGGCTCACAACACTGCCAGAGAGGTGAGCCCGCCCGGGCAACACGCGAGAGCACGGACGAGAGGGTGCCGCGCGCGCGCCGGCCGCACGGCCGTAGGCTATGTGGCCCACGGGCAGGCCTGACGGAGAATTACGCGAGGCGGGGCTGAAGTTGCTTCAGTCGTTCCATATAGCGAGGCTGCTTTTTGTAGGGTTGGATCGGACATCCTTTCAACACGCCGAAAGAGGTGGCACCTCCTGATTTGAAACCAAGCGCTCCGGTCCGCTCATTTCACGCCACAATTACCCTGTTTACATGGGCAGCTGTGATTCGAATTGAGCCGGGACCCGTCCTCGATCCGAACTATCCGGCCCATGTATACACTCACGCGCCGTTCCGCTGATTCGAATCATGCGCCGGAGGAAATCACTTCCCGTGAGAGGATCATCCGTTCAGGAAGGGATTTCGTCCGAATTATCGGCCGTCAGCTGTCTAAACAAAAAAAAAGAAAAATGCCTGGCGCACGCAGTTCCGTTCATGGCCATTTCAGCTTTGTTTGGTGTTGCCGCTTTTCCACGGGCTTTTAGCTATTGCTCGAGACGGTCCAAGGCCAAGATGGTAAAGGAAAAGAGAAAGAAGGTGGAGTTGACACCATGCTGCTAAAACTACTCTTATTATTGCGGGCCTTGAGTGGCTAGCAGCACAGAAATGCTCACGTAATTTAGCCTTGCTAGGCGCTTGATCTATGCAGACAGCAGGCGTCGGCGGTGTTTGGTGTTATCTTTCCGCCTAAAGGTTAGATTAATTTACATCTGGGGCAGGCTCCATGCTTCCGGAAGCCGGACGGAGGTAATATGGTAATTTTATATAGCTTTGACTTGTTCTCACTTTAATTTTTGGATTGCTCAAAATTCTTGCAGAGAATGCCTCGAAGTTTCTTTCATTAAGTTAATACCTAAAGGCCCCAGGAGTGTTTTTGCAGATGTTCCTTAAATTAGGATGCTGTTTGCCTGTCAGTTTAATTTGTGTGAGAAAGCTAGCTTAAAAATTGCTGCATGATATGATGGATGAACAAATATAGATCATTGCAGTCAGCTCGGAATGTGAACTTTTTTAAAGGTAGGACCGAAATTGCCCAATGACGGGGTCAAAACAGCAAGAAAGCAAATGTGAACACTGGACGAAAATAGTTGTCATCATTACTCTGCCAAATCCAAGTTTGTGTGTTTCATGTGCGGGAAAACAGTGCATAAACTAACACCTAACACGATGTCACATGCTGCATGGAGAACATGTCTGTGTTGCATATCATCACCTGTTTTTGTACTGGCGATTAAATATGTCACCTAGGTGCTTTTTTGTAACAGGTGTCTTTGTAGGCCATGAGGTAGGTAATTCAACTGTTCAACAATTCTTGCAGGGAGTACCAATAGTTTCTTTCATTAAGTGAATACATAAATGCCCCAGGATTGATCTTGCAGACATCCCTCCTGTGACTTGAACATTTGGTTGACCACCTATCGGCAGGAGGGATGTGCTGGATATTGGTGACTGGCTCGTCAAGGAAATATGAAGTTACATCACACTGGTAGACCAACTGGCAAGGAAGCGGGGGCTGGAATATTTGTTTTTGATGTGATTAAGCTGTTTGCTGCTTGTCAGTTTAAGGTGTGTGAGATAGGTAACTCAATAATTCCTGCATGATGCAAAGGATCAACAAATATAGGCAATAGATCATTGCAGTCAGTGCAGAATGTGAACTTTTTTTAATGATGGGACCAAAATTGCCCAGTGATGGTTCCAGAATGTCAAGAAAGCAAATGTGAGCACTGGATGAAAACAGCTGTCATCAGTACTCTGTCAAATCCAGGTTTGTGCATTTCATGTGGAAGAAAACTGCATAAACTAAGTAAACCTAACATAATGTCGCATGATGTGCAGAGAACATCTGTGGTGCACATCATTACCTGTTTTTGTACTGGTGAGTAAATATGTTTCCTTGGTGCTTTTTTGTGACATGTATCTTTGCAAACCATGAGGTGGATAATTGAGCTGTTGTTATAATTAATCATTTGTTATGAATTTTGAGCCCAGATTGCTTTTGTCATGACAGCTCTGGGGCTGGTTCACATGTTATGATCTTTGGACTGTGCAAACACAGCTGTTTGTGCCACCTAGCCATCAGTCCATATCAGCCAATGCTGTTGACTGCAAGGATATCAAAGCAGTATTTCAACCCTAGTATGTCAAGAAAGCAAATAGCTGCATGCTGACTTGCCAGTGCATGCCAAGTCTAAATGGCAATCCTGCTCTCAGGTACTGATGATGCATTGGATGGGGAAAGACAACACAGTTACACAATTTTTGCCACTAACTATGTAGCATTCATGAGTCATTTCTGTAGCTTAGCTCACTGTTGCAGGCTGCTCATAAGTGCATTAGTGTGGGAGTAGGTAATGTGTTTCTTGAGCTGTGCAAAGTAGATGACATGATGCTGGTTGGCATACTGATATGAGTGTGGTAAGTTTGTGAGTGTCATTGGCCAATACAAGAAAATACTGATTTCCTGCTAGCCAAAGGTTCCCGCTAGTAAAAATTTGCATATAACACTGCTTATGTGACAGATTTGGCAGTGCTGACTGCGCAACTCTTGTGTTTCAAGTGCTATGGCTTGTGCTGTAGCTATACAGCCTAGAGGGCCCGCACGTATCATTTTTCCAACGGAGTCCATCTTTCTCCTCGCCCTCAAAGCTGTCTCGCGCCCACCATGGCTCGTGACATTCGCCATCCATACGCAGAGTAAGGGCTTTTTTTCTTCTTGTTTTGTTCAGTTCGCCTCAAAAGCGCAGTTTTCGCCCATAATCCGTTCCCTGATTCGAACTAAGCGGGATCGAACTATCGACCGTTAATCCGGCGTAAAGCCGCTTTCGCCCATGTAAACGCCCCTCTCCGAGAGGGTTAACGTCGCATGATCCGTTCCGATCTTAATTCGAATTATCCTCGGCTGCCCATGTAAACCGGGTACTTGTTTCTGCAGTGTTCTGAGGGGGAAGGGGGAAAAACAGCCGGACGGTAAACACCTATGGCTCCTTCGTCGGAGGCCGCACTTGCGCTCCGGTTCGGTGACCGTCCCTGGGCGACAGGAGGATTTATAGAAGGGCGTGCGACGAGCGCCGGGCTCTGTTTACAAAAACAAAGTTTCTGCCTTGCCAAGTGCTCCCCGGAGCGCCCATGCGCTGCTACGGTACCCTATCCTCTTCTCACTTGTCCTACTCAATTTGAGCCATGCTAATAAGAAAGGAAAAAAATGCAGGGCTCAAACAAATTGGCCCCGCACCACTTCCATCAATAAAGGCTGCACACGCCTTCACGTGCGAAACTAGCAAGTATGCCACCATGTGGTTCATCGCTCACCTTATCCAACACCAAGCTCGCATTCAGGCTCCTGTTCTGACCTTCTGCCTTTGTCCGAGACGCGCGACCTGGCAGACCCGCCTTCCATTCCACACCGCCCACGGGCATGTCGACATTCCCGTGGGGTCGGCGGGTGCCGTTGCCTCCAACCCAAATACGGTCCCGACTTCAGCTGGACGAGACACGTGCCCTCAGGCGATCGCTTGCAATGATCAAGCGTTCAGTCAGTCCGATTATGCGGTCGTATCTTGCCTATCTTGATCTGCTTTAGACATGCCAACACATGGATGAACAAACATGTGATAACGCCGGCCGTGCAAACTGAAGCGAAGATGCATTCAAAAGCTAGCTCAATCACGCCAGACAGTTGTAACCAGTCTTTTCTGCCACTACACAGCAATGCTCAGCTTCCTTTCACAGCATTCATCGACCAATCAATCCACAATCGCCATGGCTTGCTCATACTCATCGCTCATGCAAATCTTTATTGATTTTGACACTGATGGTGATGCCGAGTCAGGTTCTGGCTGATTTATTGCGGGCGTTATCAGTCAGGCACCACCAAATTTGGAGATGTGCACAGCGATGAGGAACTTCAGGACCACTGGGCGGTTCAGGCCCGTCCGAATCGCCCGCAGTTCCGGTACTTGGAGCTCTTCACTCAGCGCGTTTGCCGCCACAGCACAACTGGCGGCGCTGGCAATCGCAGCGCCCTCGACACAAACAGATGCTTTTGAGTAGCAACATTTCGCTTAGTTGGATCCTAAGCGGTGCTGCTAGCTTACTCGGGGGTCTGGTCAGGAGACAAGAGCTCTGCCCCGAGCGGAGGCCGAACTGATTCCTGAACCGATCTCATTTATAATGGGTCAGGTTGGCACTGATTGACTGCAGCTTTCCGAGGGATTCAAAGTCGAAGCTGGAGACACCAAACCGTTAGGGGGCAACGTAAATGCAAAAGTAGGCAAATAGGTAAGCCGACAGCACATCCCTTCTTGAGTCAACGTCGGAGTGAACCAAAACTTATACTGTGCTGCGCGGTGTCAGATCCGGACCCAACCGCATGGTGTCAGCCAGCGCCCGAATCGATTCCGCTGCTGCAGTCAAACAAAATGTGGTGTTCCGAGGGCGCGGATGCAACAAACGTGTCATAATACTTCTATGTTTACTATCTTCAAATGCTTTGAAACTAACAAAACATAAGATAGAATAATGCGTTTTAGCCTTCACAAATCGCCAACCGCTCAAATATTACCCATTTAAGTTGTATTCGGTCACCACGCCACCGTCCACTCTTGAAATCGAAAGTACCAAAGCATGCCATCCGCCCCAGCAAGACCGAGCTCCGGACGTAACTCCGCGAGACGGGTGCAGTGCATGGCACAGGCCCCTGGCAAATTACAATGTGGCACATGCACACGGGCAAGATGTCGCGGCATGCCAAGTATGAAAATAAACACAAATTTGTCTGTACTTGCAATTCATTTGAAAGCAGGAAGCAGGAAAAGTTTGTTTTCATTTCGATGCACCTGTTTTATGTAATACAACCAAATGAGTTTCTAACCGACAGTACCAATTTTCTGCGCAAAATACTGCTGGTGACAACGCATCTCGTTTCAAGGTTCACAGACGGCTTTTTTAAGACCAAATATGCACCACTTAGTGACAAATTCTTCTGATTCGTCTGATACCGTTCTTTGTGCCAGGGCTTCACGCTGTCATAATCGTGTCAACTGTGGTGCTCGCAAGGATTACTGTTAACATCTGCGAAACGGATAGGCAGCAGTACTATTTTTATTATAACACTGTTTTTGTTTTTGTGTTGCGACCGAAACCCAATAGCTACAATACTCCAGTTGTGCGTCATTTGCTGCCGCTGACAACCTGCTTCTGAAAATCGGAGTTGTATACCCGTTGGCAAAAACAAACAGTAAGAAAACCCTTTTTATGGGTCCAATCCTTCTAAAATGTGATTATACACCAGTTAGACATGGGGAACACCGACGAGGCTTGGCAATTCTAGTTCCCACCGCGCACAACTGAGATAGCAAAAGGTGGCTTTCCCGGCCCAGAAGACTGTCACACAATGGAGCCGTGGCTATTTGTACACCCCGCTGTCTAGATAACGCTGTCATAGCGCTCTAATAGTTGGCGTAAGGCTACTTTGTAGTAGCCCCCGCCACCCTTACGTTTCATCGGCATAATGGTGAGCGTTCCACATTTGTGGGGTTTTGAACTGAAATAGCCATCTTGAATTTCGTTCGGTGCTGTTCTCAGCCCTGTTCTTTCCAGTTTATGAGCCACACGCCCGAGCAGATGTGCAGACTATTTCGGGTAGACTATTTTAAGGTCACCTAAGCATCCCTGACGTCATACTAATGTCATTAAAATCCTGTCATTCCACTGGCCATGTGGCGATCAATGCCAAGAAAAACATACTTATCGAGTCGCTCAAATCTGTTGTTCGTGAGCACGATCTCAAGATATAACGTCCGTCAACTGGCCCTCAATCAATGTTGAGTCAGGTGCGATGGCGTAATCAAATAATGATGAATTGGGACGCACATTTAAGGGAATGTTTCACATTTCAAGATATTGAAGCAAGCGCCAGATTTGATGAAACAAGCTCGCGTATAACGTTTGGTATACTTTTTAAAGGGAAAGGACTGCTCTACACACAGCACAATTATCCGTTTAGTAAATATGCTCCTCAATGCGTCATGATTTGATCACGTCATCCTACCTTGCACAACAGATATCGAGAGCTGGTTGACCGCAGTTTTATCAGGATATCCCACTCAAAAACGCCAGATATCTACCCCTCCACAATTAAATTTGTACCTGACCTTGAAAGCCGCATGGCTTATGGAATGCCAGGATTTGAATGACAAGATGACTTTGAAATGCCCTCCCCACATACATTTCCCAATTTTCGCGGGCATGTACCTCAGAAACAAGGGCTTAGGTCCCAAGGAGGGCAGGATCTTGAACAGCATCGAAATGTCTTCAAGATGGCTATTTCTGTTGAAACCCCCTATAAATGTGGAACAGTTCCTTTAACTAAACAAAGAAATTGTGCCTCATGCAGCAGCCGTTTCCACTTCTGGCTATAAGCGAGTTTACTTTATCATATCTGATGGTTGCTTGACTATCTTGAAATGTGAAACATTCCCTTTAAGGCAACATTCAAAGTCATTTAGTGGAAGAGTCTGCTTTAGGCAACAGTTCCTCTGCTTTGTAAATATGTTCAACACCTTACTTTTTATGACGTCATCATGCCTTGCACAACCTTAGCAGCCAATTAACGGCCGTCGTATCTGGAATCGTGCGCAAGAACGCCAGACATGAGCGACTCAACAATTTTAATTTTCTCGACCTTGAGCGCCTGATACCCAAGGAAACAGGAGGATCGTAATGACGTTATTGTGGCGTCATGGATGCCTGGGTGACCTTGACGTAGGCTCCCCGAAATAGCCTGCACACCTCCGCGGGCGTATAGCTCAGAAACTGCGAGCGTTCAGGGCTGTGTACTGCTCCGAATGATCTTCCAGAAGGCTGTTTCATTTAAAAAACCTCATGCAGATGTGCAACATTCCCTTTAAAGGTTTTAATTTCGCTCAAACTCTGCATCGCGGAGCGAGAACCGCTGGCACCAAGAGCCGCACGACGTGAGCCTGGTGACGCCGTGGATTTGTACGTGCGTGTTTCAATAATGTTTGTTTTTAGTATACCATGTCGCCTTCAGGAAACCTACCCAAGTCTTTTCTAGCATGGGCTCTATCTAGAGCCGCCAATCAGGCCCTGAGAGCGTGTGCGAAGTGAAATTCTGACACCAGCCGAGGGCAGGGCGTGCCGATGGTTCTCCCGGGTACCAGCCAGCTCTCTCTCTCTCTCTCCTGCCCTGACGGAGGACACGCACGGGCGCCGATCTCGCTCCTCCTCCCCAGGCACGCGGTCTCAAACAACCACCATTGACTCGCCCTTTCCCGCAGCGGCCAGAAATGCTGGTCGGCCATCAGGGCTCCACGACACGCCCAGCAGCTGCGACTGTATACTGCATACATATCACCCAGCAGCTGCGACTGTACGTTGTCGGCCGCCTCTCACCCGGACACGTGGCGCGAGCACTGTCAAGATTAGGAACACCAGACCTCTGGTGTCCGTAACACCCAGCGACACCACCGAGCTACCAGCACCCCAGCGAAACCCCAGCAAGGGACAACGACCATGCAAGAGACAATGACGTTGACTTATAAGGATGTACTCGCACAACAAAACCCATGCTCAGACCATCTCTTGCTGATATTTTTACTTGGAACTTGGGATGAATTGCAGTCATCCTCGTAACAATGGCAACAGCATCACGTATGAACAGCATGTAACAAATGTGGATTCAGGAATCAATATGCTTCTTTAAAAGAAACATCAGACATGCACCCATCTGTTTAACCATAATAAACATGTGTAAATGTGGGTAACTGGCAGGGGTAGCAAAAATCCTGCAGAACAGGGGGGGGGGGGGGGCTGATCATCATTTAATATAATTTCTTTCCAAGTCAATACCCACTTCTAATCTACCCAAACTCTAATAAAAAAATAAAAATGCAGGGCTCAGCCCACTGCCCACATTTATGACGTACTGTCACATGGCACAAGCTCAACAGAGAGCCACAGGGCCCTGTTCAAGCTATAATTCTATCCACCAAGGGCATAGTTTCTTATTCAGTTGGGGGGGGGGGGGGGGCAGCACAACAAAGTTGGGCTCCAGCCCTCTCTCTACCCCTTGCACTTTGAGAAGGACATGAGCAAAATCTGGGGAGAAACCCATTTATCAGCATCTGTTGAGTTGAGTTGAGCCATTTTTCACTCCTCAGCCCTCTCCACCAACTCATCTTGCAACACTATGCCACTGCTCCCTACCCAATACAGCAGTATGGTTCTTGGAACATGTCACAACCCAGAACATCACCTGATTGTTCAATTGATAACTCCCAATATTCATGTATTATTTCCCATTTTTCAAAAAAAAATTATGGATCCTGGCCAATAGCCACTTCCCAATGTCACGCCATGCATGGGGTCAAACAAAGTATTATGAGAAAGCTGAAAATGAACCTCCTTCAATGACATGGAGAATGAACACATTGTTCATCCAATGGCATCCTCAAGATACCTAAATATGCTTTAAGAAAATTTATGTCCAAAAAACAGCACATCAATGCATAACGACGGACTAAGGGAGCCAAACAAACCAGATTCGGCTGGTCCTTTCCTGTTTTGTACAGGAAATCATCCCGGTGACGTCATTAACCACACGCAGTTGAATGCCCCGAGGCGTCCTATCCGACGTAAACAAACGGACGCCATGTTTGACGTGTGCACGACCATAACACACCACTCCACCGGCACAACGCCACACATCAATAAATCACACAGAAAGCATTGGTTAAGAAATAATTCACAGAGCAGCGATGATCAGCTCGATTACAGCGGCGACCGACCTTAAATTATCTAACTTCTCGTAATTTATCGACAACCACTGAACGGATTGGTACCGACTTTCTCCGTTGTAGGTCGAACCAGAGGAAGTTTCGATCACGAACCACACAAAGCAGCACGTGCATCAAGATTACCTAGAGAAAAAATCGTAAGTCAAAGGACAAGTTAACTATTCAAAGAGAAAGTTGAAAGACCGGTGCGGCGTGGTCCGGCGGCCATTAGGTTCATGACTCAGCAATCTTACCTCAAACTGCCAATTTGCACCTTGCAGGAGCTGTCTTGCTTGATCTCTAGCGCATCCAGCAGCCATAACGAACTGGTTCACCAACAATTCATTGCGTAGGGAATCCATCTTGTACACTGTTTGGATACTAGTCCCGCAGACGCACGCACACGGACAGATCCGGAGCACGACTGTTTTGGTTTGTGGGAATTGACGTCACACCACAACATGGCTGTGATTGGTCCGCCCTATCTACGGTTGGCAATAAGCTAGCTACAATTTGTGAACACAAAGATGAAGTTACCAAAGTGTACCAGGAATACACTGCCATTATATTTGTAGACGATCTAAAATATATCTAATCTTATAAGAAATAAATTTTCCGTTAGTTTTAAGTTTTGGTAATCCTCCCAAAATGAATGTGAATTTACGTAACAGCAATGTGGGGATTCAGTACACATCAAACTAGTCGTTGCCACCTCAAAACTGGCGGAGGTGGGTCTTTTCTGACGCAGGAGCGGCGTGCAAAGTATGGCGATGCAACATACAGGACGAAATCTAGTGGCTTTATGTGCTTGTTTCTGATAATATCCCAGAAGTATTGATGAAGCTAGCCTTTATCATTGGAACAATTCAGTGAAGCTTTGGTGATCCATGGCTTGAAAGGTGCAGTGTGGTGGTGAATTGGTGACAATGGAACAGTACACAATCACCAAACATTTGACAAGCTTGGCTGTACACTACCCAAATATTGTACTCCCTGTTTCGTTTTGGTCATAACTGCTAGTCATTGCCTGTAGTTTTGTATTTGTGTAAAAAGACTCCAGTCCACCCAACAGTGGGGAGAAAGTGGGGCAACTTTGGGATTATCCATGCCTCAATTTTTGTTTCATGCAGCAATCATTTTAGTTTGGTAAATTTCACCCTGTTGGAAGCTGCTGAAAACCTTTTTATGCCCACCTCATCCATGTTGTGAACTGCAGACACATGATAGAACTAATCTAGCTGTTGGTTTCTTGTAAAAGCTGGGTCAAGATAGACTGATGCATTCATTTCTGTCACTGCCACAGCTTTCAGGGTGTGTAGTATGTGACTGTCCTGTCATTTTAATTCATGTGCTTTGTTTTGAGGCCTAGAACATGTATTGTCATTATTATGGCTGGAGGATTTGGCTGCCTCTTTATAAATCCCACAGAGTGCAAGCCTATTAGTGATCTTCATAGGGAATGTGCTATACCCCTTGCATTATTTAGAAAAATGTTAAGTCACACATCTGTGAAAAATAATGTTTTCCCTTGAACTGCTTTCAGGGTACACTCTGCCATGCTGGTTATATTAACAGTTTATATTCATGTCTTGCAAAGCACAAACAGTGTCTGGAAGTCAATATTTTCAGTCATGTATGTAGCATCTGGGCTGCTAGTATGAAAACATTGTTTCATACTAGCCAGCTCTGCTGCGCTGGCCACAGGAGTCAAGACATTAGTGTTAGTGAGAGATTGTACTCTCATGGACCAGGCAGTGCTGCCATTGCTCACAGCCACTGCATTATTTCCCACAAATTGTTTCATTGGTAAATGGCCTTGACCTCTGCAGCCTGCTGAAGCAGTTCAGTGAGAGCTGAGTGCTGCCACTGATTTATGTGTGGTGTCCTGTATAATAACTAACCAAAAGCTGACTAAACCAATTTGACTAAACCAGTTGCTGTGCCTCATTTGACCTCATGTTGAGGTTCTTTCAACCAGCTTGCAATCAATCTTTCATAGCTGGCAAGGCAACACTTGGGTGCAACCTGGCAGCAGCAGGGAGTCATTGATGAAGTTGTGAGGGAGGCAGAGCCAAGGATGATGCCATGGGATGGTGGGTGAGGCAGAGTCAAGAATGCCACACCACTCTGCTGAGGATGTGTGACACCTGTGGCAAGTACATGTGATACAACAAATGTATGTTGACACTCAGTGAGCACACGTGGTGCATGTGTTCACTGAGTTTCCAGCTATAAGATGGAGTGGACCTGGTGTTTGAAATTGAATCACACTCCCCTGGCCTGAGCTTGGCAACCTGACATGGACTGATCCTTGAACAGTTTTTACCTTTCTGAGAGGTATAGACTTTACAATTTTATTCTCACAGTTCTTAACAGCTTAGAAGGCACATTCCACACTGTCTGAATGTGTGTTTAGTTTTTGTTTGCACCATGCTGTTTTAGTATACAGCTGATAAATGTTACAGGAGACTAAGAAACTTGTGTATCCATCCATGCTCACAGTGCTTGACATAGTTTGTTTAAATATGGGCATGGATGCCAAAAACCATTGCAGTTGGCATGTCTGTAAGGCCTGATAGCTAGCTTTCTCTGGACCATGGTCCAAGTGGTGTTTTCAGATTCCTTGCCATTTATCAGAACCCATTTTCTCCCAGTCAAGAATCTCAGCTCGCTGCATCATGTTCCTGCAAATACCATGTCCCGAAACCTGCTCACGTACAACTAATGTGGATAATAGGGTTGAAAACCTTCCTAAACTCCTGAAATGAAATGGCAAAGGAGTTGAGTAGTTGGATTGTCAGCTCAGATATCAGAAAGGTTATATGACTGCTCAAATTTTCCTAACTTGGTCCTGGTCATTAGGCCCATCCATCTTGTTACATGGAGTGTCCCACCTTTGGGGCATATTTTAGAAACATGCGCTCGTGAATCCTCAGGACTAGTTAGTCTAATGAAAGCACTTGGTGGTACCACTGCAGCACCTGTCAAGAAGTGGCGCAGACAGGCAGAGTACAGTGCCCCCTCCCCCTTAGGTTCTGGGGGGCGCTTCGTGCCCCTCGGAACCTATGATTAAGGGCCCGATTTGAGCGCGGAATGGCCCACGAAGTCAGCCGGTGGTCTCATTTAGGGGCCTGGCCCGCAGAGCCGGGCACTCCAATGCCAGCCAGAGGGCCCTGCGCGCTGATCAGGGCCTTTTGAATCGATGAGGGCCTATATTTCTGTCAGATACCACCAGCGACGCACGGGCGGCTCCGTGGCGGCGTTTGCCAAGAGCCCATTTGCCAAGCAGGGACAAATCCGGAGCCAGCCATTTATATTGCCCAGGGGGACCCCGAGTCGGCCAGAGGCTGTGTTCGGGGAGGTCCGAAGAGCTTAGAGGGCCGCCGGGTCCGACAATCAAGGACCCGATTGGAGGGTCTAAGGGCGTAAAGGACTGGTCAGAGTCTTATTCAGATGCCCCGACCTGCGAAGACGGGCCCCCAGATAACTGCAAGATTGCTCTTTGCGCCAATTTGGGACCCCCGGAGTCCATATGGGCCTACATGTCGGTCAGGTACCACCGTACCACATAGTCGGTTCCGTGTCAGTATGGGCCTGAGGACCCACTTCCCAATCAGCTACGAAGCCGGGACCAGTAATTTACGCTGGTCGGGGGCCTTGTATCTGTCAGGAGCCTACAGCGCCTGACAGAGGGTCCTGTGCTCGCAAGGGCCCCGAGCCGACCAAGGGATGACGATGACGGGTGACGTTCGATGACGCCCAAAGACGGGCACGGGCGGCCAACCGGACCCGACGATCGAAGGCCCGGTTGGAGAGCATGAGGGTCCGAAGGACTGGCTGTAGGTCACATAAAGAATCGCGGCCCGCAGGGTCGTGACCTGAAACATGAGTCAGAGGTTCTCTTGCTCCGTCTGACCTAGCATCAAGTTTTCTGCCGCTAAGGCAGGCGAGCGTGCATGCTCAAAACTACGCTGCGTCATTTGTACTACTTATCAATTCTGACTAAATTTTGAACATATCCAGACAAACATGGCTTAGCCATGTGAATGCAAATGGTTGGCCTATTTTGATTTCCAGTCTTCATTCGCGGAATCCTTGCTATCTCCGCACGACCAAGATAAAAGTTCTGACGAAGTTTCTGAGCTTTGTCAGTTTAAAGAGAGTTCAATGGGCCTTTGTAAAATGGGGAGCGCCGGCAATGCATTTCATGCAGTCAGTTAACCCATGGTGTCAGTTTATTGACATTAAACTAAAGGCAGAATTGATTTCGCGGTAGCGTCTGACTTATATTTCGGTTATAAATGGTAAAAATGTTTAATATATGCATATATCATATCCAACAAAAACATCTCAATAACAAAGGGGCCATAACCGGTGGTTTTTTTTGGCGGGGGGGATTTTAACATCACGGGGCCCTTTGTCAACCCTGTGTCCCCCTTGCCAAGGCTGTGGCTGCGCCTCCACCGTGAAGTCCACCAAGTCAATATTGAGGACATCAATTTTAATCATTTTTTAGTTCAAATTACGCTGTTTGCGCTTTGTAACAGTAACGCTTAACGCTTCTGTAACGCTTCTGCCTTGCAGCCGCGACCACCGTCGTTATTACGACCACCGTATGCACCTATGTTGATGCGAATAAAAAGAAGTTTATGATTGGCCCAAGGGACAAAGGCCTGTTCCTGAGGAGCAAATTGGTTAAAGTTAAAACCATCACGTCACATGGATCATGTGATACTCCCACTCACACAGCCGAAGTACGCTCCGGAAAAAGCCACTGTAGTAGACGCCACAGGGAGAAATCAAAGTCATAGTTTAACGTTTGGTTGAATTCGTGGGATGATAACTTCATACTTGCATATTTAAATCAAAGTGCTCCATGCTTTCGTAGTATCTATTACACAAACTTTTGAAACAAGTATGTCCCAAACGTTCCTGTACACACACGTTGGAAAAAGCGAGGCAAATGCAATATATTGCTTTCATGGTGGTGAGCAGAGAGTCGGATGAGATTTCTCCCGCAGGGCTGTATCAAATCGAAATTCTGAGCTTTTGGGAAAGATCGCGAGAAAAATGGTGTCCCGGTTCAAATCGTATACGTCTGATGTAACAAGAAGTAAAAAGTAGAGTGAGATGCCCATTAATGCTATGCTCCAAGTAATAACAAAAATGCTGCCCTTTTTGAAACTCTTTCGAACGCCGTTTTTGGGTCGCTTTGGGTTCAGAGCACTCGCGAAGTGAAACGCGTTGCATTAGCCCCGAACCCACCACCCAATACGGGCTCACCCAGTTCAGTATGTTATCTTGCCCCGTCCCTGTCATGCCGGACTGTGGAGGGTTTCACGTGCCATGTGGCCGCACGAGACGTGTCATACTGCACGACACGGCCGCCCCGGGCCAGGGTCACCCTCTTCGGTCAGTGGCCAGGTGATTCCTCCGTGTCAGTCGGGCCCGCGATGCGTCCGCTTGGGACTCGCGCCCAGCGCCGCTGGATTGCGGGTACGACATTTTTCCTTTATACGACAGAGACTGGAGAGCCGGTCGTGCTGATTGGGTAGTGCAGCAACGAAGAAATGAAAAGCTGTCGCTTCCGGTTGGAACCTAGCAAGTTTTGGGACCAGCTCTACGGCCATGCAATTGCACGAGTTGATTGTATCTGTTTTAGATTGTGAGATGCACGTTATGCCTCAGACAACTAACAAACGCCCGATGTGAGGAGAATGCAGTGCAAGCCATTTCCTAGTTTTTTTCTCACCGTTACCGGCTGGAAATGTGCTTATACAACGAATCTGTCGGAGACCTCCTGGCCGGCGGGTGCGGCTCACGCAGTCCAACGAGCTGATGGTGGTGCTGGCTGTGTGTTTGGGGGAGGGGGGACACCTCGGGTCAGTCGTCCGGCGTCCAGAGAGTCGGACTCCGCTGGTGGCCGGGCCCTGGGAGAGGTTTGAAAGCAGAGCACAGCTCAGCAACGCCGGGATTCCGGGGTCATTGGCAAGATTCGAGGTCGCGTCGTCGGGTGGTCATTGGCGGTCAGCTAATCGCGTCGTTGGGTGGTCATTGGCAGTCAGCTGGTCGCGTCGTCGGGTGGCGACTCAGAACAAAGTACCATGTGACGACCTTCGGTGCGCTCTGCGGCCGGTGCGTGGCTGCCCGTTGGTGTAGTGGAGCACACCGCGGTGACGGTGGCTGCTGCGGGTCCTAGTTTTGTCTTGCTCGTGTGGTATTTGTATGGTGCACTGTGTCGTCACCATTGTGTGTGCGGTGTATGTCACGCCTGCCGGTGGGACAGAAGTTGATTTCTTCCGACCTGTTCACGTTGTCAGATGCACTAGGAATGAGGTCCCCGGGGCGTGCTCTTCTTTAGGCAGTAGAGAAGGACCGTGACGGTATGTATGAGCAGCCGTGTGACCCGTCACGCGGTCCTGGCCCCACCGGACCGGCTGCCGGCGTCCAGCCGCGGCGCCCCGTGTCGCGGCCACGGCCGGATCGAGTCACGCGGCCCCGAGTCCCCACTGGACCGGCTGCCGGCGTCCAGCCGCGGCGCCCCGTGTCGCGGCCACGGCCGGATCGAGTCACGTGACCACACGTAACCCGTCACGCGGCCCCGAGTCCCCGCCTGCCGGCGTCCGTGTCGAGGTCACGGCCGGGCTGTGTCACGTGACCCAGCCGCTCGTCGGTTGGGGGAGGGGGGAGGCTCGACCGTTGTCCGCCTTGCTGCCAGCTGTGGGCCAGCACTTGATCCAGCGTAGCTTTGGGAGGGCTTACAGGTGTATGACCTGCCGGTTTACGACGCGAAACGCGTGTTGTCCCCGCGAGACGGCGGGTTCGTACCTAGCCGCGCACACAAGTTGTTTCGCCTAATATTGTGGACAAAGCCACCTGTTCGGTAAATATTCAACGTGCCTCTACCAGTCAACGTTAGTTTTCTGGTCGGTAAATGCGAGCTTGAGTACTGTTAGGCTGTGTAGGTCCACGTTGAAAGTAACAGAGAAGGCGCTGCTCGCGGCTATTTTAAGGCATTCAAACGCACACTTCGCAGAGCCCTGTCAGCATGGTCCGGTGCATGCCACTTGCATACATCAGATTAGGTACGGTTTGGTTGTTTCGGTCAGAGCCTTTTCGACCGGAAATGACCATTTCAGGGTTAAAGGATGAGGGAAAGTGGTTAACGGTGGGGCAGACTTGCTTACGCCTGGGGGCCAAGCGCGAGCTTTTACCCGCGCATGCGCGCTGGGTACCCGGTCTGGGTCCCCCTTTCCACGGGGATCTCGGCCCAACCGTGGCTGACGCACGCAACCTGCCGCGGACATCCGGGGTGTCGCAAGGATGTAGCATGAAGCAAGATAGAGGATGAAAGAGTGGGATGATCAGATACGGACATACCCGTCTATCAGTTACACCCGAGCCTGCTGGCACGGCTTTGCTAAGTACTCGTGCAATGCTATACCTTAGACGGTCAGCGGGCCTGGAGGCCCTCTCCGCTATTTTCAACGTGTGTGCATTTAGCAAACCAGCGTAAAGATTTTCATTCAACCGTATGTGAGCTGGGGCTTTTCTTAGATCTCTGCTGAATACACACGACGTGTAAGCTGTTGTCAGTGCCATCTCGCGGTGATTTGTGCAGCCAGGTAGGTAGGTGGCGCTGGAGGCGGCGGTGGATTGCAGCTTGGCGCGGGACGGAAGCCTGTTGATTAGTTTCGGTGAAAAGTGGTTTGTTTTGCAGAGACTTTCACTGCTTTACTGGGTCGTCAAGGTCAATAAAGCCCAATAGGACTGCCATCATGTCGTAAAGTCTTTTACGTGGAAATTTCTCGCAGGGCGTGTGCGTTTGAAAGCCGTGGTTCTAAAGTGCCTTGCTATTGGCGTCAGCGAGTAGCGTCGGATGAAAGCTTTATGGTGGTGATTTTAGTGATAAGTGGTTTGTTTGGAAGACTCTTCCGCCCTTCTATCAGGGTGGTCAAAATCCACTGCTTGAGCTTTAGAGGACTTCTATCGCGTCGTAAAGTATGTTTTCCATTTCTTCCCGAGTACCTGCGTTTGACGGGAGGTCCCGGGATGTCATCGCCACCACCGGTCCCGCCCATGGTAAATAAGGTGTCTGTCGGCTTTCCGTTAAGTTGCGGCTCAGTGGCCGGCGGAGTACTGAAGTGGGCGTGGGATGTCGGTGTCGTGCCTGGCTGGGCTGCGGCGCTCCGTACCCAGCCGAGCTAGTTTGAGGCCGCTTCCGGCGGTGGCTGCGGTGGGACGGTGGGTAGTTCCACCACGCCCGGTCTCCCCGCGCTAATAGTGCTATGCGCTTCTCTGATCTTAGGACAGTCTTGGCCTGTATGCCACACTGCGCCTTCACAGTACACACGCAGAGGGTTGACCCGATGACGTGAATAATTCTCGATAGCCGCTTGTCGTTTCCTTTGCGAACGCTGCCTCCTTGGCACAGCTTAACGTTATTTGTTTGTGGTTTGGCATG
>NW_023596448.1:11643413-11663413 GCF_011947565.3 Pollicipes pollicipes | reverse complement strand
CCCCGCCTAACACGCCCTCAGCATCCTCCTCAGCCTAGCACATCCTCAGCGTCCTTTCCAGTCCAGCAAATCCTCAGTATCCTCTCCAGCTAAGCACATCCTCAGCATCCTCTCCAGCCCAACGCTTCCCTCAGCATCCTCTCCAGCCTGGCACATCCTCAGCATCCTCTCCAGCCCAACGCTTCCCTCAGCATCCTCTCCAGCCTGGCACATCCTCAGCGTCCTTTCCAGTCCAGCAAATCCTCAGTATCCTCTCCAGCTAAGCACATCCTCAGCATCCTCTCCAGCCCAACGCTTCCCTCGGCATCCTCTCCAGCCTGGCACATCCTCAGCGTCCTTTCCAGTCCAGCAAATCCTCAGTATCCTCTCCAGCTAAGCACATCCTCAGCATCCTCTCCAGCCCAACGCTTCCCTCGGCATCCTCTCCAGCCTAGCACATCCTCAGCATCCTCTCCAGCCTAGCACATCCTCAGCATTCTCCATAGCCCAACATTCTCGCCAGAATCATTCTCCTCCTCAGTATCTTCTCCAGCCTAACACGTTCTCAGCATCCTCTCCAGCCTACCACACCCCAGCATCCTTCCCAGCCCAGCACATACCCCTGAGCTACCCCTGAGCATCCTCCCCAGCCCAGCACATCCCGCCTCATGCCGGGACGCCGCGGGCAGTTTCTGCGGCCCCGCCGTCGTCCGCGGGGCGGCGCCGGCGCCCGCCGCCGGCGCCGCTCCGTCGGACTGTGGCGCCGCGCCGCCGTCCAGTCCGCCAGCTCGGCTGCCGTAAATCGGACGTGTCCGGCCGTGCTCCAGAGTCGCCCCTCCGCCGCCGACATGCTCGTCGTCAGGTGAGCTCGGCCGCCTCGCAGCTGGCGAGGGGCAGCCCAGCGCGGCGAGGTGGGAGTGAGGACTGGTGGGGCTCAGCGGGCCACCGTCCCCGGACAGCAGCTGATTTTGGGACATGACATAGGGACATTTGGACATTGCGACTGATTTGTATGTCAAAAATGACGCTATATTTTTAGATGTCGACCTTTGGGAAAATACGTGTTATCCATATGCACACTGAAAATAACAGTTTGGGGATTTAGAACACTCCGAATATTATGACTGATCGTTGCTAACAAAACCTGTTACATTTCATCCAGCAGTCTTGATTTTAATTCCTGGATCGCAGTATGACAACTGCGTCATAAATGAGTATGAGGGTGTACGTGGCATTGTGTGACATTTTTAAACTCAGGCCCATTAATCAATGACAGGAGGCAATCAGCTGCATTATTAGGTAACCACGGATTTTCACCGACGGCGAATAGGCTTTGTGTCATCAATTTACACCTGAATTTTCTATTGAAACGAGGAGGGATGGTGCAGATACTGTGATGTGAATTACGTATCCAGTAGTATCAGGAAGGTAGCATCTGTAAACGGACTGTAACCCTAGCGCTGAATACGTTACTGGCGCGGGCAGCCTTTCTTTGAACGCGTTTTTAATGAGCACAGCATTTTTCTAAAATCTGGCCGCTGTCTGCCCCCAGCCCCGGAACAGAGGTTCTATAAAGAATATCCGCGAAAAGAGGGTGGCTAAAAAGGTTTGTGCGTTATTTTGTCCAGGCTCAACCACTGTTGTCACATATAGAAGGAAAGAAAACAACTTGGCACAATCATGGCTTCCAACTGCTCCCATGCGGTTGCCTGCAACGAAACACGTTGGTCGCTCACATAGTCAGCATATAAAATTATTCGCGCCAAATATCTCACATCACGACAATGGGTCTCATCACAATGCCATGGCGAGTGTATGCATACCCCACGCAGCATCTCGCATCCAATACACGTTACGTCAATACCTGTATTGCCAACATCCCCCTTCGCTTTTTGGGGCGGCTCAAATGTTTGGAGCGTGCTTGGTCTTGGCGGCCGACATGCGCGCCACATCAGCCCCATCACCGGGTGCTCCGCGACGCAGGCCACCGCAAGGCCGCGTCCCGCTCGCATCCCGCGGCGGGACAGCTGCGGCGCCGTGCCCTCCAATCTCCGATGGTGACGGGGCAGCACCAGCACCGACACCATCGCCCCGGTTCGCCGGGGTGTGTGTGGTGTTGACAGGGGGCCGTGTCGCGCGGGCGGGGGTGGTGACAGGGTGCCCGTCCACCCTGCACGGGCTGAGAGGCGCTGGTGACCCTCCGTCGGCATGTGGATCGGTGTTTGCCGGCAAAGTCTTCCCGAAAACTATTACTGGGTAGTATTCTGGCGAGTGGTTAGGGGCACCCGGCACCGGTAACCTGTCAGTGGTTAGGAGTACCCGGCACCGGTAACCTGTCAGTGGTTAGGAGTACCCGGCACCGATAACCTGTCAGTGGTTAGGGGCACCCAGCACCGATAACCTGCCAGTGGTTAGGGGCACCCGGCACCGGTAACTTGTCAGTGGTTAGGGGCGCCCAGGCACCGGTAACCTGTCAGTGGTTAGGGGGCACCCGGCACCGGTAACCTGTCAGCGGTTAGGGGCATCCGGCACCGGTAACCTGTCAGTGGTTAGGGGTACCCGGCACCGGTAACCTGTCAGTGGTTAGGGGCACCCGGCACCGGTAACCTGTCAGTGGTTAGGGATACCCGGAACCGATAGCCCGCCAGCCAGCTTAAGACAGGTGGCGAGAGTGTTCAAACCTTGCATGGGCCGCCAATGCGGGTGGACAGGTGCACCGTGTCACCGTGGCCCGGTCAACCTCACATCGGGGACATACGAGTGAAATGGGACATTCCAGCATCCCACGGCAAGACTTCAAGTGGCCATCCTTTGATGCGACAGAGTTTCTTTTTTAATACGGGCTCTCATACCCTGCCCTATGCCTTGCATGTCATCGCCACATTTGGTTGTTCATATTCCCTGGCCTGACTGACAGTGGCGGCGCCGCCATCTGACGGCTGGGGAGGGGAGCGGGACTAGACGGACGAGTGCACTTAAGTTCATTCATTCAAAGCAACGGCATAGTCGTGATGCCAGGTATAGAGCTATTAAGCACGAGCCCTCCCCTCCCCCCCCCCCCCCCACCCGTCCGTCCATCTGCACCGCGTGACCTCTGCTCACTGCGGCTCACACCCCAGCGATGACGTCATGTTCCATGACTACCGGCCCACCGACAGCAAGTAGCTGTCATGTGCGCAGACATCACGTAGGCACAACGCGAGATCCATGCGTGCAGTTGGCATCGGTACATCCTGATACATGTTCGGCGACCCAGTGCCGGCACCGCTGCCAGCGCTGGGCCAGCGCGTGCTGCAGGGTGGGGTGCAGCTGGGGCGGGGTGCCACTGGGGCGGGCCGTCCCGATGTGCTGCCGCCATCAGGAAGCCATGACAGCGACGGCGACAATCAGCGCCGGCGCGACAGGCATGCGGGCCGCCCGCGCGCCGGAAGTTGGCCTGTGGAGGCGGTCGGCGGGCCGGCGTCGGGACCAGAGCTGGACCTGACGAGGTCCGGGCGGGACCTGACTGAGGTCCGGGCGGGACCTGACTGAGGTCCGGGCGGGACCTGACTGAGGTCTCGTCCTGGGACCGGATCGGAAGCCGGTTGGAACGAGGCTGGGACCCGACTGGGAACTTCGGCCGTTGACTTCGAAACTTCGAATATTGTCCGGCCATCACCCAAACATAGCTTGACCGGGCGGCGGGCTCCGCTGCAACCTCCACTGTCGGGGTCAAGGTCAAATGCACGGATGGAGACGGACGTGTTGTGGAGAAGGCCGGAAAGTACGCGGGGAGACATGGGGTCTTGAGCTTTACTGGAAATCGCACGGCTTCGGCGAGCGTCCGAGCGAGCCGCCGCTGAACTCGTTAGGGCTGGGAACTGAAATAGCCTGGGAGGATGTAAGACGTCGTGAAGACCATGTGGCAGGCGAAAGCGCAGGCTGCAGCATTCTAGCAACAGGAACAAAAACGGGCGACCAATGCCCCAGTTTAACTTTTATCTAGACCGCAACGGGGCCGGCGCAAAAACACGACCGGCAGCCTACTAATGCTATAATGCTATAGGCAGACGCTCGGGACTTTTTCGACGGGCAGCGTCGGCGCGCCGCTCGGCATGCGGGGGTGCGTGAGCCGCCGATGCCGGTGCCGCAGGGGGGTCACCGCCGCGGTGGCTCGCGTCGCGCGCGGTGCCGCAGGGGGGTCACCGCCGCGGTGGCTCGCGTCGGCGCGCCGCCGCCACTCAGGGGCCGGCCGGCCGCGCGAGACGCCTCGGTTTATGGGCTCTGCGTGGAATGTCGGGTGCCACGGCTAGAATAGTGACCGCTGGGCGCGCCTCGGTCGCGACAGTTGTCGAGATGGTGTGACATTTCTGGCGCAGACGCCGCAAGGACGTCTTCGAGCGTTGAGCCGACCAAGGAACGCGTCGGCGCATGCGCAGTGCTGGTTGGACTGCATTCCGTCGTTGCTCACAAAAAGATGGTAGGTCTTCGAACCTGCTGCTAAGCGGGTTGATTCAGGATGCAAATGTCTTAGATATATCCCACTTTCCATGTCAGATTAGGAAACTATTAATTGGACCCCATGGATCCAAAGCCAAGCCTCGAGGCTTCACAGCGTGTCATTATTTGGCTGTAACAACCTTCTATAATGTATTGTTAAATTGTACTGATGTATATACTTATCATGCATTCGCATTAAGCTCGCTGCATATCAGTGAACGTCACCTGACGTTGGTTGGTACGAATGAAGGAATCATATATCCACTCCACAGGCAATGCAATGCCTGCGTAGCTGAGGTCAGTCGGTGACGTCAGTGGCGTCACCGAGCACTGCTTCGTGTATTTACCCCCTCCCCCCCCCCCGTGATCCACCGAGCGATAGCCCTCTGACCGCAGCGTTCCGACTGCCCTGCTCAGTGCCGTTACGCTGGGTGTACCGCCAGTGGCCAGACTCAGCTTCGGTCTGACGACAGAGCCGAGTCAATAAAGGGCGGTGCGGACACGAAACGAGCCAGCTGTGAAAACACGACGGCATTGTTTTCCTGAATTAGAATGCACTTGGACTGCGGCTGGCGGTCCGCTGCCCTGCACCGCACGTTTCCGCATTGGTGTCTCGAGATTTATTCAGCCGTACATGGATAACCTGTGTCACTGTCTGCCTGAATGTGCAGCTAGTTAGTCAATCCGGGAATGTTTGGCAGCAATCGGCGTCTGAGAAATTTTGGCCAAGCTGAATTATGGCTGAGCTGTCGCGGCGCACCCAATGCCTAACATAGCACGCGCAACTAGATGTGTGACACTTTTAATAAGGGTTAAAAGTCCTCGGGCGTCAAATAACTATATCTAAGCAGCCGAATTGCCAAAGCGTTGCCGGTGGGCAAACTACACGCCGTAAGAAAGAGGATAGCCTCTGACCTTGGCAGAATGCTTGGCACGGCACACTGCTAAAGCAACATAATTTTTTGCACCCATTTGGTAATTTATTCTTTGCGCAGTGACTTCAACCGGTCTGCTTTACAAGAAACCACTCTAAGATTCCAAAATATCAAATAATTCACAGGCATGAATGACCGGCCGGTATGCGATTCGATTGACTTAACAGCGAAATAGATGCCCGACACTTGCACAAGGACAGCAAAGCCGGAATGCAGGAGGCCAATTGTTCACCACTATTCCATCCCGGAATGCACTTGAGTGGATTTGGCTCATACGCAGTCGTAGTTTATAAGCGACCGCAATCTTCAGTTGGTCGCTCACACTGAGACCACTGCGCCGTATTCGCCGCCCGCCGCGTGGGCGATCTCCGCGTGCCTTCCCGAGCCTCCCGCCGCCAGGAACCCTCTTCAAATCGCCGCCTCCACCCACAAATGACCGCCGCGATAATTTCAGCCGCTCTTGGTGGCATCTCTCCACAGGTGCCTGCTCTTCTCACGCGGGCCTCGCGCACAATGCCATCAGCTCGTGAAGCGCGCCTCCTGTCGCCGTGAGCACATTTACAATCACGGCACGCGCATTTCTCACCGCGCGTAGCGGCCACCGCTGCGCCCTCGTGTGCGGCGCGTCGTCGTCAATTGCTCGAACATTCATCGCCGGGCTGCGTCTTTGTTGTGCGTAGCGGGCAGGTCATGCGCCGTGCCGGAGCCGTTGGTACGTCTGCGAATGACGCCGGCCGTGTCCCTATACCGCTTGCAGATTGCGTGGTCAGGTGCGGTTTGCGTATTCAGCCGTGGTTTCGAAATTCGGTTCAATTTTTCGTGCTCGGTCGCAGTTTGCATGCTCGCAATATCGGTAGTCACGGCTCGCTACGCTTGCACACCAGTGTCAGACTGAGTGCTGGTCAGTATCAGACTTTGGACTCGACGGTGCCAGTCTGTCCAGCGGGCATACAGGCACTGCGCTCAGAGCTGACTGCACGCTGACGATCGTAACGCTCACCGAACAGAAGAACTGCATCCTCAGCATCTGCAGATTTCCTGACAGAGCCACCACAATCGCTCAGCATCATGTCCCAGCTCCCGCGTACAGAGGACGCGCAGAGGGTGGCAACCAAAACCGCCGTCACATCTGCGTCACAATTGTCACCACCTCGGAACTCCACCAGGCCGACGCCGCCCGATGCTGAGCCCTCCGATTATCGGCAGGTGGCACCCCACCCCCACCACGGGCCCGGCTGGGGACACCTCCCACCACGAGGCTTGCCGGTCAGGCCGCGGTACATGGCCGGTGACCGGGCTCGGCTAATGGTGCACGCTGATTGGCTAGCGCGCTCTGACACCCAGCCACGATGAAGGCAGCTGAGGACATTCCGAGGAGACGCCTGCGCAAGGGCGGCCATCGCGCACTCGCCAAACCAGCTCACGGTGCTGCAGGCCGAACGACGAGCGCAAACGACGGAAAGGCAGACGATGAGCGAAACACTCACTGCCGCCCAAGGTCTCCTTAGAGTCAAGTAAATGACGCCTAAGGCAAGCAGCCGTTGCGATGGTGCCATGTAATGCCGAGTTGGGGAATTACGACACACTTGCTGACCAGCCAGTCTACCTTGCAATATTTACGACCGCGTGCTGCTGACTTTACCTGTTTCCCGCGTTCTCGAGCGACTTTCTCATGCTCCGATGCTCGCGGCGAAACACCTGCCTCTGCCGCCACCCTCGCCGCCACGCGCGGACATGATCGCGTCCCACTAACGAGACGCCACACGCGCGCCCGCGCCGCCGCCTAAACCGATAAACGCCGCGGTCGATCTGAATATGCGCGGCGCTCAATTACGGCGCGGCGTGAATAGCGCGGCGTTCGCGGCGCGGTGCTCCGTCAGGCGCGGCCTGTGACCGCGGCCGCGGCCGCTGAGCGATCAGCACCTCACGCGCGCCGCTTCCCGGGGGCCGCCACAGCTGGGCTCCGGGCAGCACTGACAGACTGTGGGTGGCCGCTGGTGAGGTGGGACCGGCTGGTCCGGCACGAGCTCGAAAACAACGACGAGGGAGATACTGATGGGTGGCGTCCGATGTATCAACCGTGATTGAGCCTCTATTGTCGGCTGGGCTCCGGGGCCTGTCGCCTATTGTGTTTCAAGCGACAAGTGCCGTTGTTCATTTGCGTACGTATTCACTTACCCTCGCTCGCTTTGAAAGCCCGCGCACGTGTCAGGCTTGCATCGCGTAGGGTAAGAACTTTTCACATTAACACGTGAGCGCATTTCACATCGTTGTACCTCGTTCCATCGTTCAGAGCACGACCGTTTCGGACACAGAAGACCCTGGCCAGTGTCCCGTCCGGCCCAGCCGCCGCCCTCGTCGGCGCCCAGAGTAGCCGTGCCGTGCGACGCTCTCGCCATTGTTTGGCGGCGGCGGCCGTCCTTCTGTTCCGCCGTCTGGCGGCGCGCGGCCGCCCGCTCCGCTCGTCCGCCTGTCGTCCGCTCCGCTCATTCGCCTGTCGTCCGCTCGTCCGCGCGTAACGCGGCTCGCCGGCGCCTAGGAACGGATGGCACGAAAGCTGAGACTCAGGTGGTTTGCAAAGCTCAGCGGCATTGAACACTTCACGAAGCCCAGCAGCATTGAACACCCGATGTGTTCAGGAAAATGCTCGCGCTCGTGTAGTGAGTATGTAGCATTTTTTCGTGTTGTGGAGAGTTCAGTCATTGGTGCTTGATGACGCAGTCAGCCGCTGTGGCTGTATGGCGCCGCCTGCCTCTCACCCTGGCGGGAAGGGCGGGCACCGCGGGGAATCGGACCCCGTATCTTTGGTCTCCCAAACGGGCAGTTCAGGTAGAGAACACAGAGCGGTCACAAAATCCGGAGAGCTTCTGCGGTGGGGCGTCCAGTTTTTGTCGGCTAAGCGAGTCGGTATCTCTTAGCCGGGCCATAACGGTCGACGCATGTCCTTCAGCCACCTAAACGGGGCAAATACCAGTCCTGAGTATCGTATCTATTAAGCTGGTTCATTCTCCGAAAGGAGTAAATTATGGGACAAAACGGTGTCGTTCCGTGTAAGGTTTTGCGGTCTTTGTCGCCTAGGAGTGGGAATGAAGGCGGGTGTCGTGTAAAGATGGTGATGGATGCCTCAGATTATGGAAATCAGCCGCAACCGATTTTAAATGATCGCTAATGTTTCGGCTACACAATTACACATTCTTCGAGATATGTGGGTCACGTTGGTCACATACATCATGCTAATGTAGGGCTGATAGTGTCTGATGACCGCCAAACTGTTAAAGCTGTGACATACTTGTTTGGGATAGCTTTGTGCGCGTGTACTCATTATACTACAATCTACTTCTCGACTTCTCAAACTTCATGAAATGGATAAAATTCAGTCGTTGGCCGCTGGATAAATGAATATGTCTGCTATTACGGTCTAGACTTAGATCAAGATTTACGGGTATTGTTTGGAAAGACCCAAGAATGAAATTAGCGTCAGAGAGCAAAATGTGAGCAGGAAGTTCCTCGTTATGAAATTGCATGCTTGCAGGAGAGGTTTTTGTACTGCATGATTGTCAAGTGCCGAAGAGAAACAATGGCACGTAGCCCCACGGAAATTAAAGAGTTTAACTCGCTCAAGGTCATCACTGGTGGTATAGGGGATTGTGTAGCCTAGTACTTGTCAGATGTGGAATTTGCATATGATGTGTACTTGTTCTTTGGCATCGGCCCTACTTTCCTAATTCCTGATTCATCCTGCATCCTCGTCGGCAACCTGTCTAGTTTATCCGAGCGGGTTACATTGCCTGCTGATTTAATTGCCTGCTGGTAGGAACCCCGTCTGAAGCACCGAACACAAACCCCGTATAGGATCCATGTGCTGATAAGCCTCGGCGGATAGACTCCAGATGTGTATGGTTCTCACCAAGCTGTCATCCTGTCTCCTTCACACCATAGCCCTGAATGGTCATTACTAGCCTGAAGAATTCTAGACCAAATCAAACCAAATGTGGCATCAGTGATGGTGTTATCCTCATAGGGATATAACTGCCGAGGGACGCTACCGATGTTACTGGCCCTGAACGGGGCAGACGCCATCTGCCGTCCGGGTCAGGTCATTCTAACCGACACAACCGACAAAGGTCCAATGATAGAGAACGTTTTCGAACGCGTTCAGACAACACCGGCGCAAGTTCGGGCTCCAGCATACGCGGCTGCCCCATGCTAGCACGTAACGGAGGCATTAACCAGCGCCACCGACGCAAAATCAAATGACCGGTCGGTATTAACGCTGTGACGTTCACACGATATTCGCCTTATTCGCCATTTCGGTATTCGTCGGTTGGCATCTTTTGCTCTCCAACCGCAGTACAAACACATCGGTCATGACACGATCCCGTCCCGGAATCAGGGCTTCTCAGTCCAGGAGCGTCCATAACGGGCCCACAGAGCATGAGACGAAACCACCAGTCACCGCGCCACGTGCGGACTGCTGAGCGAAGAAGCAGGCGCGGAAACGGAGCGAAGGCGATCACGCGCTCGGGCGGAACGGGCGGGATCAGGGGCGGAAACGGAGCTGTGACCGGCGACAGAGGCGGCGAACACAGCCCGCGGCGGGCGTGGGCAGACTGGAAACTGGGGACAGACCCGGCAGGCGCAGCGTGGACAGGGCGTGGGGCTGGGGACTGGGAACGCCGTGGGCAGGTCGTGGGGCTGGGGACTGGAAACGTCTTGGGCAGGTCGCGTGAGCTGCGCATTGACGCGGCGGACGCTCTGGGGTGGGTCGTGGAGATCGGGAACGGAAGACAAGCATGGGCGAAACAGACTGGGACCCGGCTAAGACTAGACCGCCAGGCAACTGAGGGCAGCAAGTGAATTTGAGATAGCGTCGGTGCGGAGCGGGAGAGCAACCCGTCAGAGTTCCCCGCGTGTGAAACACGCGAGACGGAAACGCTCCTCGGCATCGACCCCTGTGCGCGCGGCGGAAGCGCTGGCGATCCGTTTCACATTACAACATCGCCGCGGACAGATGACCGTCGCCGCGCCCGTTAGCCGGCGCGACGCTCAGCACTCGCACCGCGCCGTCGCGGCCAGCGCCCCTCGGCGGTGCCGGAGCCGCTCGGGGCGCGCCCCGGTCGTCGTTGGCTGGCGCTGCCACGCGCGGCCGCGCGCCCGGCGCGTCGAGCCAGTGACCCGCACCAAGGACAAGAACGTAGCACTAGAGACTGCGACGCTTCGGTGACGCGGGCGAGCTAACACCGGGCGCCGCTGAAGCGAGCGGGAGCGCGGAGGGCTGGAAAGGAGAGCAAAGTCATCAGACTTCAAGCCTCTGTGCGTTGAGCCGGACCTCCGACGAGGTCCTTTCTGTGGATGGTTAGGACTGGTTTTCCTTTGAAAATCCGGCTGCCGGCTTGAGCTAGCGGGGCTTTCTAGGAAAACAGCGCACTCCCGTTAACAGTAAGGTCTTCTAGCAAAGTAATTACAGCTAGGCAATAGATGGCATGCATTTATCGCAATGATTTAGATTGCCGGATCCATAATTCTGAAGCAGGTGTGAATGTCGAAAGCTAATGTATTTGACCGGAAACGCCTCAGCACATGGTGAATATTCTACTTTACGCAGAGGAAATGCTCTTTGAATCTCTCCTCCTGTTTTCCAGACCACTTTTCTGCTGCACAGTGCCAATGGTCTGTAGCAGACAATGCGTTGACCTACCAGGCATGACTGGGAATTTCCAGGCCGGCGAATGGTAAAAGTGTTGGGTCGGTCGGTCTGCAGTACCTCAGAGCATACCGCTCAATTATATCGTTTGAAAAATCACCGCAATAACTCTCGGTTATGTCCAATGACAATGACAAATGTATGTGTAATTGCACACACACAATCGGGAGCAAAAGGATATAGGACAATAAAGGACAATAGAGGTACCGTGTGAGTGAATTAAAAAGTTGGCTGGAGCGGCGTAAAACAAATGAGCGTCGTTCCGTGTAGCTGGTTGTCAGGCTTATGTGAATTGCGAACTTAAGAAAAAGTTGTGCCTATGTCGGCAAGCTTGGATATGCATTCAGGGCATACCAAAATGCGTTGCATTCTACGCACACGTTAAGGTCTAAGCTAATTATGAAGTATGTCCGCTACAATTATCTTGACGGGAACAAGTTGACATGCATGCCATCCACCCGATCTCTGAAGGGAGCTTGACTATGAATATATGTATTTAATAAGGTAGGATGTAGGTATAATCACAACAAAACAGCATTGCCATCATAGATATGAACACCATCGCACAATTGTACACCCGCGACTTTACATGCAAACCGGCATTACGTGAAACGGTTCGAGATGGGGTACATAGTGTAACTTGAAAATCACAACTGCTACGGACGTGGCCGAACCAACTGTTTGGAGCGAGCGACCTCACCTGTAGCGTGCCGCACCACATCATAGGTACGTGAAGTGCCTACAGTCGGTCGCTAAGGCGGCGAACTCGGCCGCGGACCGCCGGGTGGCGTTCGAGCTAATCTTCTGGCCCCTAACGCCTTCAGAATAGATCACGCGGTGAATTATGGAAATCGGCAGCGCCACGTTAACCCACCGGCTCGAAATATGCGCTGATCCATCTCCATCACGGGCTGCCTCCGACACAGACGTGGCAGCGCGTGTGCGAAAAGCCACCGCTCCCTACCGGCAGTCTACTGACTGCCACCGTTCTCCCGCGACGTTGTGTGGTCTCCACCGACGCTCTACCGGCTGCCACCGGCCCCAAAGACGACCTTCCGAATCGAAGGCGCCTCATGTGTCAGCGACCGGCGATCTGTTCGCTGATCGCCCTCGCTGCTCGCGGAAGACCGCGCCAGTGCCAAAACAACGATCGGTTAATTGATTTGGCTCCTGCTCGCCGCGCCGGGCCAACGTCCGAGAGTCGCGGCCGGCCTACTGTAGCTGATGAACTGTGGCATATGGCGCGACAGGGCGCCGGCGTCCGTTTTCTTTACGAGTTGGTTGGCTAAACAATACACAGGAGGCGGACAAAGCACGGTTAACCGTTAGGAAGACATAATAAGGCGCATGTCTGCGCTCTAGATAATGATTAGACGTAATTCGAGAGGGAATAAGTGGGTTTGGTCAGCTGGGCTTGGTGTTTGGGTGGAGAAAAAGTGAGACAGAGTGACTGCGTCTGCCCCTATTTCCCAGGGCCGATACCACTTTCCCATGCACGTGGTGACCATAGCAGGCATGAGGTTTTTGTTATTGCATTAAAGCCTACGTTGATAAGTGCACTCCATACTTGTGAGGAAGCTGTCATGGGGAGATGGACGCAATCAACATTATTATCATTACGCTAGGTGTAATGAATGTGATCGACTTTCTCGCAATTCCGGTAAGCGATCGGACCAAGGGGGCACTAAGCAGTCAGGCTTGGACCGTGCGTCAAAATATTTTTCACGATAGCTCAGTGTCTTTTGTAGAGTTTTAATTAATATAAGTATTTCTTGCTAGAAAAATCAACATAGTTAGGTACATATGCTCTCATGGCCTACGTTCTGTTCGTGGTGAGAACATTTAACACGCACTAGAAATGACACCGGGTGTGATACCACATTTATTAAGGCAAAAAGACCTAACAGCCCAGTGGCAAACCTCCTCCGTATTTGAATACGCAGTCATACGTAACACCCCTTGAGGCTGTCACCGCTTCTGTCGGATGCTGCCCGTAAAGCTCGTGCCGACCTGAAGGTTGGTAGTCACGCTCTGCCCACCTCAAGGCGGAAAGAGCGGCACTAAACATCGGAACACCCTCGAGGGAACGTCTCCAGCACTCCCGCCAGGTGCCGATTTGTCTGGCTGGTGCTGTGGAAAGCACGGTTGATTCAACATTTGTGTTCTGTTCATGCCGTGTGTTCTGTTCAACATTCATATACTTGTCCTTTGTAGTGATACGCAGCCTAATTTCTAACGTCCTTCTGGTTGATTACCCTTTGAGAAACCTTCTCGCGTTCGTTCACAAAGCAGTGCACGCTTGCTTACGCATCAACGCTGAGTGCTGTTCAACACAAGGGAACACATCATGCTACCGCGACTTGACCCAAGACTCGTTACCAGTCCGGGAGCAGCACCGGTGTGACCCAACCTGTCCTTCGGGGAAGCCATTCAGTGTCTGACCGACCGCAGCGCAACAATGGCCCGCCGGCCGTCCGCCGCGACTACATCACAATTAGTCAGCATTAGCCATCGCGATTAATCCGGGCGGTATTGTTTAAATTGTCCTCCGTGTCGGGGCCTCACCGCCGCGCATCATTAGCGTTTCTCACGAATGAAGGACGCAGTGCAGCCGCGTGATTTATGAACGGGGACGCTTCGTGTACAGGCCGGCCGCGCCCGGACCGCGGCCGGTCTGGCCAGAGCTCGCCAACGGGGCTGAAGTTAGGAGTCAGAGCAGCAGAGCTGCGGTCAGGAATCAGAGCAGAGAAGCTGGAGTCAGAAGGCAGAGCAGCGCAACCGGAGCCAGCAGATGGAGCGGGAGATTCGGAGTAGGAGCAGGCAATCCGGAGTTAGGAATAGAAGCAGGGATCGGGAATCAGAATTTGGAACAGGAGATCCAGAGTCAGGAGTCGGAGCATGGGGTTCGGAACAATGAGGGCGTCTCGTCTGAGACGCCGAGTCATCGCCGCCGAGTTTATGTGCTGGGTGGGAGCGTTATGGCAGGCGGCATTATTTGCTGAGGAGAAGGCTCGGGCGTGGAGTGCCGAAGGCCGGTATGGAATGCCTGGTCTTTGAAAATAATTCTGGATTCTCGTGATTTGTGAAAATATCCGGCGTATTCATGATGTAGTCGACGTTTATAACTTAGGTTTAGCATACATCTAAATATTTTCTGAGGCGAGGAGCACCTTGTGCAGTGGATGGACGAGACATGACATCACGTTGAGAGTGTTAGGTCTGGGATTCCATGAAATGGTGATTTGAATGGGCTACCTGAGTATCAGGCATGTCAGTTATCTTTTGAAATGTCAGGTCTGCAAAAGTGTTCCTGCTCTCACTTCACAAATTGTGTGGAAAAGGTTGTATACAGCCTTATGTTTTAACTTAACTATTCTCATAGTTTGGTGCAGGGGTCCTGCACTGTACTCCCTCAGCATCCTCCCGCCACCGCTCACCCCACTTCGTCACCAGCCACGCCATCCCGGCCCAGGACTGGACCCAACACCCCATTGAGGGACCGGTGGGCGCCGCGTGTGGTGCAGCTCGTCCCACGCGCCCGTCGGCGGACCGCGCCGCCCGGCCGGCCTGCCTTGCGGCGGCGGCGGCGGCGACGCCTCTGCTGGGGTCACGCCGAGCCGCCACCGTTACGGACAGAGGCCGGTGCCGGGCGTGGCATGCCGCTAATGGCGGAGCGCGACGGCTCCCACCGCGACCGTGCCACCGCCTGACCCGGACAGTGGGCGGGCGGCGACCCCGGCCGACCCGGGCGCCGGCCGTCACGTGGTGCTAGTCTTCACGTGACCTGAGGTCGGTCACGTGACGTGACCTGAGGGCGGTTGTGGCGTGACCAGCCGGGACCTGCTCGCCGTTTGTTACCCGCTGCGTCCCGGCGACAAACGAGACATCACCGGCCGGCTGTGGGACGAGTTTCTCGGCCAAAGCCGGTGCATTGGGCTGGCCAATTGGGAGGCGGCAGGAAGCGGAGTTTTTGTGACTGACACCACACTCCCTTTTTACGGCCCTGTCCGACGACCTTGTTAGGCAGCGGCGCCACAGCTACGATTGCCGGGGATACCGAGGTCACCGGTGATACGAGGCGACAAAGTGGAGCAAACGGCACGGCGCACTGCCGCTGGCGGTCTATAGGGACGCCTCAAATGGAGGGCTTTGTTTATATAGCCTGAACTTACCGCCTCATTCACTGGCTCAAAAAAGCCTGGGCCGCGTCTGGGGTGAACAATGAAGGGAGGCCCCAGTGGTTTACTTCACGTGGTGTTTCAAGGGTAATAGGGCATTTAGCTAGGCGGCTGCCCGTTTTACAGCTTCGAAATAGCTTCATGTACTGGGCGGCCAGCGAGTATGCACCGAACTGGTGTTGTATACCTGTGCTAACTCGAGCGAAAAATCTGTATTGTTCGGACGCTTTTTGTGTGACGCTCTAGCCTTTTTCTCCGCTCATGGTATGCATTGCTGGCACTCAGACGATCGAGAAAAACGCGCATAGTCAGCCTTTTTATGCTTTCAGTACAATCATACATCCATCGTCCATATACGCACGGCTGAATTATGCCGTAGCAGTGTCGCTCGTCGTTCCCTGAACCCAAACGTTCCACTTTTTCATCCCGCTCAGGACAGCGCAGATGGCCGCACAGAAGCCGTTCACCTCTTGCCTTTGGCGCGCTCAGGCTCCGCTGAAGACGACGTGACTTGTCAAGGTGTCGGCGTGTGGTCCGCCGTCTCACTCGTCTTGAGCCCTTCCGAGATCGCATCGGATGCGGCACCTTGAAATGTGACGTCACGCTCTACCCTGTGGACTCCTCTGACGTCACTGGAGCACGTTCCGTCATCCTCTGAGATCGGCTTTCGTCCCCTGAATTTGTCCTTCACCTTCTGAAGTCGTCACCCGTCCCCTTGCTTCTTCAGTTCGTCAGGGTCTCTGAGGTCGTCACACTGTTTCTGAATTATTTCTCGACCCCTCATCTAAGACCGTTTTTATTTGGGATCATTCCCGAACTTCAGTGTCGTCCACTGCCGTCTGAGTCAACTCAGTTCGTCTTCGTTCTCCAAAGCTATTTCTTGTTCTCTAGGGATTTCTCCCGCCCTTTAAGGTTTGCCCCCTCCGTCTGAATCGTCCACGTTCTCTGAGATAATCTCCTACTCTGTGAGGTCATTTTGTACCCTGTAGTCTGCGTTCGCTCCCCTCCCTTTGAGGTGATTCCGTACCCTCTAGTCTGCATTCGCTCCCCTCCATTCGAGGCCATTCCATGCCCTCTAGTCTGCATTCGCTCCACTCCCTTTGGACGTCATTTTATACCGTCTAGTCTGCGTTCGCTCCCCCCCCCCCCCCCTCCCCTCTGAGGACATCTCAGCATTCTGAGCTCCGCTCTGAACTCGTCCCCGGCCACTGAGGTCATTCCCTATCCTCCGAGGTCGTCCCGCTCCCTCTAAGGTCACCTCACGCCGTCCACAGCCGTCTCGGCCGAGACGAGGCGGTCGCGTCCTTGCCTGGGGCCCGTTCATAAAAATGCCATAAACGTCGGTAATCAGCGCTGACGGGCGGCGGCCGTACGATGACCCTGTCGGCGAGGGGAGCGCATCGCCGGCTGTTTAGCATGGCGAGACCGGCGCCGGGCCCGGGTCATAAACGCCGCTGGTGTTGTGGAGTCTGGCTCGCCGCCGCCGACCTGACGTGTGGCGGGCATCGTCGCAGGGAGCCCGATAAGCATGCTATGCCTGTGGTGACACAGCAATAGCTGGGCTTTTAACAGACTGTGGAGCGTCCAGGCTATCTGGGCAGTCGATCGGTCGTTTACAACCCGAACAGTTCCTTTTTGATGCATGGCGATGTGGCTCGAAGCTCCGCCGTAGAGCGGACCGTTTACGGGTGTCTCATCGCACCCCAAAAACCGCCGACGACCGAAAAAGCGGCGGCACGCTCTAAAGCTTCGTTAAGTGATGAGGCGGTCCATGGCTGTCTATTTTGTTCTCTTATCTCCGAGCCATCTGGCGCCGGATCGTTCGTCTGGGGCGCCGGGCCCCATCCCCATCCCTCATCGTCTCGCCGGGAGGCGGCGCCCGGGCCCAGAGGATCCGTCATGGCAACTTAGAGGATGCGTCGTCAGAACTCGCAGAATCCGCCATCCTCGGATCCATCCATCAGATCCCTGGATCTCGGGATGCTCCAGGATCTGCATACAGTCTTGCATTTTGTTGGGCCCCATATCTGTCATTCTCGACGTGCGACATTGAGCAATTTTAACCAATTAATGGTCATTAGCTTTAAGGGTTGTAACGCAAGAGGGACACGCTGCTCCTTCGAGCATTCCAAAACATTTATAAAGCGTAAGGCCTCAGGTCCACGCCTGATGATCTTTAAACAAGCATACTTAACATGGCTATAAGTGCTACCAACGATCTCCACCAGTCGGCGGAAATACGTAACATGGCTATAAGTGCTACCAACGATCCCCGCTAGCCGGCAGAAATTGTTGCGCCCATCACACAGCGAGCAAGACAAACAGACCGTCCATTGTCGATCGGCACTGTGTCTTGTGATCGGCTCTGTGTCGGTGTCCGCACCACGACTTTCCTCGCACTGACGCGATAAAAGGGATGGCGACGTCTTCCGGTGCCTTTAGCCTTCTCATACGTACAGTCCACACGCCAACAGCCTAGCTCGTCACCATCCGCGCCTACTCCATTCAGTTAATTCTTGACGCACGTGCTTAAAGTGATCGTCCACCAAACTGTTATACATACATATTTGCATATATATATATATATATATATATATATATATATATATATATATATATATATATAGTACCTGCAATTAGAGCAGCACACTGCTCAGTCAGTGATGTATCAAATTTCAAGAAAGCGGAGAACCCGTTGACCAAACGAAGGCCTGACGGGCCTCTACAGACCACTGTGGGCCTGCCCGGGCGCCGTCCTCGGTCTTGGCAGCGCCGGTCACGACGCCGAGGTCAGCGGCGCTCAGGCGGCGCGCCGGGCCGCCAGGCCGTCGCCGCCAGTCACGGCCGCTCCCCGTGACCCAGTTTGACGCGCGACACGGCAGATGACACGGCGCCGGTTAAGCCTGAGCGGTGGCCGCGCGCGCACGCGGTTCTCTCCGCGCGCCCGAGCGTCTGTGGTCGGCCTGGCGACGTGACGCCCCGGCCTCCTCCGGGCTCGCTCGCGGTGGCGGGATGGCGGCCCGGCCGTCTCGCGTCGGTCAGTCGGTCAGCCTGTGTGTGTGCCGGTCTGCCGCAGCCTGTCTCTCTCCCTTGGTCTGTCCGCTCTCCCGTCAGGCGGTCAGAGCGTATGTCCGATGACCTGTCTGATCTCCCGTCAGGCGGTCAGAGCGTATGTCCGATGGTCTGTCTGCTCCCCCGTCAGACGGTCAGAGCATCTGTCCGATGGTCTGTCTGCTCTCCCGTCAGGCGGTCAGGGTGCCTGTCGACGGTATGCCTGCTCTCCCGTCAGGCGGTCAGAGCGTATGTCCGATGGTTTGTCTGATTGTTTCTCTGGTCTCGCGAGGCTGTCGTTCAGTTCTTGTGTCCGCCTGTCTGTCTTCCTGACCGACTGTTCTCGTCCTATCCAGCTGTCTGACTGCCTGCAGAGCCGCTCGTGGGACATTCCGGTTATCGATCAGTCCGCCTACCTTGGACGGAAGCTTCAGCGAAGGCAATAAGGCCAGAAAACCGGAGGCCCCGAGGTCTGGGTTTCGCTTGAGGGCTCCAGGGCTTCGTAGTCGCATGCCCTGCCTTCCCGCCAACCTACGCTGTGATCACCGCTGGTAATGTGCAAACTGTGCGGCATCGGGACAGAAATCGAAAGTTCAAGCTGCTTTCTCTCACGCGCCGCGGCTTGCTCCCCACCTGGCCTCTCGATCATACTGTCCTTTCCCCCCGCTGTAAGTGGGGCCCGCTGCGGTTGGCTGCACCAGACGCCTCCGTCGCCGAGCGCGCCGCCTCCTACCGAAGAGTTTCTCTGTGCCCGGCCCTGATTGCGGCGGGATTAGCGTTTTTCGCTAACGATGCAGGGCGATCAGAATGCGCCCAGTGGTGCGCGCTCTCGCCGACACCTGACCGACACCCGGCCGTTCGCGGCAGAAGGCGCCCAGTGGTGCGCGCTCTCGCCGACACCGGACCGACACCCGGCCGTTCGCGGCCGACTCGAGGCGCGTGCGCGCGCGGTTTTCACCGGCGCTAATTGCTGCCGCTTGCTGGCTGCTGTGACGATTGTCCGCACCTGACACGTGGCGCCCCTCGTTAGCGGACGACACGTGCGGGGTTTCTCCCGGCGCCCGTGGCGGCCATGTGGCGAGGAACGGGCGGCTCATGCCAGGGCGGCTCATCTGGAGACGAGGACGCGCCGGCCCCGGCTCCATTGTGATGCCGGTGTCGCGTTCAGCACGAATGCGCCTGGCCTCGTTGGGCGGCTTCGTCAGCTGTTGCCGTTTTTGACGCCGCCGTGTCCGACCCATGTAAAATCCTGCTCTCGAAACGCCCATCTCGCGAGGAAACACTCCGTGGGACGCACGCCGCTGTGTTCTAAGAAACCTTGCTCGGGCGTGGTAGCGCACCTACCCGTTTAAACCGCATTCCCCACCCCAGAGGTCGACAGCGAATCAGTGCTGCTGAACTGAATAATGGGGTCTGATGTACCGGTGAGCCTGTCCTCATTTGGCGAAACGACCACTGCCAATCACGCGGTGTGATATCACTTACCTCAGTCCGCTTTTATCGTGTGCGTTAATGATGTAATTGTCTAATACATTTTGCAACTTTTGAGGAGAGCTGGATATGACAGATATCTGGAGAACAATCGTCATATAATCTTGAACCGGCCCGCGCTCCAGTGTCCCACCGATGGCTAACCGGACAGCCCGGGACAACCCTGTCCCAGGCCAACCGGAC
>NW_023596448.1:11637008-11642413 GCF_011947565.3 Pollicipes pollicipes | reverse complement strand
CCATCTACTATCACTGAGCTTCGTCTCCCACCAGTCTTAGCAGTGAGCATCAACAAACCGCGATCACCCGAGCCTAGCAGCGTGTTGGAGTCCAACAAGGGCTGGTTCCTGTCCAGTTAGGAACGTCGCGTGGTTTTCATGCAGGAGACAGCAGGTATGATCTGTGTCTGCCGCTGTTCGGAGCCACGTGGAGTGTCGCTTTTCTAATCCGTGCCAGCTCTATTCTGCAGCAAGAAACTCCCGGCACCGCATGCGCTCGATGTCGGGGTTTGACTCCCAACGACGCTCGTCGATGTTTGTCTCATGACTGCGTTGTCCTGGTCCGTGTTGTGCTGCATATCAAAGAAGCAGGTGCGTCCCCAAACACATCCATGACGTGACTGGTTTGCAACGCACCCGTTATGACCAACCGTATGGAGAAATGGAGTGGGCTGGTGATGGTCCCCTGTTTTGCCATGATTTCTCGAGACCGCTCTCCCGTTTACCCCGTTCTGCTCTCCTGCCGCTCTACAACTACCAGCGGATGGGATCCTTCATCTGATACGTATGCACGACACCTCAAAGTTCTCATATTATCCGCCTGCTTTGCTTGTTCTCCCGCCGACGGAATGTTCTCGCACGCGTGTTGACACGTCTTACGGCGGATTACAAGATCCGATTTGCCGCGGTCGGCTATTTCCGGACACTGGGTGAGATCGAGTGTGGGGACGAGCAGGTTTTTTCGGCGATGATATCGGATTAGGAAGCTTCCGCTAGACCGGCGGTGCTTTGAAAAGTCATCGTACATCAACGGGTGGCGAGGATTTAGTGCTTCAATCTCCCTAAGCGGTTCGGGGGCTTAAAGGAAACGCTTCCTTCTGTTTCTTGTTCGCCGCCGTCCAGGCCCGGACAAAAAGAATGTTTTCCAGGGGCAGCCACATTTCTTTGTGGCCGGCTATTGAGACGAGCCCAGCGGCCGGAGATACCCGCTTTATTGGGGCGCGTGGAGAGGCCCGCGCGGTCTTCAGTGCTACTCAGCCTCTGAGTGGAAGCCGAGATCCTCCCCGTTAGCCTTGAGTGCGCTAATTTTGCTCCTTCGAGACCAACAAATCCGGAAAATAGTGGCGGTGCGCGATCGCGGCGTTTTTGTTTTTGTTCTTGCTTCCCCACGCACCAAAAACCGTTCTCATCTCTGAGTGTTGTCAGCCTCTGTTGAACACTGACAGAACCCACTTCCTGCAAACGGCGGGCTTCTGGACTAACCGATCAAACGCATCCCCACGCCATTTCGCTTGAACCTCAAAGCGAACCAGCCCGCGCCCTTCCGCGTCCGAACGTCTCAAGAATAGCAAGGACTGGGGGCTCACATCGACGACAGATAGCGCGAGGCACTGTAACAGGACCGGCAGAGGCTTCGGTGGGTGCATTCAGCCACCACCGTCAAACTCTGCTGTCTACGTCCTGGTCTTCGGACGACGTCTATACGCTTTCAGAGCAGCGTCTCCGAGCCTTATCTGCGGCCTGAACGTCGTCTCTCCAAGAATGCCCCTGGATACCCTCCTTGGACTCTGAGTCTGCGCGCAGACCGCCCTGCCCGCCCTCTCCACCCGGCTCGCTCGGACGCTGCGACTCATGTCAGACGCTCAGACTCCGGTACGGGCGCCATCCGGCCGCAGACGGGTCAGGCTCGCTCGGACGCTGGGACTCATGTCAGACGCTCAGACTCCGGTACGGACGCCACCCGGCCGCAGACGGGTCGGGCTCGCTCGGACGCTGGGACTCATGTCAGACGCTCAGACTCCGGTACGGACGCCACCCGGCCGCAGACGGGTCGGGCTCGCTCGGATGCTGGGACTCATGTCAGACGCTCAGACTCCGGTACGGGCGCCATCCGGCCGCAGACGGGTCGGGCTCGGCCAGGCACGACGACCAGGTCTTCGCATTTGTACGAGCTATGTTCATCAGTCGTATTTTGAGGGACTTGCATGTTATATAACGCATCAGTGAGCTTTGTTTATCTTGTCCAATTGCCGTTTGACAAGGTTCTCCCGTTGTCTCATTGTCGTCATGTCATCTGTTTTGAGTCTGCTTCGTCGTCCACATGTCCCACATTCTCAGCCCTCCAGCAGCACCTGTATAACTCATTTTATGCAGCCTATGCGGCTCAAACCCACCACCATCTCCGAACATCCTCCAAACCGCGTACCCGCATACGTTCCGCGCGGTCTCTGCACACGTCGTCTGTAAGGCATACCACCCGTTCCGGTCGTCGCCACCGATCTGACGCAGCTAAACCCAGCAACCGCCGCCCGCCACGGTCGCGACGGGCTGGCTGGATATCCGTGAAATGTCTGAAAGCGCCGCCGGCGGCTGCGGTATTTCACGCGGCGGCGCTGGTGCTTCCGCCCAGCGCCCGTTGCGAGTGGCAAGAGCGGAGCGGCGAGAGTGCCGGTGCTGGTGCGAAGGTGTTGATACTGGCGACGATCGGACAGGTCGGGCTCTCTGACAGTCAACTTTCATCGTCGCCTTTGTGGCTTTACGACGCACTCAGCTGCTGAGCCTATATGGTGTCGCTTGCTTCTCGCCCTGTCAGGAAGGGCACAGGCATCTCAGGGAATCGAACCCGCACCTCTGGTTTCCCAGACGCCCAATGGTTACCGCAGGCGCACCGCAACCGTCTACGCCGCCGTACCCGCAACCTCCAACTCATAAATTTATGGAAATGGACGAAACCGAAATACCTTTGAGATGAAATCGCTTACTCTCTTATCAAATATCGTAATATCATTTGGAATGTGGAGGTGACATCGAACGAAAACCGTCGGGCATCTTACTCTAATGGTTTAAACTGGTGTCCATTTCCTGAAATGTCCCTGAACTATTGGTGTAACTATCTGAGGTGCATTTTATGTCCAGGTAGCATGGCGAGGTTGGCACATCTTCACGTCCAGCCGAGGTGGCGGGCGAGTGTCAAGAGCCGTTTCCACCGATAAGATCGAGAGCCGATTTAGCTTCGGACATCGGTACCGGCAGGCGACGCCGATTGGCGCATCTGTCAGAGTCCGCGTCTGTCAGAGTCAGCGTCTGTCAGAGTCAACGTCTGTCAGAGTCCGCGTCTGTCAGAGTCCGCGTCTGTCAGAGTCCGCGTCTGTCAGAGTCCGCGTCTGTCAGAGTCAGCGTCTGTCAGAGTCAACGTCTGCCAGAGTCCGCGTCTGTCAGAGTCCGCGTCTGCCAGAGTCAGCGTCTGTCAGAGTCCGCGTCGCAGCACGCTGGCGTGCGAGGAGATGTGAGCTATCAGCTTGTGTGAAGCGAACGGGCGAGGGTAATAGCGTTGTAGTATGTCTGGCCTGCATCACGCACTGATAGAATCTGCATCTCGTACCGATATGATCTGCATTCTGTACTGACCTGAAACCTCATCTCCAAAAGTGTGTTGACTGCATGTTCGGAGGACACGAGCGGGGCTTCATCGGTCCCGCGGCCGCCCGGGATCGATGAATGCAAACAATAATCCGTAGCAACATGGTATGCGCTCCGTACTGATAAGAAACCCTCATCTCCCAATACTTGCCAGTTAAGTCCCTAAACCCGTCTTCCGATGCCCGTTCGTGTCCATCGCTGGTGGCCAGACATCGTTTTCCCCTTGCCGTAGTTTTCGTGAAGAGAAGCTGGTTGATAAAAGTTTATTTACAAAAACAAATAATTCGTCAGCTGGCGTTACATAAATAGGCATCAAATCAAGAACAACAGTGAAGTAGTACATCGCACTGGTCCACATCTCGACCTTCTTGGCACTCGTGACGTGGCTTTACAAACACATGTTCGGAATGTCGTCTACGGCCTCGGCGAGATTATGCAATTGCCGATGGCATATGTACAGCTAACTGCGCAGGCTGCTGACGGTTTGTTGCGGCAAGCTCATCGCTCGCTTTTCAGGCGGTGGTGAAATAACCTCGGAGAATTGTGCACCGAAATGGATATATGTAGTCTTAATGGCCTGTCTCCTGTCAGGCCTGCATTCTAAACCTAAAGGTAGTGATGGAGGTGGCAGAACACGGTCGGCCCTGGTACTACTTTGTAACAACATTCCTTGAGTTTATATAACGTGCGCATGCGGTATATACGTCAGTGTCGTAATGTCGTATCTACAGTATAACATGTAACATAACACAAAGCGGATCTTAATATTTTCAACATTACACAAAACAACACAACTGCCATCCGAACAAAAACATTGCGCAGATGGACCTTAAATAGCTGTTGCTAGCTGCCGTTTCCTTGTGTAAACGTGAGAAAGGGGAGCAAATATAAAAAAGAGGCAAGCATCGAAATAAAATCGCCTTGAAAAACGATATTTAGGTTATAATTTACACGCCAGCATAGCTCAGTGCAAGCCAGGTCGAATTTGCAAGGCATGCTAACAGAGCTCGAACGTTCACTCGATAAGTAACAACACGCGATTACATTACAAAGGCCACCCAACCACTTCAACAACCAATGTGCATGAAAATGAGAAACACGCAACAACCACGAGCAACAATGGCAAACGCGCGCCGCATTTGCATTCCGCAACCTCGCGAGACCCAGGGGGTGGACAACGTGCAGATAATATCGGTGTACCCCTGCGTCGGCGAGAGGGCACTGAAAGCGACGCCGGACACAAGCTCTCCCTCTCTCTCCCTTTCCTCAGCCTTCTGCCGAACCCAGCCGCTGCATCGTGGCGAGGTTCGTCCGCGCCCTGACCCGGGTAGCGCCGCTGAGCGGACACTGAGCCTGCCAGCGGGCGACCCACCCCCGGCCGGGCCTCGGACGTCGCTCAGACAAACCTCCTGAAGTACACCGGCTTCCGGGCGCTACTGCCGCGCATCACGTAGAAGCTGGACGGCTTGCCGTTGTACGCGTACTTGTACTTCTTCATGGCTGAAGGTGCCTTGTTGCCCTTGTAGTAGTCAGCATACTTGTGGCGCAGCCGCTGGGCGTGGTTCACCTTCGGCCGAGGCGTGGTGGTGGTGGTGCTGGTGCTGGTGGTGGTGGTGGCCTCGGTGGTCGTCGTCTCGTCCACCATGGGCGGCGTCACCCCCAGGTTGTAGTGGTAGAGCCGGTCCGGCTTCCCGTTGATGGTGAAGTCGAGCGGCACGCGTGCGAAGGAGGGCGCTGCCGTCGGCTTCGCGCCGCCGCCGCCGCCGCCGCGCACGTGGTTCAGGTAGTAGTACGGGCTGGGGGGCAGTCGGATGACGAACATGGGAGAGTTGCCAGGCGTCTTGAGGCTGCGGATACGCGGTGACGCCTCGTCCACCGTGCGCCCCAGTCCCAGCCGCTCGAACAGCTGCATGTTCTCGAAGTTGACGGCGCGGGACATGCCGCAGCACAGCGCCAGCAATGCGAACCTGCCGGCGGGGAGAGAAGGGTGTCAGGTGTTGTCCACA
>NW_023596448.1:11608830-11636008 GCF_011947565.3 Pollicipes pollicipes | reverse complement strand
AATACATCAAACTCGACACTACCTGCTCCCATGTGAAGCGAGCCCCGGTCCTCATGACCCGCGACACGGCTCTGGGTGAGCTTGGGGACGGGTGAGAACGGAGGAAGCTACTCCCTGACCGCCGTGACCGAGATCCCCCCGATCCGTCTCTGGAGTCGGCACGCTCTCCAGTCCACGAGCCGCGCCGTGCCGTGACGTGACGAGCAGCGGCACGGCACGGCGCGTGCTCAGCGGCGGCGCACGCCCGGCTCGGCCGGCTTGTGGGCGGTGCTTCGAGTCATCCAGTCGAGTTGAGTCATGCAACCAATCACGAAATCATGAAGCAGAAGTGTGACACAGCCTCTTAAACAAGCCTGCAGTGGTCGTTGGTAAATTGTCTCCAACGTTACCGGTAAAGGATTTAGACAGATTTCGGTTCGGAATGACTGGGATATGCTCTGATGCACGAAAAAAAAAATTTCAGGAAAAAAACTAGTGGCCAAGCAATACGCTACCAAGAAACGCCTTGCTACAAGCATTTAATCTCACCAAGGTGTTTAAGCGCCGGCTTTACGACCACAAACATATCTCGATTGCTTAACATCTGTACCCTACGTGCAGTACGGGCGGATCCGGGATTTCGTCGAGGGGTGGCGGCTCACGACATTGTGGGGCCACATACAATCGGAGCCCCCCCCAAGAAATGTCACTCGCATTCCGGCCATTTAACTTTAACATAGATAGTGTGTAACACACACACACACACACACACACACACACACACACACACACACACACACACACACACACACACACACACAAACACACACACACCACACACACACACACACACACACACACACACACACAACACACACTCACACGCACACACACACACACATATATATATATATATATATATATATATATATATATATATATATAAATGTTTACATAAAATAGGTATATATTTACTTAATACGGGAGTCCATCTTACTGTGTGCAGCCCTATAAAGCTTGGCGTGCAACGTATGCACATACATGGAGCTCATTCATTTACTTCAGATCATGTTAAGTCCTGTGATTTCAGGCTAACTGTGGTGGAAAACCGGCAAAATAAACCCAGGTTAGCTGCCAAATACCATCATAACAAAACAGCCAAGAACTTAGCCCGGACTTAATTCCTAGCTTATTTGCGGCTAACCAGCTGGGCAATGTAATCAGCTGATGGTTGATGACTTTCGAACATTTTTTTTCTTTGTTATAAGCGAATACAAAATATCCCTAGCATTCAAAATATGTTAAGAGCGTGATAAAAAACATAAAAAGTACGACACTGAATAGCCAAGAGGAAAGACACATACAACATCGGTGGCACATAAAATTACGTTCGACAATTGCGCATAAAAATTCATCATTGCATATCCTACTGCTGCTCTGAAGCTAAGGCACGCATGTCAATAGGAACGGAACCTGAGCAACAGTGGATGCCGCAGGAGGCCAACAAAATGGTTTCCGTCAACAAGTAAAGGGTCCTCAGAGACAAAAAAGAACCCAAGACCAACGTGGTGGGCCCCTAAACGATCGGTAGTACCCCGGCAAGCTGATATACAAAGCACCGGCCAGAGCGCAGGACCCTCTGAGCAAAGGGAAATTATACAAGACCATGAATTAATACCCCTGTGCAATCAAGAATGCCCGGTCAGGTTGACAGAACGAGCCCCGATAGGAGTGAAGAGTCCTCCACAGATGGGATCAAAGTCAAAGAGCCCTCGATCAAAGAAGAGGGCCTCTGGGTGTCGAGTGTCTCGATGCTTTACCTTACGTGAGCCCCAGCGACAGCACAAGACCCTGCAAGCAGATGAAAAGAATCCGAGACTAATATGAAGGGCTCTTGAGCAACTGGGTATGCACTGGCTTATAGGGCCCCAGAAAGAACGCATTGAATCTATCGGGCGAATGAGAAAAATCCGTCGGGGAAAAACTGATCACTCAAGAGTGCCCAAGCACGGCGGCATAAAGTGTCCCAACAGCAGCGTTGGGCCCGATGAGAACATGCGGAGATCAAGGGCAACGTGAAAAGCTCCTTAGCGGTCAGATTAGCCCAGCAAGTGGGCATGTAGGGCCCGGGCAATAGCGTAGGGCCTCTGGATAGCGTAATGAGCCCCCAAATTTCCCCCGTCAACACTTTGTCAATCAGTGAAAAATAATTTTGTCTGCATATGAATTTTTTACTTTCACTTGCAACCGTTCTTGGTCGTCAGTGCGCCCAAAAACGCTCAATTTCGTTGTGTGCGTGTGCGTGTGTGTGTGTGTGTGTGTGTGTGTGTGTGTGCGTGTGTGTGTGTGTGTGTGTGTGTGTGTGCGTGTGTGTGTGTGTGTGTGTGTGTGTGTGTGTGTGTGTGTGGTGTGTGTGTGTGTGTGTGTGTGTGTGTGTGTGTGTGTGTGTGTGTGTGTGTGTGTGTGTGTGTGTGTGTGTGTGTGTGTGTGTGTGTGTGTGTGTGTGTGTATGTGTGTTGTTAGACGTGTTCGTTTGACCGTTATGGGCCCCCTGGAAGCCTAGGGGTCCCTCGGCATGTGCCATGGGACATGGTCATGGGGGCATGGTCCCGTGCCTTGCCCCCCCCCTCGCTCTGTATTAGCTATCGGCCTGAGCAGCTTAGCAGATGGAACCCACCAAAAACATAGGGCCATCCATTCAAATAAGAAGTACCCAGGACACAAGATGGAGAGCCCCCGAAATGATCGGGTGTACTCGAGCAAGTTAAGAGATGTGGGCCACCGAAAGAGCGTAGGGCCCTCCATTCAAAGAAGAAATACCCACGACACAATGTATATGACCCCCCAAAAATCGAGTGTTTCCGAGCAGGTTAACAGATGGGTCCCCAACCAAATCATAGCGACTCCATTCAAATAGAGAATTCTCCAAACCCAATATAAATGGCCCCCGAACTATAAAATGTGCCCGAGCAGGTCTACAAGGTGGGCCTCGACAAGTGTGTAAGTGCGTATGACCCTCTATTCAAATAGAAAGCACCCAGGACCTAATTTGGAGGACCCCGAACGACCGAGTGTCCCCAAACAGGCTAACAGGGGGCCCCGACAAGAACGTAGGGCCCTTAGTAAGTGACAGAGAATTGGAAGCACCCTAGACTAATGTATGAGCCTATTGCAGGTACATATATATGACCTTTGGGCACATTGCGAGTGCATCGGTAGGTCACCGAAAGCAACTGTAAAGGGCCCCTAAGGCAACCGAGAATATCCCGCCGGGTTAACAAACGGGGCCCCAGCCAAAGCGCACAGAGCCTTTCTGGCAAATGGGAAGAATCCGTGGAAGGTCCTTTATTGACAAGAGGGTCCCGGCACGCTAACAGCAAGGGCCCCAGCAATAGCGCGAGGCCCCCAAGTAAATGCGGAGAAATCATTTGCCACGTAGAAGACTCCTTAACAATCAGGAATGAACCTACAAGTGGGCACAGATGTCCCCCGGAAACAATATGGGGCCTCTGGACAGCGTAATGAGGCTTAAACTTCCCAATGAACAACTTTGCCAATGATTGCATACATTTTGCCTACCCGTGGGTCCCTCACCCTCACTCGCATTTGTTCTTGGTCGCCTGGAAGTCAAAAGACGTCCAATTATCTTGTGGTTTGTGTTTAAAAAAAACTCACCTAGTCGGCCAGCTAAGAGCCTCTTCGGGCCCAACGGGGGGGGGGGGGGGGGGGCCTGGCCCCGCACCCCCCCCCCCTCTTCTGGATTCACTCCTTACGTGCAGGCATGCATACTTACCTTCACATTCGACAGCAGTTCCCACGGGAATACGCCTGAGGACCAATAGTGTTTACTAACCATGATAGTGACTTACTTGTGTTCCCTATGGACCTCCTGATGTTGTGTTCCAGTGTGCTTTAGGGGGCGTGAAGTTAGGCACCCCTGACGCGCTCATACTTTTTTCGGCGTCCGGGACTGGCTTAAATTAAGACGGCTTGAGTGTCTCCTGCGTGCGAACGCCTCTAAGCGTCGAGGTGATTACACAATATTCGTGCACCACGGAAAACACGATCGAGCGAGGTGTAACTCAGGACAGGCGAAAGGTCGCTAAGTATACTTACATTAAAAACTAGGGTATTTACAAGTGGACCCTCCCAAACCATATAAAGCATTGGTGGAATTTAAAATCTGTAAAACTTCTACATTCTATATTTTGATAACGCAGATGTTTAAGTACAGATGCATTCTACATCATACATTTGCCAAGAAGGCACACCAATGTATACCCCGACTCCATGAATTTCGAGAATGTCTGAGCGAACGCCCAGTTCCTGTTTACTATAGCTGCCAACAACAAATGGTTATTGGATATCATGCGCGTGCTCAAAAAGAAGTTAACGATTCAATTACCTGCTCTAATTAGCTCCCCTCTGGTTGTTGATGCTCTATCGCTTCATCCGGCGCGTATATAGCCGTCATCAACAAGACGCCAACGGCGGCCAGGCAGGCCCAAACTCGTACATTCTGGAGCGCTCACTGCCTCATAAATACCCCTCTTTTTACCACGTGATCAACGCGGCGCTTTGTAACCCAACCATCTTCCTACGCAGCGTCATTAGCCTTTATATAGACCATTGAAGGGGGCATATAGAGTCATCATGAGCCCAATTAGAAGGCGGTCTGGACGCCGCCGGCCGAGCCGTACAAGCTCGAGGGCGGTTTTTACTGGGCCGGACGCCGGATCGGCCTGCTCTCCTCGCCAGCCACGCAGCTTAATTACGATAGTGAACGAGGCCGGCCGCAGACCGCGGGTTTTTCATAAATCGGCCGGATCTGGGTTAGGGCAATCGGGCGCGTATCGTGCTGGGACAAGCGCTCGCGCCGCCGACGCTGCCGTCTGCCCCAGGAGGTGGGCTCGTGATGTGAGGAACGAACTGAGGTGGGCTGGTGTGATGAGGAGCGTGGTGAAATGTTTAGGGAAGTGGGCTGGGAGGTGGGCTGGTGTGATGAGGAGCGTGATGGGATGTTTCGGGAAAGTGGGCTGGAGGTGGCTGGGAGTGGGCTGATGTGATGAGGAGCTCGGTGAGAAGGGCTAGGAAGGGGGCTGATGTGATGAGGAGCTCGGTGAGGAGGGCTGGGAGATGGGCCAGTGTTTTGAGGAGTGCTGTGAGGTGGGCTGGGAGATGGGCCAGTGTTTTGAGGAGTGCTGTGAGGTGGGCTGGGAGATGGGCTAGTGTTTTGAGGAGTGCTGTGAGGTGGGCTGGGAGATGGGCCAGTGCTTTGAGGAGCGAAGTGAGGTGGGCTGGGAGGTGGGCTGATGTGATGAGGAGCTCGGTGAGGAGGGCTGGGAGATGGGCTGGTGTTTTGAGGAGTGCTGTGAGGAGGGCTGGGAGATGGGCCAGTGTTTTGAGGAGCGAAGTGAGGTGGGCTGGGAGGTGGGCTGATGTGAGAGGAGCTCGGTGAGGAGGGCTGGGAGATGGGCCGGTGTTTTGAGGAGTGCTGTGAGGTGGGCTGGGAGATGGGCCAGTGTTTTGAGGAGCTCGGTGAGAAGGGCTAGGAAGGGGGCTGATGTGATGAGGAGCTCGGTGAGGAGGGCTGGGAATGGGCCGGTGTTTTGAGGAGTGCTGTGAGGAGGGCTGGGAGATGGGCCATGTTTTGAGGACGAAGTGAGGTGGGCTGGAGGTGGGCTGATGTGATGAGGAGCTCGGTGAGAAGGGCTGGGAGATGGGCTGGTGTTCTGAGGAGTGCTGTGAGGTGGGCTGGGAGATGGGCTGGTGTTTTGAGGAGCGAAGTGAGATGGGCTGGGAGGTGGGCTGATGTGATGAGGAGCGTGGTGAGATGTTTAGGGAAGTGGGCTGGGAGGTGGGCTGGTGTGATGAGGCGCGCGGTAAGGTGGACTGGGAGGTGGGCTGGTGTGATGAGGAGCGTGGTGAGATGTTTAGGGAAGTGGGCTGGGAGGTGGGCTGGTGTGATGAGGAGCTCGGTGAGGAGGGCTGGGGAGATGGGAGATGGGTGGGGGGGGGGGGGGGGGTGAGGGGGGGATGGGTGGCCGGCGTTTTGAGGAGCGAAGTGAGGTGGGCTGGGAGGTGGGCTGATGTGATGAGGAGCTCGGTGAGAAGGGCTAGGAAGTGGGCTGATGTGATGAGGAGCTCGGTGAGGAGGGCTGGGAGATTGGCCAGTGTTTTGAGGAGTGCTGTGAGGTGGGCTGGGAGATGGGCCAGTGTTTTGAGGAGTGCTGTGAGGTGGGCTGGGAGATGGGCCAGTGTTTTGAGGAGTGCTGTGAGGTGGGCTGGGAGATGGGCCAGTGTTTTGAGGAGCGAAGTGAGATGGGCTGGGAGATGGGCTGATGTGATGAGGCGCGCGGTAAGGTTGGCTGGGAGGCACGCTGGTGTGATGAGGAGCGCGGTAAGGTGGACTGGGAGGTGGGCTGGTGTTGTGAGGTGCGCGGCGTAGACGCACCAGCACAGGCGAATGCCAGGACTGTCATAAATCAGTCCCTGCAGGAACAAGGAGCGAGTACAAACGACGGTCCGGAAAGTGGGCGGACAGTGAGAGGCCGGGGGCACTGAGGACTCACCGAGACCGAAGACTGAGGAGGGGAGGGGCATGGGGAGAAAAGGGAGGGCATTTACGATGCACAGGGGAGAGACGATGCAAGTTAATGGCATGATACAGAGCAAACGGTGCGCAGACGACAACGAAAGATCGGTGAACTGGGGGGACACGCACGAACCTCAGTGTTTAAGCTTCACTCCCGTGAATCTCACGCTTTGGGCCTCTCGTGCGAACTCAAGCAATCCACATTCGTCAGCGTTATCAGCATATCAACGGTTTTGCTAGACTCAGCTCCTCCTTGCCCTTCGAGCGCGCCATCGTTAGCTCAGCACCTCAGCATCAGCGACAGCTCAGCATCAGCACATCGCCTCGCTATCAGCCCGGCGCCCCCTCGTCAGCTCAGCGCCTGAACATTAGCGCAGCAGCCCAGCGCCAGCTCAGTACCTCATCTTCACCTCAGAACCTTGACGCCCGTTCAGCGCCCAGCGCCGGCCCATCACCTCCGCGTCAGCTCAGCACCGCAGCACCTGAGCGTCAGCCCATCGAGCCCGGCCAGTTCTGCGCCACGCCGAGCTGCAGGGCCGCGGCACGGCGGGGCCGCTGCTGCGGCCGGCCGGCAGACGGGACTCGTCCTTGCCTGGGGCGGCCGCCAGATTTAATTACCGCGCGGCCACGGGCCAGTGAACTGTGCCGACGCCAGCTCCGGCTCGGCGCCTGTCCGGGGAACGGGGGAGGGGTGCAGGCTCTGTTCCACACTAGCGTCGTCCCGCAGTCTGGAAAGGAGAGAAGGGCTGGCTGCAGGCTGCTCAGCCTGGCCACCCAGGCAATCGCAGGCTGATATGGCCCAGAGTTCGCGTGACTCGCCGCAAAATGCCAGATGCACGTGCCGGCTTGGTGGTTACTGCACTGGAAACGTGCTCCAAACCCACTTGTGCTCCGCGTGATGATGATGATGTGCCATCATGCGCGCGGTATCGATCATCTCGTTTCTGACCTGATGCACTCGCTGTCTGTTTCTGGGGCCACCGACACGGCAGCGCGAGGCTTTACAGCCGGAGATCTGAGGGGGACGAGTACACTCGGGAATTTGACGTCGGACCTTTATAGCGCACGGCCATTACGACGTAATGGTTTGCCAGGGACTGGGCTCAATTTGTTTTCGATGCTTCTAGATGCATCCGTTCTGAAAAAGCGCAAGCCACAAAATCTGACCAAAATTTCTGGAGTTTACGCCATACCGAACCGAATGGCCTTCAGGCTATGCTTATGTATATGTCATACCTTACATGATCCGATATTTCATTATATATATATATATATATATATATATATATATATATATATATATAATCGGAAAGAAGCCTGGGCTGACACGCTCTGAGCGGCACCCGTCCATTGGCAGTTACGTTCCAATGAGGGCTGCTGCACGATTCTAGTCGAATGTGCTCAGCGTGTTTGCTCCGTGGTATCGCGCGCCTCGGCTCATTTGCCACCTGTTCAGTGATTGATGAATTCGAATGCCTCACGACAACCCACCACGGGTAGAAAATTACTGTCATGACCCCTCGGTCGTCTTCTCGCCCACACTTTCCCACGATAATTTAACAACCATGTTCAAGTGTCACATGTGTGAATTCGTGCGCCTTAATTTCAAGCACAAACATCCCAATAAACATCCATCTGATGCTGTCGGCAATAGCTATTAAGAGGCTGTTATGTCTTCGAGCGGTGGGAGGCCTTTGGCGAGAGGGGCTCATCCGGGAAGCACAATTTTCTTTCAGCGGGAAATGACAAAGCCTAGCAATTGCGGGAACGATCGATGGGCCTTTCAGCACTCTCTTTTTTCCACCTTTCATAGATTCATTCGAATGGCGTCTCCTCCTTTTTTCCCAAATTACTCGTCATCGCTGTCCATCTTCTGGGCATATGGTTTACAGCCCGATCGAAATCTTGTACACCATGGAGTGTAAATAAACGCCCTCAACTACAAAAGGCACCAGGGCACCAGCGCCGCCTCACGGTTCCCACCGCTCCGATTCGGCAGTGGCGGCCGCGTGGCGCCGTGGACCGCGCCCGTCCAGCCAGCACAGCAATAAAGCACAGTTAGCCTCCCAGGTGGCCGGCAGCGGCGACCTCTTGCGTGCTCCCTCGTCCGTCGGTCGCCCGGCGCCGTCACAGCGCCGGCGGGCGCGTCCACACATTGCATGGAACAGTTAGAGGTCGGCCGGGCCGGCGGAGGCCACCGAGCAGGCGGCGTCCGGCGCCGGCCCCCGCCGCGCACGGCCTCATTAGGTCAGCAGTGGCTCCCGCGCCGGCTCCTTGCGCCGGCTGCGTCTAACAGCGGCAGGAGCGGCGCGGCCTCGGAGAGGATCGGCTGAACGGGAGGGGAGGGGCTCCCCGGCGGCGGCACGAGAGCCCGGGGGAGGTCACAGGCGCCAGGGGAGACATCTCCGGTCGGCAGGTCTGCCCCAGGTCCGAGGGTCTCTCTCACGGAGTACAGGGTCTGTTCGAGGACGACATCCTCCAAGGTCTTCCCCAGCCTCTCGAAGGGTCTTGTTGATGATGTGCTCGAGCCTCCCAGTGTGAACCTGTGTCGGCTCTGAGGTGCCTGCTCCGCGGTCCGTGCCAAAGCTTGGCACGTGACTTCTCCATGGAAGCCAGGACCCGTACAGCCCATCACGGAGTGCGGCTTCGAGCTAGGTGAAGCGCTACCTGACCCAGTGACCGGTGCCGAGTGGGAAAGAGGTACGTGGAGCGCGTGCCGCTGGTCGCGGTCCGTCGGTCCCCATGGGAGAATGTGTCCGAGTAAGCAGTGTGCAGCCGGCAGCGCCGAGCACCGTCACCTCACGCGGGAGGAAAGCGTGCGGAGGGCCGCGCCCAGCTGGAGCGGACCGGCCGAGTGTGGCGAATGACCCGGGACCCGTGGCCGTGACGAGAGGCTCGCCTCCAGCCGTGTGCAGCCAGGGCGTCTCAGTAGACGATTAGCCGCTAGTCTTGATGCCGGCTCGCGGCAAACATGGACCGGCTTATCATACGTGATTAACCCCACAAACTCCATAAAGTTATGTATGTAAGCGAGTGGTTTACGGATGGCACATACCACTTCTTCCACGGAGAATAAAAGCCTGATGGATCAGCTGCCGGTGAAGTTTTTTGTGCATCCGATAAGATCTGCGTCGTCTGAGGCGGTGTGATTATGTGTAATTAGGTGGGCTGTCTGAGAGGCTTGGATTGGTTACCTTACATGAGCACTGTGTCGCCTCCCCTGCCACCGTCTGATCGATGAGCGGCAGGTTCAGACGCCTGAGATACAGCACAGAGGATGAGGTAGGAGCGCCATCGTAGACAAGCTTCATGCATGGTGGGACGAGGAAGCATTCCAACTCATCAGATACAGTTTATGACCCTTTGAAAGAACAGGGGCCTACTCGATTGAAATATAAATCGAAATCAATTTACATTGTTTTGTTTTGTATGGAGTGCACCATCACTTGCGTATTACGTCTTCCAACGATGCTTTCAAACCACAGGAAGTGTTACATGACGTGACGATTGTTTCATGAATGCCAGCAGTTCCGTTGTGATGTTATGGTGGCTGAGGTTGAAAACATGGAAATGCATGCAAGCTGCAACGATGTGGAAAAACGGAGAATTCTCACACCTCGAGTGATGCTGTCAGCGATCATTGACAAAAATAGACGATGTTTCGCACACTCTGCTGAGCAGCTCTAAGGCCATAATCGCACGGGTCAGATCTACGACACGATACATGCATGCACGTTGACTGCGCAGCGTTTTTGCCGATCAGATACAGACTCGCGCTCAACTCCACAGTACGCCGCACCCAACCCGCTGACCAAGGATAAAAAGTGCCTTTCTGCCGCCGATGAATTTTGGACCGTCGAAATTGGCGCCTGGAGCCAGATCGTTCAGAAACCGTTGGAATGTAACTAAATATTATTAATTGCCGCCACTGTGGTCTAGGGGGAAGATGATGAACTCGTAATCCAGCGACACTGGGCACGAATCCCAGAGCCGGAGCATCGTTTGGCCCAGTTGAAATGAAAAAGGTCAGCTGGCAACTGACCAACAAGGGTCAAACCGGGCCCGGGGCGGCCGTGTCGCAGCATTGTGCGGCACGTCAAGCCCTCCTCATTCCTGTCTGGCGCGAGGGCGGAGGCAAAATTATCCGTTGAACTGGGCGGTGCGACTTGGCTGGTGGGTTCCAGGCGCACGCAACAAGCTATGCTTAGCAGGTACTATGAACCCAGTCACCCATGCAAACCATTCGGAATAAATTTATCAACAAAAAAAGAAGATAAACTACACGAAAACAAAGACACATTGAGTGCAATACGGTGCAACCACAAAACATTTTTGTTTCGGGAGTTTTCATTTGCGCTAAAATATTCTTTGCTGGCCATCAATTACTGAACGATGCTTACTAATATAATTATCCCATAAAGGCGTACTTAGCGTAATCAGCCTGGAGTAGTGTGATTTCCCATTCAGTTCGCAGAGAAGAAGGGGAATTATGCCTCCTGACCAGGGATGCAGTTTCCTATATTTAGTTATCACTTTATCCATTTATTTTCATTGATAATAATTTTTAGGGTTTAGCCCCCCCCCAAAAAAAACTGATTTTGAGGAACTACACCACCGTTCCCAACTGTGCCAAGAAAGTACGCCAAATCTGGGGAAATCTGTTTTAAATAGATGGGACAGTGGTAACAGCATTATTCCTCTGACAAAAACCAGGGTGAGTGGAGATCAAGATGGGCTGATATTTCGGCAGCATGTCTTTATCGAAACATTAGCAGAAGTGTTATTTGCAAATGCTCTTCTGCTGTTGCTTCGATAAAGGCATGTTGCCGAAATATCAGTCTCCTTTCTCTTGGTTTTGACTGAGGAATAAGACCATTTCCACTGTCTGATCTATGCGAATAATGCTCCTCGCAAACGCACTTAACAACTTGCGTAATTTTGCAGACTGATTCAAGTGCATTTCGCAAGCAGGCTCAGCCACTTTTTCTTCCTGTACCGCCCCCCCCCCCCCCCCGATCTACCTCAACCCTACGTACTTTGCAAAACTGCAAACATCCCTGTCGTCTTACATTTACCGATAATATGGTCCTGCAAGCACCACAAAACAATGCCACTTTTGGTTTCGTGACGTCATCCTGCAATCAGCTGGAAGCATTGGCGATCTTCACTATCTTCGCATAATTATTGCTGGGGCAGAACTCGCACTTTCCAACATAATCCTAATTACTTAGAGCAAAACTCAGGCAATGTTGTTATCAACAAATGCAAAATACATTTTTGAACCCATCTAGCACACTCATTTAGCTTTATACGCAATACGATGACAATGCAAAGCATGTTATCTCACGCCTGTCCACCAATCAGTACACAAAGTCTGAGATGTAACGTGCAATGTACGAGGCCTACACCAGAAATGTTCCACCCGTTACCTCAAAACCGCTGTTCTCAGCAGCAGGAAGCCCCGGATGAATCCTTGACACCTGTCGCTCCAACGTCCCCCGTTTACTTCCGAAGCGACAGCTCAGGTATCAACAGACACTTATCTTCCTAGATTGGCAGGGCTTTTCAACGCTTCTACCTTAAAAAAACTGACGATCAACTACATCTATCTAGCCAGTCAGCTTCTCACGACATGAACATAAGCAACATCAGCCCACAGTCTTGCACTGAACCGAGCGCGTTACTGCATGGCGAGTACTCAGGCCCATCTGTCTCAGATAGCCACGACGCTTCAAAACGCTGCGTAGCAAACTGATGACGTTCGTCGCAAGATGCTGTGGCCAGACACAATTCTTACGACTAGTAATAAGCCTAGGTATTTTGAATTTTACACTGTTCAATGTGTGAAGTGAATCTCAGCTGAAAAATATGTGAAAGGCACTGATCTGAGGGTCACAACTGATTTGTGACGTCAGCACTGGTATAGTACAGTTTGATATAGTATCCTCCTATCACCTGCCAAAAGCCATCCTGATTAAGGCTAATATGTCTCTCAACTTGCTCATACAACGAAACGTCAACGTTTCGACATGTGCTATACATATGCTCACGCTGCAAGCGCTAGTGAATGCAGACCGATACAAAGCCTTGAGTTTCGTCTGGCTGGGATGGTCTGTTGTAATATGGTCTAGTCTGCTGAGCTTCGTTTTCAGTTTCGCAGTTTTGTCACCAATTGGTTCGCAAATATGTCCCTTTTGTCGCCGATCATATCCGGTAAATCAGAAGCTTTTTCTGCTCTGCTGCTGAGACAATCGAGCAGCCCGCTGCGCGGCGACGCACAGGTCAACGGTTCATGACAGCAGGTCTTCGCTGGTCGAGACAGCCTGTATCTCCGGGGTGCTGCTGTGCACCCACTCTTGAGCGTGGCTGTACCTCCGGGGTACTGCGGTGCAGCCACCCTTGAGTGTGGCTGTACCTCCAGCCTGCCGCGGTGCAGCCACCCTTGAGCGTGGCTGTACCTCCGGGGTACGGCGGCGCAGCCATCCTTGGGCGTGCTGTACGGCGGTGCAGCCACCCTTGAGCGTGGCTGTACCTCCGGGGTACTGCGGTGCAGCCACCCTTGAGTGTGGCTGTACCTCCAGCCTGCCGCGGTGCAGCCACCCTTGAGCGTGGCTGTACCTCCGGGGTACGGCGGTGCAGCCACCCTTGAGCGTGGCTGTACCTCCGGGGTACTGCGGTGCAGCCACCCTTGAGTGTGGCTGTACCTCCAGCCTGCCGCGGTGCAGCCACCCTTGAGCGTGGCTGTACCTCCGGGGTACGGCGGTGCAGCCACCCTTGAGCGTGGCCGTACTTCCGGGGTACTGCGGTGCAGCCACCCTTGAGCGTGGCTGTACCTCCAGCATGCCGCGATGCAGCCACCCTTGAGCGTGGCTGTACCTCCGGGGTACGGCGGTGCAGCCATCCTTGGGCGTGCTGTACCTCCGGGGTACTACGGTGCAGCTACCCTTGCGCATGGCTGTACTTCCGGGGTACTGCGGTGCAGCCACCCTTGAGCGTGGCTGTACCTCGTGCCTGCCGCGGTGCAGCCACCCTTGAGTGTGGCTGTACCTCCGGGGTACTACGGTGCAGCCACCCTTGCGCATGGCTGTACTTCCGGGGTACTGCGGTGCAGCCATCCTTGGGCGTGGCTGTACCTCCAGCCTGCCGCGGTGCAGCCACCCTTGAGCGTGGTTCCGACGCAGAAATGAGTCTGGTGACAGATCTGGCGCCGCCGGCACAGAGCGCCGATCCGTCCGAATGCGTGCCGCACACCGCAAACACAAAGTGCGTTACGCAAACACGAGCTCGGCGAGCTGCCGGATTTGAACAGCTGGGGTTCAGTGACCAGCGGGGCTCACCGCGCCCCAGCGCGGGGCTGGGATCGGTAGGATCGAGGACTGAGATCGGCGAGAGAAGCTGGCGGTGGTGACGTGGGCGACCGACAGACTTCGTTGTATGGAGGGGCGGTAGCTGCTCCCCTCGCGCTTGGCTTGGCGCGCTGGCTCAATTAACGGGCTATCCTAAGCTCAGCATGAACTGGTCTTAAGCTCAGCGGATCTGAGGATGACTTCACTGCTGTGTTTTAGGCCCGTCGGTTGTCATAAGCGTTACAAGAAAATTGAAACAAGGCTGTTAATCGTGCCTGATGTTTTTCATTGTTTTCCTGTCTCTAACCAAATAAATAAACATCAAAACAATCCAAAGTACTCATGTTTCGACTGAAAATTTACGCAGAAATGCACGGTGCACGCCTCAAACAGCACTAGGAACGCCCTATTTACTCAGCGAGGCAAATATTGCGACGATCCTCAGCATGACTTCCGCTTCTACCGCGTGGAATCGCCAAACACACCGCCGTACCCTGACCGGCACAGTCGGCTGCCGATGAGAGGCGCCGCGGCGCCGCCCGCCGACCCAGTCATCCCGCGCGCCACACCGCATCCGCGCCAGAGTCGCCGCCCGCCGCCCCAGTCATCCCGCGCGCCACACCACATCCGCGCCAGAGTCGCCGCCCGCCGCCCCAGTCATCCCGCGCGCCACACCACGTCCGCGCCCGAGTCGCCGCCCGCCGCCCCCAGTCATCCCGCGCGCCACACCACATCCGCGCCCGAGTCGCCGCCCGCCGACCAGTCATCCCGCCGCGCCACCGCATCCGCGCCAGAGTCGCCGGCCCGCCGCCCCAGTCATCCGCGCGCCACACCGCATCCGCGCCAGATCGGCCGCCCGCCGCCCCCAGTCATCCCGCGCGCCACACCACATCCGCGCCAGAGTCGCCGCCCGCCGCCCCCAGTCATCCCGCGCGCCACACCGCATCCCGCCCAGAGTCGCCGCCCGACGGCGAATCCGGCGGGCCCGGCCCGCGCCCATCCATCTCACTCCCCGCTGTTTACGTGCGTTTAAGCGCAGCATTCTCCACAAAACCGCCACGTCAACAGGCACAACGGGATCCCGTCGCCGACTGGAGCGGGCCCCGGCCGATTTTCCGTCGGCTGGTGATGAGCACACTGTTGCGCGGTCCAGCGCTAAACGGTCCGGCTTGGACGAGGACGCTGTTGCGCGGTCCGGCGTTAAACGGTCCGGCTTGGACGAGCCTGCCGATGCGCGCCACCAGTCGAAATTCATGTGCCCTTTAATCGCGTGCTGCGCGGTGGGATTATCTCCGGAAAGCGAAGCACCGCCCGGGCGTGAACGAACTCGATGGTTGTAGGATGGGGGAGTGGGGGGGGGGGGGGGGGGGAGGAACAAGCGTAAGGCGTACCGTTCCGGTTCAAAAGGGAGGGCGTAGAGAGCGGGAGAGGGGCTGGGAAAGAGAGATGGTGAGAGCTGGGAAAAGGAGCGGAGAGCGAATGGAAGGTGGGAGAGGCGGGCGAGCCGAGAGTGATGACCCGTGTTACATGGTTTGCCAGGTTAACTGGCAGAGATACGGCCTGTGTGGAGGCCGCGAGGGAAAAACTGGATAATTCCTCTGTGAAAGCGTTGGGAAAGTGCGCATGGAAGGCGTCCAGTGTGCTGAATTCACTTCCGTGCGCAAAATGCTTCTCGTATTTAGGGGAACGGGAAGCATGGCCCAAAAATGATCCTTTGTGACATCGAGCCCGAGGTCGTCTGATAGATATAACCAGTTTTTAGTAGAAACTCAAACGAATGTTTCGCAGGGATGGGGCTGAGAGCATAGACCATAGGTAGTGCTAAAATAGCTTGCTTCAAAGATCATTAACATGTGACACCAGTACAGGAATTCTAATCAACTACTTTTCCGCAATATTCCAACATGTGCCACGTCATGAGGGCGCGTCTCAGGTAGAGCCAGACACTCCGGGCCAGTTGACCGCAAAGCAACGTGCTGACCTGCCTCTTGGAGATGAAAACTATAACTCTGGCACGCATTCATCGGAATATCTTGCAACTGAATATCTAAATATAATAATATTTTTGCAAGTGAGCAGCTGACAGCTTAAACTGAGCTTGGATGCCTGGGCCCTCCGGTTGTTTTGCTCTAATTTTCCACCAATTTAAATTTCCACCAAATTTGGACGTGCCCAAATGTTTGCCGCGACCCGTCCTGCTTCCCGACGACACCTGCCTCAAGGGGAGTGTTCCACATCTGTTGGGGTTTTTAACTGAAACAGCCATCTTGAGAGATCATTTGGCGCAGTGCCCAGGCCTTCTCTTCTTGAGACCTAATTCTCTCTGGCTTCTGAGCTACCCATCCGCGAAGATGCGAGCTACACATCCTGCCATGTCATTAGCCATGGGGCGATCAAAGCCAAGGGAACATAATGGTCGAGTCGGTCATATCTGGTGTTGGTGAGCACGATTTCCAGATATAACGGCCGTCAGTTGGCTCTTAATCGATGTTGTGCAAGGTGCGATGACGTAATCAACAATAACGTGTCGAGGAGGATATTTACTAAACAGAGAAATTGCGTTGTCTAGAGCGGTCGTTTCTGTTCAAAAATGGACCAACAGCTACAAGTGAGCTTGTTTTGTCATATCTGATGCTTGCTTCATTATCTTCAAATGTGAAACATTCCCTTTCAACCGAGTTTGGATGCTGCTGCCACACCAGTTCTTTTGCTCCAGAAAGGTTTCACTGGTGTTTAGCACTGCATACGACGGCCAGCTCAACCGGCCAAGGCCAGTGGAGTCAATGCCAATCTTAGTTAAATAACTTCATCTTAAGAGTCCTGAGCTGCTTCCTCAGTAGCCGGTACATGCAAGCGATCGCTGTCGACAGTGCGACATTTCACAAGCTTGTGATGGGTGGGTCGGCCACGGCCAGAATATACAGACGCGTGCAAAAACTTCTCTACCGTTTCGGTTTTAGAGCTTACGTTGGCTCTGAACCGAGAGTGCCGTCCGGAGACAGGTCTGCCTAATGAGAGACGTATTGGATCTGACACTAATCGCCCACTTCCGACGCTCGCTGTTTGATGACTTCCTGCGCTGCGGGAGGCTTGCAGGATCACAGTCAGCTTACTCGGCTCTGATTCCGTCGATTTGTCGCGACCTGTGCGTGCAAGCCGGGCGGAGATCCGTGAACTCCTGCGGAGCGCGTCGGCTTACCGCACGCCGCTTGACATATTAGCATCCTTTGGTGGGCAAAGGCGCCCTGAAATTAGCCGAGCCGATTAGAAAAAGCCACAGCGCAAACGGGCACATGCGCGTGACCAAATGTGCCGACTCGGCAGTCATTACTGTCGTCATTATCACTCAGCAGGCGCGGCGGCATCACGAGTGCAATCAATTCCTGGTGACAAATGACCAGGGGTTAGGAGTTCGCACAGGTAACGGCACATGTCTCGCTGACTTTCGTGTGCAGCAGCGGTCGACTGCTTCCCACCCCGCCGTGAGAAGGGCAAACGATCTTCTTTCTTTCTTACATTAAACTTTCCTAATACCCTGCTGCTTCCCACTCCTTGTTTCGGCTACTTTGAATGGGACTTGTAATCAAACTTCGCGTCATGTAAAACGTTCTTTGACGCAACGACACGCGCATTGAGGACAGCACTCTTGCATTTCATTCATCCATCATTCGTCGTCATCCATCCTGCAGTGGGCGGACATGGGTCGCTCCAGCTGCACCCATGACACGAGCGTCTGACGACGGTGGCGGGAGTGATGTTCCCAGCGTACTCTGGAGGGCACTTGGCCTCTCCGCCCAGTCAAGTGGGTACATGACCACCCCCGGCCCCTGTCCGGCTCTCCAGCAGTGTCAGAAGAGCTCCGTAATCACCGAGATTAGGGCTCGTTAGTGTTGAAACCCATCAGCTCTAATTGGCTAAGTGTCGGTGGCGCATGCAGAACTGCTCGCTGATTGGTCGCTGGCCGGAGTCCTGCCGCTGGTCATTGGCCGGTCGCTGCGCCAGCGTCGGCCACCGGGCCCGCGCTGGATCGACGGGAGTCCCGTGTCAACTGTCACGGAGCCGTCGGCGTGTAATGTGAATAGTATCTGCCACGAACTAGCGATCCTGGTTACCTTGCGCCGACTGCGTGATGCCCATGATTTGCCTCGTGTACAGCCGAGCACAGAAAATTCGCCGCAGTTTTTCCATTTTTTTAAATTATAAAATGGCATGTGCCCTTGTACATGTGTACTAGTTTAATACAAACTGGAGTATCTAAATACGTCGTGAAAAACACCGTTTCAGTGTGCGACAAGCCGCCCGATTTTTAAATGAAACCGTTGAACGGAGAACCCTAGTGACTTGTCTTGTTTGTTGAGATCGAGTAACAGACGCTATTCAACGTCACTGTTTAATCAAACACTGCTCTAATGCTTCACCTGGTCTGAAAGCACCGGTTCGTGGTGTGAGAACACCCGCCAGTGCCACTGGAGCCACGGCGCGAGCGGGGCTCCGGCCCGCCGGCGAGGCCCGGCCGGGTGGCGACGCCGGGTCAGAGGTCGCAGCTACCGGTGGCCGCCGGCGGTTAGCCAGCTGACGGCCGCGCCAGGGCCGCCGGCGGGGGCTGCGCTTAGTGTCTTCATGTCACGCGCCGCAGCCATGAGAAGGATTCGAGAAGGCGACTTAGGTGAGCGTATTACGTGGAATGTCCGCACAGCGCGCTGTTCGCGGCATGGCATATAGCCGGTGAGAAGTCATTGCATGCATTGCTGCCGCCATAAATACACCAGTTATTGTTATCCATTTCTTATACCTTCTTGAACACGACCTATGGGTTTCCGCAGTTTTGGCTCAACACGCTGGTTCTTGTGGGTTCGATTAACACGTTCTCAATAAAAAAGGGACCCGACGGCGCCACGTCATCGATTGAGGATCTCGCAGCATTTCTCTCCGCCATCCGTCGACTCCAAAGCCGCGCCGTCCCGAACGTCGACGCTGCTCCATTATCTCCTCGCCTCTCCCCTGCTGCTGACCGCCGTCCTATCTTCAGTGGGCTTGTTCGGTGACCTGCGCGGGCCCACCGACAGCGCCGGCTGTGCGGCCGGCCGCGGCGGAAGTGAGGGCGCACCAGTAGCGGTGTCGGCATGCCGTGAGAGCGGCCTCCAGCCAGGTCCCACGCCGCGGCCCGGCACACTGGGCCCGGGGTGGCCATACTGCCACTGTGGCACAGCCAGACGGTCTGGTCTCGCCGCACGCGGCGCCGCCGGACGGCTCTTCCAAGCGGAGGTGCCCCGGGCGACAACGGCGCGCGCAGCCGCAGAATCGGACGGTTCAACAAACAATGCGTTGGCGCGCTGGATTTGCGCGTGAGCTCAGATGATGTCCCAGAACCAATTAACGGCTAAAAGCTGCGATTCGGTGCGAAGGTGCGGCGCGACCCGCCTACCGGAACCACATCTGGGAGATGGATCTGGGATAGCGCGAGCGTTGGTGACGCCCGCGGACCGTTGCGGCTTTGTCGGCGAAATGGGCGCTGGACATTCGCTTGGTGCAATGAATGGGGAGTCGGATGAGAGGCTGACAATTTCTGACGCGACGCGTTACAGTGGCCGTTACCGTTTTGTGTCGGAAGTCGTGAGCAGTGTGATACAATCGCGGATGTTGGTCCGCATGAACGCTGACGCTAGACTTGTCGGCGCTCCCGCTGCCCACAGGAATAATTCCAAAACCAGTTCACCGGCGTCAGTTCGAGTCACCGCAGGCCGGCTGGGCAGCCGACGAACTTCTAACGCTGGGTCAATGCTGAGTCGACTCCAGCATGTATTGTGATAGCTGACCAATGTCGTGGATGCGCTGCGCGGTACAGCACACCAGTCCTCGTCTTCCTCCGATCTTGAGGCACCTCCAATCTACGCATTAGTCGCCGTCTTCCTCCGATCTCGGAATATCTCCAACCTCGCTTTGCACCGCCCGCCAGCCCGCCGAACCGCATATTGTACCACTTGATACCAGTTATGTTTGATACGGCCTGTGGTTAAATGAGTCGTGCCTTCACTGTGCTAAGCAATCATGGCATGTCTCAGCTATGTCTGCGCGTTAAAACGCAGAAAAGGGCGATATGACCGTGATTGAAACAAAGGGTGGTGATTACATTCGCCCCAGCCCTGCCCCACAAATCTGGTATGGTGCCGGAGCGCCGCGTGCCCGTTTCTGCGCAGGTGAGCGGACGCTAATGACCAGCACTTATCAGCTCACACAGGGCCTGATGATAAGGTGGGCATGGCGGTGATCACGCCTTGGCCTAGTTGGCTGACTGCCAACAGCAAACTTTAAATCAATGCCCATTCACCCTCCCAGGAACGTCATTTTTGGTAAATGATTGGGGGAGGGGCAGCCCGAGAACCCAACCTAATTTCCTCCCGAGTGTCGAAATGCTGGTATATATATATATATATATATATATATATATATATACATATGCGTAAATATATATATATATATATATATATATATATATATATATATATGCGTAAATATATATATATATATATATATATATACATAAAGCAAGAAAAAGGAAAATTTGATATAAGGAAAGCAAGATAAAAAGGGAGAAACACCCAGGTGACCTCTCATGATAGTCAATGATAACGCAGTAGTCACGGCCGTAAAGTAGTGCTCAGCAACGGTTATCATGGTTGAATTTTGTTAAATTTTGTGTAGCTTAGCGTTAAAACATATTGGGGATGAGAAAACGCTAACCGTACGTAACTATTCCCAGGCTGGGCCCAGAGCGTTGTGGCACAGGTGGTGACACGGGACGACCAGCTGTGCCGAGTGTCGGGGCGCCGGGGACTGCGGGGCTTGGGTAGGTAGGCCACGGTGAGCACCCGTGGGATGGAGCAGGGACGTTATAGGGAGCGGGCAGGGGTGTTTTAACGCAAATTTTACTTGACCCAGCCAGCGGCGTAGAACACCTTTTACCCCTTAGAGAGCTGCTGTGGTCAGGTTATAACTGACGTTATCGAAGACGGCCCATCCAGAGTCTCTCTGTGATGGCCGCCATGTTGATGACGGCCGATATGTAATGTTGATGACAGCCGGCGTGTAGTGTTGATGACAGCCGAAATGTAGTGTTGATGACAGTCGATATGTAATGTTGATGACAGCCGACATGTAGTGTTGATCACAGCCGCTCACGGCTGCCTTCGATCCCTGCCGCTGAGCACCTCCCGCGCTCGGTCAGGGGCATCGCTCCGGGATGACTGGCGTCGAACTGTGGCGTCACACGGCACGTGACCGGCAGTCACGGCGGTCCAGGAGCGGCGTGTGACGAGGAGCGTGCCGCCCGTTTGTCGCGCCATCTCGCGATGCCCGGTCGGTGCCGGAGGCGGCGTCCGGGACGACAGTTTGGCCCGAGTGGCTGCTGGCCGGCCGAGGAATGACCGGGCGGCGGAGGTGCAGTACAGGCGCTAGTCGCTCGCGCGGCGATCGCGTCGGTGAGCGCCGCCGAATCTGCGCCGGATTGGCCGCGGTTCGATCGCTGCGACGGTCGCGGCGCGCTCGGCCGGTCTCCTGGTCGCTCAGGCTCGTTTTCGACGCCTCTGCGTGGAGGGGAGGTTACGGGTGGTGACCGGTAACTGAAAATGCCATACAACTTAGAATACCTTAAACGTTGTAGCAATCTTAAGAACTTCATGTTAATGGTGTTCTTTAAGGTATCACGGCCACACCACGGCATGCGTGCGTCATGAACATGAGATGATATCCCGTATTTTATGTGGCCAGTCAGTCACGACGATTGGAACACCGCTCATGAGGGCCAGGGCGAGAGAGGCGACAGAGGAGCGACCGCGCCACCGTGCATTCTGTGGCACGCTGTAGTCGTTTGGCAACAACCGTTGGCGGAAATAAAATCGGTCGCGTGCATGGAAGCGGCTGGAGCCTTCGGAGTCAGCTGTGTTTAAAAAGAGTGCTCCACATTGATATGGGGGTTTGAACTCAAATGGCCATCCTGGAGACCTTGCGGTGCTGTTCACAATCCTGCCCCCCCCCCCCTTCAGAGCCAAATCCTTCTAGTTCCTGAGCTACACGCTCGCGAAAATGGGGAAAGGTTTATCGGGGAGAGTATTTCATAGTCATCTTGGCATTCATAGCGTCATAATAACGTCATTCAAATCCTGTCATTTCATAAGACATGCGGCAATCAAGGTCAAGCAAATGTAATTGTCAAGGCGTTCATATGTGACGTTCATGGGAGCGATTTCCAGGTATAATGCCCGTCAATCTCTCAATCAATAGTGTGCAAGGCACGATGAAATTATCAAACCATGATGCATTGGGGAGCATATTTACTGAACACAGAATTGTGCTGACTTGAGCAGTCTTTTCCACCTAGAAATTAAGCCAATAGTTTTAAGTGAGCTTGCTTCATCATATCTGATGCTCACTTCAATATTCCCTTTGAACAACAACAAAAAACTTGAAACATTCACTTTAGCAAGATGGCTGCTCCACAAGCCTCCCTCCGAAGCATTGCCATATTTCTGCAAACCGGTCAGAAATGGTTTCTCTACAATCAGCCACTGGATTGAGGGTCTCAGCGCATGCGTTGCTTAAGGCTTCACTATCTACTCTGCTGAGCCACAAATCCGGCCTTAAAACTTCTAGCACAACCTACGCTAGTTTTGAACGGCTTATTCTGACGACACAGAACGGTCGCCGAAATAAACGTCAATATGAGCTGGTCATGCTTCTCTGAAAGTAATCAGCTATCGTGGTCACGCGCCCAAACATCCGACATGTGCGGTGGGAGCGACACTCTGTACCGCCCCAGCGCGGCGCACTGTCGTAACATTATAAGCAAATCTTATGGCGCATTTGCATGCGAAGCTCTTTTACCTCAGTGGCCGGCGACATTACAAGCGAGCTGCAGTTGGATACACCGTCACTCAGTGGATTCCGAGTGGCGCCTGGGGTTGTCGATCTGCTGGTTGAATGTGCCGTGAGATGAAGTACGACGTCGTACGACACCGACATGATAGCATCCGCCGTCATGCACCACATTATACGCCAGTCTCAACGGACGTTTTAAGGTCGGATGAGCGATTACAGTGTCAGTTCAGTGTCGTCAAACCGACCAGCACCACTTAGTCCCACGCCCACTTTACATTGCATCACTGGTAGCCCCCGAGTTGGTGTGGACGCCTTCTTCTCACGCTTGAGTGTGTTTGCATTGTGTTGTCGAAACAAAGAACACATCTTCTAACATGTGGCATTCTATGTGGCTTTGATGAGCCAATTGCGAGAACCATCGCGGGGTTGCCGTGTAAGTCGGTTTCAAAACTGGCATAATTGTTTATTTCAATACCAGACAACAAATTAAACCGTCACAGAGTGATCGAAAACTGTGCGATGGAGCTAAAATTATTCAAAATGCAGTGCTAAGGCGGCGACGAATAACGAAACCATGCAATTGGAGAATAATCCAGCAAAGAAATAGGATGAAATGATTGTTTGGAATCTTGAATACAGCACATCTTAAACCACGCGAACGTTTTCACAGCGAGGTAGTTTATAACTGAACTGGGTCAGCGACTAAACAAGACCAGGAAGCTTGCCAAAGTTTTATACTCAGTGTGAGCGCCGATTGCTGACGCATGCAGGACACGAGCAATTTATGCCTTGAAAAATGCATCACAGACTAGAACGGCGGGCGCTGACCATTGATTACCTGCATGCCTTCCCATCACACCGCATAAATACGCAAACAAAAAGCCACTCGAAGGCAAACGCCCATCTTACGCCACTACAAAAGCCGGATCGGCACCCCGTTTTTCAGTGCGAGGTACGCATTACACGGCACTTTATTTAATCTCATTTGACACCAGTTGTCTGTGCACGCGCGAGGGCGCGCGGCCTGCGTCGATTGCACGCGCTCCTAACGGGACCCGTACGCACTGGGGCGCGCCCCTAACGGTTTTCACTGTCCAAAATTGCATGGGTGGAAGCCACGCCGCCACTCTGGGCAATGTAACTCATCCCGGACAAACGGCCCGCATTGTTCTCTGTCAGACGCACATTTCCGAATCTGATTTGTTATCACGAGCAGCACGGTTAGCGGTCTTGCAATGGTGAGAAAATCACCGGGGTGCTTAGGCTGGCTGAACTACGCCGTTATGAGAGGCGAGGGAACAGGACAAAGAGGAGGAGGTAATCACGTAATAGCACGGTCCTCTGCTGCGCACTATGAGTTGGCCCAGGTTTAATAAAGGGTGCACTCGAGTGGGGAACGAATCGCGGATTTGCAGAACCGTAGGAGAGGCTGTTCAGCGGCAGATGATGGGTCAACTACACACCACGTCAGAGCGCAGCGATGCTTGAGCCACGGCTTGCCGTGTTGTGATTCAGAATTGTTAATCACACGTTGGCTCAGATAAATTGCTCACACATTGTCTCAGAAGGGTTTCTCACACGTTGGTGCAGAAGAGTTGCTTACACGTTGGCTTAGAACGGATCTCACAAGCTCACTCAGAAGGGTTATTCACGGGTTGGCTCAGAGTGGTTTCTCACGAGATGGCTCAGAGTGGTTACTCACGAGCTGGCTCATAGCGGTAACTCACGAGTTGGTTCAGAGCGGTTACTCACGGGTTTGGCTCAGGAGGGTTATTCACGAGTTGGCTCAGAACAGTTTCTCACGGGTTTGGCTCAGAAGGATCACTCACGAGTTGGCTTGGAGCGGTTATTCACGGGTTTGGCTCAGAAGGGTTACTCAAGAATTGGCTCAGAAGGGTCACTCACCAGTAGGCTCAGAACGGTTACTCGCGAGTTGGCTCAGAGCGGTTACTCACACGCTGACTCACACACAATACGCGCGGTTCATCCAGTATAAGGCACAGCCTGAGCATTGTGCCGAGACTCTACTCTAAGAGAACCTAAGCTGGCCGATGAAATATCAAACTTACGGCACCTTTTCTTCGTACTACTATAGCCGAGCCACGTTCACATGCGTGTCTCGGCACAACGATGTAGGTAGGCCTGCTGAACCGAAATGTTTCACATTCGAAGATATGAAAGCAAGCAGCTGGTATGATGAAATAAGCTCGCTGGTCGCCATTGGCTTACTTTTAGGTGGAAAAGACTGCGGCAGATGACACAATTTCCCCACTTAGTGTGATTACGCCATCATGCCTTGCACAACCTTGATTGAGGGTCAATCAACGGCATAATAAACGACTCGACAACTTTATTGTTATGGACTTTGATCGCCGCATGGTCAATGGAATGGTATAATCTGAGTAACGTTACTATTGGATCATGAATGCCCAGGTGACCTTGAAATATCGTAGCGAAATAATCTGAACTTCTTTGCGGGCGTGTAGCTCAGAAACTAGAGGGGTTTAGTTCTTAGGAAGGACAGGCCTGTGAACTGCACCGAATGATCTCCAAGATGACTATTTTAGTTCAAAATCCCATAAATGTGGAGCACTCTCTTCAAGGAGACAATAACTAGCCACCCATGACGCTTAGTTTTCAGTCAGCGGTGCAGTACCTAGAGGCTTTTTCAATGTTAAGGGGGACTTGGTGTCTGCGTGACTCATTTGTGTTCAATGCTCCCATGGTATGACTGAGTAAAACTCGTGGGTTGGCAGTGTGCGTAATTAGTCCTGGGCTTGAGAAGCACACAAACATGACACACAAACACACAAGGTGCATTACAGACGGGCTTTATGAACCTGCTATGAGAATTAATCCTGGCGGAAGCCAATGCGTCCCAGCAGCAATCAGGTATCAGTGCCTTGCTTTAGATGGGATTATAACCTTGCCTGTCGTCCAAGTTCCGATTTTGTTTACCACACAATTGATTTTCCCATCAAAGGCCTAGGCGCTTAACGACTAAGTCTACAAACAATCAACCGACTTAATGTCTATAAAGTTAACGAGGCAAAGTTAGAGGCCTTAACATTGTGCTTTAGCCCCCAAAAACAAGCAACTGAAACGCTGTATTCTGATAACGTTACATAGGCTTTAATTTTAGCGATATGACCCTTATAACTGTTTTCCCTCATTGTGTTGCCGCAATATTAAGCTCATATTCGAGGGAGTATTTAGATGAGCTTAAGATTGTGATAAGCTTGGTAAGTAAGCGCGAGTCCCTTGAAACGGTGAGCTCGCGATTTCTCTGCAGATTTGTAAAAGTTTTGATTTATCTGATAACTTATTTTTATTTAGTCGATTTATCTTGTTTTTGATTTATCTGATAATTTAATGTTGTCAGTTATTCTCTTCTTGCACCGCAATATTTCCGAATAATTTTAGTATTATCTGCCATGGTATCGAAGACTAGCAGCAGTGTCGTACATCAACGTCACGCAAATATTTTACACCGCAGTGTTATGGCGCCGTGAGCCCATTAAGGAAGGGGGAAACATGGCGACATGGGCACTGGTCTGCATTTGCTGGGGTTGAATTCTGCTCGCAGAACCGCAGTTCTTGACCCATTCCAAACCCATGAAGTTGTAGAGCTTGTATGGTGGGTTTGACCCTCGCCCATCCACCGTAAAGGAATTCTAAACTGGCGCTTGCGGCAGGGTGGTCTCTTTCGGTGATCGCTACCATTAGTCCAGAAATATGAGCGTACGCTTCTTTTGCGTGTGGCGTCTCAGTCAAAAGCCAGTTACGATGCCAAGAAATAAAGCTCTGAATCTGCCAACAAAATCCGCATTAGGTACCGCCACCCAGATCCGCGTTCATGGAGTAACTTAGCTTTGGCTGTCTGCTCCGTGTTTGAACAATCAGACATTTATTACGCCGAGCGTTCCGGCCTTTGATTGGATTCCTCAGGCTTGTTCGTCACCGGGACGTACAATAATATGTTTTTGTTTTCCCAATCTTTTTGTTATTTTGCCTCTCTTTTAGCAATACTTATCCCAGAGCAATATTTCGCTACAAGAGCGATCGACACCTGATCTATTCAGGTGCCTTCACTGGCATCAAATTTCACGCAGCACTTGCGTATTCATTGGCACCGCATCCATTACCATTTGTAAATCTGATTGCTTACCTGATCAAACACTGCAAACCATGCATGTATTTGCCCTTGACGCGCATGCTCCTGTAACCTCTGCCCGCCTGCGCCAGCAGCTGTCGAGTCACAAGGTTGGCATGGAAAGCAAATTAGTTCTGTTTCCAAAAGTCTTACGCTCTTCACAACCCAAGTATTTCGTCACCGGCATGGAATGCTCCCCCAGCACGTCAACGGTAAGCGACATTTCACCTG
>NW_023596448.1:11555943-11607830 GCF_011947565.3 Pollicipes pollicipes | reverse complement strand
ACGCTTCAAAACGCTGCGTAGCAAACTGATGACGTTCGTCGCAAGATGCTGTGGCCAGACACAATTCTTACGACTAGTAATAAGCCTAGGTATTTTGAATTTTCACTGTTCAATGTGTGAAGTGAATCTCAGCTGAAAAATATGTGAAAGGCACTGATCTGAGGGTCACAACTGATTTGTGACGTCAGCACTGGTATAGTACAGTTTGATATAGTATCCTCCTATCACCTGCCAAAAGCCATCCTGATTAAGGCTAATATGTTTCTCAACTTGCTCATACAACGAAACGTCAACGTTTCGACATGTGCTATACATATGCTCACGCTGCAAGCGCTAGCGAATGCAGACCGATACAAAGCCTTGAGTTTCGTCTGGCTGGGATGGTCTGTTGTAATATGGTCTAGTCTGCTGAGCTTCGTTTTCAGTTTCGCAGTTTTGTCACCAATTGGTTCGCAAATATGTCCCTTTTGTCGCCGATCATATCCGGTAAATCAGAAGCTTTTTCAGCTCTGCTACTGAGACAATCGAGCAGCCCGCTGCGCGGCGACGCACAGGTCAACGGTTCATGACAGCAGGTCTTCGCTGGTCGAGACAGCCTGTATCTCCAGCGTGCTGCTGTGCACCCACTTGAGCGTGGCTGTACCTCCGGGGTACTGCGGTGCAGCCACCCTTGAGTGTGGCTGTACCTCCAGCCTGCCGCGGTGCAGCCACCCTTGAGCGTGGCTGCACCTCCGAGGTACGGCAGCGCAGCCATCCTTGGGCGTGCTGTACCCCGGGGTACTACGGTGCAGCCACCCTTGAGCGTGGCTGTACTTCCGGGGGGTACTGCGGTGAAGCCACCTTTGAGTGTGGCTGTACTCCAGGCTGCCGCGGTGCAGCCACCCTTGAACGTGGCTGTACCTCAGGGGTACTGCGGTGCAGTCACCCTTGAGCGTGGCTGTACCTCCAGCATGCCGCGGTGCAGCCACCCTTGAGCGTGGCTGCACCTCCGAGGTACGGCGCGCAGCCATCCTTGGGCGTGCTGTCCCCCGGGGTACTATGGTGCAGCCACCCTTGCGCATGGCCGTACTCCGGGGTGCTGCGGTGCAGAACCCTGAGCGTGGCTGTACCTCCAGCCTGCGGCGGTGCAGCCACCCTTGAGCGTGGCTGTACCTCCAGCCTGCCGCTGTGCAGCCACCCTTGATGTGGCTGTACCTCCGGGGGTACGGCGGTGCAGCCACCCTTGAGCGTGGCTGTACCTCCGGGATACTGCGGTGCAGCCAACCTTGAGCGTGGCTGTACCTCCAGCATGCCGCGATGCAGCCACCCTTGAGCGTGGCTGTACCTCCGGGGTGGCGGTGCAGCCATCCTTGGGCGTGCTGTACCTCCGGGGTACTACGGTGCAGCCACCCTTGCGCATGGCTGTACTTCCGGTGTACTGCATGATGCAGCCACCCTGAGCGTGGCTGTACCTCGTGCCTGCCGCGGTTGCAGCCACCCTTGAGTGTGGCTGTACCTCCGGGGGTAACTACGGGTGCAGGCCACCCTTGCGCATGGCTGTACTTCCGGGGGTAATTGCGGTCAGCCATCCTTGGGCGTGGCTGTACCTCCAGCCTGCCGCGGTGCAGCCACCCTTGAGCGTGGTTCCGACGCAGAAATGAGTCTGGTGACAGATCTGGCGCCGCCGGCACAGAGCGCCGATCCGTCCGAATGCGTGCCGCACACCGCAAACACAAAGTGCGTTACGCAAACACGAGCTCGGCGAGCTGCCGGATTTGAACAGCTGGGGTTCAGTGACCAGCGGGGCTCACCGCGCCCCAGCGCGGGGCTGGGATCGGTAGGATCGAGGACTGAGATCGGCGAGAGAAGCTGGCGGTGGTGACGTGGGCGACCGACAGACTTCGTTGTATGGAGGGGCGGTAGCTGCTCCCCTCGCGCTTGGCTTGGCGCGCTGGCTCAATTAACGGGCTATCCTAAGCTCAGCATGAACTGGTCTTAAGCTCAGCGGATCTGAGGATGACTTCACTGCTGTGTTTTAGGCCCGTCGGTTGTCATAAGCGTTACAAGAAAATTGAAACAAGGCTGTTAATCGTGCCTGATGTTTTTCATTGTTTTCCTGTCTCTAACCAAATAAATAAACATCAAAACAATCCAAAGTACTCATGTTTCGACTGAAAATTTACGCAGAAATGCACGGTGCACGCCTCAAACAGCATTAGGAACGCCCTATTTACTCAGCGAGGCAAATATTGCGACGAGCCTCAGCATGACTTCCGCCTCTGCCGCGTGGAATCGCTGAACACACCGCCGTACCCTGACCGGCACAGTCGGCTGCCGATGAGAGGCGCCGCGGCGCCGCCCGCCGACCCAGTCATCCCGCGCGCCACGCCACATCCGCGCCAGAGTCGCCGCCCGCCGCCCCAGTCATCCCGCGCGCCACACCACATCCGCGCCAGAGTCGCCGCCCGACGGCGAATCCGGCGGGCCCGGCCCGCGCCCATCCATCTCACTCCCCGCTGTTTACGTGCGTTTAAGCGCAGCATTCTCCACAAAACCGCCACGTCAACAGGCACAACGGGATCCCGTCGCCGACTGGAGCGGGCCCCGGCCGATTTTCCGTCGGCTGGTGATGAGCACACTGTTGCGCGGTCTAGCGCTAAACGGTCCGGCTTGGACGAGGACACTGTTGCGCGGTCCGGCGCTAAACGGTCCGGCTTGGACGAGCCTGCCGATGCGCGCCACCAGTCGAAATTCATGTGCCCTTTAATCGCGTGCTGCGCGGTGGGATTATCTCCGGAAAGCGAAGCACCGCCCGGGCGTGAACGAACTCGATGGTTGTAGGATGGGGGAGTGGGGGGGGGGGGGGGGGGAGGAACAAGCGTAAGGCGTACCGTTCCGGTTCAAAAGGGAGGGCGTAGAGAACGGGAGAGGGGGCTGGGAAAGAGAGATGGTGAGAGCTGGGAAAAGGAGCGGAGAGCGAATGGAAGGTGGGAGAGGCGGGCGAGCCGAGAGTGATGACCCGTGTTACATGGTTTGCCAGGTTAACTGGCAGAGATACGGCCTGTGTGGAGGCCGCGAGGGAAAAACTGGATAATTTCCTCTGTGAAAGCGTTGGGAAAGTGCGCATGGAAGGCGTCCAGTGTGCTGAATTCACTTCCGTGCGCAAAATGCTTCTCGTATTTAGGGGAACGGGAAGCATGGCCCAAAAATGATCCTTTGTGACATCGAGCCCGAGGTCGTCTGATAGATATAACCAGTTTTTAGTAGAAACTCAAACGAATGTTTCGCAGGGATGGGGCTGAGAGCATAGACCATAGGTAGTGCTAAAGCTAAAATAGCTTGCTTCAAAGATCATTAACATGTGACACCAGTACAGGAATTCTAATCAACTACTTTTCCGCAATATTCCAACATGTGCCACGTCATGAGGGCGCGTCTCAGGTAGAGCCAGACACTCCGGGCCAGTTGACCGCAAAGCAACGTGCTGACCTGCCTCTTGGAGATGAAAACTATAACTCTGGCACGCATTCATCGGAATATCTTGCAACTGAATATCTAAATATAATAATATTTTTGCAAGTGAGCAGCTGACAGCTTAAACTGAGCTTGGATGCCTGGGCCCTCCGGTTGTTTTGCTCTAATTTTCCACCAATTTAAATTTACACCAAATTTGGACGTGCCCAAATGTTTGCCGCGACCCGTCCTGCTTCCCGACGACACCTGCCTCAAGGGGAGTGTTCCACATCTGTTGGGGTTTTTAACTGAAACAGCCATCTTGAAGATCATTTGGTGCAGTGCCCAGGCCTTCTCTTCTTGAGACCTAAAACCCTCTGGCTTCTGAGCTACCCATCCGCGAAGATGCGAGCTACACATCCTGCCATGTCATTAGCCATGGGGCGATCAAAGCCAAGGGAACATAATGGTCGAGTCGGTCATATCTGGTGTTGGTGAGCACGATTTCCAGATATAACGGCCGTCAGTTGGCTCTTAATCGATGTTGTGCAAGGTGCGATGACGTAATCAACAATAACGTGTCGAGGAGGATATTTACTAAACAGAGAAATTGCGTTGTCTAGAGCGGTCGTTTCTGTTAAAAAATGGACCAACAGCTACAAGTGAGCTTGTTTTGTCATATCTGATGCTTGCTTCAATATCTTCAAATGTGAAACATTCCCTTTCAACCGAGTTTGGATGCTGTTGCCACACCAGTTCTTTTGCTCCAGAAAGGTTTCACTGGTGTTTAGCACTGCATACGACGGCCAGCTCAACCGGCCAAGGCCAGTGGAGTCAATGCCAATCTTAGTTAAATAACTTCATCTTAAGAGTCCTGAGCTGCTTCCTTAGTAGCCGGTACATGCAAGCGATCGCTGTCGACAGTGCGACATTTCACAAGCTTGTGATGGGTGGGTCGGCCACAGCCAGAATATACAGACGCGTGCAAAAACTTCTCTACCGTTTCGGTTTTAGCGCTTACGTTGGCTCTGAACCGAGAGTGCCGTCCGGAGACAGGTCTGCCTAATGAGAGACGTATTGGATCTGACACTAATCGCCCACTTCCGACGCTCGCTGTTTGATGACTTCCTGCGCTGCGGGAGGCTTGCAGGATCACAGTCAGCTTACTCGGCTCTGATTCCGTCGATTTGTCGCGACCTGTGCGTGCAAGCCGGGCGGAGATCCGTGAACTCCTGCGGAGCGCGTCGGCTTACCGCACGCCGCTTGACATATTAGCATCCTTTGGTGGGCAAAGGCGCCCTGAAATTAGCCGAGCCGATTAGAAAAAGCCACAGCGCAAACGGGCGCATGCGCGTGACCAAATGTGCCGACTCGGCAGTCATTACTGTCGTCATTATCACTCAGCAGGCGCGGCGACATCACGAGTGCAATCAATTCCTGGTGACAAATGACCAGGGGTTAGGAGTTCGCACAGGTAACGGCACATGTCTCGCTGACTTTCGTGTGCAGCAGCGGTCGACTGCTTCCCACCCCGCCGTGAGAAGGGCAAACGATCTTCTTTCTTTCTTACATTAAACTTTCCTAATACCCTGCTGCTTCCCGCTCCTTGTTTCGGCTACTTTGAATGGGACTTGTAATCAAACTTCGCGTTATGTAAAACGTTCTTTGACGCAACGACACGCGCATTGAGGACAGCACTCTTGCATTTCATTCATCCATCATTCGTCGTCATCCATCCTGCAGTGGGCGGACATGGGTCGGTCCAGCTGCACCCATGACACGAGCGTCTGACGACGGTGGCGGGAGTGATGTTCCCAGCGTACTCTGGAGGGCACTTGGCCTCTCCGCCCAGTCAAGTGGGTACATGACCACCCCCGACCCCTGTCCGGCTCTCCAGCAGTGTCAGAAGAGCTCCGTAATCACCGAGATTAGGGCTCGTTAGTGTTGAAACCCATCAGCTCTAATTGGCTAAGTGTCGGTGGCGCATGCAGAACTGCTCGCTGATTGGTCGCTGGCCGGAGTCCTGCCGCTGGTCATTGGCCGGTCGCTGCGCCAGCGTCGGCCACCGGGCCCGCGCTGAATCGACAGGAGTCCCGTGTCAACTGTCGCGGAGCCGTCGGCGTGTAATGTGAATAGTATCTGCCACGAACTAGCGATCCTGGTTACCTTGCGCCGACTGCGTGATGCCCATGATTTGCCTCGTGTACAGCCGAGCACAGAAAATTCGCCGCAGTTTTTCTATTTTTTAAAATTATAAAATGGCATGTGCCCTTGTACATGTGTACTAGTTTAATACAAACTGGAATATCTAAATACGTCGTGAAAAACACCGTTTCAGTGTGCGACAAGCCGCTCGATTTTTAAATGAAACCGTTGAACGGAGAACCCTAGTGACTTGTCTTGTTTGTTGAGATCGAGTAACAGACGCTATTCAACGTCGCCGTTTAATCAAACACTGCTCTAATGCTTCACCTGGTCTGAAAGCACCGGTTCGTGGTGTGAGGACACCCGCCAGTGCCACTGGAGCCACGGCGCGAGCGGGGCTCCGGCCCGCCGGCGAGGCCCGGCCGGGTGGCGACGCCGGGTCAGAGGTCGCAGCTACCGGTGGCCGCCGGCGGTTAGCCAGCTGACGGCCGCGCCAGGGCCGCCGGCGGGGGCTGCGCTTAGTGTCTTCATGTCACGCGCCGCAGCCATGAGAAGGATTCGAGAAGGCGACTTAGGTGAGCGTATTACGTGGAATGTCCGCACAGCGCGCTGTTCGCGGCATGGCATATAGCCGGTGAGAAGTCATTGCATGCATGGCTGTCGCCATAAATACACCAGTTATTGTTATCCATTTCTTATACCTTCTTGAACACGAGCTATGGGTCTCCGCAGTTTTGGCTCAACACGCTGGTTCTTGTGGGTCCGATTGACGCGTTCTCAATAAATAAGGGACCCGACGGCGCCACGTCATCGATTGAGGATCTCGCAGCACTTCTCTCCGCCATCCGTCGATTTCAAAGCCGTGCCGTCCCGAACGTTGACGCTGCTCCATTATCTCCTCGCCTCTCCCCTGCTGCTGACCGCCGTCCTATCTTCAGTGGGCTTGTTCGGTGACCTGCGCGGGCCCACCGACAGCGCGGGCTGTGCGGCCGGCCGCGGCGGAAGTGAGGGCGCACCAGTAGCGGTGTCGGCATGCCGTGAGAGCGGCCTCCAGCCAGGTCCCACGCCGCGGCCCGGCACACTGGGCCCGGGGTGACCATACTGCCACTGTGGCACAGCCAGACGGTCTGGTCTCGCCGCACGCGGCGCCGCCGGACGGCTCTTCCAAGTGGAGGTGCCTCGGGCGACAACGGCGCGCGCAGCCGCAGAATCGGACGGTTCAACAAACAATGCGTTGGCGCGCTGGATTTGCGCGTGAGCTCAGATGATGCCCCAGAACCAATTAACAGCTAAAAGCTGCGATTCGGCGCGAAGGTGCGGCGCGACCCGCCTACCGGAACCACATCTGGGAGATGGATCTGGGATAGCGCGAGCGTTGGTGACGCCCGCGGACCGTTGCGGCTTTGTCGGCGAAATGGGCGCTGGACATTCGCTTGGTGCAATGAATGGGGAGTCGGATGAGAGGCTGACAATTTCTGACGCGACGCGTTACAGTGGCCGTTACCGTTTTGTGTCGGAAGTCGTGAGCAGTGTGATACAATCGCGGATGTTGGTCCGCATGAACGCTGACGCTAGACTTGTCGGCGCTCCCGCTGCCCACAGGAATAATTCCAAAACCAGTTCACCGGCGTCAGTTCGAGTCACCGCAGGCCGGCTGGGCAGCCGACGAACTTCTAACGCTGGGTCAATGCTGAGTCGACTCCAGCATGTATTGTGATAGCTGACCAATGTCGTGGATGCGCTGCGCGGTACAGCACACCAGTCCTCGTCTTCCTCCGATCTTGAGGCACCTCCAATCTACGCATTAGTCGCCGTCTTCCTCCGATCTCGGAATATCTCCAACCTCGCTTTGCACCGCCCGCCAGCCCGCCGAACCGCATATTGTACCACTTGATACCAGTTATGTTTGATACGGCCTGTGGTTAAATGAGTCGTGCCTTCACTGTGCTAAGCAATCATGGCATGTCTCAGCTATGTCTGCGCGTTAAAACGCAGAAAAGGGCGATATGACCGTGATTGAAACAAAGGGTGGTGATTACATTCGCCCCAGCCCTGCCCCACAAATCTGGTATGGTGCCGGAGCGCCGCGTGCCCGTTTCTGCGCAGGTGAGCGGACGCTAATGACCAGCACTTATCAGCTCACACAGGGCCTGATGATAAGGTGGGCATGGCGGTGATCACGCCTTGGCCTAGTTGGCTGACTGCCAACAGCAAACTTTAAATCAATGCCCATTCACCCTCCCAGGAACGTCATTTTTGGTAAATGATTGGGGGAGGGGCAGCCCGAGAACCCAACCTAATTTCCTCCCGAGTGTCGAAATGCTGGTATATATATATATATATATATATATATGCGTAAATATATATATATATATATATATGCGTAAATATATATATATATATATATATATATATATGCGTAAATATATATATATATGCGTAAATATATATATATATATATATATATATACATAAAGCAAGAAAAAGGAAAATTTGATATAAGAAAAGCAAGATAAAAAGGGAGAAACACCCAGGTGACCTCTCATGATAGTCAATGATAACGCAGTAGTCACGGCCGTAAAGTAGTGCTCAGCAACGGTTATCATGGTTGAATTTTGTTAAATTTTGTGTAGCTTAGCGGTAAAACATATTGGGGATGAGAAAACGCTAACCGTACGTAACTATTCCCAGGCTGGGCCCAGAGCGTTGTGGCACAGGTGGTGACACGGGACGACCAGCTGTGCCGAGTGTCGGGGCGCCGGGGACTGCGGGGCTTGGGTAGGTAGGCCACGGTGAGCACCCGTGGGATGGAGCAGGGACGTTATAGGGAGCGGGCAGGGGTGTTTTAACGCAAATTTTACTTGACCCAGCCAGCGGCGTAGAACACCTTTTACCCCTTAGAGAGCTGCTGTGGTCAGGTTATAACTGACGTTATCGAAGACGGCCCATCCAGAGTCTCTCTGTGATGGCCGCCATGTTGATGACGGCCGATATGTAATGTCGATGACAGCCGGCGTGTAGTGTTGATGACAGCCGAAATGTAGTGTTGATGACAGTCGATATGTAGTGTTGATGACAGCCGACATGTAGTGTTGATCACAGCCGCTCACGGCTGCCTTCGATCCCTGCCGCTGAGCACCTCCCGCGCTCGGTCAGGGGCATCGCTCCGGGATGACTGGCGTCGAACTGTGGCGTCACACGGCACGTGACCGGCAGTCACGGCGGTCCAGGAGCGGCGTGTGACGGGGAGCGTGCCGCCCGTTTGTCGCGCCATCTCGCGATGCCCGGTCGGTGCCGGAGGCGGCGTCCGGGACGACAGTTTGGCCCGAGTGGCTGCTGGCCGGCCGAGGAATGACCGGGCGGCGGAGGTGCAGTACAGGCGCTAGTCGCTCGCGCGGCGATCGCGTCGGTGATCGCCGCCGAATCTGCTCCGGATTGGCCGCGGTTCGATCGCTGCGACGGTCGCGGCGCGCTCGACCGGTCTCCTGGTCGCTCAGGCTCGTTTTCGACGCCTCTGCGTGGAGGGGAGGTTACGGGTGGTGACCGGTAACTGAAAATGCCATACAACTTAGAATACCTTAAACGTTGTAGCAATCTTAAGAACTTCATGTTAATGGTGTTCTTTAAGGTATCCGTATCACGGCCACACCACGGCATGCGTGCGTCATGAACATGAGATGATATCCCGTATTTTATGTGGCCAGTCAGTCACGACGATTGGAACACCGCTCATGAGGGCCAGGGCGAGAGAGGCGACAGAGGAGCGACCGCGCCACCGTGCATTCTGTGGCACGCTGTAGTCGTTTGGCAACAACCGTTGGCGGAAATAAAATCGGTCGCGTGCATGGAAGCGGCTGGAGCCTTCGGAGTCAGCTCTGTTTAAAAAGAGTGCTCCACATTGATATGGAGGTTTGAACTCAAATGGCCATCCTGGAGACCTTGCGGTGCTGTTCACAATCCTGCCCCCCCCCCCCTTCAGAGCCAAATCCTTCTAGTTCCTGAGCTACACGCTCGCGAAAATGAGGAAAGGTTTATCGGGGAGAGTATTTCATAGTCATCTTGGCATTCATAGCGTCATAATAACGTCATTCAAATCCTGTCATTTCATAAGACATGCGGCAATCAAGGTCAAGCAAATGTAATTGTCAAGGCGTTCATATGTGACGTTCATGGGAGCGATTTCCAGGTATAATGCCCGTCAATCTCTCAATCAATAGTGTGCAAGGCACGATGAAATTATCAAACCATGATGCATTGGGGAGCATATTTACTGAACACAGAATTGTGCTGACTTGAGCAGTCTTTTCCACCTAGAAATTAAGCCAATAGTTTTAAGTGAGCTTGCTTCATCATATCTGATGCTCACTTCAATATTCCCTTTGAACAACAACAAAAAACTTGAAACATTCACTTTAGCAAGATGGCTGCTCCACAAGCCTCCCTCCGAAGCATTGCCATATTTCTGCAAACCGGTCAGAAATGGTTTCTCTACAATCAGCCACTGGATTGAGGGTCTCAGCGCATGCGTTGCTTAAGGCTTCACTATCTACTCTGCTGAGCCACAAATCCGGCCTTAAAACTTCTAGCACAACCTACGCTAGTTTTGAACGGCTTATTCTGACGACACAGAACGGTCGCCGAAATAAACGTCAATATGAGCTGGTCATGCTTCTCTGAAAGTAATCAGCTATCGTGGTCACGCGCCCAAACATCCGACATGTGCGGTGGGAGCGACACTCTGTACCGCCCCAGCGCGGCGCACTGTCGTAACATTATAAGCAAATCTTATGGCGCATTTGCATGCGAAGCTCTTTTACCTCAGTGGCCGGCGACATTACAAGCGAGCTGCAGTTGGATACACCGTCACTCAGTGGATTCCGAGTGGCGCCTGGGGTTGTCGATCTGCTGGTTGAATGTGCCGTGAGATGAAGTACGACGTCGTACGACACCGACATGATAGCATCCGCCGTCATGCACCACATTATACGCCAGTCTCAACGGACGTTTTAAGGTCGGATGAGCGATTACAGTGTCAGTTTAGTGTCGTCAAACCGACCAGCACCACTTAGTCCCACGCCCACTTAACATTGCATCACTGGTAGCTCGCGAGTTGGTGTGGACGCCTTCTTCTCACGCTTGAGTGTGTTTGCATTGTGTTGTCGAAACAAAGAACACATCTTCTAACATGTGGCATTCTATGTGGCTTTGATTAGCCAATTGCGACAACCATCGCGGGGTTGCCTGTAAGTCGGTTTCAAAACTGGTGTAACTGTTTATTTCAATACCAGACAACAAATTAAACCGTCACAGAGTGATCGAAAACTGTGTGATGGAGCTAAAATGATTCAAAATACAATACTAAGGTGGCAACGAATAACAAAACCATGCAATTGGGGAATAATCCAGCAAAGGAATAGGATGAAATGATTGTTTGGAATCTTGAATACAGCACATCTTAAACCACGCGAACGTTTTCACAGCGAGGTAGTTTATAACTGAACTGGGTCAGCGACTAAACAAGACCAGGAAGCTTGCCAAAGTTTTATACTCAGTGTGAGCGCCGATTGCTGACGCATGCAGGACACGAGCAATTTATGCCTTGAAAAATGCCTCACGGACTAGAACGGCGGGCGCTGACCACTGATTACCTGCATGCCTTCCCATCACACCGCATAAATACGCAAACAAAAAGCCACTCGAAGGCAAACGCCCATCTTACGCCACTACAAAAGCCGGATCGGCACCCCGTTTTTCAGTGCGAGGTACGCATTACACGGCACTTTATTTAATCTCATTTGACACCAGTTGTCTGTGCACGCGCGAGGGCGCGCGGCCTGCGTCGATTGCACGCGCTCCTAACGGGACCCGTACGCACTGGGGCGCGCCCCTAACGGTTTTCACTGTCCAAAATTGCATGGGTGGAAGCCACGCCGCCACTCTGGGCAATGTAACTCATCCCGGACAAACGGCCCGCATTGTTCTCTGTCAGACGCACATTTCCGAATCTGATTTGTTATCACGAGCAGCACGGTTAGCGGTCTTGCAATGGTGAGAAAATCACCGGGGTGCTTAGGCTGGCTGAACTACGCCGTTATGAGAGGCGAGGGAACAGGACAAAGAGGAGGAGGTAATCACGTAATAGCACGGTCCTCTGCTGCGCACTATGAGTTGGCCCAGGTTTAATAAAGAGCGCACTCGAGTGGGGAACGAATCGCGGATTTGCAGAACCGAAGGAGAGACTGTTCAGCGGCAGATGATGGGTCAACTACACACCACGTCAGAGCGCAGCGATGCTTGAGCCACGGCTTGCCATGTTGTGATTCAGAATTGTTACTCACACGTTGGCTCAGATAAATTACTCATTCATTGTCTCAGAAGGGTTTCTCACACGTTGGTGCAGAAGAGTTGCTTAAACGTTGGCTTAGAGCGGTTCTCACAAGCTCACTCAGAAGGGTTATTCACGGGTTGGCTCAGAGTGGTTTCTCACAAGTCGGCCCAGAGTGGTTACTCACGAGCTGGCTCATACCGGTAACTCACGATTTGGTTCAGAGCGGTTACTCACGGGTTTGGCTCAGGAGGGTTATTCACGAGTTGGCTCAGAACAGTTTCTCACGGGTTGGGCTCAGAAGGGTCACTCACGAGTTGGCTTGGAGCGGTTATTCACGGGTCTGGCTCAGAAGGGTTACTCAAGAATTGGCTCAGAAGGGTCACTCACCAGTAGGCTCAGAACGGTTACTCGCGAGTTGGCTCAGAGCGGTTACTCACACGCTGACTCACACACAATACGCGCCATTCATCCGGTATAAGGCACAGCCTGAGCATTGTGCCGAGACTCTACTCTAAGCGAACCTGAGCTGGCCGATGAAATATCAAACTTACGGCACCTTTTCTTCATACTACTATAGCCGAGCCACGTTCACATGCGTGTCTCGGCACAACGGTGTAGGTAGGCCTGCTGAAACGAAATGTTTCACATTCGAAGATATGAAAGCAAGCATCTGGTATGATGAAATAAGCTCGCTGATCGCCATTGGCTTACTTTTAAGTGGAAAAGACTGCGGCAGATGACACAATTTCCCTACTTAGTGTGATCCCGCCATCATGCCTTGCACAACCTTGATTGAGGGTCAATCAACGGCATAACAAACGACTCGACAACTTTATTTTGATTGGCTTTGATCGCCGCATGATCAATGGAATGGCATAATTTGAGTAACGTTACTATTGGATCATGAATGACCGGGTGACCTTGAAATATCGTAGCGAAATAACCTGCACTTCTTTGCGGGCGTTTAGCTCAGAAACTAGGGGGGTTTAGTTCTTAGGATGGACAGGCCTGTGAACTGCACCGAATGATCTCCAAGATGACTATTTTAGTTCAAAATCTCATAAATGTGGAGCACTCCCTTCAAGGAGACAATAACTAGCCACCCATAACGCTTAGTTTTCAGTCAGCGGTGCGGTACCTAGAGGCTTTTTCAATGTTAAGGAGGACTTGGTGTCTGCGTGACTCATTTGTGTTCAGTGCTCCCCATGGTATGACTGAGCAAAACTCGTGGGTTGGCAGTGTGCGTAATTAGTTCTGGGTTTAAGAAGCACACAAACATGCCACACAAACACACAAGGCACATAACAGACGGGCTTTATGAACATGCTATGAGAATTAATCCTGGCCGAAGCCACACGTCCAGCGCAATCAGGTAATCAGTGCCTTGCTTTAGATGGATTATAACTTGCCTGTCGTCCAAGTTCCGATTTGCCACACAATGATTTTCCCATCAAAGGCCTAGGCGCTTAAAGGACTAAGCTCTACAAACAAATCACCCGACTTAATTCTATAAGTAACGAGGCAAAGTTAGAGGCCTGAACATTGTGCTTTAGCCCCCAAAATACAATGCAACTGAAACGCTGCTATTCTGATAACGTTACATTAGGCTTTAATTTTAGCGATATGACCCTTATAACTGTTTTCCCCTCATTGTGTTGCCGCATATTTAAAGCTCATATTTCGAGGGAGTATTCGACTGAGCTTAAGCTTGTGGAATAAGCTTGGTAAGGTAAGCGCGGTCCCTTTGAAACGGCTGAGCTCGCGATTTTCTCTGCAGATATGTAAAAGTTTTGATTTATCTGACAACTTATTTTTATTTAGTTGATTTATCTTGTTTTTGATTTATCTGATAATTTATTTTTTGTTAGTTATTCTCTTCTTGCACCGCAATATTTCAGAATAATTTTAATATTATTTGGCATGGTATCAAAGCTAGCAGCACTGTCGTTCATCAATGTCACGTGAATGTAATACACCGCAGTGTTCTGGCGCGGTGAGTCCATTAAGGAAGGGAAACATGGCGACATGTGTGCTGGTCTGCATCTGCTGGGGTTAAATTCTGCTCGCAGAACCGCAGTTCTTGACCCACTCCAAAACAATGAAGTTGTAGTGCTTGTGTACTGGGTTTGACCCCGCCATCCACCGCACCGGAATTCCAAACTGGCATGTGCGGCAGGGTGGTCTCTTTCGGTAATCGCTACCATTAGTCCAGAAATGTGAGTACATGCTTCTTTTGCGTGTGGCGTCTCAGTAAAGAGCCAGTTACGATGCCAAGAAATAAAGCTCTGAATCTACTAACAAAATCCGCATTAGGTACCGCCACCCAAATCCGCGTTCATGGAGCAACTTAGCTTTGGCTGTCTTCTCCGTGTTTGAACAATCAGACATTTATTACACCGAGCGTTCAGGCCTTTGATTTGATTCCGCAGGCTTGTTTGTCACCGGGACGTACAATAATATGTTTTTGTTTTCCCAATCTTTTTGTTATTTTGCCTCTCTTTTAGCGAGACCTATCCCAGAGCAGTATTTCGCTACAAGCGCGATCGACACCTGATCTATTCAGGTGCCTTCACTGGCATCAAATTTCACACAGCACTTGCGTATTCATTGGCACCGCATCCATTACCATTTGTAAATCTGATTGGTTACCTGATCAAACACATGCAAACCACGCATGTATTTGCCCTTGACGCGCATGCTCCCTGTAACCTCTGCCCGTCCTGCGCCAGCAGCTGTCGAGTCACAAGGTTTGGCATGGAAAGCAAATTAGTTCTGTTTCCAAAAAGTCTTATGCTCTTTCACAACCCAAGTATTTCGTCACCGGCATGGAATGCTCCCCAGCACGTCAACGGTAAGGCGACATTTCACCTGTCGTGAAAATCCAAGTCGAAACACAGCCAGACCTCTGCGATAGCGGAGCGTGTGACGCCGTTTCTGGCGCACTAGGCTACCGAGCCATGGCAGCGGCGCGGCGGTGTCACCACGACTCAGGCCGGACCTGGTACCCTGTCTCGCGTTCATTGGCCGCACTGGGCCGGTGGCGGCCTCCAGGAATGCGCGGAATCGCGTAGGCTTCGGGTCAGAGTATCAAGACACGACAGCCTGCGTCCCGATCGGACCCGCGCCGGAAACGAGCCGGAGCACTCCAGCGGAGCCTCGAGCACCGGAAACGAGCAGGAGCACTCCAGCGGGGCTTCAGGCGCCGCCGGGCCGGAGCACACCAGAGGGGCCTCTAGCACCGGAAACGGGCTGGAACACTCCAGAGGGGTCTAGGACACCGGAAACGAGCCAGAACACTCCAGAGGGGTCTAGGACACCGGAAACGAGCCAGAACACTCCAGAGGGGTCTAGGACACCGGAAACGAGCCGGAGCACTCTAGCGAGACCTCGAACACTGGAAACGAGCCGGAGCACTCCAGAGGGGCCTCGGGCACAGGAAAAGAGCCGGAGCACTCCAACGGGGCTTCAGGCGCAACTGGGCCGGAGCACACCAGAGGGGCCTCGAGCACCGGAAACGGGCCGGAACACTCCAGAGGGACTTCAGGGGCCATCGGACTGGAGCGCCCCAGCGCGGCCTCGGGAGCCGGAAACGCGCCAGGGCACTCCAACGGGGCCTCGAGTGCCGCCGGGGCGAGCTCGTCGTCCGATCGATAATGGCGAGTCCTCGGGAGCATTGGGGTACGACCTAAAGCCAATGCTGAATTTTGCTGATAGCGTGCGAGGAGTGCTTCCTGTCCTTGAATGCGACGTCCTCGGGACGGTGGTTACGCGCGGACAAGGGGTTGGTGCCAGGGGTTCGGTCCACTACACCTCAGAGCTACCGGCTTTGTAGGCTTTCTTGCTTGTTCTTGCTTGACGCCTTTGCGTTATATCTCCTACTCCGTTCGTGCTCAGCAGCGAGAGAATCGCTTTTTTAGATAGGGAGGAGTTCAAAATTATCTCCATGCGGTTGTTAGTATATTACACATGCAAAGGTGTTTTATGTATACATTTTTTGCATCAAATCACAAAGTCAGCAATCACTCGGCACACTTAATCCTTGCCGATGGCACCGTCCACCTCCTCAGCGCGGGAATCCAGAGTCCATCCTTCGCAAGAACTGCCGCCTCCTGAGCGGCTGTAGAGGCAGTGACGTCTCAATCCGGGCAGCTCCCCGACAGCGACCCTCCGCCGGTCGTCGGGGACCAATCATCTTCCGACCCGCCCCACCGTCCGTCCGGGCACAATGTGGCCAAAAAACGCCGCCGCCGGCGGCGCCCGAGAAATGTACGCACGTGTCAGGCCTCGCGCTAACCACACGCTGCCCGTCCTGGCGCTATTTGTCGGCGGCACCGAGCGTCGTTTTTGTGAGGTGGGGGGTGAGCTGAGCCGGAGCCCGGACGGCTACCACGCTGTCCCAGCGCCGTCGGGGGGTGAGCTGAGCCGGAGCCCGGACGGCTGCCACGCTGTCCCAGCGCCGTCGGGGGGTGACCTGAGCCGGAGCCCGGACGGCTGCCACGCTGTCCCAGCGCCGTCGCAGCTTTTGGTGGACGTCTGGCGCCATCCGGTGGTGATTAAGGGAAGTAGCATGAAAAAGCGCGGTAAATAACAGAATAATCCGATACAGTTGTTAAATGTGACGCTATCAAATGTCACGTTGGGAGTGCATGAATGATAAGTTGGTCTTTACTTGAAGGGAGGCAACCGCTGTTGAAGATGATGTGGTAGTCTGGTAATGACAAGCAGCTGTGACTATTCAAGACGTAACTGAATAGAACTTAATCATACACGGCACGTGCACAATATATCAAAATACTGAGGAGCCTTCCATAAGTTGCGTTCATATTTTTAACCCTTTTTAACACCCTTCACACTGGCTGCGCGCTGGTACGCTGTGCGAAAACATCCCTTGCCCTGGTTACCCCATGTTAAGCGCTACGTCCCCACAGAAAAATGTCCTTTTGGCTCCTAATTCAGCTGGTGAGGTGACACAAAGACGGGCATGCTGCTTGTCATGAGAGATAGCCAGTTGTTTCCGGATTCAAGACCCTAAAACATCAAAAGACATTGGTTTAGTTTCTTCAGCATGGTTTGCAAGTACAGTTGAGCGTAATTTGATGCTGTCCAAGCAACCCTCTTTCCTCGTTACGCTTGCTGTACGCTCTAACAAAGCAACCCAATCTCATGCATAGCATAGTATATGGACGGTCTGAGAACGACCATCCATAAGATAATATATGCAACTACTCAGCTTCCATACGTTACGTAATATATGGACGCCTCCCTCTGCCCAATCCTTGGGAACGGCTGGCTGTCTCACAGCGTGGCCAGGGTGCAGCAGTCGCACTGGATTAGCAGGGCGTTGGAACCCCGCCACCGTGTTCGGCGGCTGCTCACGCACAGCGCGCGCTGCCGCGGTGTCGGTGGGACGTCCGGCGAAGTCACGCAGCAGCTGCAGTCGGCGGCGAGCGTGACCCTCGTAGCCGGGTTACGTCACCCGAGGGGATCACCTGCCCCACACGCGGCGTACTAGGTGAGGGCACTGCAGGACCGCGGCAACGGCATGGGTCAGTGGCGACGCCTGGCGCCTGGGCAGTACATCAGAAGGAAGGCAGTCTGGCGACAGATGGGGGTGGCTGCGCATGCGCCATGGTCCGCGGTAGTATTGCGTAGCAGCAGCAGCAGCGCTGGATTCATATGTTACAGGGACCAATGCTCATGTCAGCGTGATCAGACAACAGACATGTCATCCAACGGGAACGTGATACGCTACAGCGGGAGCAGCAGCAGCACCACCGCCACGACAGCAGCAGGACATTATAGAGTGGCAGCAGTCAGTGGCCTCGCTGGGAAGCATGACGTCAGCAGAGGTCGTCCAACGTTGAGATGCACGCCGCAGCCGCAGCCGCAGGAGGCGTTCAGTAGTGGCCCTTTGCATGCTCGCTTGCACGAGCCGAACGACCGCCAGCAACAGTCTCAGCCGGACCCGAGCCAGCAGCAGCTTCAGCCGGACCCGAGCCAGCAGCAGCTTCAGCAGGACCCGGGCCAGCAGCAGCTTCAGCAGGACCCGGGCCAGCAGCAGCCTCAGCAGGACGCGGGCCAGCAGCAGCTTCAGCAGGACCCGGGGGTAGCGTGCTATCAAAGCCGGCAGAAGTGGGACGGTCAGTTCAGCAGTTGTACATAGGTCCGGTGAGTAGCAGCGGCGCGGGTTGCAGAACACCAAGGAAGGGAGAAATAGAGCATGCAGCGCCTGGGAACTGGAGAAAACACCCGAAAGTGTTGGATATGCGGCGAGAGTGATAATCGAATGACTGTAAAAAATAGACATGATATCAGAACTAGTCGTGGTGAAATATGACACAACCACAAATGACAAAAACAAGAAAATGGCGCAATATCCCATAAACCGGTTGCCAGCGAGGCGTACGGCGCAAATATTATCGAGAAACTGCTGGCCAATGATTAAAAAGTGAAGTATAGATGCTGTTTAGATGATCGCACTTACGTGGGTCTCAGGCTGTCCCCCCATCTAGTTAATGTCAAAATCCATAGCAGGACTTTTCAGGCTGCACTCCAACGCTGGATATGCCATGATACCTGGCCGAGGGGAGGCACATGTGCAAGACCTTGTGTGCCCATTCCGAGAGCGGCGCCGATCCATCGTTATTAAAGCTTGGATCCTCAGAACACCAGTTTGCTGCCTCATTTCTTTGCCTGGATCTCTAGGTGTTATATCCTGGTGCCACCCTGCAAGCCTTCCTCAGACCAAAAACTGCTTATCGTCGACCATTCCGAAACCGGCTATGGTTGCCAATTGTCTCACTTGCTGCGTAGCGCGACGAAACATGCTTCTGTCGGGACATGACATTCCCACTCCCTGCTCATCCGAGAGGCAACTCAAGTGATCATTTCCTTCAATATTTATGCGGCGCCCAAGACTTACAGGCTTTTGCAATCAGGCAATGGAGCTCGTGATATAACTGTGAGCGTACTGGCAATGACAAGTGGTCAAGCCTGTTCCTCGGTAAATAACCCCGTGCAAATTTTCCTAATGTGGCTTTGGCGATCCTTATGTTTGTTCGAGTCTCCACTTGACCAATGCATGACGAAAAACTTAATGTTTTAGATAGCCTTGGGGCGCATCAACGTTGTATAAAGTACTATGTTGTTCGTATGTGTGCATCATCGGCAAAATGCCAGTAGCGATTAACGTACGATGACTTGGGAGTTTTATACGCTCATGCAGTTTCATCCATAACGCCATGCAAAGAGCCTCGTCACCTACAGGCTTGCAATCAACGTCTATTCTTTTCTGTGCCGTTACTGCTGCATCATCTAATGCCGACGAATATTTCTTTGTCTAACGACTTGGACGTCTGCATCTGCATGATACGCGGCACTGTATACTCCACGCTTTGGTAAGCAGCTCAGTTTCCATAAATGCCCCTTCAAATTCCTTCCGAACCGACTAACGCTGAAATACTTACACTGAAATAATGAAATGCTGAAATACTGAATCACACGAGTTTTTGTCAGGCAAGACAGTATTTGTGCCGGAGCTGTTCAATACACTACCACTTTCAACCACAAACCAATCAGTAAATCAATAATCGTCCTTCCTAGAACAGACGATTGTTAGAATAGAACATGTACAGTAACGTTGTTACCATTCAGTTTAATCGAAACATATATGGGTACCCAAACTAGCAGACGGATGATGGCATGACTCGACTTGCGTCTTTATTCAACACAGACCCGGTCCGGGAGCCAAACAAAGTGGAACGAAATCGGAGATTCAGGGCGTGTGCCGATGTGTGCGTGCGATGTAGGTACAGGCGCAGGATGGAAGGGAAAGGGGAGTGACAGGGAACCAACCATTGTCCTCCGGCTGTTTGTGGAAGTTTAACGTAGACGCCCGATGCTACCGCACTGAAAATATCAACTTCAAGAATGGGTTTGCCCCCCCCCCCCCCTCATACTTTTGGGAGGTTTCACCGGCCCTTGGCGTTTACGTGCCAATGCAATGGGTATTTTACATGCGTCACAGAACCTTAGAAGTGCTGATGAGCTCTTCAACACAATTGCAAAGAGTTACGTGGGTACACGGTACGCGATAGTTGTCCAAGGTGGTGCGCAGATCAGTGCATTATGACTTTGCCGGTCCGGTAGGAGTCTGGCCGCGTCGACTGCAAATGGTCATTCAGCAAAGCTGTGGATGCTATAATTAACTTTGTACTAGATATGAACCAGCTCCAGTCACCAGTCTTGCGGGGATCTCCACCATTGCGATTGTGAGGGTGAGTGCACTGACCTGCCACAAATGTAACTTGAGGTACGGAGCTAGGGAAGTGCCGCCACCTATACAAAACACTGAGCACTTCCAGTGTAAAGACGTCTCGATAAACCCAGCAGCACAAATCCATGAGCCCGGTTCAGCTTTCCGGTGTATCAGTCGCTTGGCATTGATAACAACACAGAGCGTGAGGGATTCGGAGGAGACATCCTCCACCTTTTGTGCATTTGAGCGTTACATTCATGGCGTTGCATGGAAAGAAATGCATTAGAAACGCATGTCGCTTGAACTCTTACCTCTAACACCCTGCAGCATTTCTTTAAGTCTCGTTGAGTGCGTGGGTATTCTTAATTTATGTTTCAATTTGATTGGGGCTTATTTTCCACACTTAGCTTCTGAACCACCAGTTATTGGTACTCAGACTGTGACGCTAGGTAACGTCATCAACGTCGTCTGCGTTATCGTCAACTCACAGCGAACTTAACTCGACATTTGATGACACATATTAATGCTGTTATGAGTGTCGGTCGTCAAAAACCTTTAGAAAAGCCCAGTAGTAGATGTATTCGTGGATGCCTGTCCAGAAGAAAAGGTTTAGTTTTGTGTTTTTTCTTGGGGAGCGACCTATATAATTTAGCTACGCAGAGCTACTGAAATTTTGCTGCGTTTCTTGCGCATTGAATCCGAACACCACGCTGCGCGTTCATGCCGACGATGGCCGATGTAGCCAATGCGTTTTGGCACAGACGCGTTCCAAGTTCTTGCTAGCGGGTCCATCTGTTTCGCAGCTTTTTGGGGTTGTGGTTGTGGGGACTGGGAGCTCCCTTATCATAAATATATCACAAACAGTGTGATGCCTGCTCCGCTTTCAGCATCAAACATGGAGGGTCAGGTAAGTGTAGTCAGATATAGCCGGGAGTCTTAAGAAGTGTTTACAGGTTAAGGTGTGAACTCTGTATCACTTCGTTTCACCATGCGTGTATTCATGTAAGGGATGCCGTGAAAGCTTGATACATGGGGTGTTGAAGAGTGCCCATTTTGTTAGGACACTGTGCCTCATTGGTGTTGTATTACGATGTTAAACCATGTGGGTGGCAAGATATTAAACTGGTTTGGACCGCAAGTTTTGATTTGAGCAGCTACATTGCCTTTTCCTTTCCAATTCTGCTTGGGAGCTCAAGCTTCCCAATCATGGTGTTCTAGATTCTAACATTGGTCAAACTCATCGCATTAGTGTGTCACCATTTTCTGTGTGTAGGTTTCATCATTGTTTGCTGCTTCCTGCTTCCAACTCATTTGTGAACCTACAGCCACAGCCATGGAGTGTGCTTGACTATGAGACATCTTCATTTTATTGCAATGTGCTGTCATATTCCTGCAGTGGTTTAATAACCCTGATTTTTGCATGACTCATTGTCACAGTGGTTTCACAGTCCATATTCTTGCATGGACATATTGCCATGTTGGCCTAGAATCCATATTCTTGTATGGAACATTATGGTTGGCTGGTAAATCTTCCTGTGCTTTGTGTTTAATAACATTATTTTTTCTGCAAAAAAATCCACTTACTATGCCTAATGCTTACATTATCAAGTTAGTGTGCTGAATCTGGAGCATGCACATAATGAACTCCAGCCAGGTCAAATTTCATGTATTTTCTAGATAAGTTTGCTAGATTTTGGTTTGGGGCATTGTTAGTCTTACCAGAAATTACTTTGGGAACGCTGCAATTCATCGCAGCATCAGCATCGCATGTGCTGAAATTGGTGGTGGTCATGCACTTAACTGAAATATCTCAGAGTTCTGCCTTGCATGCTCTAAAATTGATGCCAGGATATTCCAGCATGCTTCACTGTTTCACCAGCTTGCTCCACTGTTTGTCAGCTTCTTTTGCATGCTCTGTATAACATATGCTTTTTGTAGTTAAATAGATAGGTAGTTTGATATACCTTTGATCATTTTGTGGTGCCACAGCTTGTGTTAACATGGATACCATAGTATGTGAATTTTGTAAATTTTTCCAGCACAATTCTCACTATCCTCAGTTACCAAACTTCATTACTGAACTTCTAAGTTTTCCAGTGGGAGCAATGCAGGAAATATGAGGCCAGTAGGAAAGCTCATGCCGATTACTGGCCCGTAATCTGCCACCACTGCAGTCATCCTGTGGAACTGGTTGGTACCCTCCGCAACTCCAAAACCTTTGGTGACATTGCTGGAGCTCCAAAGAAGTGGGGTTGTCAACTTGAAGTATAAATTTTCCAAGATATTTTTGATAAGATTAATATATTATAATATCTTGTGTGTTTTCTAAGACACTGGCAACACTGTCCCCTACCACTACAGGAAAAAGGTTATTGTTCCAAGGGTCAGGCTGGATTAGAATAACAAAAATGCCTTCTTTCAGGTAAGGGCAGGTATCAAGGCCCTGATGCTCTGCAAAAAGAAAATGAAAAAGGAGACACTTCTGGACCATGATGATATGAAGGTCATGCTTCAAATAGCTGCTGTCAAGGTAGCTCCTGGAGGTATCAAGCAAACAATTAAAATGTGAGTATTTTGAAGGATGCATGACATTAGATGTTCCAACTAAAAAAGTTCTCCAAAAGTTGAATATTGCAGCCAGTTATATTCCAGAAAAATGCTATGTGTTGCCAATTCTAAATGGTGTATCCTGTTGCAGTTTGTTATTCATATCAAAAAGTGTTTGCTGCCATGATGCATTTTGCTCTTAGAGATGCATGATGTGGATGAACTGGGTAGGTAAGACCTGAGGTTCCCTTAAAATTGCATTTCCTCACATGTGGCTGCATGTTAGAAATGGGCCTACTGGCTTAGAACGGGCTCCAGGAACACATGACCATGGTATCATGTCAGCACCATTGGAGTTAGAGGAGCTGTATAGGTAGTGATAGTGTGGTTGTCAGTGCTATCTTGGAAACATCCCAATGATGAGGCCCATGTTTTAGCTATTTCCTCATGTTTTTTGACCAGGCTGTGTAAGACTGAGTTCTGGTATTTGCTGCCAGAACAGCTTCATAATATACACTTTCACATGCACCTGCTTGGTGCCCCCCCCCCCCCTCACTTCTCCTGACAATACCCTCTGCAACATCTTCACCGCCATCTTCTCCCCTGTGCTGCGTGACGTTCCGACACCAGCTGTGCAGCGCCGTGGCCCGGTAGTCCGGGTGATGTCGACCTCGCACGTCGCCGGACGGGCGCGCACGCGGCGCCCGGCCGCCCCTCCCCCTGTCGCCTGTCCCCGCCGGAGGGCCGATGCGCGCCGCCCGCCGGGACGCGTGACGTTGTCCTTCGCTGCAGACCGCTGCCGGCGCCGTTCGCCGAGGCGGCCGACGCGTGCCTGTTCGTGAAGGACCTGAAGCGTGGCATCCGCGTCGACCATGAGAAGTCGCTGCGCCACTGGCGCGCCGTGCTGGAGGAGGCGGGCGTCACCCGCGTCTCAGAGGTCGGTCAGGGCTCGGTGGTGTTGGACTCGGGGTCATCGGGTCAGGGATAGGGTTATTGGGTCAGGCCTAAGGTCATTGGGTCGGGCTCATGGTCATTGGGTTATGGTCATGACAGGAGAATACAGGCTTTGAGTCAAACTGGGTCCAGCTCAGGACCGGGCCGAAGGCTTGCTGAGGATGGGGCCGCGGGCAAGCTCAGGATCAGACTGGACAGACTCGGGGTCAGACTGGGCAGACTCAGGGTCAGACTGGGACAGACTCAGGGTGGGACTGGGTGGGCTCAGGGTTAGACTGGGCAGACTCGGGGTCAGTACTGGTTGGGCTGAGGGTCAGGCTGGGCAGGCTCAGGGTCAGACTGGGCAGGCTCAGGGTCAGACTGGTCGGGCTGAGTGTCAGGCTGGTCGGGCTGAGGGTCAGACTGGGCAGGATCAGGGTCAGACTGGGCAGGACCAGGTTCAGGATTCGAGCATGTCTGGACACACTGTTAAGCAATTTTGCCATTTGCTCAGTTGCTCATGTTGTAGGTGATGTGTTTGTGAAATGTGACATCTCAAAATGCCCAAGCATGGGCCCTCAGTTCAAACAAGGCAAGCGTACTGTCAAGGGCAAGTCCATGAGACCAAGCCTCCCAGAGGTCTGCTCGCAGTGTTTCCAGAGTTGTCTGGGCACCCAGCACCGTGTTGACCCTGGACATCGATGCTCGTACTGTTTGCGCCCCCACCCTTTCCCCCTCGCGAAGCTGATGACACCCGGACGTCTGCCTCGCTGAGCGGGAATCTGCTCGTCCCCGCGGGGATCTCCGTAAACAGAATGCGTAGTGCATCGTCGTGTGGGACGTGCCTGTCGCGTTCATCACTATCTTCGTCGACACCGGAGAAAGGTGACAGGAGTTGCCCTATTGTTTTCTTCAGTTGACAACCCTAGCCCCCGTGCAGTGCAACACAAACGTGGCCACCTGCACCGCAGGATCCGTGCTGTCAACCGGCTGATTTCGGCCGATTGGCCGGGACTAGCGCTGCTGCGGTGGTTGTGCTGGTCCGGTGTGAAACACCGGTGCCGGCATCAAGGTGATGCCGGCCCGGACTGACAGGAAGGGAAACGCTTCCAGAGAGGGACGGATCACGAAGAGCGAGAAGCACTCCGTTGTCAGGTTGCATGGCATAATCCATTCATCGCCATGGCTCGGTTCGACCACATCACTTCACAGTAGCAAATATCTGTCCAGTTATGGTAGTCAGTATGTCATTAGCGGCCAAAAATAACTACACTAGCAATCAGTTGTTGGAAGGCGTATAAATCATGTTATTTCCCAACATAAATACATTGCAGTCAAAGTATGGAGACACTCACGGGTCTTACATGACACGCAATGTAACATACAGCAGCACTCGTTGGCGCCACCTATTGGTGACCCACACGTTGAGGTGTTGACCTCGTGCCGCTACACTACCCCCTCCCCAGACGTGTCACTCGCGGAAGGAGTTACATCGAATGCCACACAGCACCGGAGGGATCGCTTCGCGGCCGTGGCGAGCACGGATGGTCTGACGAGCTCGGTGCTCGGAACCGGCCGCGTTCGGTAGAGAGCTGTAGGGGTCCGCATGAAGGTAGCAGTGAAGTTCGGAGCCAACCAACCACGGCGCACACGGAGTGGTCTGCGATAACCTCTCTGGCGCCGGGTACAGTGTTGATGCAGACGGGGTCAAAACGAGCGTCCGGCGGCATGAAACCAAGCGTCGGGGCCCGTGCGTAACGAGGTACCGTGGCACGTTGGCACGAGGTGCAACGTGCCCGGGTCAACTCCTTGATATCTCGGCACAAAGAGGGACGCATAAAACGCCGGGAGACGAGCTTTTGCGTGTCCCGCACTCTCATGTGTGCCAGACCGTGCACAAGTCGGAAGTACTGCCGCCGTAGGCTTTCTGGCAGCAGCGAGCGAGGCCTGCCCGTGGACTCATCCACCGCGAGCTTGCGGCTACTCATCGGCAGAATGTCACGCAGAGCCAACGAGTGCCACGGAGACAGTCACATTTCGTACATGACACGTCATGTCACACACGCACAACACTCACTGGGGCCTACACGTTGAGCTGTTGACCTCATGCCGCTACGTAACAGCGCTGCGGTGGCTGTGTGAGGGTCTGCTGCACTGTTTGCATGACAGTGTGTCCGGTATGGTATTGTACCTTTTTTGATCAGCCCAGGAGCTTCAAAGTCTCTTGCACACCAGCTGTGTCTGAACTTCACAGCTGAAAGGAGGGGGCGGGGGACTATAACCTAGAGCCTGCCTCTGTATGCAAAGGGCCAAGGTGATGAGCCTAGTGATGCTGATTCTAGACAAGGTAAATGGTGGTCCACAACCCTCCTCAAGACCCAATTACTACTACCGCTACCACAGAACCTTCCTCAGAAGACAACCTAGAGCTTACCACAGACACTGAGCCAGAGCCTGCCGCAGGTGATGCCGCTGCGGCAGCTGAAGGCCGAGTACTCAATGTATGAGGCGAAGCGGAAGCTGTGCAACTCGTACGACATCTTCCTCACCGACGTCTGCATCGCTCACCTGTTGCCCACGCTGCTCGGCAAACACTTCATCATGAAGAAAAAGTGAGTCCTCCGTTAAACGAGGTCGCCCCGGGTGGACGGGCGATGTGTATCTGGGTGGAAAGGCCAGCCCCGCGTCAGGTGGAAGGATAGAGGGCGCCACTGCCGGCTGCTTGCGCAGTAAGGTCCATGCTCAGTTCAAAACTATGCAGCTTGACCGCGGTGCGAAGAGGAAGCTCCTGGATGGAATGGAAGGCACCAAGTGAAACATACTGCTGTACGTACTGCGTATAGCGCAAAGTTTTCACGGCACATTTTGTTTTTGTGTAAAACACAGACAACTTTTCGTCAGACACTGTAAGGAATTCGGCGTGGAGTGACGGAGCTGGGTTCCGAAGCTGCTTGTGAAACAAAACGCTCTTTTTTAACGGGATCGGCCCCGGTTCATGGAGTGCTGATGGTGTTAAACATCCCACGCCGTCATGAACAACCATTTGAAACAAAAAACGCAGCATATCACGTGGATTGCTGGGGATAGAAAGACGTCCTGGAGGATTCTGCTTAAATGCACTAAAATTTGCAAAGTGGATGTTTTATGTAAATTTCAGCTCTTAAATAGTTTGATATTAAGCTTTCCATTATTTTGTCGCATCCTCCATTTTGTTCTGTTCGCACGTGCAGCTTATGCTTCCTTGCCAGAGATCTGTAGTTACTGCTTATTTACTGCATTGCCTGTTGATATTGCACGCTTCCATGCGCGGACGCTAGACATGTAGTGCTTCAAAATCTCATCCGTCCAAGGTGTCATGGATACCGAAATGTCTTCGCGGAGGCCCGTAGGGGACCAAATTCAGTAAAAACGCAATCCGTCATTAGTGCGAGATTTACTGATAGGCGGAAAAGTACGAAAGGACTCGCAGTTGCGAAATGAGTTCGAAAATGAGATCTCGATGTCGGCGCTCAATGCCATCCAAGTTGTCATTTTCCAACAAAAAACCTTGACTTTGGACACACTGTGATTGTGACTGAGCGGCGTTCACAGGCAGCCAGTGACGGTGAAGATGGACGCCAAGAACCTGGCCGATGAGATCGACCAGGCCCTGAACTCCACCTACCTGCACCTGTACAACAGCGGCGACTCCAGCGCCGTGCAGGTGAGCGTCCTGAACTCCACCTACCTGCACCTGTACAACAGCGGCGACTCCAGCGCCGTACAGGTGAGCGTCCTGAACTCCACCTACCTGCACCTGTACAACAGCGGCGACTCCAGCGCCGTGCAGGTGAGCGTCCTGAACTCCACCTACCTGCACCTGTACAACAGCGGCGACTCCAGCGCCGTGCAGGTGAGCGTCCTGAACTCCACCTACCTGCACCTGTACAACAGCGGCGACTCCAGCGCCGTGCAGGTGAGCGTCCTGAACTCCACCTACCTGCACCTGTACAACAGCGGCGACTCCAGCGCCGTGCAGGTGAGCGCCGCGCTCAGGGGTCGAGGGTCAGGGGTCGGATGGGGTTGGCTCAGTGGGTCAGGCGGCTCAGACGGATCATCTGGATCAGACGGATCAGATGGATCAGACTAAAGGGGGCTCAGCGGATAGATGGCTCAGATGATGCGCACGGTTGGGCCGGGCCACTTTCTTTCTGAAAGTGCCTGACGCGTGCGCTCTGGTATAACATCTCTTCCCTAAGAGGCACGTTAGCACATGATTGGTAGGTCCCATTGGGCGAAGCTGATTCTAAAACATATGCTTCCAACGTCAAATAACAGTTCGCTGATTAATCGCAGGCTGTGTGTAGCAAAAAGCAAAAACGCTACCATCTCGAGATTCTGGAAGTAAACGTTTGGCGGAGAGCTGATCGATGTAAACAAACATAACTTTTTATATGAACGATTGGCTGAGCTGGTCTAGGGCCGTGGAACATTCTTGGCGGTGTGAGTCGTCACCAACCTGCGGCAATTTTGCTATTTTTCCAATTCCTGTAACCAAACCGCGGCCTTATTCGTTTACGTTAGGTGAACTGAAATGAGTTTTCTCAGAGGTTAATAGCGTGTAGCTACGGATGTCGCAGCGCCATTCGCTCACCTTCCAGCTTCAGGCCCATACGTGCTTGAGTCCCTCGGTCATCGCCGGTGACTAGGTGCGCAGGCTGTTAGATATGATGCATGGGCTATGCCGAAAAGTCACGTTGCTTCAGGCTGTGCTTGGAAGTACCCCGAGAACGAGCCCAAACACCCAAGCTTGCATTATCATGTAGCAGTGTGTGGGGGAGATGGCCTAGAATTTCGAGCAAGAGCACAACTCAGCCAACATACAGCTGGTGGCGGCCCTCCGCTGCGCTGCGTCTGTGGAGGACCTGCACGACTGGCAGCCGTCTCGTGCGGAGCCCAGCGGCCATGTTGCCGCCCGCGCCAGTATCGCGTGATCCACGGCCCCACCCCACACCCGACAACGCAATTCCAGGCGCGAATTCCACCCGCACCCCCATGACAAGAATCGTCTCCCGTGTTGCCACGTGCCACACTCGCCGACCCCCGCGGGCGCCGACGCCGACGCCGCCGGGCGCCTCGGCCGACGTCCCCGTGTCCCGACGCCCACGCCCCCCTGGGGCCGACGCCGACGTCCCCGTGCGCCGACGCCCACGTCCCCTGGGGCCGACTCCGCCACCCCGGGCGCCTCGGCCGACGTCCCCGGGGGCCGACGCCGACGTCCCCGTGCGCCGACGCCCACGCCCCCTGGGGCCGACGCCCACGTCCCCGTGCGCCGACGCCCACGTCCCCTGGGGCCGACTCCGCCACCCCGGGCGCCTCGGCCGACGTCCCCGGGTGGCTCGGCCGCGGGTGGCAAGCTTCGGCGAGCGGCGCGTCGGTGGCGGCCGAGCGAGTGGACGCTTCACTACCGCTCGTGTCTCGCGCCCGCTGAAACGTTGGCCGTGGGGCCGAGTTGTCGGAGCGGTAAACGGGCGAAGCGACGGACGCGGCGCGGCGGCCCTCCCGGCGTCGCCTGCACTGGTGCACGAATTGGAAGAGGGGGCTGGGTAGGACGTGTTCCTGGACGTGTCGTGTGAGCTGAGCGTTAGCGCCATGATGGTGAGCCATGGACAGCATTGACTTCAAAGGAGCCGGTCCGGCACGCCCGGTTGCCAGGCTCGCCCGCTCGCCCCGGTGACCCCGCCGGGCGGCGGCGCCGCTCGATGCCGCTGTGGTGGGCTGACGCGCCCGACGGGACACAGGGAAGGAGGGGACGGGTGGGGTGGGCTGAGCGGCAACTGGGCGTACCTGCTGCAGTCTGTGTTGCTTTCCTGATCTAGCACACCTCTTACGTGACGTCTTTTTTGTCCCGTTCTTTCACCTTTGTCGGATTGAAGGGAGGTAGAGCGGCATCGGCCGACCACAATTTTGATATTCAGTTTGCATATCACATCTCGTAAGTTAGTCATCATTGTCCCCAATTCGCTTTCGGCCTATTTGTAAACTGGCCTGTACCAGCCGAACCTTGCGCGAAGAGCACGCCTCAGCCACCCGTCGAGCGCGTCAGGAGCCACGCGCAGCACCGCTCTGACCGGGCGGCGGCCGCCGACCACCGGCAGGTGGGCCGCTGCGGCCAGACGGAGGAGCAGCTCTTCCAGAACGTGATGGCCGCGGTGGAGACGCTGAAACAGAAGTTCCCCGGCGGCCTGAAGAACGTCCGCTGCCTGCACCTCAAGCTGGACAAGTCGGTGGCCCTGCCCATCTTCGTCAGCACTGGTGAGCGCGGTGGGGTGCGCGGGCTCGGGCGTGGGCCGCGCGTGGCTGTGATGTTGGTGTCTTGTTGCGTTTTGAGAGATGTGATATACTTGACGTGATGACGTCACGTGATTGTCACGTCAGCCAGGTGGCCGGCGCTGCATCCAGTAGGGAAGCCTTTTCCAATGTTCTGACATATTTCACACTCTTGGTATATGCTGGTGTAATTTTGAGCGCCCATTCGGCTAGCGAAATTTCTCAACGAAAATTTGCACACGTTGAATCATTTAAAGTTCTCCGGTTCAGGCATCGTCAGTTTAAGGCGCCTATCGCGGCCACGTATCACGCTGGTTGCCCAGAATTCGCCTTTTGTCAGTCGGATTTGCTTTTGACACAGGATTTAGATGTACGCTCCAACAATTTCTTTGCCATTCGTCGCCGGGCCATATTGAACCATTACACCGCCATTCATTAGATTCAGACCTGGCATTTCGGTAAGAGTTTAAAGAGTAACGTAGACGCTCACGAGAGCAAGAAGCGGTATAGAAGGAGCTCGCTCATATTTAATGGGTTTATGTTAGCGCTTTATCGCAGTATGCGTTACTTGCTTTTTACGTGCATGTACCGAACCACATGGCGTGTTCATTTAGTGATGCGATCTTCAATTACGTACCGTAGGTCCTGCCCAAAATTGGGATGGGTGTCGTGTCTGTCTTCTCTCGGCGTGGCCGAGATGGGCCTAAACCCCCCCTCGCTGTGGTAGCTGTATCACGCTACGTTGGCTGCCGCTGTGAGCAGGGATGCTCATTTTTCGGCGGAGGAATTCTTGGTAGTTTTTCGCTGTTCGGTGCCCATGGTAGAAGTGTATACATTTTGTTTAGCTACCATTGCTGCTATTGTCGGCTAACGTGCCCACTTTTCAGTGAAGGAATTCGATGGTTTTTAAAATCGAAAGTGCATGTTTAAAACGTTGGACACGGTTGGCATACATAAGAGAGACCACTTAAACGCCCATTTTACGGAATCGTGACCTTAGCTGATTGGTGACAGCCAGTGCAAGCCACGGCCTGACGTGGCTCGGACGTACATCGGCTGTAATGGCGGTCTTCATCGACCTCCGGCCGTCCTCCACCTCTGTCCAGTGCGGTCAGCAACGTCGGCCGCAGTGCCCGCGGACCGCCTGCACTGCGTGACCGCACGAGTCTCGGGCCGCACCGTCGTGAACAGGCCGCAAACCACACCGGACCGGGACTGTGCGCCGCGCAGAATGCCATTGCGGGCCATGTGCAGACATCTGGCTTGTACCTGCGCTTTCACGACTCACGACGAGAGATTGGTGGCTGGATTGTGAAAATCACTTGCTTACGTCACACCACCGTGTTTGCGTTTGTGAACATGGCGCTCACCGGGAGGGCTGCAGTTTATCGGGTCACGTGTCATTTACAGACACTCGCTCAGTTGGCGGGCGTGAGAAGTAGTTGACGCGCCCAATAAGGTATCATTTTTTACCTCATAGCATGGTAACAAGAAATATCAGCTGCGTCACCATTTGCCATCGACGCGCCATAAAGCCCCGACTGCGGACAAGACTCGCCGGATTTGACGGCGGAAGCGGCCGCGTACTGCCCCCATACTTAAACGGCTCCTTTCAAGCCTCCATCCGCTCTTTACTGACGCCAGTAATGCATGCAGTTGTATAACTGTGGGCAGGGCTGCACCTAATGTATTTTCATTTCCGGTTTTAATGGTAGGGCATACATGTTTGCTGTGTTCAGCTTCGGCTGACAAAGACGTGTGCCGGTGACTGGCCCCGCATCAGTCACCTCCACTGGCCCCGCATCAGTCACCTCCACTGGCCGCTGTATGTTCCTTTGACCTCATGCGATGTGTGATGCACGCTTCGCTGGCCGCAGTCCGGTCACTGCCCGGACCGTCTCGCGTGCCAGACCCGCGTCGCCGTCCACACCGCCTTCGAAACCGACAGCGCCCCGTGCAGAGCAGGCCCGACGCGACGACGACACTGCGGAAGGCCATGCAGCCAGCTGTCGGCTGACCTTTCGGATGGCCTATTCTGGGCAGCTGGGTCCGACTCGAGGCCTGCGGGCACGGACTGAGCGACGCCCAGGGCCCTGCCGACAGGGCATCACCCGCGGTCGCGCCCGCCGACCGCATGGGGGGGGGGGAGGGGGGGGGGGGGAGCGGCGTGCGATCGAACGACGCGTGCGGAGTCCTAGGGCAGCGGCGCGCCGGGTGCGACCGGACGAGCGGTTGCATGGGAGATCCGTCCCTCTTTCCCCTATCTCGCTTCATCCTGCGTCCTCGCGACGCCCCGCCTGTCCGGGGCAGGCTGCATGCGTCAGCTACGAGTGGGCCGAGAGCCCCGTGGGAGGGGACCCCGACCGGGTACCCAACGCGCATGCGCGGGTTAAAGCCGGGCGGTTGGCCCCCAGGCGTTTGCGAGTCTGCTCCACCGTTAACTATTTTCGTTCGTCTCATAGCCCTGAAATGATCATTTCTGGTCGAAAGGGCTCTAATCCAAAAAACCAAGAGCGGTGGCGTGGTCTGCCCCCCCCCCCCCCCTCTCCTCCGTGCGATGGCTTGGGCGCCGCTCCGGAAGCGACGCGCGCTCCCCGGTGAGCGGGAGGAGGAGGTCCGCCGGCGCCACCGGCCGCTGTCGCGTCGGAAGTGTTGAAGAGTGCAGTGCTGACGTGGAAATGGGGCGTAGTGGATGTTGTTTTTAAGTCGGCAATGCGTGTTCATAAAGCGCTGTGGCATTGGCGTGTAAGAATTGAGGGGATTTTGCGAATGTTTCAGGAAGGGTGCGGTTATCAAGTGAAGTCATGTTTTTACAACGGAGGCTGCATGTTGGGATAACTTTTCTTTAACGGAGCGAATTTTCGGCTTCAGCTGTATGATCAGACCCCACCTTCGCACTCTCCGAGAAGCTAATATAACTGCAACCTCTGATAGCATATGGATGTCTTAGCGTCCAGAAGGGTATTGCTTCTTATTCTGCTAGTGAAGTTTTACGGCGTTTGGTAAAAATGTACTGTAACACTGCACTGCGAACAAAAGGCAGTCCCAGTCCGTGCAATTAACGTCGGGAAACGTAATGTGTGTTGAATGCTAAACAGCTGCTCAGGTGGTCGAGCCGTGTCTAGTACTGATTTAAGATGGGGGGGGGGGGGGGGGGGGGCGAACGACATCGTTTGAAGGAGAGAAAGGCAATCGTATTTACAGCACTGTTCGTTGCTATATGTAAGGATACTGAAGCACTAAATATGAGTCAGAAAGACTATCCTACAGTGCCGCTGGCCAGACTGGTGGTGAGCAGTCTCACTACCTTTTGTATGGAAGGGGAGCACTGCGCAAATGCCTCTGACGTGAGTTCCACACATTTCAAATTGCATGCGGCAACACAGGATGTCGCATTTTGGACTCGGACAGGTCATTACCGGCGTATGCTTTGCTGCAATCCCTTGCACAAAGCGCACAGGAAGTGGCGGATGTCGCCTTTTCAGGTGCACTACGAACATAATTCTTCATTCTTCCTTGTGATACAATAGTGTTGGGTTTACTAAGGCTTGCACGATGCCTTATTTTTCATGCAAGGGGTTGTTTAATGGTGCGTTATGCAAAGCGTGCCTTCCAGACGTGAATCGGCGCTGACTCATTCGTAATTGCACATGGGCATGGTGTCATAAACTGATATTTCACGATCACCTGCATGATGATCGTCGACATCTCAACCCTCCGCTCAACACCCTAGCTTCCCAACGTCAGCGTCTCAACGCCAACGATAAACGCGTCGACGTCACCGCTGTCACGTCTTTCGTCCCACGGCCCACCAGGTGCGGTGCCTCCTGTAGCATGCAGATAGGAAGAGCACAGCGCGAGGCGTCATCCCCAGAAATCAATAGAGTGAACCAGGCAAGGTGCGGGCGCACCTCGTGTTCTGTTCGTGGGCGAGCGTTTCACCCAGGGGCCGTATTTTGGCCGCCCGTTGCAGGGCTCGCTCCCGATTTTGGTACCACCGAGACTGCAGGCCCAGCTGGCTTACAATAATTCAAGTGCGCGATGCGTACGCGTCCGGGATGTGAGCCAGACGTGGCCTTTGGTGAGCGTTAATGGAGGAGTCATCATAGCTATCGACACTAGTCGGGCGGGTTTGTATTGTTTCTGACCGCGCGTTTGCAACTGGTCAGTCTTTCCGTGTTGTCGAGCAATGGTATGAGTGGGCCGAACGCTTTTTATCATCGCGTTTCGCCTTAGAATTCTGGCGTGCTGTGATGTGGCCAGGAATTGGGAAAAGACAGAATGCACTCGACAGTATGCAGCTACAAAGTTACGCGTGGCGTGTCCAACCTCAATGAAGCTATCAGCTGGCAACGAAATCCATACATGTGTGTTTTGCCAGCCTAATTGGCTAAACAACGGCAAGTTGACCCTTCCTTGAGTTGATTTGCGACAGAGCTGCGGCGCAGGGCGTGCGGAGCGCAGGCTTGGTGCCGCGCCATGCACTGCTGACGCGCCCTCCCCTTTGTCGCCCATGCGGCCTCAGCGTGGGTGCAGGAATTCAATTTTTGCTTCTCTGATATTTGGGAGCCTGTCGCCGAATGCAGCAAGCTGCTGTTTGGTTCCCTGGCTGATACCATGCTTGACTCGTAATCGGTGCTTCGTAGGCCCGTTACCGGTATGTCCTTGACATATTGGTTTGATGTAGTATCATTTAATTGCCTTTTTTTTGCGTAGCTTGACGAGGAACAGAATGAACATATCATTGACATGCGTGGCAGCCATGCCGTGGCTGTGTGACTCCTAAGATATACACCATTAGGATTTACAAGCCCATAAGCTCTGTTATGCCTCCAATCACCATTGCCCCCATTAGCTATGCGCCAGTACGTCGTTCATTAAAGGCCAGCGAGATCGGTGTTGTGTCGGCTGCCATAAATGGGCACCATTATTGGGACACGCGTTTTGCGATACCATCTTAGCCGGTCGAAGTAATTACTGCGGAATTCTCCCAGCCGTCAATAGCAGAACGCTCTTCGCAAAGCTTGCGCAAAACAGCCAGGGTGCACACTGCAGGCTACAAATCCCTCCCCCCCCCCCCCCCACCCCACCTGTCGCTAATGCGAATACGTTTGCCACCGATGGGTCCCCGCTCTTGGCAGCGCGATTCAGAGTACGCATCCAACGTCACATCCTGCCCGTCACGCTAACATGCGGCGGGGTCCTCCTTATCCCAGTTAAATGACTCATGCCACGGGTCCTCCTTATCCCTGTTAAATGACTCGCCACTTAGCAGCGATCGATTTCGACTGAATCGAATAAGCGTCCGGTGCCTGCGTCGCCTGTTCAGAAACTGGAGCCAGCCTGGCGTAGGAGCTGGTCTGCGCAGAAGCTGGGGCCGGCGTACCGTGGCCGCCTCACTTCAGCAGGGACGGCGTGCCGTGGCCGTCTCAGTTCAGCAGGGACGGCGTGCCGTGACCGCCTCAGTTCAGCAGGGACGGCGTGCCGTGGCCGCCTCAGTTCAGCAGGGACGGCGTGCCGTGGCCGCCTCACTTCAGCAGGGACGGCGTGCCGTGGCCGCCTCACTTCAGCAGGGACGACGTGTCGTGGCCGCCTCAGTTTAGGAGGGACGGCGTGCCGTGGCCGCCTCAGTTCAGCAGGGACGGCGTGCCGTGACCGCCTCAGTGTAGGAGGGACGGCGTGCCGTGGCTGCCTCAGTTCAGTAGGGACGGCGTGCCGTGGCCGCCTCAGTTCAGCAGGGACGGCGTGCCATGACCGCCTCAGTTCAGCAGGGACGGCGTGCCGTGGCCGCCTCAGTTCAGCAGGGACGGCGTGCCGTGGCCGCCTCAGTTCAGCAGGGCCGGCGTGCCGTGGCTGCCTCAGTTCAGCAGGGCCGGCGTGCCGTGGCCGCCTCAGTTCAGCAGGGCCGGCGTGCCGTGGCTGCCTCAGTTCAGCAGGGACGGCGTGCCGTGGCTGCCTCAGTTCAGCAGGGCCGGCGTGCCGTGGCCGCCTCAGTTCAGCAGGGACGGCGTGTCGTGGCCGCCTCAGTTCAGCAGGGCCGGCGTGCCGTGGCTGCCTCAGTTCAGCAGGGACGGCGTGCCGTGGCCGCCTCAGTTCAGCAGGGACGGCGTGTCGTGGCCGCCTCAGTTCAGCAGGGCCGGCGTGCCGTGGCTGCCTCACTTCAGCAGGAACGGCGTGCCGTGGCCGCCTCAGTTCGGCTCAGTTCAGCAGCTGTCTGGGGGGTGGCGCGGCCGCAGCGTCGCCACAGTCGTCACCGCAGCTAGCGCCTGTGGTCTGGGTGCTGGCCGTGTCGCTAACGTGCCGCGCCGCGCCGGCAGTGTCGGCGAACGCGGTCCCGGTGCCGGCGGCGCGCCGTCAGCCGGGTAGCGGCCGGAGCCCGGTGGTCGGCGAGCTGAGCACCGTCCGCGCTCAGTCTGACGTCATCGTCAACCGCTTCGGCGACGTCGAGGTGGTCCAGAGGCGGCCTCTCAGCGACGGTTAGTGGTGGCGGCCAGTCCACATCGATTCTGGCAAATGTTGTCTTTTTGTGAGCCCCAGTATGTCCATTGTGTTCGTGTTTATCTGTCTTCCGTTGATGAGGTAGCGTATGACCTTTTTCGCTGTTACCTGCCATAAATCGCCGACAATTAGTGTTTCGTTGTCGACGGTAAAGTAGCAATCAGCACGAAGACCCACGAGTAATGGCATGCGTGCGTACGAGAAACGTGCGTTCTGTTTGTGTCCCTGGCCTAGTTGTAGCAATAAGACAGCCTCATCGGATGCCCCTCTTCCTGTATATTAATGCTGCGCTTACTGTGCTCAGGAGTGCACAATGACGAACGCAGTCGACGTATCCTAGAACACCCATAAACAACTAATTGTGACCCCTTCGTATGTTTCGCTGTCTGGCATGTCATGTCTCCAGCAGGCATAAAGTTCATTTTGCGGCGCTGCGCTGCCCGGCGGCGCCCCTGTAGCGGCACTCGCGAGCGTTACGTCACTTACGATCGCTGCGTGCTCTACTGCAGATGAGGAGCTGACAGACGAGGAGGAGGAAAACTCCACCGGCCGCCGCAGCCGCAAGCGAGCTAAGAAACAGCCACCGCCGGCCAAGAAGTCCCCGGCGCCGGCGGAGGCGGTGGCGCCGGCGGCCGAGCCTGACTCGTCGGACGAGGAGGATCTGGAGCTGGCGGCGCGGGAGCGACAGTTCCTCGATCAACTGGCCTCCGAGAAGGCGGGCGCCGCGCCCGGCCCGGCCGCGCTCCAGGGCGAGGCCGGCGGGAGGCCTGGCGGTGGTCAGAAGAGCCGCGCCGGCCACGCCAAGAAGGCGTCAGGCGTTATGGCAAAGCAGGGCCAGGTGACCGCCGACGCAAGGCGCGGGTTGCGCGAGAAAGGTGCGCGTGCACAGAAGACCGGTCCGGTCACAGCGAGAGCCCAGCGCGGCGGACATGCGAAGAAAGGAAAGTCTTTGACGCCAGTCAAGAACGAGAAAGTCTCTCCTGCCAAAATGTATTCAAAGAAAAAGATCAAGGGCATAGGAAAGATGAAAAAAGTAAAGTGACGTTGGAAATGGTGTAAAGGAAATGACCGCAAGCAGGCCTAAGCGCCCTGCGAGAAGCTGTACAGAGGACGTGTTGGGGCCGGCTTTTTTTGGTGACAATACACATCTCATCGCCAGAGAATTTTTCTGTTGTTTGCGAGAAGCCGACGATTCACATTAGGCAGCGCTGCACTTTTTGACGCTACATTGACAGATTTTGCAGATCGTATAGTGTATAGTGACCGTAAGCATAGCGATCGTCGTTCAGTTGAGCGCGGTGAGCTGGTCTCGGAGCGCGGCATTTCCGACCACCTCGTGCGATTTGGTACTGAAATGTTGACTGGGAGCTCTTGGTGTGCATTTTAAATGGAAGGAGTGGGTTATTCAAATGCGCGCACATTCTAGATATGAAATATCACGGTTCGCATGATACATACACTCACGTAGTATAACATGCTTACATTACGTCTTACCATTTATTACAAATCATGTTCGCTCACCTATACTTATCTTTCACGCACCGGTCTGCGCATCGGAGACGCTGCGTGTGCCAGCTATTGTGGCACCATCTTCAAACAGTACTGGAGCGGAGCAACTCCCTGTCGGCCGTCCCGGTACTGAGTGCAGCGAGCTCCTTGTGGTGAACGCCATCAGCCGATCGGGGTTATCGCGCCCCGTCCCTCATACGACGGGGTCACCCGGCGTGCCAAGCTGACGTGGACCCACTGGGCTCCAGCTGGGGCCCGGGAGGGGTGGGCTGTCAAGCTGCGGCGTGGCCTGCTCAGTTGGAAGCAGGTACCCCGCCGGCATTAAACCTTATGCCGATGAGCGGTCCGTGGCGGCATCACTGCAGTTTAGCCGCCTGACTGAAAACGGCAACGGGACCGGAGAAACGCTACATCGCGTGCTCTCAGAGGTGGGCGAGGAATGAGATTCTGAACGCTGTGATGGAATAAGACATCATTTGATGCCAGCTTGGCTTTTAACTTATTTAGTGTCCATATAGACAAGACAGCACTAATAGCCTTGTTCCTCGTAGAATAACGAGGAGAATGGAGGGATGGGTGAATTTGTATTTCGATTATAAGCCTTTCTCGAAACGAATATCAATAATTAATTCGGTTGCTTACGATGATAAGCGCGAAGACGGGTATGTGTATTGCAAAAAACAACTAATATTTTTGCCTCACGAAATAATTTAGTACTGATATTCGTTTCAATAGACATGTAGCCGAAATACCAGTCCATCTATCTCTCCATTCTCCCGGCTATTCTACGAGGAGTGAGTGTTTTAGTACTGTCTTCTCTTTATGCATAATGTTCCGCGCAAACGCACGTAACAGCTTTCGTTATTTTTATTTCTATCTTATTTGTTTTTTGTATAAGACACATGGCCGTCTTCGCGCCGGCCTGATACGCTGGTCTGCGCAAACGCTAGCACTTTGACGCCGAGCAGACGCAATTTGCTGGCCATCTTTAAATTGTTGGGTATTTTGGGAGATCTAGGATGCAGTTTGTCTCCTGATGCGTTTTTTGGGCCCGATAGCAACGCAACAGGCCCGCCCAATAGCGCATGGTACAATGCAAGGCTGCAAAGACGCTGACCGAAGACTCTGCGCGTTGGTACAAGTAAAATGACCATCTCTTTGGGAGCGAACCACTCTGCCATCACAACTATGAGGCGTTGGATTGTAGCTCTGAAAGCCGTTCTAATTTTCCTGTCTCCCTGCCCGCTTCACTCCCGTTCGGCGTTAATACGTATTAGATCGCACACTTGAACGGGGGAGGGGGAGGGGGGGGGGGGGTAGTAGCTGGGGTGGAAATGTGTTCGGCTTCCACTTCGGGGGTGCGGGTACAATGTTTCCGACTTGTGCCTAATCATCGCCAGAGGCCTCTTGACTGACATCCGATGGCCCGGCCCTGTGGACTGGAGGCCCTTAGAGCAACTCCTGGCCAGCTCCTCAGCCCTTCGAGCCCTCCAATCGGCCCTTTGGTCGTCGATCCCGAGGGGTCCCCTGGATCCCGAGGAACCGCAGGGACCATATGCCTCTTGTGCCTGCTCCACCCTGCCTGCGCCCGTATGTGAGATGGCATCGTATCGACGATAGGCACAAATTAGTACCATTGAAAGTACCTACGAGATTCCTTATATCCAAAAGGTCAATTTCATTACAGCGCGGGATGCCAGCCAGACTTAACCAGATCACAGTGAATATCTCGCGCTTGCAATTTAGTAAGCGCAGCTGTCCGCCACACTTTACGCCGACTGGTCATGTCCAAACGCAAGGGTGAAAAAGGAGCTTTTTCTGTCACCGATGGAATCTGCAACCGTCGAAATTGTCATCTGCGAGTAGCTAAATTGTCACCATCTTTCAGAAACCGCTGCAATATAACTAAATTTGATGAACTACGGAAAATAAAGACAAGTTAAGTGCAATGCGGCATGACACATCAAACGTTTTTTTGTTTTGTTTCGGAAGCTCATTTGCAGTAAAGTATTATTTGCCGGCCATCAGATGCTAATGATGATTGAGACTAACTACTAAAATATCAAATAAACGCACGCTTGACATAATCAGCCTAGAAGCGTGTAGCTTCCTATTCGGTTCGTGCGGGGGGGGGAGGGGAAGTGTGCCTCCCAACCGGAGATGTAGTTTCGTATGTTAAGTTATCATCTTTATCCATCGTTTTTCATAGATCATAATTTCTAACTGTGAAAAGAAATTGCGTCAAATCTGAGGGGAAAACGGTTTTAAGTGCATTTCGTAAGCAGGCTCGGCCATTTCTTCTTTCTGACCCTCCTCCCCCCTGCTTTCTCCCTAACCCCCACGTAATTTGCAAAACTACATCCTTCGCTGTAGCCCTACATTTCAACATGGCTCTACAGGCACGACAAAACAATATCACTTTTGGTTTCGTGACGTCATCGCGTAATTGGCTGGAAGTGGTGGCAACCCTCGCTATCTTCGCATAATTATTGCTGGTACAGAGCTCGCACTTTCCAACATAATCCCAATTATTTAAAGCAAAACCCATGCAATATTATTATCAACAACTGCAAACGACGTTTTGAACACCTCTGGCACACTCATTTAGCTTTATATGCAATACGATCACAATTAAAATCGTTTTATCTCGCACCTGTCCACCAATCAGTACGCAAAGTCTGAGGCGCAACGTGCAATGTACGAGGCCTTCACCAGAGGTGCTCGATCTCCCACCTCAAAGCCGCTGTTCCTCTCAGCAGCAGGAAGCTCCGGATGAATCCTTGATACATGTCGCTCCAACGTCCTCCATTTACTTCTGAAGCTACAGCTCAAGTATCCACAACCAACAACCTTAGATCGGCAGGGCTTTTCAACGCTGTTACCTTAAAAAAACGAAACTGATGATACTTGCCAGTCAGCTTTTCACGGCATGAACACAACCAACATCAGCCTGCAGCATTGTACTGAAGCCAATGCACCACCGCGTGGCGAGCACTCGAGCCCATCTGTCTCGAACGGCACGACGCTTTCAAACGCTGCGTAGCAAACTGACTGCGCTCATCCATAGGCGCGGGAACAGAGGGGAGGGTCAAGGGGGACGCTTGCCCTCCCCAAGTTTTGGACTGGGGGGCGTGCCCTCCCCCCTCCCCAAACTTTGATGGGGCTAGGGATCAGTTGCTGCAGGAACTGATCGCTGTCAGGGCTGATCGTAAGGTTTTCACATAGGAAATGAGGTTATTGATCTCGGAGGCATTGTTGGAAATAGGCGAGCTGGTTGTGCTTTTCCTTCACAACATTCAGCAATAAACACCTGCAAAGCCTGCATTTGGTTCTTTTCCGTCACGTATATTCCGTGCTTTTGTGGATTGGAGCCAAACTCCAACTTGTAGCCAGTTTCTCAAAACAGAAATTAGCATTAGGTAGCATTTGGCCACGTTTGCTTTCGTCATCAAAATGATGCAGCTGCCGGTGATAAATATATGCTCCACTACGGTTACCAGCACCGTTATAGAGTGCGTTAAACATTGTTTAGGTTCTCCAAGAAAAGAACCACAGGCGCCAGATGCGAACGCGTCTTTTGACTAAGCCAGAAGTTCATCAGAGACACGTCAGGGCAAAAGGTGCCCATGTCCGGCCTGTTCGATGTCTCGAGTACATATTTTGAACAGAACGGTGCGTAAGGTGGGGTGTCCATGGCCTGGCGGGCTGCCGCACTGTTGACTTTCTGGAAAGGTGTTGATTTGATAATGTAAGTTTAAAACTGCAATTTTCATGTGTATCATGCTACACCATCTTACTGCTGGCACTCTTCCATGACTTCCTAGCAACCCACTAACATCCACTACCAACCATCAATATTTGATATCGAATGTGCTCAAAATATTTGGTCATGCCCAAATCAAAGCCCGCGTGTGCGTGATAAGAGAATTTGTCTGTACAAAATAGCATTTGACTGTGAATAGCTGGCAGGTAACTTTGACTATTGATATTAACTCTTTATCACCAATGTCGGTGTAGTCGAAGTGTAAAAATGCCCTTTACTATCCAATGTTTTATTTAGCTCAGTCGAGGCTTACTTGACAGAGGGCGTCTGAAAGCAAATGCGAACCATGAATGTCAGCAACGATATCACAAAATCACCACATTCTCCTCCACCTACCAGTTAACATCGCTTGACAACAGAAACACTCGAACACTCCTACTTGCGCTTTGACCCTGTGTCGCGATTAGCGATGGAGGGCTCCGGTAACAGAGTGCATTACGCAGCCACTCGGGCGTTACCCACACTATACACGTTCATAGCCGCGCAATGACCATTTACAGATCATTTACAAGACGTGGTCCGGAGGCGCTCAGGCGCGCTTGTTTTAAGAGAGGAGCGTCGCAATGGCCTCGCCGGGACAGACTCGGACAGGGACGCCTTGTTCTTTAAAGAGCTGTGTCTGTATCTGAAGGCACTGATGGCGGTCATGGAGGTGGTACGGAAAGCATCTTCATCATGTGGTCGGGCACCGAGGGGGAGCAGTAGGCGGAACATTCAGCGCAATTGGCAGCTCTGAAAGTGAGGTGTCTCCAGGGACAGTTGAATGATGCTCGGCCGGACAGGCGTCCTGGCGAGGGGTTCAGTACCTGAGCGAGACAGCGGCTTTACGACCGTCATGTACCGACCGCTTGTACCGTCATGTACCGACCGACCGACCGCTTGTACCGTCATGTACCGACCGACCGACCGCTTGGCCACTACGAGGAAGCGATTTAGTTTCCCGTCATGCTCAGCTTTCGTCAGTGCCACACACGGTGACATTGTCCATATACGCGAACGTGTCCTGGAGTCGCTCGTCTTTAAGGATGGCGTTGATCGTCCTTTGGAAGGCAACCGCCCCATTGGTGACCCTAAAGGGAACCCTATCGAACTGATAAAGCCTAGCGCCAGTCTCAGATGCTGTGTAGAGGTTCTCTTTATCCTTGACAGGTATCTGATGATAGGCGCTGCGGAGGTCCAGAGCGCTGTTCACTTTGTAGCGAGCTACCTTTCCCACCTGCTCGTCTATGTTAGGGAGAGGATAGACATCCAACATAGTGAAACGATTCACTGTCTGAGAGTAGTCAGCGTACGTTTCTTATGATTCCCCCTGGCTGTGACAACTACCTGGGCCTTCCATAGGGAATCGCTCGGTCAATGATCGCCTCTGCCAAGAGTTTTTTCTGTCTCGGTTTCGATGAACTGAGCGTCAGATTCGGCATACCGTCTGGATTTCACAGCCACAGGTTCACAGTCTGGGGACGGGTGCCAAAACAAGGTTGATGGAGCTACCCTCACAGCAGTCAGCCCACACACTGTGAGAGATGACCTAGGTTCCCCAAATGGGTTTTTGCTTCAGCATGCTGAACGAGAACGTCGCGACCCACGATCGCATCAGCGCACAAGTTATGAAGAACTGTCAGTCGCACGTCAGTGCACCAATACTCAGAGAGCACGGTATCCGTGATACAGTATCCCTGGACTGCAGAATGTGGTGAGGTAGAAGCCATCGAAGCCTGCCCGTCAGATGGGAACATCTGCCAGCCGAGGGAAGCGGCGACGTCATAGCTCACGAAGTTCTGAGAACTACCTGTGGCTACTAGGGCGTTGACGGGATGTCCATTCACCTCAGCAGACACTACAGCCTTTGAGAGGCCACCTGGCGAGGTAGTCGAAGTAGCTGCCAGCACGGGAGCAGCAGCTGAGGTGCTCCTGCCTGAGCCACGGTTTGAAGATCTACGCACTTTCGAGAAATGGCCAAGTTTACCACACGCATTACATTTAGCATCCTTTGCAGGACATTTCGTTCTAGGGTGCCTCAGGTATCCACAGAAGTAACATCTGGTTGCAGTAGCTGGGGCAGCGGGTGTAGCCGCTGCGGAAGGCAGTGTGGGCGACAGACCATCCGCCGGATAATCCGCGACAGCGCCAGGAGTCGACACAGCAGCAGCGTTGACTGGCCGAGACGGACGAGCGTAAGGGTCTGGGTGTTTTTATGCAGCTCCCAGTGATCGCGTCTGCTCAAACGCTGCCCGCGGCTCAACACTTTTGTTCTCTAGTAGGCGTTGGCGAAAAGAAGACGACAGGAGACCATTGATGGACGAATTACGTATTTGTTGGTCTCGGTTCTGCTCAGCAGCTACAGCTTGAAAGTCCCAGTCCTTGCTCAAGCGTTTTAGACTGGGCAGGTACTGGTCGAAAAGGCTCTTTTGGTTCCTGCTTTCGGGTAGCACGCAAGTGCCTCGCAAATATACCACTCTTTGGTTTGACGTACAGCGACTGCAGAGTGGCGATGGCTTCTTCATATGAGGCACAGTCACCTATGTTTTCATAGACCACAGAGGATAAATAATTGAAGAGGGTATTCAGTTTTTTTGGCTGAAAGATTTCAACTTCCCTCAGGAAGTCTGTCAATGTCCTATACCAGTGGCGTCATTGCGGACAGCGCACTAAGCGAATTCATCTGGTATTTTATATTGTTTAGTATGTGAAGTAAATCCCGGCTGAAAAATCTGTGAAAAGCATTGATCTTAGCGACGTTGGAAAAGCACTGTGTCACCACTGACCTGTGACATCAGTACTGATATAAAATAGTCTGTAGTATGTTTCTGTTACTTGCTAAGGGCTATTCTGATTAAAGGTACTATATTTGGCAGCATCTTATAACTCAACTTGCTCATACAGCGAAATGTCAACGTTTCAACATGTGCTCTGCACACGCTCACGCTTCGAGCGTTGGCGAGTACAGACCAATACAAGGCTTTGAGTTTTGTCTAGCTGGGATGGTCTGCTGCAATGTGGTCTGGTCTGTTGAATTCTGTTTCCGCGTTTGCGATTTTGTCACAAATTGACTCGCAAAAGTACACCATATACGCCATCCAGGAACTAGGCAAGAAATCGTTGCAACAGAAATGAGAAATCACAAGTGTACAACCATAAAAAGATGCTCAGTTGACGACACTAAATGCAAGAAGTCAGACAGCCCAGGTAAGAAGTTCAAAAGGTCGTACAAGTCTGAAACTTAGGGAGCGCTGACCTCAACTAAATCATAAATATTCCCTTGGAAGAAAACCATGACTCCTGGATGGCTCCTTTGACTGGTACCGTCACCACCATTGTAACTACGATGACACGAAAAATACGGATCCATAACCAGTGGAGGTATATCTCTGGCTTTCAAGCACTTTGCCACCACGCAATATATCACAGGAAAATAGCAAAGTATTTGCCAACGACACCCACTACCGACCCCGCCCCCCCTCTTGTACGCACGCGACCCGTACAGACGAGTTGACTTCTCCAAGATGGCGGCGGTTTTCACGTACTGGTGCTCTATCTCGTGCTTGAAATATGTGATTCATAACATGCCTACAGTAACTGTGATTCACACACTGAAGTACTTCGTCTGACTAAAACATGTCGTGATAGCTTGTTGCTCAGTGTAGCTCTAAACTATCTATGAGATGACATAACATTCAGTAAGAAGGCATTCAGTAGGTACTCAGTATTTAGCATTCAGTACTTCTTTATCAAGTTACATAAGCCGCTCAGTGTCCTGACACATCCAGTCGTGTTGCATTGCGGCTACGTATGCCAATATGCCAGGCTCGTTTTATGGCAGAGTTGGTTTTAAGTGTTCCAGAAACCTAAAAAAAAGTAAATAATTCAAGGTCATTTTTCCGCCGGTGATGACACCAGCAGTGAAGAAAATGTACAGGTGAAAACGTGCACAGATGTGGCCTGACAAGCTATTGTGAGGCACTGGGCAACAGCACAAGATCCTTCAGATTCCTTGGGAAGAATCCAAGACCAATGTGGAGGACCCTAAAGCGATCAAGAGCGCTCCGGCCGACATATATGCTGGACCCGGTCATCAGTGCGGGCCCCCAAGAACATGAGCAAGCCCATTATGGAAGGCACCTTAGGGGTCAAGAGCACACCGGCCGGCTGGCTCATGGAGGAGCCATCCGGCCAATACCAAGACCTCAAGAGCACGCCGGCCGGCTGGCATTGAGGGGACCTTGACAACAGCGTGGAACCATCCGACCAATGCCAGGACCTCAAGGGCAACGTGGAGGTCCCTTAGCGATCCCGCATAGCACGGTAAGTCGACATATATCTTCCAACAACACTGTAGGACATTTGGACAGCGTAATAACCCCGAAATCACATCCAGACGCCACGCTGTAACAGAAAGGTATCAATAATTTTTTTTTTGTCTGCTTATGTCCCGTCAATTTTAAATGTGGGCTTCTTGGTCGCCTGAGCACCTTAAGATGTCCAGCAGTTTCGTGCTAAAAGCTGCGTCCGTTCAGCCGGTTATGGACCCCTTCCCCTTCGAGGCCCAACGGAACCATGGTACGATACCTGCCCGCTTCAGACGCGCCATTGGCAGGAATGTGGGCGTGCACTGCGTGTGTCGCTAGACAACATAGACAACATGACAGCATGAACAATATGTCACTGCCACACCGACGCGCCGGCTCTCCTTACAACCGACACGCAACAGTCGACGGCGGATCGCCGCCTGGGACAGAGTGGAGGAGCGCTCGCACAAGGAACGCACGGATCCCAGCACGGCTGGCTGATACGTATGTCCTCGCAGGCAACGCACGCCGGCAGTTGCAGGCGCCAGCTGCACGTGAGGTTTTGTGGAAGGATGTGGGTGGGTGTGGAGGTCTTTTGCCAACCTTTGCTGTGGGCTTAACGAGCGACTTCTTCGATCTCATCGAGGGCAATTTCACCAACGCCGCGTTCTCCTCCTTCCAAGCCGCAAACCTGAAGCAATGCGCCGCTCGCTGCGGCCGTCTCCAGCCCGAGTACTGCGACGGCTTCCGGTACGGGCCGGGGGGTCTGTGCGAGCTGCTGGTGGACCCGCACCACTGTCTGCTCACCGACACACTGCTGCCGGAGCTGGAGCAACGCAGCTACTCCCGGCGGGCAGTCACTCGGGTCACGACCTTCTGCGCCTCCGGCTGGATTGCATTCAACGGCAGCTGCTACTTCAGAAACTCGGAGCTTTTAAAACGTGGAAAATACAACAAGGGCTGCAGGAGAGCAGGCCAGTGCTCACAAGTCGTGTCGGTCAACGACGAGCTGGAGATGACTTTCCTATTGCATCACTCGAGTCGTCCTGACGCTGCCGAATGGCTGGGGGCGACAGACGAACCGCCTTGGACCAACCCCGATAACACACCATTTGGAAGCTCGCTACCCAAAGTAGCGGGTAGCAGTGACGGCCCTTGCCTGCATACGAAACAACAGGAAACAAACGAAATCGTCTCCCGCACGTGTGTTGGCTTGATACGGGCGGTGTGTGAGTCTCGCCAGCCACGAGGTCTGCTGCGGGGCTGTCCCCACAACTGGCTGGACGTCGACGCCCACTGCTACCTGTTCGTGTCCCAGCCGCTGCCCTTCCACCAGGCGGACCAGCACTGCGGCCAGCTGGCTCACGGCGCCAGGCTGGGCCATCCAAAGGAGCCCGGTATGGACGCCATTCTGGCCGCCTATGCCGCACAGGCTGGCACCATCTTCAACTTCTGGGTGGGCGTCCATGACGAGGTCATTGACGGCAGCTGGCAGTCCCTGGACGGAACACCCTGGCATCTGACATGGAACCCAAATGGAGTGCATCTTGAGCCGAATACTGAAGCCAACTGTGTCAAGATAAAGGCATCTAAGGCTTTAGCTGGCATCGAGATATGTGGCGAACCGTTGCCTTTCGTCTGCTGGGTCGCCAAGTCCACTTCTTGAAAACTTCCCAAAAATGGCTATTCGACGATATGCATAGGTGTTTCAATTTTGTTCTCCTTCTGTCACCCATGATGCAACAGACATGTCTCACGCACAGCCCAGTGACAATAGACAAGTTTGTTAGCAAATGAGAATTGAAGGTAATCACATTGCGGTGAGTACACCTAACGGTGAAAGAACAGACGAGAAGAAAGGAAAAGGGGCTAGCCTGCGTTAATGTTTAACTTGTTTTAGTGAGAGTCCTCGATGGACACTCTATAGAGAACAACAATGAATAAGGGGAACGAAGAGCCACACAATTATGCCGCAGTAGGCTAATTTTTTGTGAATAAGGAGCTTTCTTCCTGCAATGATTTTAATAGTCATGCATACACCTGGCTGCAGCGGGCTGAGAACTGAATATGTTTATCCACGGTCGACCAGAGGCATAGGACTCCATTTTCTCGCCCAGGATATTTATATCCGTTTTAACATCCAAGTTCTGGTGAGATGAGGCTGTTCTATAACGCCGCCCTAAAATTGTTCTTTACGTTGAGAGATAAGAAGATTCGCACGAAACCAATATGTAAGATTGCTTTTAGGGAGTTATTTCTACTGCCGATGGCTGCCGCTCAGGAGTGCAGGCATGGACTATGGGTAATTAATTATGTTATTGGACGTTTTCAGACACAAATGAAATGACCCATGCTGGGGATTCGCTGCTGACTTATGGTTCGCTCCCAATATTGATGTTGAGGCTGCTCATAGACACGTTTGCATATTTTGTATTCACCGATTTGCTCGCCGCCGGTGTTCACGACCCTCAGGGAACATCACGAACATACGACAGGAGCCAGCGAGCGTCTTGCGCGCGAAAGTCATCAGTCATCGGTCATCAGTCATCAGTCAGATCGACCGAAGCCTAACCAGCTCTGTCTGATTTAGTCGAACATTTGCTTTAAATAAAGAATACCAAAATCAATTTGATTTCAATAATTCTGATTTGGTTTTTCACATGCATTGCGTTTAACATGTGGGGCGACGCAGAGAGGGTGGAAACGCATGATCGGAGGACGGCCCGCTGGCCCCGGTCCAGGTCACGGAGGGCAGCGTGATCGGACGACACCCGCTGACCCCGGTCCAGGTCACGGAGGGCCAGCGTGATCGGACGACACCCGCTGACCCCGGTCCAGGTCACAGAGGGCAGCGTGATCGGACGACACCCGCTGACCCCGGTCCAGGTCACGGAGGGCAGCGTGATCGGACGACCACGCTGACCCCGGTCCAGGTCACGGAGGGCAGCGTCTGAGGGGCCAGCGTCGCGCCGCAGTGGGAACGTGGACGGGGAGAGCTGTGCTACACCCCGACTCTCTACAGGGGCTCCACGTATCGGATTTTCCCGCTACGCCGCGGTCCGTGCCTCCACTCGAACCGCATGGGCTGGCGGTTAGACCTACCTTGGCGGTCTGCAGGCTTGCGGCCGAGACGGCGCAGAGAGCAGGACACCAGAAGACAGCAGAACAACGCTGCTGCTGCCTGACAGCTGGTGTTGCTGCCGGTGTTCATTTACGATCGGGTGTGAGGTATACGTCATTGAGTTAGAAGTGTTCACTCAGTACCTGTCTTTTCAGGGTGCTGCTGACGATATGTGTCAGCGTCGAAGCTCTGAGGTTGTCACATACCTCTGCCATTTCCATTGGCTATCGTGAGTTTCCAGCCCAATCTTATGCAACTGCGTGGGACGAATTTTGATGCATCCTGGGAAATGTGGCATGCATAGTATGTCAGTACCAAGTAACTAGCTATACAGATATCTTAAAAGAGAGACAGCTCTTTAAGGGACCGAGAGCTAAAGTCCTGATGTCAAAGTGAGTAGCTTTCATACGCAAAGGTGTGCAAGACACTTTCTTTTCATAATACAGGCTGCAGGCCTAGGGTGTAAAGCGTGCTCAACCTGTTCTCTGATCAATGTACCTATTCACTTTGCTTGTTTTATGTAACGGGCTGCTACTTACGGCCTGTTACGTGCATCTAAGATCAGACTCTATCGATACTTTTCATCAATGAGCTCAGCTCTGCGGAGTTGTCCGACTCACTGTGATTCACTTTGGAGGTATTGTTCGTCACCATTGTCGTGCTAATAAATTGTGGTGATCCTTATCCAGTTGTCTTGCAAGTCGAAGACAAAAACTGCATGCCGTGCTTGCAAAACAAGCGATCTAACAGACAATTAACGTGTAGCAGACAGCTGATTTGTTTAAGTGTTCCCTCAGAAGCAACGCACTACGATGGCTTATGGTGCGCCAGTTCTGACAACGTGTGTACGAAACATTTCTCAGGTGTGTTTTTCACTTTGCGCCTTTCAATCTTGCCCCAACGTGTTGAGTAAAACCGGATTTTACTAGTGACTTATGTTGATGTATCAAAACACACATGAATGCAGGCCATACGCATTGGACACATTGGACATTGGACACAGTCATTCGACATGATATTCATGACTGAAAGGGTGGGTCCCATCGTGCAGTCTATACAACAAAATTGCTTGAAAATGTGACAGCATCACAGTGTGGGAGTTACGCCAATTCAAAATGCATACGAACTACATGTGTTAGGGGTGCGCATGGGTTCAACACTAGAGGCGGCCGCAAACACAATCATTCGCCAGGCAGAAAAGAGAGGAGGCACTGTGGCACGCACCCCACCCCCTGGTCACCGAGGAATGATGCCAAAAACGACGCCTCCGTTATAGCATGTGGTATCGTGACTCAAAAAATTTAGCAGAGGGAGATTGGTACTATTACTCCCAGTGCTCCAACATGTCATCCCTGTAATATACAACAGAATTGTTGGCAGAACAAAACTACAGTGTCTGCTTGTGATTGTAGCGGAGAATAAGCGTTGATAAAATATGGTGACCTGTTCATGAGATGCCGTCGGTAAATACTCTTCGACACCAGCCACAGGACTGGAAGTGACTGTGATAGCTGAGGGACTCACGCCAGAAGATCGGACACCCTTGCAAGCACCAGTGCCTCTTTGAAATAGCGCAGGCAAAGCTATGCAACACAAGTATGAAGTGTCTTTATAAAGGCGATACCTGTGTAATTTCAAGTGAATGCACTAGGGACCACTGGCATCCTTTTCTCACAGACTACTGTGATCTTGAATACACTCAGCGTGGAAATAGTTTGTTATAAAAACGTGTCCGGAATAATAGCGAGGCATGGTCGTAATCTGGTGAAGATGTGTACACCAGCGGCGAGCGAAAACTTTTGGGCCTCAATTTGGCATCTTGTCACGTTTTCCAACCCAACTCTATGACTTGGCATCTACAATTCACATTAGCCAATACCTGCCTGGGATTTAGGCGAAAAACAAAAGGCTTCAATCAGATGCACGCCATAGTGTATAAGCCATTTTCAGTTCATGTGGGATAGTTAGTTCTTTATCAGCGTTACAAAGTCATAGCAGGCCAGTCAATGCTGCCGCACCAAATAACAAAAATGCGACCCGATTGTGTTCTCTTGTCAGAAGTCAGTGTTAAAATGGCGATGTTAAAGACGATACCATTGGCCAATAAATGGTATCATACATTTATACGAGTGTGACTACGCGTGAGAAAGAAATTTTACATATAGCAACATCCACAAAAAAAAAACATGCAAAACGAATACAACAAAGAAATTTGTGTCTCATGTAAAACAATGTTAGATTCGTAGCCCGCCGTCTGTAGTCTACAAACATCGCGCAGCATAAAGTTGTCCTCATAAGGCTGGTGAATCAGTCGCGTCAACACCATGTTCAGGCTCGTAGTCGCGTCAACACCATTGCAGGCATCAGCTCGCTGCCATACGTGGCCTTGTATTGCGTCTGGGTGGGTTGAAATGTCGCGCAGCATAAGCGTCCTCGTAAGGCCGGTGAATCAGTCGCGTCAAACACCATGTTCAGGCTCGTAGTCGCGTCAACACCATTGCAGGTATCAGCGCTGCTATATCATTATACCTTATGGCCTTATATTACTTAGCTTACCTTATATCTACTTGTATTACGTGACCTTATATTACGTCTGGGTGTGTATAGATGCAATCGTGACGGTAAGTAAGCCACACACACGAATGTGATTTGTTTTGATGAACACTGGCAGGGAAGGGGTAGATCGTGACAAGGTAATC
>NW_023596448.1:11507281-11554943 GCF_011947565.3 Pollicipes pollicipes | reverse complement strand
GAAGCTGCTTGTGAAACAAAACGCTCTTTTTTAACGGGATCGGCCCCGGTTCATGGAGTGCTGATGGTGTTAAACATCCCACGCCGTCATGAACAACCATTTGAAACAACAAAAAAAACGCAGCATATCACGTGGATTGCTGGGGATAGAAAGACGCCCTGTAGGATTCTGCTTAAATGCACTAAAATTTGCAAGGTGGATGTTTTATGTAAATTTCAGCTCTTAAATAGTTTAACATTAAGCTTTCCATTATTTTGTCGCATTCTCCATTTTGTTCTGTTTGCACGTGCAGCTTATGCTTCCTTGCCAGAGATCCTTAGTTACTGCTTATTTACTGCATTGCCTCTGCTACGCACTGTTGATATTGCACGCTTCCATGCGCGGACGCTAGACATGTAGTGCTTCAAAATCTCATCAGCCGAAAGTGCCATGGAGACCGAAATGTCTTCACGGAGGCCCGTAGGGGACCAAATTCAGTAAAAACGCAATCCATCATTAATGCGAGATTTACTGATAGGCGGAAAATACGAAAGGACTCGCAGTTGCGAAATGAGTTCGAAAATGAGATCTCGATATCGGCGCTCGACATCATCCAAGTTGTCATTTTCCGACAAAAAAACCTTGACTTTGGACACACACACTGTGATTGTGACCGAGCGGCGTTCACAGGCAGCCAGTGACGGTGAAGATGGACGCCAAGAACCTGGCCGATGAGATCGACAATGCCCTGAACTCCACCTACCTGCACCTGTACAACAGCGGCGACTCCAGCGCCGTACAGGTGAGCGTCCTGAACTCCACCTACCTGCACCTGTACAACAGCGGCGACTCCAGCGCCGTGCAGGTGAGCGTCCTGAACTCCACCTACCTGCACCTGTACAACAGCGGCGACTCCAGCGCCGTGCAGGTGAGCGTCCTGAACTCCACCTACCTGCACCTGTACAACAGCGGCGACTCCAGCGCCGTGCAGGTGAGCGTCCTGAACTCCACCTACCTGCACCTTTACAACAGCGGCGACTCCAGCGCCGTGCAGGTGAGCGCCGCGCTCAGGGGTCGAGGGTCAGGGTTTCGGATGGGGTGGTTCAGTGGGTCAGGCGGCTCAGACGGAATCATCTGGATCAGACGGATCAGATGGATCAGACTAAAGGGGGGCTCAGCGGATAGATGGCTCAGATGATGCGCACGGGTTGGGCCGGGCCACTTTCTTTCTGAAAGTGCCTGACGCGTGCGCTCTGGTATAACATCTCTTCCCTAAGAGGCACGTTAGCACATGATTGGTAGGTCTCACTGGGCGAAGCTGATTCTAGCACATATGCTTCCAACGCCAAATAACAGTTTGCTGATGAATCGCAGGCTGTGTGTAGCAAAAAGCAAAAACGCTACCATCTCGAGATTCCGGAAGTAAACGTTTGGCGGAGAGGTGATCGATGTAAACAAGCATAACTTTTTATATGAACGATTGGCTGAGCTGGTCTAGGCCGTGGACCATTCTTGGCGGTGTGAGTCGTCACCAACCTGCGGCAATTTTGCTATTTTTCCAATTCCTGTAACCAAACCGCGGCCTTATTCGTTTACGTTAGGTGAACTGAAATGAGTTTTCTCAGAGGTTAATAGCGTGTAGCTACGGATGTCGCAGCGCCATTCGCTCACCTCCAGCTTCAGGCCCATACGTGCTTGAGTCCCTCGGTCATCCGCCGGGTGACTAGGTGCGCAGGCTGTTAGATATGATGCATGGGCTATGCCGAAAAGTCACGTTGCTTCAGGCTGTGCTTGGAAGTACCACCGAGAACGAGCCCAAACACCCAAGCTTGCATTATCATGTAGCAGTGTGTGTGGGGAGATGGCCTAGAATTTCGAGCAAGAGCACAACTCAGCCAACATACAGCTGGTGGCGGCCCTCCGCTGCGCTGCGTCTGTGGAGGACCTGCACGACTGGCAGCCGTCCTCGTGCGGAGCCCAGCGGCCATGTTGCCGCCCAGCGCCAGTATCGCGTGATCCACAGGCCCCACCCCACACCCGACAACGCAATCCAGGCGCGAATTCCACCCGCACCCCCATGACAAGAATCGTCTCCCGTGTTGCCACGTGCCACACTCGCCGACCCCGCGGGCGCCGACGCCGACGCGCCGGGCGCCTCGGCCGACGTCCCCGTGTCCGACGCCCACGCCCCCCTGGGGCCGACGCCGACGTCCCCGTGCGCCGACGCCCACGTCCCTGGGGCCGACTCCGCCACCCCGGGCGCCTCGGCCGACGTCCCCGGGGGCCGACGCCGACGTCCCCGTGCGCCGACGCCCACGCCCCCTGGGGCCGACGCCCACGTCCCCGTGCGCCGACGCCCACGTCCCCTGGGGCCGACTCCGCCACCCCGGGCGCCTCGGCCGACGTCCCCGGGTGGCTCGGCCGCGGGTGGCAAGCTTCGGCGAGCGGCGCGTCGGTGGCGGCCGAGCGAGTGGACGCTTCACTACCGCTCGTGTCTCGCGCCCGCTGAAACGTTGGCCGTGGGGCCGAGTTGTCGGAGCGGTAAACGGGCGAAGCGACGGACGCGGCGCGGCGGCCCCTCCCGGCGTCGCCTGCACTGGTGCACGAATTGGAAGAGGGGGCTGGGTAGGACGTGTTCCTGGACGTGTCGTGTGAGCTGAGCGTTAGCGCCATGATGGTGAGCCATGGACAGCATTGACTTCAAAGGAGCCGGTCCGGCACGCCCGGTTGCCAGGCTCGCCCGCTCGCCCCGGTGACCCCGCCGGGCGGCGGCGCCGCTCGATGCCGCTGTGGTGGCTGACGCGCCCGACGGGACACAGGGAAGGAGGGGGCGGGTGGGGTGGGCTGAGCGGCAACTGGGCGTACGTGCTGCAGTCTGTGTTGCTTTCCTGATCTAGCACACCTCTTACGTGACGTCTTTTTTGTCCCGTTCTTTCACCTTTGCCGGATTGAAGGGAGGTAGAGCGGCATCGGCCGACCACAATTTTGATATTCAGTTTGCATATCACATCTCGTAAGTTAGTCATCATTGTCCCCAATTCGCTTTCGGCCTATTTGTAAACTGGCCTGTACCAGCCGAACCTTGCGCGAAGAGCACGCCTCAGCCACCCGTCGAGCGCGTCAGGAGCCACGCGCAGCACCGCTCTGACCGGGCGGCGGCCGCCGACCACCGGCAGGTGGGCCGCTGCGGCCAGACGGAGGAGCAGCTCTTCCAGAACGTGATGGCCGCGGTGGAGACGCTGAAACAGAAGTTCCCCGGCGGCCTGAAGAACGTCCGCTGCCTGCACCTCAAGCTGGACAAGTCGGTGGCCCTGCCCATCTTCGTCAGCACTGGTGAGCACGGTGGGGTGCGCGGGCTCGGGCGCGGGCCGCGCGTGGCTGTGATGTTGGTGTCTTGTTGCGTTTTGAGAGATGTGATATACTTGACGTGATGACGTCACGTGATTGTCACGTCAGCCAGGTGGCCGGCGCTGCATCCAGTAGGGAAGCCTTTTCCAATGTTCTGACATATTTCACACTCTTGGTATATGCTGGTGTAATTTTGAGCGCCCATTCGGCTAGCGAAATTTCTCAACGAAAATTTGCACACGTTGAATCATTTAAAGTTCTCCGGTTCAGGCATCGTCAGTTTAAGGCGCCTATCGCGGCCACATATCACGCTGGTTGCCCAGAATTCGCCTTTTGTCAGTCGGATTTGCTTTTGACACAGGAATTAGATGTACGCTCCAACAATTTCTTTGCCATTCGTCGCCGGGCCATATTGAACCATTACACCGCCATTCATTAGATTCAGACCTGGCATTTCGGTAAGAGTTTAAAGAGTAACGTAGACGCTCATTAGAGCAAGAAGCGGTATAGAAGGAGCTCGCTCATATTTAAAGGGTTTATGTTAGCGCTTTATCGCAGTATGCGTTAGTTGCTTTTTACGTGCATGTACCGAACCACATGGCGTGTTCATTTAGTGATGCGATCTTCAATTACGTATCGTAGGTCCTGCCCAAAATTGGGATGGGTGTCGTGTCTGTCTTCTCTCGGCGTGGCCGAGATGGGCCTAAACCCCCCCTCGCTGTGGTAGCTGTATCACGCTACGTTGGCTGCCGCTGTGAGCAGGGATGCTCATTTTTCGGCGGAGGAATTCTTGGTAGTTTTTCGCTGTTCGGTGCCCATGGTAGAAGTGTATACATTTTGTTTAGCTACCATTGCTGCTATTGTCGGCTAACGTGCCCACTTTTCAGTGAAGGAATTCGATGGTTTTTAAAATCGAAAGTGCATGTTTAAAACGTTGAACACGGTTGGCATACATAAGAGAGACCACTTAAACGCCCATTTTACGGAATCGTGACCTTAGCTGATTGGTGACAGCCAGTGCAAGCCACGGCCTGACGTGGCTCGGACGTACATCGGCTGTGATGGCGGTCTTCATCGACCTCCGGCCGTCCTCCACCTCTGTCCAGTGCGGTCAGCAACGTCGGCCGCAGTGCCCGCGGACCGCCTGCACTGCGTGACCGCACGAGTCTCGGGCCGCACCGTCGTGAACAGGCCGCAAACCACACCGGACCGGGACTGTGCGCCGCGCAGATTGCCATTGCGGGCCATGTGTAGACATCTGGCTTGTACCTGCGCTTTCACGACTCACGACGAGAGATTGGTGGCTGGATTGTGAAAATCACTTGCTTACGTCACACCACCGTGTTTGCGTTTGTGAACATGGCGCTCACCGGGAGGGCTGCAGTTTATCGGGTCACGTGTCATTTACAGACACTCGCCCAGTTGGCGGGCGTGAGAAGTAGTTGACGCGCCCAATAAGGTTTTTTACCTCATAGCATGGTAACAAGAAATATCAGCTGCGTCACCATTTGCCATCGACGCGCCATAAAGCCCCGACTGCGGACAGGACTCGCCGGATTTGACGGCGGAAGCGGCCGCGTACTGCCCCCATACTTAAACGGCTCCTTTCAAGCCTCCATCCGCTCTTTACTGACGCCAGTAATGCATGCAGTTGTATAACTGTGGGCAAGGCTGCACCTAATGTATTTTCATTTCCGGTTTTAATGGTAGGGCATACATGTTTGCTGTGTTCAGCTTCGGCTGACAAAGACGTGTGCCGGTGACTGGCCCCGCATCAGTCACCTCCACTGGCCCCGCATCAGTCACCTCCACTGGCCCCGCATCAGTCACCTCCACTGGCCGCTGTATGTTCCTTTGACGTCATGCGATGTGTGATGCACGCTTCGCTGGCCGCAGTCCGGTCACTGCCCGGACCGTCTCGCGTGCCAGACCCGCGTCGCCGTCCACACCGCCCTCGAAACCGACAGCGCCCCGTGCGGAGCAGGCCCGACGCGGCGGCGACACTGCGGAGGGCCATGCAGCCAGCTGTCGGCTGACCTTTCGAGTGGCCTATTCTGGGCAGCTGGGTCCGACTCGAGGCCTGCGGGCACGGACTGAGCGGCGCCCAGGGCCCTGCCGACAGGGCATCGCCCGCGGTCGCGCCCGCCGACCGCATGGGGAGGGGGAGGGGGAGCGGCGTGCGATCGAACGACGCGTGCGGAGTCCTAGGGCAGCGGCGCACCGGGTGCGACCGGACGAGCGGTTGCATGGGAGATCCGTCCCTCTTTCCCCTATCTCGCTTCATCCTGCGTCCTCGCGACGCCCCGCCTGTCCGGGGCAGGCTGCATGCGTCAGCTACGAGTGGGCCGAGAGCCCCGTGGGAGGGGACCCCGACCGGGTACCCAACGCGCATGCGCGGGTTAAAGCCGGGTGGTTGGCCCCCAGGCGTTTGCGAGTCTGCTCCACCGTTAACTATTTTCGTTCGTCTCATAGCCCTGAAATGATCATTTCTGGTCGAAAGGGCTCTAATCCAAAAAACCAAGAGCGGTGGCGTGGTCTGCCCCCCCCCCCCCTCTCCTCCGTGCGATGGCTTGGGCGCCGCTCCGGAAGCGACGCGCGCTCCCCGGTGAGCGGGAGGAGGAGGTCCGCTGGCGCCACCGGCCGCCCACCTGGCGCGTGGGGCAGCAAGCAGGCGCGACGCGGTCGACCAGCGGTCGCTGTCGCGTCGGAAGTGTTGAAGAGTGCAGTGCTGACGTGGAAATGGGGCGTAGTGGATGTTGTTTTTAAGTCGGCAATGCGTGTTCATAAAGCGCTGTGGCATTGGCGTGTAAGAATTGAGGGGATTTTGCGAATGTTTCAGGAAGGGTGCGGTTATCAAGTGAAGTCATGTTTTTACAACGGAGGCTGCATGTTGGGATAACTTTTCTTTAACGGAGCGAATTTTCGGCTTCAGCTGTATGATCAGACCCCACCTTCGCACTCTCCGAGATGCTAATATAACTGCAACCTCTGATAGCATATGGATGTCTTAGCGTCCAGAAGGGTATTGCTTCTTATTCTGCTAGTGAAGTTTTACGGCGTTTGGTAAAAATGTACTGTAACACTGCACTGCGAACAAAAGGCAGTCCCAGTCCGTGCAATTAACGTCGGGAAACGTAATGTGTGTTGAATGCTAAACAGCTGCTCAGGTGGTCGAGCCGTGTCTAGTACTGATTTAAGATGGGGGGGGGGGGGGGGGGGGGGCGAACGACATCGTTTGAAGGAGAGAAAGGCAATCGTATTTACAGCACTGTTCGTTGCTATATGTAAGGATACTGAAGCACTAAATATGAGTCAGAAAGACTATCCTACAGTGCCGCTGGCCAGACTGGTGGTGAGCAGTCTCACTACCTTTTGTATGGAAGGGGAGCACTGCGCAAATGCCTCTGACGTGAGTTCCACACATTTCAAATTGCATGCGGCAACACAGGATGTCGCATTTTGGACTCGGACAGGTCATTACCGGCGTGTGCTTTGCTGCAATCCCTTGCACAAAGCGCACAGGAAGTGGCGGATGTCGCCTTTTCAGGTGCACTACGAACATAATTCTTCATTCTTCCTTGTGATACAATAGTGTTGGGTTTACTAAGGCTTGCACGATGCCTTATTTTTCATGCAAGGGGTTGTTTAATGATGCGTTATGCAAAGCGTGCCTTCCAGACGTGAATCGGCGCGGACTCATTCGTAATTGCACATGGGCATGGTGTCATAAACTGATATTTCACGATCACCTGCATGTTGATCGTCGACATCTCAACCCTCCGCTCAACACCCTAGCTTCCCAACGTCAGCGTCTCAACGCCAACGATAAACGCGTCGACGTCACCGCTGTCACGTCTTTCGTCCCACGGCCCACCAGGTGCAGTGCCTCCTGTAGCATGCAGATAGGAAGAGCACAGCACGAGGCGTCATCCCCAGAAATCAATAGAGTGAACGAGGCAAGGTGCGGGCGCACCTCGTGTTCTGTTCGTGGGCGAGCGTTTCACCCAGGGGCCGTATTTTGGCCGCCCGTTGCAGGGCTCGCTCTCGGTTTTGGTACCACCGAGACTGCAGGCCCAGCTGGCTTACAATAATTCAAGTGCGCGATGCGTACGCGTCCGGGGTGTGAGCCAAACATGGCCTTTGGTGAGCGTTAATGGAGGAGTCATCATAGCTATCGACACTAGTCGGGCGGGTTTGTATTGTTTCTGACCGCGCGTTTGCAACTAGCCAGTCTTTCCGTGTTGTCGAGCAATGGTATGAGTGGGGTGAACGCTTTTTATCATCGCGTTTCGCCTTAGAATTCTGGCGTGCTGTGATGTGGCCAGGAATTGGGAAAATACAAAATGCACTCGACAGTATGCAGCTACAAAGTTACGCGTGGCGTGTCCAACCTCAATGAAGCCATCAGCTGGCAACGAAATCCATACATGTGTGTTTTGCCGGCCTAATTGGCTAAACAACGGCAAGTTGACCCTTTCTTGAGTTGATTTGCGACAGAGCTGCGGCGCAGGGCGTGCGGAGCGCAGGCTTGGTGCCGCGCCATGCACTGCTGACGCGCCCTCTCCTTTGTCGCCCATGCGGCCTCAGCGTGGGTGCAGGAATTCAATTTTTGCTTCTCTGATATTTGGGAGCCTGTCGCCGAATGCAGCAAGCTGCTGTTTGGTTCCCTGGCTGATACCATGCTTGACTCGTAATCGGTGCTTCGTAGGCCCGTTACCGGTATGTCCTTGACATATTGGTTTGATGTAGTATCATTTAATTGCCATTTTTTTTGCGTAGCTTGACGAGGAACAGAATGAACATATCATTGACATGCGTGGCAGCCATGCCGTGGCTGTGTGACTCCTAAGATATACACCATTAGGATTTACAAGCCCATAAGCTCTGTTATGCCTCCAATCACCATTGCCCCCATTAGCTATGCGCCAGTACGTCGTTCATTAAAGGCCAGCGAGATCGGTGTTGTGTCGGCTGCCATAAATGGGCACCATTATTGGGACACGCGTTTTGCGATACCATCTTAGCCGGTCGAAGTAATTACTGCGGAATTCTTCCAGCCGTCAATAGCAGAACGCTCTTCGCAAAGCTTGCGCAAAACAGCCAGGGTGCACACCGCAGGCTACAAATCCCTCCCCCCCCCCACCCCACCTGTCGCTAATGCGAATACGTTTGCCACCGATGGGTCCCCGCTCTTGGCAGCGCGATTCAGAGTACGCATCCCACGTCACATCCTGCCCGTCACGCTAACATGCGGCGGGGTCCTCCTTATCCCAGTTAAATGACTCATTGCCACGGGTCCTCCTTATCCCTGTTAAATGACTCGCCACTTAGCAGCGATCGATTTCGACTGAATCGAATAAGCGTCCGGTGCCTGCGTCGCCTGTTCAGAAACTGGAGCCAGCCTGGCGTAGGAGCTGGTCTGCGCAGAAGCTGGGGCCGGCGTACCGTGGCCGCCTCACTTCAGCAGGGACGGCGTGCCGTGGCCGTCTCAGTTCAGCAGGGACGGCGTGCCGTGGCTGCCTCACTTCAGCAGGAACGGCGTGCCGTGGCCGCCTCAGTTCAGCAGGGCCGGCGTGCCGTGGCCGCCTCAGTTCAGTAGGGACGGCGTGCCGTGGCCGCCTCAGTTCAGCAGGAACGGCGTGCCGTGGCCGCCTCAGTTCAGCAGGAACGGCGTGCCGTGGCCGCCTCAGTTCAGCAGGAACGGCGTGCCGTGGCCGCCTCAGTTCAGCAGGGCCGGCGTGTCGTGGCCGCCTCAGTTCAGCAGGAACGGCGTGCCGTGGCCGCCTCAGTTCAGCAGGAACGGCGTGCCGTGGCCGCCTCAGTTCAGCAGGGCCGGCGTGTCGTGGCCGCCTCAGTTCAGCAGGGACGGCGTGCCGTGGCCGCCTCAGTTCAGCAGGGACGGCGTGCCGTGGCCGCCTCAGTTCGGCTCAGTTCAGCAGCTGTCTGGGAGGTGGCGCGACCGCAGCGTCGCCACAGTCGTCACCGCAGCTAGCGCCTGCGGTCTGGGTGCTAGCCGTGTCGCTAACGTGCCGCGCCGCGCCGGCAGTGTCGGCGAACGCGGTCCCGGTGCCGGCGGCGCGCCGTCAGCCGGGTAGCGGCCGGAGCCCGGTGGTCGGCGAGCTGAGCACTGTCCGCGCTCAGTCTGACGTCATCGTCAACCGCTTCGGCGACGTCGAGGTGGTCCAGAGGCGGCCTCTCAGCGACGGTTAGTGGTGGCGGCCAGTCCACATCGATTCTGGCAAATGTTGTCTTTTTGTGAGCCCCAGTATGTCCATTGTGTTCGTGTTTATCTGTCTTCCGTTGATGAGGTAGCGTATGACCTTTTTCGCTGTTACCTGCCATAAATCGCCGACAATTAGTGTTTCGTTGTCGACGGTAAAGTAGCAATCAGCACGAAGACCCACGAGTAATGGCATGCGTGCGTACGAGAAACGTGCGTTCTGTTTGTGTCCCTGGCCTAGTTGTAGCAATAACACAGCCTCATCGGATGCCCCTCTTCCTGTATATTAATGCTGCGCTTACTGTGCTCAGGAGTGCACAATGACGAACGCAGTCGACGTATCCTAGAACACCCATAAACAACTAATTGTGACCCCTTCGTATGTTTCGCTGTCTGGCATGTCATGTCTCCAGCAGTTATAAAGTTCATTTTGCGGCGCTGCGCTGCCCGGCGGCGCCCCTGTAGCGGCACTCGCGAGCGTTACGTCACTTACGATCGCTGCGTGCTCTACTGCAGATGAGGAGCTGACAGACGAGGAGGAGGAAAACTCCGCCGGCCGCCGCAGCCGCAAGCGAGCTAAGAAACAGCCACCGCCGGCCAAGAAGTCCCCGGCGCCGGCGGAGGCGGTGGCGCCGGCGGCCGAGCCTGACTCGTCGGACGAGGAGGATCTGGAGCTGGCGGCGCGGGAGCGACAGTTCCTCGATCAACTGGCCTCCGAGAAGGCGGGCGCCGCGCCCGGCCCGGCCGCGCTCCAGGGCGAGGCCGGCGGGAGGCCTGGCGGTGGTCAGAAGAGCCGCGCCGGCCACGCCAAGAAGGCATCAGGCGTTATGGCAAAGCAGGGCCAGGTGACTACCGACGCAAGGCGCGGGTTGCGCGAGAAAGGTGCGCGTGCACAGAAGACCGGTCCGGTCACAGCGAGAGCCCAGCGCGGCGGACATGCGAAGAAAGGAAAGTCTTTGACGCCAGTCAAGAACGAGAAAGTCTCTCCTGCCAAAATGTATTCAAAGAAAAAGATCAAGGGCATAGGAAAGATGAAAAAAGTAAAGTGACGTTGGAAATGGTGTAAAGGAAATGACCGCAAGCAGGCCTAAGCGCCCTGCGAGAAGCTGTACAGAGGACGTGTTGGGGCCGGCTTTTTTTGGTGACAATACACATCTCATCGCCAGAGAATTTTTCTGTTGTTTGCGAAAAGCCGACGATTCACATTAGGCAGCGCTGCACTTTTTGACGCTACATTGACAGATTTTGCAGACCGTATAGTGTATAGTGATCGTAAGCATAGCGATCGTCGTTCAGTTGAGCGCGGTGAGCTGGTCTCGGAGCGCGGCATTTCCGACCACCTCGTGCGATTTGGTACTGAAATGTTGACTGGGAGCTCTTGGTGTGCATTTTAAATGGAAGGAGTGGGTTATTCAAATGCGCGCACATTCTAGATATGAAATATCACGGTTCGCATGATACATACACTCACGTAGTATAACATGCTTACATTACGTCTTACCATTTATTACAAATCATGTTCGCTCACCTATACTTATCTTTCACGCACCGGTCTGCGCATCGGAGACGCTGCGTGTGCCAGCTATTGTGGCACCATCTTCAAACAGTACTGGAGCGGAGCAACTCCCTGTCGGCCGTCCCGGTACTGAGTGCAGCGAGCTCCTTGTGGTGAACGCCATCAGCCGATCGGGGTTATCGCGCCCCGTCCCTCATACGACGGGGTCACCCGGCGTGCCAAGCTGACGTGGACCCACTGGGCTCCAGCTGGGGCCCGGGAGGGGTGGGCTGTCAAGCTGCGGCGTGGCCTGCTCAGTTGGAAGCAGGTACCCCGCCGGCACTAAACCTTATGCCGATGAGCGGTCCGTGGCGGCATCACTGCAGTTTAGCCGCGGGGCTGAGAACGGCAGCAGGACCGGAGAAACGCTACATCGCGTGCTCTCAGAGGTGGGCGAGAAATGAGATTCTGAACGCTGTGATGTAATAAGACATCATTTGATGTCAACTTGGCTTTTAACTTATTTAGTTTTCGTATAGATAAGACAGCACTAATAGCCTTGTTCCTCGTAGAATAACCAGGAGAATAGAGAGATGGGTGAATTTGTATTTCGATTATGAGCCTTTATCAAAACAAATATCAATCATTAATTCGGTTGTTTACGATGATAAACGCGAAGACGGATATGTGTATTGCAATAAAAACAACCAAGATTTTTAGCTTACGAAAGAATTTAGTGCTGATATTCGTTTCAATAGACATGCAGCCGAAATACCAGTCCATCTATCTCGCCATTCTCCTGGCTATTCTACGAGGAGTGAGCGTTTTAGAACTGTCTTCTCTATATGCATAATGTTCCTCGCAAACGCACGTAACAACTTTCGTTATTTTTATTTTTATCTTATTTATTTTTTGTGCAATATACATGGCCGTCTTCGCGCCGGCCTCACACGCTGGTCTGCGCAAACGTTAGCGCTTTGGCGCCGAGCAGACGCAATTTGCTGGCCATTTTTAAATTGTTGAGTATTTTGGGAAATTTAGGATGCAATTTGTCTCCTGATGCGTTTTTTGGGCCCGATAGCAACGCAACAGGCCCGCCCAATAGCGCATGGTACAATGCAAGGCTGCAAAGACGCTGACCGAAGACTTTGTGCGTTGGTACAAGTAAAATGACCATCTCTTTGGGAGCGAACCACCCTGCCATCACAACTATAAGGCGTTGGATTGTAGCTCTGAAAGCCGTTCTAATTTTCCTGTCTCCCTGCCCGCTTCACTCCCGTTCGGCGTCAGTACGTATTAGATCGCACACTTGAACGGGGGAGGGGGAGGGGGGGGGGGGGTAGTAGCTGGGGTGGAAATGTGTTCGGCTTCCACTTCGGGGGTGCGGGTACAGTGTTTCCGACTTATGCCTAATCATCGCCAGAGGCCTTTTAACTGACATCCAATGGCCCGGCCCTGCAGACTGGAGGTCCTTAGAGCAACCCCTGGCCAGCTCCTCAGCCCTTCGAGCCCTCCAATCGGCCCTTTGGTCGTCGATCCCGAGGGGTCCCCTGGATCCCGAGGAACCGCAGGGACCATATGCGTCTTGTGCCTGCTCCACCCTGCCTGCGCCCGTATGTGAGATGACATCGTATCGACGATAGGCACAAATTAGTACCATTGAAAGTACCTACGAGATTCCTTATATCCAAAAGGCCAATTTCATTACGGCGCGGGATGCCAGCCAGACTTAACCAGATCACAGTGAATATCTCGCGCTTGCAATTAAGTAAGCGCAGCTGTCCGCCACACTTTACGCCGACTGGTCATGTCCAAACGCAAGGGTGAAAAGGAGCTTTTTCTGTCACCGATGGAATCTGCAACCGTCGAAATTGTCATCTGCGAGTAGCTAAATTGTGACCATCTTTCAGAAACCGCTGCAATATAACTAAATTTGATAAACTACGGAAAATAAAGACAAGTTAAGTACAATGCGGCATGACACATCAAACGCTTTTTTGTTTTGTTTCGGAAGCTCATTTGCAGTAAGTAAAGTATTATTTGCCGGCCATCAAATGCCTATGATGATTGAGACTAACTACTAAAATTATCAAATAAACGCACGCTTGACATAATCAGCCTAGAAGCGTGTAGTTTCCTATTCGGTTCGTGCGGGGGGAGGGAGGGGAAGTGTGCCTCCCAACCGGAGATGTAGTTTCATATGTTAAGTTATCATCTTTATCCATCGTTTTTCATAGATCATAATTTCTAACTGTGAAAAGAAATTGCGTCAAATCTGAGGGGAAAACGGTTTTAAGTGCATTTCGTAAGCAGGCTCGGCCATTTTTTCTTTCTGACCCTCCTCCCCCCTGCTTTCTCCCTAACCCCCGCGTAATTCGCAAAACTACATCCTTCGCTGTAGCCCTACATTTCAACATGGCTCTACAGGCACGACAAAACAATATCACTTTTGGTTTCGTGACGTCATCGCGTAATTGGCTGGAAGTGTTGGCAACCCTCGCTATCTTCGCATAATTATTGCTGGTACAGAGCTCGCACTTTCCAACATAATCCTAATTATTTAAAGCAAAACCCATGCAATATTATTATCAACAACTGCAAACGACGTTTTGAACACCTCTGGCACACTCATTTAGCTTTACATGCAATACGATCACAATTAAAATCGTTTTATCTCGCACCTGTCCACCAATCAGTACGCAAAGTCTGAGGCGCAACGTGCAATGTACGAGGCCTTCACCAGAGATGCTCGATCTCCCACCTCAAAGCCGCTGTTCCTCTCAGCAGCAGGAAGCTCCGGATGAATCCTTGATACATGTCGCTCCAACGTCCTCCATTTACTTCTGAAGCTACAGCTCAAGTATCCACAACCAACAACCTTAGATCGGCAGGGCTTTTCAACGCTGTTACCTTAAAAAAACAAAACTGATGATACTTGCCAGTCAGCTTCTCACGACATGAACACACCAACATCAGCCTGCAGCATTGTACTGAAGCCAATGCACCACCGCGTGGCGAGCACTCGAGCCCATCTGTCTCGAACGGCACGACGCTTTCAAACGCTGCGTAGCAAACTGACTGCGCTCATCCATAGGCGCGGGAACAGAGGGGAGGGTCAAGGGGGACGCTTGCCCTCCCCAAGTTTTGGACTGGGGGGCGTGCCCCCCCCCCCCCCTCCCCAAACTTTGATAAGGCTAGGGATCAGTTACTGCAGGAACGGATCGCTGTCAGGGCTGATCGTAAGGTTTTCACATAAGAAATGAGGTTATTGGTCTCGAAGGAATTGTTGGAAATAGACGAGCTGGTTGTGCTTTTCCTTCACAACAGTCAGCAATAAACACCTGCAAAGCCTGCATTTGGTTCTTTTCCGTCACGTATATTCCGTACTTTTGTGGATTGGAGCCAAACTCCAACTTGTAGCCAGTTTCTCAAAACAGATATTAGCATTAGGTAGCATTTGGCTACGTTTGCTTTCGTCGTCAAAATGATGCAGCTGCCGGTGATAAATAAATGCTCCACCACGGTTACCAGCACCGTTATAGAGTGCGTTAAACATTGTTTAGGTTCTTCAAGAAAAGAACCACAGGCGCCAGATGCGAACGCGTCTTTTGACTAAGCCAGAAGTTCATCAGAGATACGTCAAGGCAAAAGGTGCCCATGTCCGGCCTGTTCGATGTCTCGAGTACATATTTTGAACAGAACGGTGCGTAAGGTGGGGTGTCCATGGCCTGGCGGGCTGCCGTACTGTTGACTTTCTGGAAAGGTGTTGATTTGATAATGTAAGTTTACTGCAATTTTCATGTGTATCATACTACACCATCTTACTGCTGGCACTCTTCCATGACTTCCTAGCAACCCACTAACCTCCACTACCAACCATCAATATTTGATATCGAATGTGCTCAAAATATTTGGTCATGCCCAAAACAAAGCCCGCGTATGTGTGATAAGAGAATTTGTCTGTAAAAAATAGCATTTGACTGTGAATAGCTGGCAGGTAACTTTGCCTATTGATATTAGCTCTTTATCACCAATGTCGGTGTAGTCGAAGTGTAAAAATGCCCTTTACTATCCGATGTTTTATTTAGCTCAGTCGAGGCTTACTTGACAGAGGGCGTCTGAAAGCAAATGCGAACCATGAATGTCAGCAACGATATCACAAAATCACCACATTCTCCCCCACCTACCAGTTAACATCGCTCGACAACAGAAACGCTCGAACACGCCTACTTGCGCTTTGACCCTGTGTCGCGATTAGCGATGGAGGGCTCCGGTAACAGAGTGCATTACGCAGCCACTCGGGCGTTACCCACACTATACACGTTCATAGCCGCGCAATGACCATTTACAGATCATTTACATGACGTGGTCCGGAGGCGCTCAGGCGCGCTTGTTTTAAGAGAGGAGCGTCGCAATGGCCTCGCCGGAACAGACTCGGACAGGGACGCCTTGTTCTTTAAAGAGCTGTGTCTGTATCTGAAGGCACTGATGGCGGTCATGGAGGTGGTACGGAAAGCATCTTCATCATGTGGTCGGGCACCGAGGGGAGCAGTAGGCGGAACATTCAGCGCAATTGGCGGCTCTGAAAGTGAGGTGTCTCCAGGGACAGTTGAATGATGCTCGGCCGGACAGGCGTCCTGGCGAGGGGTTCAGTACCTGAGCGAGACAGTGGCTTTACGACCGTCATGTACCGACCGCTTGTACCGTCATGTACCGACCGACCGACCGCTTGTACCGTCATGTACCGACCGACCGACCGCTTGGCCACTACGAGGAAGCGATTTAGTTTCCCGTCATGCTCAGCTTTCGTCATGCCACACACGGTGACATTGTCCATATACGCGAACGTGTCCTGGAGTCGCTCGTCTTTAAGGATGGCGTTGATCGTCCTTTGGAAGGCAACCGCCCCATTGGTGACCCTAAAGGGAACCCTATCGAACTGATAAAGCCTAGCGCCAGTCTCAGATGCTGTGTAGAGGTTCTCTTTATCCTTGACAGGTATCTGATGATAAGCGCTGCGGAGGTCCAGAGCGCTGTTCACTTTGTAGCGAGCTACCTTTCCCACCTGCTCGTCTATGTTAGGGAGAGGATAGACATCCAACATAGTGAAACGATTCACTGTCTGAGAGTAGTCAGCGTACGTTTCTTATGATTCCCCCTGGCTGTGACAACTACCTGGGCCTTCCATAGGGAATCGCTCGGTCAATGATCGCCTCTGCCAACAGTTTTTTCTGTCTCGGTTTCGATGAACTGAGCGTCAGATTCGGCATACCGTCTGGATTTCACAGCCACAGGTTCACAGTCTGGGGACGGGTGCCAAAACAAGGTTGATGGAGCTACCCTCACAGCAGTCAGCCCACACACTGTGAGAGATGACCTAGGTTCCCCAAATGGGTTTTTGCTTCAGCATGCTGAACGAGAACGTCGCGACCCACGATCGCATCAGCGCACAAGTTATGAAGAACTGTCAGTCGCACGTCAGTGTACCAATACTCAGAGAGCACGGTATCCGTGATACAGTATCCCTGGACTGCAGAATGTGGTGACGTAGAAGCCATCGAAGCCTGCCCGTCAGATGGGAACATCTGCCAGCCGAGGGAAGCGGCGACGTCATAGCTTACGAAGTTCTGAGAACTACCTGTGGCTACTAGGGCGTTGACGGGATGTCCATTCACCTCAGCAGACACTACAGCCTTTGAGAGGCCACCTGGCGAGGTAGTCGAAGTAGCTGCCAGCACGGGAGCAGCAGCTGAGGTGCTCCTGCCTGAGCCACGGTTTGAAGATCTACGCACTTTCGAGAAATGGCCAAGTTTACCACACGCATTACATTTAGCATCCTTTGCAGGACATTTCGTTCTAGGGTGCCTCAGGTATCCACAGAAGTAACATCTGGTTGCAGTAGCTGGGGCAACGGATGTAGCCGCTGCGGAAGGCAGTGTGGGCGGCAGACCATCCGCCGGATAATCCGCGACAGCGCCAGGAGTCGACACAGCAGCAGCGTTGACTGGCCGAGACGGACGAGCGTAAGGGTCTGGGTGTTTTTATGCAGCTCCCAGTGATCGCGTCTGCTCAAACGCTGCCCGCGGCTCAACACTTTTGTTCTCTAGTAGGCGTTGGCGAAAAGAAGACGACAGGAGACCATTGATGGACGAATTACGTATTTGTTGGTCTCGGTTCTGCTCAGCAGCTACAGCTTGAAAGTCCCAGTCCTTGCTCAAGCGTTTTAGACTGGGCAGGTACTGGTCGAAAAGGCTCTTTTGGTTCCTGCTTTCGGGTAGCACGCAAGTGCCTCGCAAATATACCACTCTTTGGTTTGACGTACAGCGACTGCAGAGTGGCGATGGCTTCTTCATATGAGGCACAGTCACCTATGTTTTCATAGACCACAGAGGATAAATAATTGAAGAGGGTATTCAGTTTTTTTGGCTGAAAGATTTCAACTTCCCTCAGGAAGTCTGTCAATGTCCTATACCAGTGGCGTCATTGCGGACAGCGCACTAAACGAATTCATCTGGTATTTTATATTGTTTAGTATGTGAAGTAAATCCCGGCTGAAAAATCTGTGAAAAGCATTGATCTTAGCGACGTTGGAAAAGCACTGTGTCACCACTGATCTGTGACATCAGTACTGATATAAAATAGTCTGTAGTATGTTTCTGTTACTTGCTAAGGGCTATTCTGATTAAAGGTACTATATTTGGCAGCATCTTATAGCTCAACTTGCTCATACAGCGAAATGTCAACGTTTCAACATGTGCTCTGCACATGCTCACGCTTCGAGCGTTGGCGAGTACAGACCAATACAAGGCTTTGAGTTTTGTCTAGCTGGGATGGTCTGCTGCAATGTGGTCTGGTCTGTTGAATTCTGTTTCCGCGTTTGCGATTTTGTCACAAATTGACTCGCAAAAGTACACCATATACGCCATCCAGGAACTAGGCAAGAACTCCTTGCAACAGAAATGAGAAATCACAAGTGTACAACCATAACAAGATGCTCAGTTGACGACACTAAATGCAAGAAGTCAGACAGCCCAGGTAAGAAGTTCAAAAGGTCGTACAAGTCTGAAACTTGGGGAGCGCTGATCTCAACTAAATCATAAATATTCCCTTGGAAGAAAACCATGACTCCTGGATGGCTCCTTTGACTGGTACCGTCACCACCATTGTAACTACGATGACACGAAAAATACGGATCCATAACCAGTGGAGGTATATCTCTGGCTTTCAAGCACTTTGCCACCACGCAATATATCACAGGAAAATAGCAAAGTATTTGCCAACGACACCCACTACCGACCCCGCCCCCCCTCTTGTACGCACGCGACCCGTACAGACGAGTTGACTTCTCCAAGATGGCGGCGGTTTTCACGTACTGGTGCTCTATCTCGTGCTTGAAATATGTGATTCATAACATGCCTACAGTAACTGTGATTCACACACTGAAGCACTTCGTCTGACTAAAACATGTCGTGATAGCTTGTTGCTCAGTGTAGCTCTAAACTATCTATGAGATGATATAACATTCAGTAAGAAGGCATTCAGTAGGTACTCAGTATTTAGCATTCAGTACTTCTTTATCAAGTTACATAGGCCGCTCAGTGTCCTGACACATCCAGTCGTGTTGCATTGCGGCTACGTATGCCAATATGCCAGGCTCTTTTTATGGCAGAGTTGGTTTTAAGTGTTTCAGAAACCTAAAAAAGAAAGTAAATAATTCAAGGTCATTTTTCCGCCGGTGATGACAGCAGCAGTGAAGAAAATGTACAGGTGAAAACGTGCACAGATGTGGCCTGACAAGCTATTGTGAGGCACTGGGCAACAGCACAAGATCCTTCAGATTCCTTGGGAAGAATCCAAGACCAATGTGGAGGACCCTAAAGCGATCAAGAGCGCCCCGGCCGACATATATGCTGGACCCGGTCATCAGTGCGGGCCCCCAAGAACATGAGCAAGCCCATTATGGAAGGCACCTTAGGGGTCAAGAGCACGCCGGCCGGCTGGCTCATGGAGGAGCCATCCGGCCAATACCAAGACCTCAAGAGCACGCCGGCCGGCTGGCATTGAGGGGACCTCGACAACAGCGTGGAACCATCCGACCAATACCAGGACCTCAAGGGCAACGTGGAAGTCCCTTAGCGATCCCGCATAGCACGGTAAGTCGACATATATCTTCCAACAACACTGCAGGACATTTGGACAGCGTAATAACCCCGAAATCACATCCAGACACCACGCTGTAACAGAAAGGTATCAAGAAAAAATTTTTTTTGTCTGCTTATGTCCCGTCAATTTTAAATGTGGGCTTCTTGGTCGCCTGAGCACCTTAAGATGTCCAGCAGTTTCGTGCTAAAAGCTGCGTCCGTTCAGCCGGTTATGGACCCCTTCCCCTTCGAGGCCCAACGGAACCATGGTACGATACCTGCCCGCTTCAGACGCGCCATTGGCAGGAATGTGGGCGTGCACTGCGTGTGTCGCTAGACAACATAGACAACATGACAGCATGAACAATATGTCACTGCCACACCGACGCGCCGGCTCTCCTTACAACCGACACGCAACAGTCGACGGCGGATCGCCGCCTGGGACAGAGTGGAGGAGCGCTCGCACAAGGAACGCACGGATCCCAGCACGGCTGGCTGATACGTATGTCCTCGCAGGCAACGCACGCCGGCAGTTGCAGGCGCCAGCTGCACGTGAGGTTTTGTGGAAGGATGTGGGTGGTGTGGAGTCTTTTGCCAACCTTTGCTGTGGGCTTAACGAGCGACTTCTTCGATCTCATCGAGGGCAATTTCACCAACGCCGCGTTCTCCTCCTTCCAAGCCGCAAACCTGAAGCAATGCGCCGCTCGCTGCGGCCGTCTCCAGCCCGAGTACTGCGACGGCTTCCGGTACGGGCCGGGGGGCCTGTGCGAGCTGCTGGTGGACCCCCACCACTGTCTGCTCACCGACACACTGCTGCCGGAGCTGGAGCAACGCAGCTACTCCCGGCGGGCAGTCACTCGGGTCACGACCTTCTGCGCCTCTGGCTGGACTGCATTCAACGGCAGCTGCTACTTCAGAAACTCGGAGCTTTTAAAACGTGGAAAATACAACAAGGGCTGCAGGAGAACAGGCCAGTGCTCACAAGTCGTGTCGGTCAACGACGAGCTGGAGATGACTTTCCTATTGCATCACTCGAGTCGTCCTGACGCTGCCGAATGGCTGGGGGCGACAGACGAACCGCCTTGGACCAACCCCGATAACACACCATTTGGAAGCTCGCTACCCAAAGTAGCGGGTAGCAGTGACGGCCCTTGCCTACATACGAAACAACAGGAAACAAACGAAATCGTCTCCCGCACGTGTGTTGGCTTGATACGGGCGGTGTGTGAGTCTCGCCAGCCACGAGGTCTGCTGCGGGGCTGTCCCCACAACTGGCTGGACGTCGACGCCCACTGCTACCTGTTCGTGTCCCAGCCGCTGCCCTTCCACCAGGCGGACCAGCACTGCGGCCAGCTGGCTCACGGCGCCAGGCTGGGCCATCCAAAGGAGCCCGGTATGGACGCCATTCTGGCCGCCTATGCCGCACAGGCTGGCACCATCTTCAACTTCTGGGTGGGCGTCCATGACGAGGTCACTGACGGCAGCTGGCAGTCCCTGGACGGAACACCCTGGCATCTGACATGGAACCCAAATGGAGTGCATCTTGAGCCGAATACTGAAGCCAACTGTGTCAAGATAAAGGCATCTAAGGCTTTAGCTGGCATCGAGATATGTGGCGAACCGTTGCCTTTCGTCTGCTGGGTCGCCAAGTCCACTTCTTGAAAACTTCCCAAAAATGGCTATTCGACGATATGCATAGGGGTTTCAATTTTGTTCTCCTTCTGTCACCCATGATGCAACAGACATGTCTCACGCACAGCCCAGTGACAATAGACAAGTTTGTTAGCAAAATGAGAATTGAAGGTAATCACATTGCGGTGAGTACACCTAACGGTGAAAGAACAGACGAGAAGAAAGGAAAAGGGGCTAGCCTGCGTTAATGTTTAACTTGTTTTAGTGAGAGTCCTCATGGACACTCTATAGAGAACAACAATGAATAAGGGGAACGAAGAGCCACACAATTATGCCGCAGTAGGCTAATTTTTTGTGAATAAGGAGCTTTCTTCCTGCAATGATTTTAATAGTCATGCATACACCTGGCTGCAGCGGGCTGAGAACTGAATATGTTTATCCACGGTCGACCAGAGGCATAGGACTCCATTTTCTCGCCCAGGATATTTATATCCGTTTTAACATCCAAGTTCTGGTGAGATGAGGCTGTTCTATAACGCCGCCTAAAATTGTTCTTTACGTTGAGAGATAAGAAGATTCGCACGAAACCAATATGTAAGATTGCTTTTAGGGAGTTATTTCTACTGCCGATGGCTGCCGCTCAGGAGTGCAGGCATGGACTATGGGTATTAATTATGTTATTGGACGTTTTCAGACACAAATGAAATGACCCATGCTGGGGATTCGCTGCTGACTTATGGTTCGCTCCCAATATTGATGTTGAGGCTGCTCATAGACACGTTTGCATATTTTGTATTCACCGATTTGCTCGCCGCCGGTGTTCACGACCCTCAGGGAACATCACGAACATACGACAGGAGCCAGCGAGCGTCTTGCGCGCGAAGTCATCAGTCATCGGTCATCAGTCATCAGTCAGATCGACCGAAGCCTTAACCAGCTCTGTCTGATTTAGTCGAACATTTGCTTTAAATAAAGAATACCAAAATCAATTTGATTTCAATAATTCTGATTTGGTTTTCACATGCATTGCGTTTAACATGTGGGCGACGCAGAGAGGGTGGAAACGCATGATCGGAGGACGGCCCGCTGGCCCCGGTACAGGTCACGGAGGGCAGCGTGATCGGACGACACCCGCTGACCCCGGTCCAGGTCACGGAGGGCAGCGTGATCGGACGACACCCGCTGACCCCGGTCCAGGTCACAGAGGGCAGCGTGATCGGACGACACCCGCTGACCCCGGTCCAGGTCACGGAGGGCAGCGTGATCGGACGACACCCGCTGACCCCGGTCCAGGTCACGGAGGGCAGCGTCTGAGGGGCCAGCGTCGCGCCGCAGTGGGAACGTGGACGGGGAGAGCTGTGCTACACCCCGACTCTCTACAGGGGGCTCCACGTATCGGATTTTCCCGCTACGCCGCGGTCCGTGCCTCCACTCGAACCGCATGGGCTGGCGGTAGACCTACCTTGGCGGGTCTGCAGGCTTGCGGCCGAGACGGCGCAGAGAGCAGGACACCAGAAGACAGCAGAACAACGCTGCTGCTGCCTGACAGCTGGTGTTGCTGCCGGTGTTCATTTACGATCGGGTGTGAGGTATACGTCATTGATGTAGAAGTGTTCACTTCAGTACCTGTCTTTTCAGGGTGCTGCTTGACGATATGTGTCAGCGTCGAAGCTCTGAGGTGTCACATACCTCTGCCATTTCCATTGGCTATCGTGAGTTTCCAGCCAATCTTATGCAACTGCGTGCGGACGAATTTTGATGCATCCTGGAAATGTGGCATGCATAGTATGTCAGTACCAAGTAACTAGCTATACAGATATCTTAAAAGATAGACAGCTTTAAGGACCTGAGAGCTAAAAGTCCTGATGTCAAAGTGAGTAGCTTTCATACGCAAAGGTGTGCAAGACACTTTCTTTTCATAATACAGGCTGCAGGCCTAGGGTGTAAAGCGTGCTCAACCTGTTCTTTGATCAATGTACCTATTCACTTCGCTTGTTTTATGTAACGGGCTGCTACTTACGGCCTGTTATGTGCATCTAAGATCAGACTCTATCGATACTTTTCATCAATGAGCTCAGCTCTGCGGAGTTGTCCGACTCACTGTGATTCACTTTGGAGGTATTGTTCGTCACCATTGTCGTGCTAATAAATTGTGGTGATCCTTATCCAGTTGTCTTGCAAGTCGAAGACAAAAACTGCATGCCGTGCTTGCAAAACAAGCGATCTAACAGACAATTAACGTGTAGCAGACAGCTGATTTATTTAAGTGTTCCCTCAGAAGCAACGCACTACGATGGCTTATGGTGCGCCAGTTCTGACAACGTGTGTACGAAACATTTCTCAGGTGTGTTTTTCACTTTGCGCCTTTCAATCTTGCCCCAACGTGTTGAGTAAAACCGGATTTTACTAGTGACTTATGTTGATGTATCAAAACACACATGAATGCAGGCCATACGCGTTGGACACATTGGACATTGGACACAGTCATTCGACATGATATTCATGACTGAAAGGGCGGGTCCCATCGTGCATTCTATACAACAAAATTGCTTGAAAATGTGACAGCATCACAGTGTGGGAGTTATGCCAATTCAAAATGCATACGAACTACATGTGTTAGGGGTGCGCATGGGTTCAACACTAGAGGCGGCCGCAAACACAATCATTCGCCAGGCAGAAAAGAGAGGAGGCACTGTGGCACGCACCCCACCCCCTGGTCACCGAGGAATGATGCCAAATACGACGCCTCCGTTATAGCATGTGGTATCGTGACTCAAAAAATTTAGCAGAGGGAGATTGGTACTATTACTCCCAGTGCTCCAACATGTCATCCCTGTAATATACAACAGAATTGTTGGCAGAACAAAACTACAGTGTCTGCTTGTGATTGTAGCGGAGGATAAGCGTTGATAAAAAATGGTGACCTGTTCATGAGATGCCGTCGGTAAATACTCTTCGACACCAGCCACAGGACTGGAAGTGACTGTGATAGCTGAGGGACTCACGCCAGAAGATCGGACACCCTTGCAAGCACCAGTGCCTCTTTGAAATAGCGCAGGCAAAGCTATGCAACACAAGTATGAAGTGTCTTTATAAAGGCGATACCTGTGTAATTTCAAGTGAATGCACTAGGGACCACTGGCATCCTCTTCTCACAGACTACTGTGATCTTGAATACACTCAGCGTGGAAATAGTTTGTTATAAAAACGTGTCCGGAATAATAGCGAGGCATGGTCGTAATCTGGTGAAGATGTGTACACCAGCGGCGAGCGAAAACTTTTGGGCCTCAATTTGGCATCTTGTCACGTTTTCCAACCCAACTCTATGACTTGGCATCTACAATTCACATTAGCCAATACCTGCCTGGGATTTAGGCGAAAAACAAAAGGCTTCAATCAGATGCACGCCATAGTGTATAAGCCATTTTCAGTTCATGTGGGATAGTTAGTTCTTTATCAGCGTTACAAAGTCATAGCAGGCCAGTCAATTGCTGCCGCACCAAATAACAAAAATGCGACCCGATTGTGTTCTCTTGTCAGAAGTCAGTGTTAAAATGGCGATGTTAAAGACGATACCATTGGCCAAATAAATGGTATCATACATTTATACGAGTGTGACTACGCGTGAGAAAGAAATTTTACATATAGCAACATCCAACAACAAAGAAACATGCAAAACGAATACAACAAAGAAATTTGTGTCTCATGTAAAACAATGTTAGATTCGTAGCCCGCCGTCTGTAGTCTACAAAACATCGCGCAGCATAAAGTTGTCCTCATAAGGCTGGTGAATCAGTCGCGTCAACACCATGTTCAGGCTCGTAGTCGCGTCAACACCATTGCAGGCATCAGCTCGCTGCCATACGTGGCCTTGTATTGCGTCTGGGTGGGTTGAAATGTCGCGCAGCATAAGCGTCCTCGTAAGGCCGGTGAATCAGTCGCGTCAACACCATGTTCAGGCTCGTAGTCGCGTCAACACCATTGCAGGTATCAGCTCGCTGCTATATCATTATACCTTATGCCTTATATTACTTAGCTTACCTTATATCTACTTGTATTACGTGACCTTATATTACGTCTGGGTGTGTATAGATGCAATCGTGACAGGAGTAAAGCACACACCACACGAATGTAGATTTGTTTGATGAACTACGGGAAGGGAAGAGGTAGATCGCTGACAAGGTAAATCAACATATCCGATACGAACCGTTGAAGGAAGACTAACAAGTGCCGTCAGTCGGGCTGCTGATCAGGGCCGCGCACCTCACGACCAAGTGAACCTTAACTTCGGCCCCACGGCTGCCACGGCGAGCTTTTGGCTGCCCGCGGCGGCCGGCGCCTGCACCAGCGGTCACGGGACCTATTGACTGTCCCGTCTTCCCCGGGCGGCCGGCCGCTCGCCGGAGCGTCACCCCCGGGCGGCCGGCCGCGCGCCGGAGCGTCACCCCCGGGCAGGCCGGCCGCTCGCCGGAGCGTCACCCCCGGGCGGTCGGCCGCTCGCCGGAGCGTCACCCCCGGGCAGCCGGCCGCTCGCCGGAGCGTCACCCCCGGGCAGTCGGGCCGCGCGCTCGGGAGCGTCACCCCCGGGCAGCCGGCCGCTCGCCGGGAGCGTCACCCCCGGGCAGCCGGCCGCGCGCCGGGGCGTCACCCCCGGGCGGCCGGCCGCTCGAGTGTAGATCGACCTGAGACGGACAAACGCCATGTCATGAACGCCATTACCATCCCACCTGATAGCGATCCCAACCGCACATGGTGCGGGGGGGGGGCCTGATCGGACCCGGTATAAATATGAGGGGGGTACTTTATGCACTACTGACAGTCCAGAGGCGAGGGAGGATAAGCGGGCAAAGAATAACTGCTCAGTCTCAATGTGAACGAACTAGCGCAACAAAACTCTTCTAAGCATATCGGCAAAGCCAATACTCCACACTCACCTCCATTCCTCGATTTGTGGCCCGGAGGCTGCAAACCTCCACCGACGCGGCAGGCGAGCTCCTAACGTAGCACAGTTATCTGGGCGGCGCCTCCAGCGTTGGAGCTGCCACACTCAGCCGCGCTCGGCGGCGATAGCAGACAAGACACCTCAAAAGACATGGCTGAATTACAAGTCCCTACAGGCGCAGCATTTTTATTTCGGGATGTGCGGTGCGGACCGTGAATACAAGCAGCTTCGACCCGCCAGACCCTGGCTGGAACATGAAGTCCTGCAGCCTCACCCGGGGAGGGGGCACCTCCCGTGGTACGGCAGGTTCTCCCTCCCCGGAGCACCAGCAGATGTCCGGAGCCTCGCACTCAGGTCAGACAACTCGGTGTGGCCAAAGTTCGTGACCAAAGCGAGCATTTAACCAAGCCGGATGCGGGTTTTGCCTGACGGAAATACACTTAAAAGCGCCCAGCCACGCCAGGTCTGGCCGATTACTGTAATTAGGGCCTAGCGACAAAGCTGGAAACGACAGTTTGCACGATAACCGTGCAGAATCTAGAGCCAATCTAGAGAATCTAGAACCTCATAGCCCATAATTAGCAACTGGACCTTTCAACGGCAGGAGGGCAAGGAGCGAATTGCATGTGGTTGTTCATTGGTGTTCCGCCGAATGCATCGGTGTTTAGGTGGATCCAGAAGGACACTGTACAATGCTAGAGGAGCGTCAGTTGTGTCAAATAAGGTGGATGACCAGTTTAGCAAAACATGGATTGACTAGGAAGGACATCACATCATCACATGCTCAAGAATTAATCAGAGTTTGGAAATTGCCATTGGGAGCATATTTGCACCGAGTCAAGACACGTCAGAGTTTTTCCAACCTATTGAAGATCTATCTATCCAGTTGTGATAGGTGGGGATTGGAATTTGGTCCTTGACTATGGCCAGAATACAAATATTATACGCGGCAAAACTACGCTAGGGCTCAGTGCAGAGTGATTGACATGATTAAAAGAAATCGCCTAATTGGCGTATTTAGAAAACGATATCCGACAGCGAGAAGATACACATGCGGAATGAAAAACCCGTCAATCATACAAGCCAGACTAGACTTTTCTTGGCTACTTTGAACGGCAGGATCCTTGGCTGTCATATTTAAGCCAGTTACAGAACTGACCATCCAATGATAAGGGTAAATGTTAGTATCATCGATGAACCAAAATGAGGAGGTTTATTCAAAGTTGACGAGTCACTATTAACACGCGCCCGAGTGGCCGGTTGAATATCCTTTACTCGGGTGGGGTGGGTGGGTGGGAGTAGACGGGGGGGGGGGGGGACAATTTGACCCAATGAAGTCTCAGAAACTAAGATAGCTAGGTGTAACAAACTCACGGAGTGTGCTAGCCTGTACGTTTACTCACTTGCGTCAAAAATGGAGGTTTCTAGGTTGACATTCGGATAAACTACGGTCAAACAAGGTCAAACTCCAGATTGGTATCCAAGATGCCAAATCACTTTCATACCTGTTTAAAGAAAAGCGTCACACGTGCCCACTTAAGTTCATTGACCTTGTTTGACGTTTTGAAGGGTCATGGTGACCAAAATCATACAAGACCGCCATAAGTTTTGCATTTGAATAAATGTTAAAGGATAACACCAGGCACTATGCTCCTAAAAGCAAATGTCGGCGTGGGTCATTTATGCTGTGACCTCTTCTTTCGAGGCTTTTGATAAATCCATTGAAGGCCTATAATGCGGTTCTGTTGTCACTAAACTCAAAATTTGCCCCAGAATCTACCCCCATCCAGCAAGCTCTAGAGCAACAAAGCATGTTGGGTCTAACCTAGGTGTGACCTCCTACGTGATCCTAGGTCAATAAAATTGGCACATTTAGCTGTTGTGTTGCTTAAGATACTACGTCAGAGATGCATGACTTCGTCTGACGCTCCGTTGTTGTATCAGATTGAAATATTTCCTAGACATTGTTTTCGCTGAATTCCATGGCCTGGATGTGGCCTGCTGTAAGTCAAGGACCTTTCGAGCTATAACCAAATTTTGGATACCAAAGATCCAATATTCAGTTATCTACAGCTTGCAAAATTTGGCGTAGCTATGCTGCACCGTTCGGAAATCTTTGCGAAGAAAGAAACAAAGAAGCCAACAGCAATACTTCTCCACCTTTCTCAGCACCCAGCATCTCGCACAAGTTGCAGTGACTATGACAATGATCACTCACAATCTTGCCTGCATACAAAATTTGTTAATACAGTCGTATGTGCATCTATAACACAGCACTATATTTTCAGAATTCTTAAGTGAATTACAATTTTGCAAAGCTGTGTCATGCGAGCATGATACATGTGCATTCATGAGCCGTACTGACTAGTCACCAACTGTCTAAATGAATTGCCAATATAGTAGCATGCAATGAATTGATTACATGCCGTGATACCATAATAATAATACGTAATAAAGTAGATGGTGGTAGCTTTAACTGAACCTCACTCGAGCGCGTTGTATTTAACCGGCCACCCGGGCGAGTGTTAAAAACAGATGTCTGACACGAGCGAAAGCTGCAGTATCATGTTAAGCTGACAGCAGCTGATTGAGATGGTCATATTTTTAACACGCGCCCGGGTGGCCGGTTGGATGCCCTTCGCTGGAGTGGGGGATCAATTTGACCCTCGCTCCCCCCCCCCCCCCCTCCTGAGATCTCAGGAGCTAATGCAGCAAGATACACAAAATTCACAGGCCTGTACGTGCACTCAATTAGAGGCAAACTTCGAGGTTTCTTTGTGATGACCTTCAGGTCAAATAGCGTCAAGCTAAGTCAAATTCCAGGTTGGTGTCCAAAGTGCCCTAAGAACAGAACAAAACAGTGCCCAGTTTTAAGCAAAAGGTTACACGCTCATTTAAGGTCAGTGACCTTATTTGACCATCCAAAGGTCATGATGACCAAAATGGTACAAGACTGGCTTGAGTTTTGCATTTGAATAAGCGAGAAAGATTTCGTTAGGCAGTATGTTCCCCCCAAAATGGTGACCTGAGTCATTTCAGGTCAGTGACCTATTTTGAATACTAAGAAGTCTATGGAGGATGTATAATGCAGTTCCTGTAGTCAATAAATTTGAAATTAGCACCAGAAACTACTCCAGCAAGTCCTAGAGTAAAACATACAGGATGGCTTTGAACTTGTCTGACCTTTATACCCTACCTTAGGTCAATTTAAGTTGCTAAATCAATTGTTGTGTCGCCTAAGAAAGTATCTGAGAGGTGTATGGCTTCGTCTAACACTCCGTTGTTCCACCAGATTGAGCGAATCTCTAGAAATTGGCTTCTCTGAAACCGTGGCCTGACTTAGACCTGCCATAGGCCAACGACCTTACAAGGTACATCTGAATCTTTAAGACCAAAACGATCCGCTATTCAATTTTCTACAGCTCTCCCAAATTTGATGCGGCTACTTCGCGTTGTTCGGAATTCATTGCGGAAAAACCTTCCTGGGTGGGGGGGTTCAATTTGACGCCTGGCCCGAGCGCGTGTTAACTTTTATATCGTGAAAGTATCGCTTCGCTTTCATATCGTGTTTGCTCGAGTTTTTCACCGCTTTCTTGCATGCTGCAGGTTTTACATTCCATGATTCATATGTTTTCCTGGCTCTGGTGGAGTTTGCAACAGCAAGCTGACTGACCGCAGCAAGTTGTGTGTGTGTTTTTTTACTACAACGTCTCACCAGGCAAGGAAAACAAACCAGTCGAATATCAGCAAACAAAACGTGACCAATTTATGAACCATCTTCTTTCGAAAGAGCAATTGAAATGTGCCGACCTCTTCTTCGACGTGAATGCTCGGTGGAACAGTTATGAAAACCTGACGATCAACACCAGCCGACAAAACCGATAGCGATAACGGACAATAACCGATAATGACCACCAAAACAGCACTAGCGGTGTCAAATACACCTAACGAGATGCTGCCCATGGCAGCCTTTTAAAGTCAGCACGCATCAGCTTACACTCTTCACTCCCGGAGCCGCACACGTTCAGCAACGTCTGCGGTCACACGACATCACCCATACGATTACCGGAACTGGCTTTCCAGGCGCCAAGCATAACGATAATGATACCCAACGACGATATCTTCCGTCGAGATACGGCGAGGAAGCGTATTACAGCATGGCTGTAGTTTTCTGTTCATTTAGGGCAACCCAACTCAATAACGCTGAAGGAAAAGTGGGCCAAATCTGGGAGAAGCCTGGTTTAGTGCATTGCATCCATTCTGGGCTAGGTTTTTCCCGCTCAGCCCTCAAGCCTTTTCTGCGAAGCTACACGAATATGGTGGGGGCTCAATGGTCGTTACGCGCAATGAACTTACCATCCGATTGTCCCGTTGTCACGTCTGGGGCTGAGGCGCCTATTCCCCAAGGAGGGACTGCCCCATTGTCAGGCCTGGGGCTGAGAGGCTATTCCCCAAGGAGAGACAATACACGGCCCGCAATGTACATCGGCTTGATCCCCCAATCAATGAGAGGTCGTCTGTGTCGGTGAGGGGTTCACAGCGCCTAACAAATGTCCTGTACTGCCAAGCAGCCCAGAGGCGTACCGGGGCAGTTGAGCTCGGTGAGCTATGGGCTGAGCTCTATGAGCTCTACAGAGTCTTGTATCGGTCAGGAGCCTACAGTGCCTAACGGAGGGTTCTGTGTCACCAAGAGGCCCTGAGTCGGACAAGGAAACATATGCTGAACAGGGACATGGACGAGACCCTAAATGTCGGGGAGCCTTTTTCGTTTGTCGGGACACTCTGGCAACAAAAGACGACATGAGAGCTTACGATAAGAGTCCACAATGATACAACAGAACACCCTGTGTCAGTCAGAGACCCCAGTGCCGAACGGGTGCTCTCTAATCAGCATGGGCCTGTTACGCCGAATTGGAGTCTAGGTGCCGATCACTGCACCAGCTGCGGCGATCAGGCATCTCATTGCGTCACTGAGGGTTATTACGTCGATCCGGGACCAACTGCGTCATTCAGGGGGCCTCCGGTGTCAAAAGGCCCCCCGCGTCAAGGAGGGGGCAAACACGATGTGATGTATCTCTCCAATGACCTCCGTGTCGACCAGAGGACCCCGCCCCCGAGTCCCCAGCACGGCACTCAACGCTTAAAAGGGATGGTCTTTAACCCCTGACCCGAAAACATCATGTCCTCCCCGCAGTATTTTACACATGGAACCCCTTACCCGGAAAAAGAAAGATGAGGTATTCTCGAAAGTGTTCTTAGTGTTCTGGAAATGAGGAAAATGAAAAAGGCCAATACAAACGAAGACGCATATGCTTGCTCCGAGCCGACCTGTGAAACAGATTGCATACAAAGTTTGAGCCTGCGCACTCGCAATCTTGAGAGTCAGAGCACCGATGGCCAGGGCTACTATTTCCATCAAACCGAACAACGCGTCCGCCGCAGCTAACACCGGGCGGCGGGCGCCTGGCGCGCGAGAACAGGCCTCCTGAAATATGACTAAAAGTCATCTAGACGGAGGTTTTACCGTTAAATATTAGACCGGTGCATGTCGTTCACATGCACAGTTTTGAGGCTGCCCTTTGAATAGATAACAGCGGCAGCAACACGAAAGCAGATAATCCACCCTTACCTGTCTACTTCCACCGCCAAATTTCAGTGCCGGTTTTGGGGTACCGTGAATGCTAAGCCGTTCCTTTCATGCATGTGAACATTGCACAGAAAAGTATGTTTCAGGAATACCTCTGAAAGGTGAATTTTATATAATAAAGCGTCTAAAGGCACTCCCTTCAGAGACGCTGTCGTTTTCGGCCGCCCACTAGCTGTTGACTAGCGTTAGCAGGAGGATGGATGTACCGCGGCCAGCGGAGACTGCAACGCCGGACGAGGGGTTTTGTTTCCAAGACTTGCGAGCACGCGTGGTAAAACCTTTGTTATGCTTTTGCAACTACCCGATTTTGAACGAAGGCTTGTCATTCCCGGATGAGGATGTGTTGGCTTTATTGATACAAATTTCTGTTATATATATATACATTCACGATATGTCTGTACAACCCTGTATATTACATATATACATATATATATATATATATATATATATATATATATATATATATATATAGATATATATAGATATATATATATATCTATCTATCTATCTATCTATCTATCTATATATATATATATATCTATATATCTATATATCTATATAGATATATAGATATATATATATATATATATATAATGTATATATATATATATATATATATATATATATATATATATATATATATACATTCACAATGTGTCTGTATAACCCAGAACAATTATGGCAAAACCCCGAAGTGCCAACGGCTTGGAAAAGGGTAACTGAACTATTGTGAAACTAACAGCGCCAGCGAGTGATGTTATATAGCCATTTAACACCTAGCTTTTCAGTTAACTGACTCCAAAATATCAATAGAAATGCATCTCTCAGTGCTCTCTTAAAAGGGAGAATAATGCAACATAATATGTTAAGGAAATCGTGGCCCTAGAAATCATTAGCCTACATCCAGTAATCTTCATTAGGTGGGCCCTGCGCCAACCCTGCCCCCCCCCCCTCCCCCCCCCCCCCAACCGCCAAGACACTGACAGGGATTTTGCGTGGGTGAGCTCAATGAGTACCGAGGATGCGTACATAAGTATAATCGCAGGGGCCCTGAAGAGCCAACTTAACTAGCCTCGCTGCTACAACCAAAGCGCGCTACGCACAAGACTGAGATGAAAGGCGTTTCGTTTGTCACACCTCCGAACTAAAGCGGGTAACGTCCGCTTTTCGTTCAGAGGCACAACAGCTGTGAATGGCATATTTATCATAGCGAAACGAACAGGCAAAAGACATTTTTGAAGGGAAGGTATCTGCCTAAGGGCATTTGGGAACATTTTCATCATTTTCTGAAGTTATGAGTGGTACTGAGAGAAGCTGCCTCGAGAATGGAATATGATAGCTTCCTATATTATGAACATTCTATTTTTATGGACATACAAAGAAGTGATTAAAAATTATCGAACACAGTTTGTTAAAAAGATTTGATCCGAACCCTGTTGAATGGATGGATTCGTTGGGCCAGAGCTCGCGCTAAGTAGTGCTTGTTGTTTGAAACCCTGGCCATACCATCCGATCGCGCAATTCCAGGCAACGGCAAATTTAGTGGCGTGCCGCAATGCAAATTTAACGTGCCGCAATGCTCGGCACGGTCCGTCCTACCCTCTAACGTCAACTGACCTTTAGCGCGACCACTGCCACCAGCCGCAGGCCGTATATGCCAAAGGCAAAAGCGAGCGCGTAAAGTGACTCAAGCCCACCAATCTACGGGTGGGTGGACTGGAAGGCAGGCGCAATAACCAACTGAGCCCTTAGAACGGACTGGAATGCACAGAATGGTAACACTATGTTCTGCCACTACCACTTTGTGTTACATGGGAACACATGGTGGTAACTTTTGCACGGAATGTACTTTTCGACATGGAGACTTTTTGTTTTTTTGCAATTGCATTGTACAAAATCATTAAGCACGTATACTGTTTAGTGATCCTACAGAATGGCTTCGTGCAAAGCCATTATCGGTCAATGGACGAAAAAATTTCACGCAACTTTATACCACACTTCATCTCATAAGGAGTTCATTGCATCGGTATTGGGTAAAACTGATATTTAATACCATTAAAGAGAAAACGAAATGACGCACCATTGACTCACCGTTGATAAACATATCCAGCTCTCAGCCCGTTTCAGCCGGTATAGGCATGACTACACATGTCATTCCAAGAAACAAGTTCTTTATTCACCATAAATCTAGTGCACTGCGGCACAGTTTTGTGGCTCTTCGCTCCCCTTATTCATTATTGTTCTCTATAGCGTGTCCATAAGGATTCTCAATAAAACAAGTTAAACATCAACACAGGCGAACTCCTTTTCCTTTCTTCTCGTCATTTCTTTCACCGTTTGATGTGCTCAACGCGATGTGAGTGCCTTCAATTCTCACTTTGCTACCGCACGTTTCTACTGTCACTGGGCTGTGCGTGGGACATATCTCTTGCATCATGGGTGACAGTAGGAAAACAAATTGGGACACCTATGTATATCGTCAAATGGCCCATTCTTTGAAAGGTTTTCAAAGAGTGGGCCTGGCAACCCAGCAAACGAAAGGTATGGGTTCGTCACATATCCGGACGCCAGCTAAAGCCTTAGATGCCTTTATCTTGACACAGTTGGCTTCGGTATTCGGCTCAAGATGCACTCCACTTGGGTTCCATGTCAGATGCCAAGGTGTTCCGTCCAGGGACTGCCAGCTGCCGTCAGTGACCTCGTCATGGACGCCCACCCAGAAGTTGTAGGTGGTGCCAGCCTGTACGGCATAGGCGGCCAGAATGGCGTCCATACCGGGCTCCTTTGGATGGCCTAGCCTGGCGCCGTGAACCAGCTGACCACAGTGCTGGTCCGCCTGATGGAAGGGCAGCGGCTGGGACACGAACAGGTAGCAGTGGGCGTCGATGTCCAGCCAGTCGTGGGGACAGCCCCGCAGCAGACCCCTTGGCTGGGGGGACTCACACACCCCCCGCGTCGGGGCACCACACGACCGGTAGACGAGTTCAGCTGTGTTGCGCTGACTTTTCATGTGCAGGCAAGTACCACCATTGCCAAGCGGTACTTTGGGTAGGGAGCTTCCAAATGGTGTTCTATTGGGGTTGGTCCAAGGCGGTTTGTCTGTCGCCCCGAGCCACTCGGCAGTGTCAGGACGACTCGAGTGATGCAACAGGAAAGTCATCTCCAGCTCGTCTTTGACCGACACAATTCGTGAGCACTGGTCTGGAACCATGCAGGCCTTGTTGTATTTTCCACGTGTTAGGAGTTCTGAGCTTCTCAAGTAGCAGCTGCCGTTGAATGCAATCCAGCCGGAGGCGCAGAAGGTCGTGACCCGAGTGACTGCCCGCCGGGAGTAGCTGCGTTGCTCCAGCTCCGGCAGCAGTGTGTCGGTGAGCAGACAGTGGTGGGGGTCCACCAGCAGCTCGCACAGGCCCCCCGGCCCGTACCGGAAGCCGTCGCAGTACTCGGGCTGGAGACGGCCGCAGCGAGCGGCGCATTGCTTCAGGTTTGCGGCTTGGAAGGAGGAGAACGCGGCGTTGGTGAAATTGCCCTCGATGAGATCGAAGAAGTCGCTGGTTATGCCGGCGGCGAGAGCTGGAAGGAAAATTCCCAGTATCCACATCGTGTCACAAAATGCGAACAGCAACGATGCCTTAAGAGTTTCTCCGCGCACTGAAATGCCACAGAGCTTTCCCCTAAATAACACTCGGCCCTTGCGGGGGTGCACTCTTGGAGACGCCTTGTCGAGCTATGGACTGCCTCGCCCACTGCCACGTCATAAGACTGGTTTGTTGCTTGTGCTTCCAGGCAACACAGCATTACTCTCTGAATTTCCGTCTTCAACGAAGGTATGTCACGGATGCCGCTGGCAGGCCATGATCGTGACCTCAAGTAATAAAACCAACGTGAGCCTTACTGTTGGACAGGAACGCTCAATAACACTGTCTCACGCCCGCTGAGGCATGGCGCCAAAGGTCAGTTGCATCTGAGACACGGCGCCTACGCGGTCAGTGGCTCATAGAAGCTCAGCAAAGGACACTACATCGATACGCTCGCACGCACGCATACACGAGAGTGAGTAATAGAGCGAGAGCGGGAGCGAGAGAGATGGAGAGATGGAGAGATGGAGAGATGGAGAGATGGAGAGATGAAGAGATGGACAGAGAGACAGAGAGACAGAGAGACAGAGAGACAGAGAGACAGAGCAGGCAGGCAGGCAGGCAGGCAGGCAGGCAGAGAGGTCATGGTGACCGAATTGATAAATACTGTTTTTAGTTTTGCATTTGGATAAGCGACAAAGACTACGCTAGACAATGTGCTCCCAAAAAAGCTCACCCTGGTCATTTTAGGTCAGTGACCTACTCTGTCATAAAAGAAGTCCATGGAAGGTGTTTAATGTAATTCCTGCTATCAATATATTGGAAATAAGCACTAGAAACCAGCCCATACAGAAAGCCCGAGAGTAATAAAACGGGTTGGTTTTGACCTTGGTTTGACCTTCATGCCTGACACTAAGTCAATGCTATTTGTTTACTTAATTGTTGTGTTGCCTAAGAAAGTGTCTCAGAGATGTCCGGCCTTGTTTAACACTCCGTGTTTCGATCACTTTAAACGATCCCCTAGAATGTGCCTTTGCTGAAACCATGGCCTGAATTTGACCTGCCATAGGTCAGCGACCTTACAAGGTGCATCTAAATTTGTGATGTCAGGCGATCCGCTATTTACTTGTCTACAGCTATGCAAAACTTGGCGAGGCTACGCAGCGCTGTTCGGAAATCCTTTTGTAAAACCCTTCAGGGGGGGGGGGGTAATTTCACCCCCCTCCACCCGAGCGCATGTTAACAATTCCATGTAAAGCGTATAATGCGGCTTCTATTGTCACTAAACTCAAAATATTCGCCAGAATATACTCCATGCATCAAGCTTTAAAGCAACAAAGCAAGTTGGTTGGAACCTAGCTGTTATGTTGCTTAAGAAACTACGTCAGAGATGCACGACTTCGTCTAACACACTGTTGTTGTATTAGATTGAAATATTCCCTAGGCATTGCTCGCTGAATCCAAGGCCTAAATGTGATTTGCCGTATGCCAAGGACGTTTAAAGGTATATCTCAATTTTGGGTACCAAAGATCTAATATTCAAATATCTAGAAGGGCATAATTTGGCTCGGCTGTGCAGCACCGTTCGGAAATCATTAGCAAACAGTGAGTTTGGCCTCCCAACTTCTGAAGCCAAAGCACAAGCAGGGCATTACACAGATCGGAAATCAAAATCATATCCATTTTAAAGAGGGGTTCTACCCACCGTTTCACTGGCAAAAGAAATATAACGTAGCGTGAATATAACGAACAAATGAATAAGTCTGAAACCAAGTTGTCTGCAGTCAATAGCCGGGTCATAACCGGGACAAATCAAAGATGCCATTACAACATCTTGAAGACAAGCGATGTGAATGGAGCTCGTTCGTATCTGCTGGGCGTCGAGCGGGGCAAACAGCCAGTTCGCGGCAGAGTAAGGCAGATTATCTCATCGTTCCGTTATGTCCCGTCAGGGTTCCGGTTGTGCCGTTGATCCCAGCAGGACAACCAAATAGCCATGCCCGGTATCATCAGTTATCCGCCAACATTCTTCAGGGTTCCGGTCGTGCCGTTGATCCCAGCAGGACAACCGAATAGCCATGCCCGGTATCATCAGTCATCCGCCAACATTCTTCAGGGTTCCGGTCGCGCCGTCGATCCCAGCAGGACAACCAGATAGCCATGCCTGGTGTCGTCAGTCATCCGCCAACATTCTTCAGGGTTCCGGTCGCGCCGTCGATCCCAGCAGGACAACCAGATAGCCATGCCTGGTGTCATCAGTCATCCGCCAACATGCTTCAGGGTTCCGGTCGCGCCGCTAACCCCAGCAGGACAACCAAATAGCCATGCCTATTGTCATCAGTCATCCGCCAACATGCTAGCCAGCGAATGCCGATGAGTGACTTGGCATCTGCAGTGCTGCGTTCACTGCATATGCCGGGTCATTCACTGCTGGCAAATTTTGCATCAAATTTCTTTTTGTGTTGTCAGCTGATCATTTTTGGGCACCACAGTTTGTTTTTCAGAAATCGAATAAAAATTGCATCCATTTTTTTTTGTCAGCTGCTCCACCTGGGCGGAGATTACTGACGCTGGACCCCAGGTCCGGCATGTCTCCTCCCCCTATGGGCAGCCGATATCAAGCTCTAATGTCAAATATAATACGGCGCAGGCTCGCATTTTCATGGCGCAACGTCTCGGTGAGGAGGCCACAACGTGGGAGCCCCGCCCTTACGGCCGAGTGTAGATCAACATGAAACGGACCAACGTCTTGTCATACAACCTCATTATCATCACGCCTGATAACGGTCCCAACCGCACATAATCCGGGGGGGGGGGGAGGGCGGTGATCTGGCTCGGTATAAATATGAAGCACTCTATGCACTGACAGCCCAGATGCGAGGGAGGACAAACGGGCAAAGAATAACTGCTCAGTCTCAATGTGAACGAACTAGCGTAACAAAACTCTTCTAACCACATCGGCAAAGCCAACACCCACACTCACCTCCATTCCTCGATTTGTGGCCCGGAGGCTGCAAACCTCCACCGACGCGGCGGCGAGCTCCTAACGTAGCGTAGTTATCTGGGCGGCGCCTCCAGCGTTGGAGCTGCCACACTCAGCCGCGCTCGGCGGCGATAGCAGACAAGACACCTCAAAAGACATGGCTGAATTACAAGTCCCTACAGGCGCAGCATTTTTATTTCGGATGTGCGGTGCGGACCGTGAATACAAGCAGCTTCGACCCGCCAGACCCTGGCTGGAACATGAAGTCCTGCAGCCTCACCCGGGGAGGGGGCACCTCCCGTGGTACGGCAGGTTCTCCCTCCCCGGAGCACCAGCAGATGTCCGGAGCCTCGCACTCAGGTCAGACAACTCGGTGTGGCCAAATTCGTGACCAAAGCGAGCATTTAACCAAGCCGGATGCGGGTTCTGCCTGACGGAAATACACTTGAAAGGGAGCGACCCGGCCACGCCAGGTCTGGCCGATTACCGTAATTAGGACCTAGCGACAGAGCTGGAAACGACAGTCTGCACGATAACCGTGCAGAATCTAGAGCCAATGTAGATAATCGAGAACCTCATAGCCCATAATTAGCAACTGGACCTTTCAACGGCAGGAGGGCAAGGAGCGAATTGCATGTGGTTGTTCATTGGTGTTCCGCCGAATGCATCGGTGTTTAGGTGGATCCAGAAGGACACTGTACAATGCTAGAGGAGCGTCAGTTGTGTCAAATAAGGTGGATGCCCAGTTTAGCAAAACATGGATTGACTAGGAAGGACATCACATCATCACATGCTCAAGAATTAATCAGAGTTTGGAAATTGCCATTGGGAGCATATTTGCACCGAGTCAAGACACGTCAGAGTTTTTCCAACCCATTGAAAATCTATCTATCCAGTTGTGATAGGTGGGGATTGGAATTTGGTCCTTGACTATGGCCAGAATACAAATGTCGTACGCGGCAAAACTACGCCAGGGCTCAGTGCAGAGTGATTGACATGATTAAAAGAAATCGTCTAATTGGCGTATTTAGAAAACGATATCCGACAGCGAGAAGATACACGTGGGGAATGAAAAACCCGTCAATCATACAAGCCAGACTAGACTTTTTCTTGGCTACTTTGAACGGCAGGATCCTTGGCTGTCATATTAAAGCCAGTTACAGAACTGACCATCCAATGATGAGGGTAAATGTTAGTATCATCGATGAACCAAAATGAGGAGGTTTATTCAAAGTTGACGAGTCACTATTAACACGCGCCCGAGTGGCCGGTTGAATATCCTTCACTCGGGTGGGGTAAGTAGGTGGGAGTAGAGGGGGGGGGGGACAATTTGACCCAATGAAATCTCAGAAACTAAAATAGCTAGGTGTAACAAACTCACAGAGTGTGCTGGCCTGTACGTTTACTCACTTGCGTCAAAAATGGAGGTTTCTAGGTTGACATTCGGGTAAACTACGGTCAAACAAGGTCAAACTCCAGATTGGTATCCAAGATGCCAAATCACTTTCATACCTGTTTAAAGAAAAGCGTCACACGTGCCCACTTAAGCTCATTGACCTTGTTTGACATTTTGAAGGTCATGGTGACAAAAATCATACAAGACCGCCATAAGTTTTGCATTTGAATAAATGTCAAAGATAACACTAGGCACTATGCTCCTAAAAACAAATGTCGGCGTGGGTCATTTATGCTGTGTGACCTCTTCTTTCGAGGTCCTTGATAAATCCATTGAAGGCCTAAAATGCGGTTCTGTTGTCACTAAACTCAAAATGTGCACCAGAATCTACCCCATACAGCAAGCTCTAGAGCGACAAAACATGTTGGGTTTAACCTTGGTGTGACTTCCTACGTGATCCTAAGTCAATAAAATTGGCACATTTAGCTGTTGTGTTGCTTAAGAAACTACATCAGAGATGCATGACTTCGTCTGACACTCCGTTGTTGTATCAGATTGAAATATTTCCTAGACATTGTTTTCGCTGAATCCATGGCCTGGATGTGGCCTGCTGTAAGTCAAGGACCTTTCGAGGTATAACTAACTTTTGCATACCAAAGATCCAATATTCAGTTATCCACAGCTTGCAAAATTTGGCGTAGCTATGCTGTACCGTTCGGAAATCATTGCGAAGAAAGAAACAAAGAAGCCAACAGCAATACTTCTCCACCTTTCTCAGCACCCAGCATCTCGCACAAGTTGCAGTGACTATGACAATGATCACTCACAATCTTGCCTGTATACAAAATTTGTTAAGACAGGTCGTATGTGCATCCATAACACAGCACTATATTTTCAGAATTCTTGAGTGAATTACAATTTTGCAAAGCTGTGTTATGCGAGCATGATACATGTGCATACATGAGCTGTACTGACTAGCCACCCATTGCCTAAATAAATTGCCAATAAAGTAGCATGCAATGATTTGATTACATGCCGTGATACCATAATGATAATACGTAATAAAGTAGGTGGTGGTAGCTTTAACTGAACCTCACTCGAGCGCGTTGTATTTAACCGGCCACCCGGGCGAGTGTTAAAAACAGATGTCTGACACGAGCGAAAGCTGCAGTATCATGTTAAGCTGACAGCAGCTGATGAGATAGTCATATTTTTAACACGCGCCCGGGTGGCCGGTTGGGTGCCCTTTGCTGGAGTGAGGTTCAATTTGACCCCCCCCCCCCCCCCCTCCTGAGATCCCAGGAGCTAATGGAGCTAGAAACACAAAATTCACAGGCCTGGACGTGCACTCAATTACAGCAAACTTCTAGGTTCCTTTGTGATGACCTTCGGGTCAAATAGCGTCAGGCTAAGTCAAATTCCAGGTTGGTGTTCAAAGTGCCCTAAGAACAGAACACAACAGTGCCCTGTTTTAAGCAAAAGGTTACGCGCTCATTTAAGGTCAGTGACCTTATTTGACCATCCAAAGGTCATGGTGATCAAAGTGGTACAAGACTGGCTTGAGTTTTGCATTTGAATAAGCGACAAAGATTTCGTTAGGCAGTCTGTTCTCCAAAAAATGATGACCTGAGTCATTTCAGGTCAGTGACTTATTTTGAACCCTAAGAAGTCCATGGGAGGATGCATACTGCAGTTCCTGTAGTCAATCAATTTGAAATGAGCTCCAGAAATTACCCCAGGAAGTCCTAGAGTAAAAACAAACGGGCTGGCTTTGAACTTGTCTGACCTTTATACCCTACCTTAGGTCAATTTAATTTGCTAAATCAATTGTTGTGTCGCCTAAGAAAGTATCTGAGAGGTGTACGGCTTCGTCTAACATTCATTTGTTCCACCAGATTGAGCGAATCTCTAGAAATTGGCTTCTCTGAAACCGTGGCCTGACTTAGACCTGCCATAGGCCAGCGACCTTACAAGGTACATCTGAATCTTTAAGACCAAAACGATCCACTATTCAATTTTCTACAGCTCTCCCAAATTTGATGCGGCTACTTCGCGTTGTTCGGAATTCATTGCGGAAAAACCCTCCTGGGTGGGGGATCAACTTGACGCCTGGCCCGAGCGCGTGTCAACGCCCCGCTTTCATATTGTGTTAACTTGATTTTTTTACCGTTTCCTTGCATGCTGCGTGTTTTACATTCCACGATTTATATGCTTTCTTGGGTCTGGTATAGTTTGCAACAGCAAGATTACTGACCGCAGCAAGTTGGGTGTGTGTGTTTTTTTCACTACAACGTCTCACCAGGCGAGGAAAACAAACCAGTTGAATATCAGCAAACAAAACGTGACCAATTTATTAACCATCTTCTTTCGAAAGAGCCCTTAAAATGCGCCGACCTCTTCTTCGACGTGAATTCTCGGTGGAACAGTTATGAAAACCTGACAATCAACACCAGCGTACAAAACCGATAGGCGAAAACGGACAATAACCGATAATGACCACCAAAACAGCACTAGCGGTGTCAAATATACCTAACGAGGTACTGCCCATGGCAGACTTTTATAGTCGCACGCATCAGCTTACACTCTTCACTCCCGGAGCCGCACACGTTCAGCAACGTCTGCGGTCACACGACATCACCCATACGATTACCGGAACTGGCTTTCCAGGCGCCAAGCATAAAGATGATGATACCCAACGACGATATCTTCCGTCGAGATACGGCGGGGAAACGTATTACAGCATGGCTGTAGTTTTCTGTTCACTTGGGGCAACTCAACTCAATAACGCTGAAGGAAAAGTGGGCCAAATCTGGGAGAAACCTGGTTTAGTGCATTGCATTCATTCTGGGCTAGGTTTTTCCCGCTCAGCCCTCAAGCCTTTTCTGCGAAACTACACGAGTATGGTGCAGGCTCAATGGTCGTTACGCGCAATGAACTTGCCATCCGATTGTCCCTGTGTCACGTCTGGGGCTGAGCGCCTATTCCCCAAGGAGGGACTCCCCAAGGGGGGACTGCACCAGTGTCAGGTTTTGGGCTGGGAACCCATTCCCCAAGGAGAAACAATACACGGCCCGCAATTTACATCGGCTTGATCCCCCAATCAATGAGAGGTCGTCTGTGTCGGTGAGGGGCTCACAGCGCCTGACAAATGTCCTATACTGCCAAGCAGCCCAGAGGCGTACCGGGGCAGTTGAGCTCGGTGAGCTATTCGCTGAGCTCTGTGAGCTCTACAGAGTCTAGTATCGGTCAGGAGCCTACAGTGCCTAACAGAGGGTTATGTGTCGCCAAGAGGCCCTCATTCGGCCAAGGAAACATATGCTGAGCAGGGACATGGACGAGACCCCAAATGTCGGAGAGCCTTTTTCGTTTGTCGAGGCACTCTGGCAACAAAAGACGACATGAGAGCTTACGGTAAGAGCCCACAACGATACAATAGAACACCCTGTGTCAGTCAGAGACCCCAGTGCCGAACGGGTGCTCTCCAATCAGCATGGGCCTGTTAAGTCGAATTGGAGTATAAGTGCCGATCACTGTACCAGCTGCGGCGATCAGGCATCTTGTTGCGTCAGTGAGGGTTATTGCGTCGATCCGGGACCAACTGAGTCGCCCAGGGGGCCTCCGGTGTCAGAAGGCCTCCCGTGTCAAGGAGGGGACAAACACGATGTGATGTATCTCTCCAAGGACCTCCGCGTCGACCAGGGGACCCCGCCCCCGAGTCCCCAGCACGGCACTCAACGCTTAAACGGGATGGTCTTTTAACCCCTGACCCGAAAACATCATGTCCTCCCCGCAGTATTTTACACATGGAGCCCCATACCCGGAAAAATAAAGGTGAGGTATTCTCGAAAGTGTTCTTAGTGTTCTGGAAATGAGGAAAATGAAAAAAAGGCCAATACAAACGAAGACGTACATGCTTGCTCCGAGTAAACCTGTGAAACAGGTTGCATACAAAGTTTGAGCCTGCGCGCTCGCAATCTTGAGAGTCAGAGCACCGATGGCCAGGGCTACTATTTCCATCAAACCGAACAACGCGTCCGCCGCAGCTAACACCGGGCGGCGGGCGCCTGGCGCGCGAGAACAGGCCTCCTGAAATATGACTAAAAATCATCTAGACGGAGGTTTTACCGTTAAATATTGGACCAGTGCATGTCGTTCACATGTACAGTTTTGAGGCTGCCCTTTGAATAGATAACAGCGGCAGCAACACGAAAGCAGATAATCCGCCCTTACCTGTCTACTTCCACCGCCAAATTTCAGTGCCGGTTTTGGGGTACCGTGAATGCTAAGCCGTTCCTTTCATGCATGTGAACGTTGCACAGAAAAGTATGATTCAGGAATACCTCTGAAAGGTGAATTTTATATAATAAAGCGTCTAAAGGCACTCCCTTCAGAGACGCTGTCGTTTTCGGCCGCCCGCTAGCCGTTGACTAGCGTTAACAGTGGAGACGGATGTAGCGCGGCCGGCGGAGACTGCAACGCCGGGCGAGGGGTTTTGTTTCCAAGACTTGCGAGCACGCATGGTAAAACCTTTGTTATGCTATTGCAACTACTCGATTTTGAACGAAGGCTTGTCATTCCCGGATGAGGATGTGTTGGCCATATTGATACAAATTTCTGAAACCGTGTCGATCTGCAAAATTCGCTCGCTACCACACACATATATATATATATATATATATATATATATATATATATATATATATATACACACATTCACAATGTGTCTGCATAACCCAGAAAAATTCTGGCAATGCCCTTGGGTGCGAACGGCTTGGAAAAAAGGTCAATGAACTATTGTGAAATTAACAGCGCCAGCGAGTTATGTTGTACAGCCATTTAACACCTAGTTTTTCAGTCAACTGACTTCAAAATATCACTAGCACTGCATCTCTCAGTGCTTTCTTAAAAGGGCGAATAATTCAAAATAATAATGCGTAAGGAAAATCGTGGCCCGGAAATCATCAGCCTATATCCAGTGATCTTGATTAGGTGTGCCCTTTGCCAACCCTGCCCCCCCCCCCCCCCCAGCCACCAAGACACTGACAAAGATTTTGCGTGGGTGAGCTCAATGAGTACCGACTATGCATACAAAAGTATAATCGCAGGGACGCTGAAGAGCCAGCTTAGCTGGCATCACCGCTACAATCAATACGCGCTTCCCATGAGATTGGAGATGAAAGGTGTTTCTTTTATCACCCCTTTCGAACTGAAGAGGGCAACGTCCGCTTTTCGGTCAGAGGCACAACAGCTGTGAACGGCGTATTTATTATAGCAGACGAACAGGCAAAAGACATTCTTGAAGGGAAGGTATGTGCCTAAGGGCGTTTGGGAACATTTTCATCGTTTTCTGAAGTTATGAGTGAAGGTGGTACTGAATGAAGCTGCCTCGAGAACGGTATATGATAGCTTCATATATTATGAACATTCTATTTTTATGGACATACAAAAAAGTGATAAAAAATTATCGAACACAGTTTGTTAAAAAGATTTGATCCGAACCCTGTTGAATGGATGGATTTGTTGGGCCAGAGCTCGCGCTAAGTAGTGCTTGTTGTTTGAAACCCTGACCCTACCATCCGATCGCGCAATTCCAGGCAACGGCAGATTTAGTAGAGAAAGCTTAACGTGCCGCAATGCTCGGCACGATCCGTCTTGCCCCCTGACGTCAACTGACCTTTAGCGCGATCGCTGCCACCGGCCGCAAGCCATACATGTCAAGGGCAAAGCGAGCGCATAAAGTGACTCAAGCCCACCGATCTACGGGTGGGTGGACTGGAAGGCAGGTGCAATAACCAACTGAACCCTTAGAACGGACTGGAATGCACATAATGGTAATACTATGTACTACCACTCCCACCTTGTGTTACATGGGAACACAGGATGGTAACTATGCACGGAAGGTACTTTTCGACACGGATATTTTTGTTTTTGTTTTTCGATTGCATCGTACGAAATCATTAAGTACTTCTACTATTTAGTAACGCTACAAAATGGTTTCGAGCAAAACTAGTACCGGTCAATGGACGGAATAATTTCACGCAACTTTACACCACAGCCCCATCTCATAAGGAATCAATAGTATTCATATAAGTTAAAACTAATATCGTTGAAGAGAAAAAGAAATGACGTGCCTTTGGCTGACCGTTGATAAACATAGTTCTGAACCCGTTTCAGCCATGTATAGGCATGACGATTGATATGAATGCAAGAAACAAGTTCTGTATTCATAAGAAATTTAGCTTATTGTTCTCTATAGAGCGCCCATGAGGATTCTCACTAAAGCAAGTTAACCTTAACACAGGCTAGCCCCTTTTCCTTTCTTCTCGTTATTTCTTTCACCTTTTGGTGTGCTCACCGCGACGTGATTGCCTTCAACTTTCATTTTGCTAAACGTATCTATTGTCACTGGGCTGTACGTGGGACATATATGTCGCATCACGGGTAACAGCAGGAGAAAAAAGTCGAGACCCCTATGTATATCGTCAAATAGCCCATTCTTTGGAAGGTTTTCAAAGAGTGGGCCTGGCAACCCAGCAAACGAAAGGTAAGGGATCGTCACATATCTGGATGCCACCTAAAGCCTTAGATGCCTTTATCTTGGCACAGTTGGCTTCGGTATTCGGCACAAGATGCACTCCATTTGGGTTCCATGTCAGATGCCAAGGTGTTCCGTCCAGGGACTGCCAGCTGCCGTCAGTGACCTCGTCATGGACGCCCACCCAGAAGTTGAGGATGGTGCCAGCCTGTACGGCATAGGCGGCCAGAATGGCGTCCATACCGGGCTCCTTTGGATGGCCTAGCCTGGCGCCGTGAACCAGCTGACCACAGTGCTGGTCCGCCTGATGGAAGGGCAGCGGCTGGGACACGAACAGGTAGCAGTGGGCGTCGATGTCCAGCCAGTCGTGGGGACAGCCCCGCAGCAGACCCCTTGGCTGGGGGGACTCACACACCCCCCGCGTCGGGGCACCACACGACCGGTAGACGAGTTCAGTTGTGTCGCGCTGACTTTTCATGTGCAGGCAAGTACCACCATTGCCAAGCGGTACTTTGGGTAGGGAGCTTCCAAATGGTGTTCTATTGGGGTTGGTCCAAGGCGGTTTGTCTGTCGCCCCGAGCCACTCGGCAGTGTCAGGACGACTCGAGTGATGCAACAGGAAAGTCATCTCCAGCTCGTCTTTGACCGACACAATGCGTGAGCACTGGTCTGGAACCATGCAGGCCTTGTTGTATTTTCCACGTGTTAGGAGTTCTGAGCTTCTCAAGTAGCAGCTGCCGTTGAATGCAATCCAGCCGGAGGCGCAGAAGGTCGTGACCCGAGTGACTGCCCGCCGGGAGTAGCTGCGTTGCTCCAGCTCCGGCAGCAGTGTGTCGGTGAGCAGACAGTGGTGGGGGTCCACCAGCAGCTCGCACAGGCCCCCCGGCCCGTACCGGAAGCCGTCGCAGTACTCGGGCTGGAGACGGCCGCAGCGAGCGGCGCATTGCTTCAGGTTTGCGGCTTGGAAGGAGGAGAACGCGGCGTTGGTGAAATTGCGCTTGTTCAGATCGAAGAAATCGCTGGTTATGCCGACGGCGAGAACTGGAAGGAAAATTCCCAGTATCCACATCGTGTCACAAAATGCGAACACCACCGACTCCTGAAGAGCTTCTCCGAGCACAGAAGTGGCACACAGCTTCCTCGCAAAACACGCTCAGACCGTGAGGGTGCACTCTTGGAGACGCCTTCTCGAGCTATGGACTGCCTCGCCCACTGCCACGTCATGAGGCTGCTTTGTTGTTTGTGCTTCCAGGCAGCACCATATTGCGGGCTGGTCAATACTGTTTTGAATTTTTTGGATTCCACGAAGGCTTGCGGCTGATGCAGTTGACCGGACATGACCGTGACTTCCAGTAATAAAGCCAACGTGAGCCTTACTGTTGGACAGGAACGCTCAATAACACTGCTTCATGCCCGCTGAGGCATGGCGCCAAAGGTTAGTTGCACCTGAGCCACGGCGCCGACTCGGTCAGTGGCTCATAGAAGCCCAGCAAAGGACACTACCTCGATAGCTCGCACGCACGCATACACGAGAGCGAAGGCAAGAGCAAGCAAGAGCAAGAGCAAGAGCAAGAGCAAGAGCGCGCGTGAGAGAGAGAGAGAGAGAGAGAGAGAGAGAGAGAGAGAGAGGAGAGAGAAGAGAGAGAGAGAAGAGAGAGAAGAGAGGAGAGAAGAAGAGAGAGAGAGAGAGAGAGATAATAGAGATAGAGAGAGAGAGAGAGAGAGAGGAGAGAATAGAGAGAGAGAGAGAGAGAGAGATAGAGAGA
>NW_023596448.1:11452947-11506281 GCF_011947565.3 Pollicipes pollicipes | reverse complement strand
GGGCCAGACCCACAGGTACAAGGATAGGCGTGGGCCATACCCACAGGTACAAGGCGAGGTGTGGGCCAGACCCACGGTACAGGGCGAGGCGTGGGCCAGGCCCAAAGGTACAGGGCTATACGCGGGTCAGACCCACAGGTACAAGGCGAGGCGTGGACCAGACCCATAGGTACAGGGCGAGGCGTTAGCCAGGTCCACAAGTACAAGGCGAGGCGCGGGCCACAGCTCCCAGTTACCAGCTGCCGTCGCCGGCAGTCTGCAGGCGTTGTTTCCCGGTCAGAAGCGGCGGTCTCCGGTCGCTGTTCAGTGCTCCCGGTCAGAAGCGGCGGTCCGGCCGCTGTTCAGTGTCCCCGGTCAGAAGCGGCGATCTCCGGCCGCTGTTCAGTGTCCCCGGTCAGAAGCGACGATCTCCGGCCGCTGTTCAGTGTCCCGGTCAGAAAGCGTGGTCTGGCCGCTGTTCAGTGTCCCCGGTCAGAAGCGGCGGTCCGGCCGCTGTTCAGTGTCCCTGGTCAAAGCGGCGGTCTCCGGCCGCTGTTCGGTCCCCCGGTCAGAAGCGGCGGTCTCCGGCCGCTGTTCGGTGCTCGGTGTTCAGCGCTCAGCGGGTCCGGATGTCGTCGACCTTTGTCTGCGCGGAGTGGCGCTGAGCCGCCTCCAGGGCGTCGGCCATTGTCTCGGCAGCAGGAGGACGTCCTCGACCGAGAGGCGGCGCCGTCGCACGCCCACCGCGGTCACGGACGCGGCGGCGGCCGGCCGCGCCCGTGCAAGGCGGCGACGGCGCGCCAGCGGCATCGTCGGCCTTGGGATCGTCAGCGGGTGGTCAACGCAGCCAGAGCCTGTCAAAAAGGGCAGGTGCACATAGTCATCCCCCGCCGTTAGGATTGAGCGCAGTTATAGCACGCTATCATTATGATTACACAATCTGTCGACCAGACATTGTTGGGCATGCGTCTCATGGGCAGCGACGCGTCGCCGCCAACAACAGCAAGTTAGTGGCAAGGCCAGCGGTAGCCGAGTAAAATTTAAGGTACAGAACGAAACATTGTTTTCTGGTGCCAGGGTAAACCATCATTGCTGGGCTCAGCCCTCCTTCGATGGTCGAGGAACGGTACCTATAAGCGTCTGTGGTGTTTGCAATTCGTTTGCAGCGCGTAAGCACTGTGAGTGGGGCTCGGTCTTGAAATCGACCCCGGCCTTCGCGCCGGAGATCCTGGTAGCCTTCCCCTCCGTGGAAAATCAGGCCTGCCCCTGACTGGGGCCTTGTCATTCGCGCGGAGGAGACGTTGAAAAAGCCTGTGTCCCCTTCCGCCAGCGCTACTTGGCGGCAGACCTCAGATGACATCGCCAATTCTGGCATACGTGGGAACTGTGTTGCAGGGACATTGCAATCGCCGTATAGATGAGCTGAATCAGCGGCTGCATTTGGTCTCCGCCTGTGTCCGTTATTCTTGAAGCTCGCGTGTGGATCTGATGGCTGGGAGAAACAAGTCGTGTTTTCCCCACGTCATCTCAAAGCATCATCTGAAGAAAACCCCTGGCTCTCCCCGTCAATAAAACTTGCACACCAAGCTCTGTTTCATGCGGGGCATGATATGGTCTCAGCGCATGCAGTTGTGAATCTCTTCACGTCTTTCTTTGCCGAAATAAACTGTGATCAGGTGTATGGCATAAAGACGATGCCGGCCGAATTTACACCGTGTTTACATCGGTGCATAACGTTTGGACCAATCAATTTTAACGCACGTTGTTTTTCAGCGTCCTATTGGAGAAAATATACGGACGAAATTGAAGAAGTGGCCACACAGCAGTTTTCATGTCCACAGTATACAAATGTCAATGACAAGATGGATCTCATTGATCTAATCAACCGCGGATTTAGATAAATGCGAGCGAATAGGATGCCAATGGTGACTGACTTTCTTGAGACACGTCAGCGATGGTGAAATATGAGGCCGTTAAAGGTCTTCCCTGCCGTCGCTGGTCACAGCTGGCCAACCCTGCACGAGCTCAACGACGCCGTTGTCGCATTTCTGATATTTACGGGCTTTACTGACATGGGCAAACTGTCGAGCCCTGTCTTGGGCTATCTCCACGCTGGCATTCACGTTGCGGTCACGTTGGGGAGGGGTGCGCTAACTCGCGTTTTGTAATTATTTTAATATGTATATTCCAATATTGGTGTTACTGGCACCTTACAAGTAAAGCTTGCGGTGATTCTCCGACACCAGATGCCTCTCGTTCAACACCGTGATAGCGCCGAAATCCATCACACTGGATGGCATTTCCGCCGGCACAAACCCAATCTATTAATTCGGATCAGATGCGCTTTTAATTCCGTCGGATTGCTGTGAGATTTCCGAAAGATTTTCCGCAATAGTTTCTGCCGCGGGAACAGAAATCAGCACCAGGTCAGCACCAGTGACGCCTCGTTATTTACCATGATGAACGGGACATGGCGTTAGAAAGACAAACTTTGTTGAAACAGGGCACCGTTACCACAGAGGACGGATTTGTTGACTATGGGCGCCGAACAAAATGGACGGCTCAACCGAACGGCTTCTGTGTTTGTAGCAATCCTCGCAGCTCGTGGATTTGCCATGTGGAGTCAAAAACGTTCGTTTGTGCTTTAATGCAAGCGTGGAGGCATGGACTTTCGGACCGAAACCGTCATCGGCTTATGCAGGGCGCTGAGCGGGTCTTATGCCCAGGGTTGGTCCGGGGGGTCGCGCGGGGTCAGCGCGGTGCTGCCAAGGTCAGCTGAAGGTCATGCCCCCTCCCCAGTGTCACGGCTCGCTGGGGCCCGGTGGTGACGGAGCCGTCGATGGTAATATATGGCTGCTGGAGTTTGGTCCCCGGAGCTGGAAACGCAGACGTCTGGCCGCCAAAGGTCATCCTGTCGCTGCGAAGGTCGTCGTTTAGAAGGGCGATATGTCATCACCTTTTCCGTTTTGGTGAGAGTGGAGACGTGAACTTATCCGCTTAGCGAATTCAGGTGGTATTCTGGACTGATCCTATTTTGGATTTCATCATTCGCATTATGATGTGGAAGCAACTTTCACGGTTTGGCCGCACCTAATTAAAACGATTGACGTACGCAATCATCAGACAAACTGGTTTTCGTGACAGTGCGCAAAAGCCATCGGATATGTGTTGTATGTATCTGATGCCTTGGTGATTTCAATGGGGGTCTCATGTCACCAGAACATCCCGTTCATTTCAATTTCACAATATTCACTTTCAATAATGTACAGACGCTAGCTTACAAAAAGCACTGGCGCCAGTGGCTGGTCACAACGACCTTACAGCCCCATGACCGTAGGAACTGACCGAGACGTGAGTTGTGCCGAGTCGTTTAGCATAAACGCTTCATGCACGGGTGCGTACTGTAAGCAAAAGGATGCCTGTTGACCGTTAGTGAGAGCTTCTTACTTCTCAAACTTTCCGACATACCCTATGGCAAGCCTTTATTCCAGTCGTCTCACATATACTGTGTCCTCGATGCACCCCGGGGTGTATAGTGCTGAAGCTGGCGGCGTCTGTCCATAGGTCATCACCGGACACTGAGGCTTATGAGGTCCCATAACAAACTGACTAAAGCCAGAATCCGGCCGTGCGAAGGCGTTCCTTTCCCAAGCAGGAATGCATGAAAAGTCCCACCCGTCCCACCCCTATCTGCAGGCGTGTTGACGTGTGCGAGGTGGCGATGTTTTTCCAGCGATGCTAGTGTGATAAACTTTCAGAACTAGCACTTAACAAGTGCCACGGACCGAGGGCCCGTTTTTGTCATTTTGCCTCTTCCGCGACGTGCTAAAAATGACCGATGTGATGTAGGTGTTTTCTATAAAGCTATTTGTAATCAGATGTGACTTTAATTCCTTCGCTAGACTGCATAGGAAACCTTAAGTCAATAAACAGTTTGTTGGCGTTTCCTGATAGCATCATCCCGTGCATCAAATGTGATCCGTCCGATCAAACCCATATGCTGGCTGGGGAGCCCCTGACGAACTGCTAGGCCAGCTGATTTGTGTGCTTGATTACGCATGCGTTGTATGAATTATCCTCGCCGTCGTACGAAACGTTAACGACTTCAAGGGCTTGTGCCGTTACAGTCCAGCAAGGGCAGCTCCATGCGTGCGGAGGCCTCGTTGTTGGGCATACCAATGACGAGGCCATACCTTCCCCAAGTAGTCAAAATTGCGCAAAAATACACACAAATGAGTTTTAAGAACGTGCAATAAGCTTTACTATGCGCAGTTTGTTTAGAACGCGGTATGGTAAAGAGTAAAATATATTAAGTTGTTTTAATTATGATTCCTTTTTTAAGGTTTCCCTAAGTCGGGTACCCCTCCCCCTACCCCTCCCCGGCGGCGCTCTGGATCATCTGCCTTTGCAGGCTGTGCCTGAACGACTGTTTTCCAACGACACAGTCAGGTCTGGGGAACGCATAGGCCGGCGGAAAATCTCGAACAGGACGGCTTTGAGCGACTGATTTCTTCCACCGAGGCGCGCTGTTCGGCGAGCCCGGCGACCATCCGGAAATGTCCGGTTATGTCCGGCTACCCGTCCTTCCGGCTCGCCGTGTGTGGGCTATCCGGCCCGAAGAGGAGGCTCGCCCCTGTCTTCCCAGTGCGGCTCAAATCGATGTGGTCTCTGCTTGGCGTGCCACCACGCGATCAGTATCTCCCGAGCGGAGGAGAGGGGAGAGGAAGCGGGAGGGGGCCACGGATCAGACAGTGTAGTCATGTGATGCAAGGGAACTGTAAACATACTGCACCACCACTGAAAAAGCGCGGTCGGGTTCTGTGAATTTGTGGCCAACTTCAGTGCGGTTTTCGGCATGTGCATGCACGGGGACCCGCCGAATTAAGTCAACATCTGGGACGTGATACATGTTATGCATGAATGCGTTGCCGCGTTACCCCACTGCGCTGTACATCAGGATGCTGCCTTGCATCAGTTGTTCTGCACACTCCGGAGCTGCCTCGTGCCTGGCACGTGCCGCTGTCGGTGCCGGCCGGACGGGTCCCGTGCTGCCGCTTTCAGTTCCCGTTAGCTGTGTGTCACTGATCGATTACCCCGGTCTGAAGGGGTCGCTCGGTGCCTGGAATAGGAGAGATGTGTTACGTGGAACCTGAGAAATCCGTTGACGCTATCTATACGCAGTGACCGGATACATTCACCAAAAAATGCGTGCGTCATTTTGCGTTCGTAAGCAAAAGGTGTGTACTGCTATAGAGTAAAACAAAATTTGCCGAATGGCCGGCCGTGAGATGATGACACTATTTTGAAGGCTATTATGCGATCTCAACCGCAAAATCAATGAAACTGATGAACCAAAAGGGTGTCTTGGGATCAAAAGTATAACATGTAGGAAAACGCTTAGGAAAGGATTAGCTTTAAATGGTGCCCCACGGCTAAAGACCTGCGTACTGTGGTGATAACGCTGCCGCGGGCCGCACAGAGCGTTAGCCGCTGCTAGCGCCACTGCTGCGTGGCGGCGTATCGATTTCCGAGGTCAGAGCCACGCACCTCAGTGCAGCGTAGGGGCGTGGTCCTGCAGGGATTTATCGCCGCCACCGCGCCGTGGGCGGCCACCCAAAGGTCACGTGATGGGGCGCCCAGGTCCCCGCGAAGTGTTCCGGTGAGGCCTGTGAACGGGCCGGCGGTGGGCGTTCCTGATCACGTGACCGAACTTGCGGGTCACCGCCGAGTGGTGCGGTGAGGGCTGTGAACCGGCCGGCTGTGGCTCCGTGGCGGGGGCCACCCGCCCCGTGTTTCGTCCTCGGGCTGCCCAGGAAACTCCACTAAAACGGCCGTGACACCGCGACCCCGCCGGGTATATATACATCGCCGGTGCTGGACCCTGGTGGCCGCTGCCGAACCTGTCGTGCCACCGGGCAGTTACGACGCCAGGGACCTTTGCCCGCATGAATTGCCTCGGGCGTTGGAGCCAGGCGAACTCAACTGCCACGCTGCTTAAACGTTGGTCAAGCGTTTGACCCTGGTCGCCGCTGTTAGACCTGTCGTGACCTCGGGCAGTTACGGCGCCGATGACATTTGCCCTCCTGAATCGCCTCGGGCGTTGCAGCCAGGCGAACTTCATTGCTGTGTTACTTAAACCTTGGCCAGAGCTGGCCAGTGTTTAAGTGGTATAGATAAGATAAGGCCAGCATAAAACATACCGAACGTTTGTGTAGCTATTCAGAGGCGTGCAGTTTATACGGTGGGAAGACGGTAGCCGGCCTTATGGGGATGGGTTGCATGCTTTCATTGCTATTCTGGAAAGCGTGTCCCATATAAAGCATGGCTTTGTATCGGTGGTATGTTGATCCAGCAGTCCGAAGTGCGCGTTTCCCACGTGGAAGTGGCATGCCCTGCCGCGAAGAGGCGGTGCGATGATCGTGTTAAAGAGAGGAAATCAACAGTTACCGAATGGCAATCACCGCCTACAGCCGCCGGCAGATTGTAAGCATGCCCTTGTTTATGAGACAGGCCACGATTGGTTAAATGGCTGACATCGCACGGCAAACCCTGGTCTTCAGGTTCATTCAGCTTCATTCGTTCATGCTCTGCAGGTTGATGACATTTGCCCAACGAGACGAATGTGGAGTTGTCTCGCGCCCGCTTCAGATGCCGCGGGTGTAGCCAGAGGTCATGTGACGTGTATACCCTGCTCCGAATCCGACTTTGGACGTAAAAGGCCGCTCGGCATTCCTTGGAATGGGGGCTCCGGGGGTCCAGCCGCCGTTCTCGCCGACACTGTGGGACCAGTGTGTGGTAAACAGAGTGTCCTTTGTTCCCTCAGATAGGCTACCATGGCTACACTGATTGTGGGAATCGGGGTGCATTTTACCTGACTGCCTTAACAAAGTCGTCATTTGTAATTATCCACACCAACATAAGTCATGTGTCTTTCAACCTTGACAAAGCGTAAAATGCGTTACGCCTATGTGCAACGAGGATATGCGCCAGCTAGCCTTAAACCATTTAATTACCGGCACCCCTACAAAACTCTGTGGAATGCATGCACGCATACGTGAATGAAAAACTCTGAAGAATGAAAACTTCAACGTGGTTTACACCTGAACTCTGGCCTGCATGGCCCCATGTTTGAAAAGCTGTCGTCCACACTTGTGTTTGCAGGCCCATCTCATGCATTTTTGATTTACTGTGCCGTGGCCCATAATGAAATACCGACCTGTCTCGTTTTCTTACCCCTCTCAGAAAAATGGATCACTGCGAGGGCCCGGAGCCCGTCGCACTGATTTATGCTGCGCCTTCGGCTTGCCTGGCCTTTGCTAACTGGCTGAGCGTGTGTGGGGGGGGGGGGGGAGAAAAGCTGGGCGAATATCCCTAGCACGGTAAGAGGTGATTACTTGCATCAGAGCTGAAACCTCTGCAGTTGGCCGCTAACTAGCGTCTTTACTCCCGCTGTTTCGTTAGAATCTAAGCGAGCGAGATTTTAGCCCGGATGGCCAGAACGGCTCGGATGAGCATGACAATATGCAATGGGGATCGAAGACTATTCGCACAAGATCGCGCCCGTCGCTGCCGAACGTGGACTCGGACCTGTTGCTGGAGTCCGACAGCTCTTTACCGGGTTAGCCGTGGCGGCGAGCCACTGTGCGTTACATGGTGAAGGTAGTTTCGCCATCGGGACCGGGCGCCGACCGACCGACCAACCGAGCGCGCGCGCTCGCGGCGAGCGGCGTGCACGCCCGTTACCAGGCGCGATTGGCCCGGCGGGTGTGACGTCACCCCATCGGAGTTACGTCACTCGTGTCTGTGGCGTCATCGCTCTGCCCTCTCAGACGGTAAACGAATTAGTGGCGCTCGGCTGTGAGGAATGGAACCCTGGCAGCTGTGGGGTGCTGCTGGTGGCGCTCTGACGGCTTGCCGTGTACCGTGAATGGAGCAAGGCATGTCCACGAGCTGCAAACGGGAGATTAGGGGTGGGAAAAGTGGGGGTAATATTTCCTTACTCCTGTTACCTATGTCTACCCCGACACCTTCCTTGTAAAGTTTTGTTGATCTATTTTCCTCCCTGTCGACATTCACTCTTCTCACAATCTCACTCACTTATTTACTTATTTGCTCGCTGGTTCGTTCACCTGTTCCACTCGTCTGACCCATGCGCCCACTTTTCCAAAAAGGCTGCTTTGTGGCTCGAAAGCAGAAGTGAAACCCCTAGAAAATGACGATATACCATGAGTAAATGCTATTTCTAGCTAGCCGACCAAGCTATCTTTTCGCGATATTTACAGTATATTTATGCCGACAAAGCAAGTTTGTACAAAATTCGACTCGAAGAAAGTGTTAACACAAGCCGTCCTTGATAATGAATTTCTGACCAGCTGAATATTTTGTCGCATAAGGACTGACTGCAAAAAATTAAGTGTGTGATAGCCTTTGGGTTCGCATCATAGCGCATGCTAAGGGTGAAAAATGCTAAGAGAAGACGGTGTAGCAATATAGGCGGGAGGCACATCCTTTAATCACAAAGTGTTTAAAAAATTGCAGTTTATCGAAAACTGGTACGGCTCTGCCACATCTGTCATGCTTCCGCTTCTTGTGTTTGATGTTCAAGCAATCAAAGCCTCCCCACGCTCAATTATCCCCTTTCCCGCGCTCAAGTAACTAGAGCCTTCCCGAGCTCAAGTAACCAAAGCCTCCCCACGCTCAAGTAATCAGAACCTTCCCGAGCTCAAGCAGTCGAATCCTCCCCGCGCTCAACTTACCAAATCATTTCGGCGCTCAAGTAACCAACCCCTCCCAATACTCACGTAATCAAGTCTTCCCCGCGCTCAAGTTACCAAATCATCTCGGCGCTCAAGTAACCAACCCCTCCCAATACTCAAGTAATCAAGTCCTTCCCGCGCTCAGGTTACCAAATCATCTCGGCGCTCAAGTAACCAACCCCTCCCAATACTCACGTAATCAAGTCTTCCCCGCGCTCAAGTTACCAAATCATCTCGGCGCTCAAGTAACCAACCCCTCACAATACTCAAGTTATCAAGTCCCCCCCGCGCTCAAGTTATCAAGTCCCCCGCGCTCAAGTAACCAACTCCTCCCAGCACTCAAGTAACCAACTCCTCCCAGCACTCAAGTAGCCAAGTCCCCCGCGCTCAAGCGGCCAGAGCCTGCCCGCGGCCCTGGCCAGCGTGCAAGTGGAGCGCCGGCCAGCCGCCCGCCGATTAGCCGGAGCACGCGGGAGCTGCCGTGATCGCCGCGGTGTCCGCAGCGACGCTGCGGGCGACATATTTCCCACGCCGTCTCATGGCTTTCCGTGCGTTTGGCTGCGCCGCGTCGATGCAGCTTTCACCAGCGGACGCTGCTGGCGACGTCCAGCTTGGGGGCGCTGAGTGGTGACTGACAGCAGCGCGGCCCACACTCCTCGTGAAGATCACTGTCAGGGGCGGAGCCATCACCGGATCTTCGGGTGGGAGCGTGCCAAAGTATATATGGGAGCAGGCCCTTGTGCTTGCGCTACAGCTGGGGGTAGTTTTGCTAAATGAGGTAGGAGGGGGGCTGAGCATGAGAAAATCGCCACGACCTATCTCCAAAGTAACCCAGTAATCGATTACCCAAATTTTGCCCACTTTCTTTTCAAAGGGGGCAGAGGGGGAGGGGTGCAGCCCCAGGCTGGGAGGCCGGAGCCATCCCCCCCCCCCCCAGCTGGGTAGCAAACTACACCCATGCACTAGGACCATGTGTTATCCGCGTCCTGGGTACGAACCCCGTCCTGTTGGGTGCGCTTAGACCCGCCCTCGTTCCCCGTCACGCTTCCGCACCGGCCGGGTGCGGCACCTGAGTGGTTATCTCCACCTCTTTAGACGTCACGTGATCCGTCACTTCGCGTCAGGCCAGCCCAGGGGCGGCGGGCCTCCCTGGAGGTCTGGCCTTACCGCTGTGAAGCGACGGTGGAGGGGCTGGCGGCGGAGGCGGTTCGGGCGGCCCGGCGGTCGAGGGGGCCAATCTGTTCCGGCGGCGGCGGCGGCGATCTGTGACGACGCTGCTTCACCGAGCGCCGAGCCCGTCATTAGCCACCTCGCCCACGCGGCGCGGAGCCTCGCGTTCTTGCCCCACGAGCACGCCTGTGCCAACACTCGAGGTCACGCGGGCTGGGTGCATTGAACCGCACCGAGCGTGTGCGCGTGCGCATGGACGCAGGCTGCGTGTGCCCTGCACGCCTCAACTGAGACGAGGCCTCGCCTTACGGACGCCCGTCCGGAGTGGGGATTCGGCGGTGGTTTGCGAGCCAGTGGAGCGGGTCGTGTCCCGCCGGCTCCCTCCCCTCCAACTACCCCACACCCAGTGTCTGTTCTGGCATGGACCCTGCCTCTTGTCGAGAACAGGTGACACGGCGTACGGCCGGGGCTCGCTGACGGGGGGCGGGGTGGGGAGCTGTGATTACTGGCCACACTCACGTCACAGAAAACAGGCCCGGGGCTCACTGACAAAGGCGTGGTGCAGAGCTGTGATCACTGTCCACGTCCCAGGCCACAGGAGCAGGTCCGGGATCACTGACGGGGGCGGGGTGCAGAGCTGTGATCACTGGCCACGTCCCAGGCCACAGGAGCAGGTCCGGGGTCACTGACGGGGGCGGGGTGCGGAGCTGTGGTCACTGGCCACGCCCCAGGCCACAGGAGCAGGTCCGGAGTCACTGGCGGGAGCGGGGTGCGGAGCTGTGCTCACTGGCTACGCCCACGTCATAGGAGCAGGTCTGGGGCTCCCTAACGGGGGTGGGGTGCAGAGCTGTGATCATTGGCCACGCCCACGTCATAGAAACAGGCCGGGGCTTACAGTGCCTGCTGGAAAATGCGCAGCATCATAGAAGCCTTTAAATTCACCATGGGTTGTACCTGATGTTTTTTAACGCAAGTGAGCTTACTTTAGAGAGATAAATGCAAGCCATTTAGCTGGCGGCGGACCTTTTCTTGTGACTACCATGGCTGTATAGTCCACTTTTTATCCGCATCCTCAGTAACTGGCTTAACATTTTAGTGTTGGGCCTTATTTAGAACATGTTTAGCCTTCATCGACATAAATTCCATCATTTGTTCCTCTCTGTCTCTGCACAGTAAACGGGACATCCACATAAGAGGGACTTACGTAGCCACGTCTGTCTCTGCACAGTAAACGAGTCATCCACATAAGAGGGACTTACGTAGCCATGTCTCTGTCTCTGCACAGTAAACGAGTCATCCACGTAAGGGGGACTTGCGTAGCCATGTCTCTGTCTCTGCACAGTAAGCGAGTCATCCACATAAGGGGGACTTACGTAGCCATGTCTCTGTCTCTGCACAGTAAGCGAGTCATCCACATAAGAGGGACTTACGTAGCCATGTCTCTGTCTCTGCACAGTAAGCGAGACATCCACATAAGAGGGACTTACGTAGCCATGTCTCTGTCTCTGCACAGTAAGCGAGACATCCACATAAGAGGGACTTACGTAGCCATGTCTCTGTCTCTGCACAGTAAGCGAGACATCCACATAAGAGGGTTTTATGTAGCCATGCAGCGCCAAGCAAAGGCGACGAATATTTGCTGCTTGATCTAGACAGTGCATGTCAAAGCACCCCTGGCCCGTCCTGTGTATTTTGCATTGATAGCCTGTGTTTAGACGTATTGACTGATCTGTATGCGGAGATCGATCTGTCGGCTGCATTTTTAAACTTACCGCGCGCCCACCATGCGGCTGGTCCTGCTGGCTCTGGTCCTCACAATAATCCGGACGAAATGTTGAAGCAGCCACGGATGAGCATACGGAGCCATGACTAACGGACAGAAGCAGGGCTAACGTCAGCAGAGCGCGTGTTTTTTATTATTATTGAACGGCAGCAGCCCACCAGCGCTCTTGCGCCTCTCTCCGCCTCTCACCACTCTGTCCACCCCTCTCTCCGCCGTCCCTCGTACCCGGCGCTGCGGGTTTGGTCGCCCTCCTGGTGAAGCGGACCGGTGAGGGTGGCGGGGGGAGACTCGCGCTTCCGGCCGGCTCGCGGACCAACGAGCGAGGCCGACGTGATCAGGAGCTCAGGAGGTCGAAGGCCTGACCTGGCCATGACAGCCGGAAGGCGACAGAGATGGGGACGGGGTCATGCAGAGGCGCGAGGCTCAGCTGGGCGCCCGCAGCGCCTCTGGGATAGTTGTCTTGCGCGCAGGGCCAGCACAGGGCGCCGGCGTACCCAGTGTAGGCCGCTGGTTGGCATGACCATAGACTGTGGAACGTCTCTTATTTGCGAAGCTGTGACGTCATTTCCCCACGCTCAGCGTTTGCCAGACAGCTAATGTGGATGACGTGAATTCACTGATAGCTCGCATGGGGATGTCCGTGGCTGCAAGTGCTGGTGGCGACACTTTGTCTGATGGCATTTACCCTGTTGCAGATCAAACAAGCGTTCGTCGCTGCCCTCCGGCATAAGCAGGTGAGGTGTGCGCAGCCCAGCCACGCCGGCCGAGTCCGGGGGGGGGGGGGGGGGCGAGACGGACCCGCGGTATACCATCGATATACCGACAACGACCACACTTTGGAACGAAGCGTTCCGTGCACTACGGCCTCCGAGCCGCGTGCTTTGGGTCACTGCGATGCCGAGTGTTAAGCTCAGGTCGAACACGTGACACCTTGTGCAGATAGCTGTACACGTGCTTCGCGACCAGGAAGAGACTGTCTTTGTGACTGTTTTGGTGACTGTGTGACTGTCTTAAGGGCTATCAGGAGGTCTCCAAAGCTTAAGCTTTGACATAAAGGAACATTGTGTCGGGAGCGTTGCACAGAAATAAATGCTTTAAAAAACTTTTGATGCCCCATTTCCCTCCCCCCCCCAACCTCCACCCCGCCCCCGGTACCCGTAACAGGGGCAAGTGCGTGTGGGTCGTGCACCACAAGCCTCTTGTCGCGATCTGGCATGGTAGTCATTACTAGAGCTCGTATTGGGAATAGATTGAGGCCAGGCGATTTCGTGTTCTTAATGGTATAATGTCATATATGTGATGAGCTGGCTCCGCACCACCTTGCTCGGTTAAATTAGTATTTGTAATTATCAGGAGTGCGTGGCAGGCTACGGTTAACACCGTGTGTGGCGTCCTCTGTCCAAATACGGGTTGGCAGCCCGCTCACTAGATGTCTCTGCGCACAGCCCCGTGTACCGGACTCCCAGCTTCAACTCGTCGGGCCGAAGTTCCAACTGTGATGGCGAGGACATGTACTCAGATATCTCCATAGAGGATGACGTCAGCGACCTCAACCAGAAGGTGAGTCGGCGTCGAAAGGAACGGCGAAACTCGGCGACCCTTGGGACGAGCTTGTGGTAAGCATCAATGCGTCGCACCGTGGCAGGTCACAGGCCCGCATCGACTGGTGTCCGGACAATCAGCTTTTTCATAAAACGTCCTCACTACCTGTAACAGGAATAATAGCTTATGCACAGCGAGTGACAGGACTTAATTCAAAATTGGTGCACGATGTACGACGTGACGTGTAACTTAAGCTGACTTTCAGTGCCTCCCTAGTTTATTAACACATTGATGTAATGCATTGTAGCTGTCAGTGAACACACCGATTTGGTGCCATTGGCATTTGGCCATTTTCTCATGCCACTCTCTCCCCTAAAAACTGGTTGCATAACTCAAAGCGTCGCTAGACGTTTATCTAAAATCTCCTCCTAACAGCCCCGCCGCCGGTCTTTGTTCCTTGCGAGCACAATTTACGCAAGACGCGCACCATTCTCTCTGCATGGGCCAGCGACCCACCGCGGTCCGCTGGCTGTCCGCTGGACCCTCCTGCCACTGCAAAGTCGGGTGAGGTTGTCAAGCCCCTGCTGTCCCGCGCCGCGCCGACGACGGAGTGGTGTCACGCGCTTGCCACGCAGCTAGAGTAGGTGACGATGTGTGATATATCAGGATCTGCTGAGGGACGGGATACGCGCCCTCTAATTAACAAGTGACAAAAACAGCTGTCTGGAGGAAAGAGGGAGGGGCATGCAGACTGCCTTGTTACCTTCCGTCACCTGTATTTTATGTGGAGCCTCTCCTCGAACCCTTTGGCCTGGGGCGGTTAACTCCGAAATCATAAACATCCTTCACGAACGCTGCATGCACCTTTCCTTCTCATTGCATTTCCGCCACAGGAGACAGAGACCGCGTCGTGTCCCACCGCCCTTTAAAAAGCTGGCTGCGCTAATGGCGGCATCTGCCTCTGATGCCACACGTGCAGCGGCCATTACGGCGACGCGGGTTGTTGTGGCTCGCTGGGAGTAACGGCCGCGCCGCGTGTGCACCCACATGTGCCCTGCCGACTGCGCTATGCACAGCGGCCGGCGCTGTGCAGACAGTGATTCACGGCCGGCGCCACTGCACAATACTCGGGCGTTTTTGTGCCGCGGCGGAACGGTCCGTAAGGGGGTGTAACGAAGCGAGGCTCGCGTTAATTGCTGCTCCGCCGGGGGACCGGCAGCGGATAGGCGCGTGTTTCAGAGCACCGGCTCTGTAGGCGTCTGTGCTGGAGTTTAGGGAGTTTGGAAAGCACTGCAGCCCACTGCGAGGCTACGGAGCTGTAAGCCCGCGTTTGTCGGAGGGTGTCACTCAATCGGGGGACGTGCGGTAGGTTCGGTCACGACTTTGTCCATCAGTAGCTGCATTATGCATGCATGTCCTGTTTTTTGCATGAATCCATTTCATTCAACTGTTTCGTGCGTTTAGTGCCCACATTTCAGCTGGTGACAGGCAGGGTATATGAACTAGTCTCATCCGCGTATAATGGAACAGCTACGCGCGCATCCGTGCATTTACTTGCTTCCTTCGGGTTGTTTCTTCTGCGATGCGAAAGCTGCCGCCTTCAACGGGATCCGAGCGCACAGGAAGTTGAGCCAGCCTTCCCACATGTTTGATAAACACAGCTGGCCTGCCCGCGCCGGGTTCGGCTCCACGCCGGAAGTCGTGGTCTGGCCGAGGTCTGCCCGGCCCGCGGCTGGCTGTGTCGCCGCAGCCGTCCTCTCCAGCCTGCGGGGCAGCCGGAACGGCGCGCTGCACTTGGACGTGGAGTGCTGCTGTGTGACCTCGCTAGTGTCTGTTCCACGGGGTCCGCGTGTCAGGAGCCGCTGCAAGCTGGGGGCTTGCAGTTGCGATGTTTATCCTGATGTGTTCCTGATGATGAGGCCCCGCATATGCGTGGTCTTCACATTCTGTCCGTTGTCTGCTCTGCCGATTTGAATTGATTTTTGGCGGATTTGATTTGGTGTTTGGTATTAAAGAGGAATGGGCGCACGTCGCGCACCCTTTTGTAATGTGCCACCGAATGTAGCGGTCACATTAGGACCATGGACCATGGCGTAACCCGGGTCCAAGCCCGCGCCACCATCAGGGAGCCAAATGTGCCAACCACTCGGCCACCACTCCCACGATGTCTCCGCCGTTGATATATTTGGGATGTTCGAGCAGAAATGTTAGCTCCATTTAAACCTTCTCAGTCTTGATCACACGAAATGCGGGGAGGGCATTGCAAGATGGCGAAAGCTTGCGTCAGTTGGGCGGGAGAAGCAGGGGGGGGGGGACGAGTGGGGAAGCAGCATATTAAGATGCTGACGACTTTGATGTCAAGGGGCTTTTGGCTAAACGGTAGGTGGCACGTGTGTGTGTTGCGCCCCCCAACTGAAGACTTAGTCCACGAATTAAGGAGGGGTGCGATCACTGCCCCATCTCGCCCACGGTTGCACCGAGCACCCACTTTTGCGTCGCCTCCGTCCCCCACCCCCATCCCCCACCCCAGCTGGCGCCAGCCTGACCACAAAGACCTGGACGCAGACGCGTGTCACCCGCCGCGTGTGAGCTCTGGCGGTTTATGGTGCGGCGAGGAGACGCTGGCGCGGCACTGGCGCCCCACACCTCCGGCCAGCGAGTCCCGCCGCACGCACGTGCCAGCCACACGTGGCCACGGGCCAGGGTGTGGAGTGCTGCTGTGCGACCTTATAACCAGATCAGGTCAGGAGCTGGTCGGGGCGCTGCTTTAAGACGGCTGAGAGGCTCTGTGATCTTACGTCTGCTTCATTTGCATTGCTGCTGTGTGCAACACCTCCTCAAAGCGAGCTAGCTGAACTAACCAATTGCTGAGAGAAGCCCGAAGCTATGCAATGATTCGCACCACACTGGGAATAAGCCAGCCTTGCTCGTGTGGTAGCCGCCTTTGAGGTAGACCTCCGGCTAGCTCCTTGTGCGCCACCAGTAGGCCCTGACATCGCCATGGGCCATGCGATTTCGTTGTCACGTGACACCCGTCTGAGGCCCCCCTCCCCCTCCCTCCATCGGCGGTCACCAGATGCCTCAGCTGCACGCATCTCACTCTCCCGTTTCACCCCATCCCCGCGCCGCTGACTCAGCGGGGGGCAGCGGCAGTGGCGCCCCCGTCGGCGGCGGCGGAGGCGGCGGCAAAAATAGCCGCCGGCAACGGCGCCCGCGAGGGTACAGCGGCGCGAAGGCGGGCCGGCCAGTCCGACGCGTAATCAGCGTGGCCGTGGGTGCGAGGTGCCGCCGGCGTGGTGCGGCCGTGGTGTGACGAGCGGTCAGTGGGGCCAGCGTCGTCGGCGGGGCGAGAGGTCACGGCGGTGAGGTCACGACCGGGCTGCAGGCGCCTGGCTGGGCATGGAAAAGTCGCAGTGGGCTGAATTGAGGTTGTGCTGGGTCGGCGCAGGGTCACAGTGAGTTAGGGCGAGGTCACGTGAGGTCAAAGCCAGGAAGAAGAAGACCAGAACGGGGTCATGTTTGGGAAGGCCGGGCTGCGTTTTCTTGTGCGAGGTCATGCGTGCAAAGTCATGCCGCTGATGGTCATAGAGTAGGGTGCAGGGCATGCAGTACAAAGTGTGTGAGATGATAGCCTGAGTTGGGTTGCACCGACCGAGGAGACCAGTGGCTTAGAGCGTAGAACAACTGATCAAGGAGCCCGGATTTGTGCTTTCCTCCGAACACTTCCAAACTGGGCACTTGTATAGGCCCAATCTCTACCTTCTCGCGGTTTGGGCTCCTTTTTCGGAATACAAGTCTGGGATGGATGGGACAGAATCTCTCCCAGCCACTCGGTCTGCCAAACGTTCTGTTGCCGTCCTGATGGGATCCATCGACATGATTCCCCAGCACAGGGCGCGATTCCATTTCAAGACTACGCAGCCAGCACCTTAGTGCGAAATATTGTTTGACTTTAGACAATCTCTGAGACCATAACAATGGCCAGCGCTGGTCCGTATTCCTCCGCCGGGTAATTGGACCGGGCATTAATCACATTCTGCAGCCTGCGAGTCACTATCTCTAATACCGAGGCTATCCCAGGCCTCATTAGTGGAATATAACCGGCAGAGCCGATGGCGGAGAGATCCAAAGCTTGGCGCGGTTCATCGGATCGGATCGGATCGGCTTGGCACGGTTCAGGCTTGGCCGACGCGCATCGGGCTGGACGCCTGTTATCAAGTGTGGTGCTGCTCATCTTGGGGGGGGGGGGCGGCCTGGTTAGCCGCTGATGGGGCCGTCAGCGCCTTCCGTGACGTCACGGCACGCTCGCACAGCCGCATCATGACGTCATAGGCAACGCCAGCCTGGGAGCCATACAGGCGGCTGTCAGTAACGGCGTAGGGAGAGGAGCGCGTTAGCGATTGAGATCGGAACGAGGGGCGATGTTTATTTTTTTATGTACCACGCCGGTGGGTTGAGACGTCTTGCGGGGCACGACAAAGCGATCTGATGAAAGACGAAAGAGGTTGCAACTGTCATCTTGCAGGTTATGTCAAAAACTCATCTGATGGCAACAGACGCCTTTGGGGACTAGCACACCGTTTGGTTTGAGCAGTGCGTTGGTTAAGTGTGCCTGAAGCGGAAATAGAACAGACAGGCGGTCACCGATCTGCCCTTTATGCACACAGGAGGTGAATTGCATCACCCCTCCCCTACCTCAGAACTGTCGTGCGTCCTTGTTATGAAGAACTGCCTGGTCAGTTTATTTTCCGTGAATGTCTGTTGATGCTCTCCAGCCATGTATGGCATAGTTATGCCTGAAGCCTAAGCACAGTGTGTGAGCCACGCGCGGTCACAGCCGGTGTTGGCCGAAGCTGAATACCAGTTATAATAATCTTGTGTCGTGCACGATCAAAGGGCTTCTAGGCCGTGATGTTTTAGTTTGGCCCTGGATGATAAAGTTTGGTTAATGCGTGAAAAACATCTGCGTTCCTTCATGCTGTCACGTACTCTGCGCTTTTTTTGCACCCTTGGCCTGACGACATTTGGACTCCTCAACCTACGCGACTGCATGCTGAAACACTGCACGCTTCACGTGCAAATCTACGTCTAGAAAGTAAGAGGGCTTCTAAACCAAGCCATCCGACCGGCCTGAGATTCACCGCTTTTCAGCGCAGCAATACAGCCGCCAGCGTTTGTGAGAGCGCGCTTTTAACAGCGGCGCCCGAGTCTGCTAGCGCCGGCAAGTTGTTTAAACACCAGACCGATAGTTCTAAACAAAGCCACCCAGATTTGGGAAGCGTCCAAGGCGCTGGACCCCGCCTAGAGATTGAGGCCGGCAGCGCAGCGGGGGGGGGGGCTTGGAGTCTGCCTCACCCGTTACTGTTCGTGTAAACTGACCATTGATACGACACCAACTCACCGGGGGGTGAGTTGGTGTCGCTGCTCAGCGTGGCCTGGCCTGGCCGTGCGCTCAAGGGTCACCGAGCAGACGCTGCTGGCGCAGGAGGTGTCGTCTTTTGCGGCGCTTCGTGTCAGCTATTGGCTTATCTGGACTCTGGCTGGAACCAGGCTCTGCTTATTTCACCACCCGAGTAAGCCTTTGCATGCAATGCAGGCATGAACTACCTGCGTGCCCGAAATTGCACAATGGCTGCTTCATAATGCTTCTTTCTGTGGGTACTATATTGTTCATACGTTCACACTTCTACATAAAACGTAGCTGTTCAGGTATGATAAATTTCAAGCATTAAGCAGCTCATTAGTTCGTGGGCATTTGCGGAGTCAGAGATCTCCTGCCAGTCACATTTCCTCACAATGCCCTCGTGCAGCTGGCCAGTTTGATGGAGACTTGCCTGCGGCGGCCCGTCCCGCTCCCTCCTGGGTTTATTTATTCTCGCCCCACGTCGGGGTGATGTCATCACGAGGGGCGCGGCTGAGCTGAGCATGCCCCCCGTCAGAGGGGTCGGCGAGCACACAGATGTGTCAGACCATGATCTAACCCGGCCCCGTGGGACAGCCGTGTCTCGAGTGAGACCTCGGGCCGTGCCGACGGCTGAGCACCGCTAGGCGCCGCCGCAGATCGGTATGAGGAGCGCGATCTCTGGCACGGGAGGTGTTGACGGGCGGCGCCGGCGAGTCAGATGCCAGGGAACCCAGTCCAAGGTGGCTGGCAGTTCGGCGCCCGCGCAGTCGCTCTTGAGAAGAGGTCTGAGGCGTGCGCCAGCCGGAACAGACCGGACATTGTCACATTTCTGAGAATCATTTGGGACCCAGCCAGTCTTCCCGAGCTTCCCGAACTTCAAACTAATGAGGTTTTGATATCTACGTATAAAACAGGTACCTTGACCAGTACCAGGAATTACGAAGATAGGACCAGGCGGGATAAATATGAAATATGTACGTTAGTTATTCAATACGCCAAGTTCACAATCTCTACGAATTCTGCATCCGTCTCACTGTGACCAGCACTTAATCTCTGGGACGAAACTCTGCCTCTGGGACGTAACTGGTGGGAGGGTTGGTGGAAGGCGGCGGCGCTCTCATCGGGAAGTCCTCTGTTTCCGCCCCCGGGCGCTGGCAGCCGTCCACGTCGTGACCTCATCGGCGCCCGAGGCTAAATATTTGCCGACACCCAGGGCGGGGCTGTGAGTTTTCACGCGCGGCCGCCGCGGGCGACGGCGCCGCGGAGCAGCGGGACCTGTGATCCTCGCCTTTCCGGAGCGTCAGAAGAACCGTCGCTTTTCGAGACAGACCATCAGCAGACTCAGCGGCAGGTCAGGTCGGCGGCGTGTCGGGTCGTCAGCGGGTTCGTCAGCGCCGGCGATCGTCAGCGGTGCTCGTCTGAGCGGGTTCCAGCCGCAGTGCAATGTTGTTCAGCGGCGGCGGCCGGTGAACCAGGCGAGACCAGTGCTCGGGAACGGTGCAGTTTCGAGCGTCGCCGTGACGAGAAGTTGACCTCAGAAGGGTCGGAATCTCCCGTGGCCGAGGCGTATGCGGCCAGGAGCAGGTCTGCACCCACGGCATCCAACGCAGGAGACGCTCATCTCACGCCAACCCGTGTCGGACGCCCGCTCTGTGACCGTGCGGCCAGAGGTCAGCCGCGGCCCGCGTTGTGCGGCCTCACCCGTGACCCTGGGATCGGAGGTCATGGCGCGGCCCTGCAGCACGTCCGACCACCCGGACCTGGACAGTGGCCTCGAGGACGACCTGGTCTCGTCGGTCGGTGACCTGCGCTCCGTCAGCGACCTCGACCCGGACGACCCGGCGCACGCGACCGGTAACCGGTCGGCGTCGGCCGCGCCGGCCGTCTCGCCGCACCTGCGGCAGTTCCTGCGCGCCATGCGTGCGCCGAAACTGGCGCGCTCGCCGGCGGGAGGGTACGAGCTCGGCTCGGAGGGCGGTGAGGGCCGCGGGGACGCCGAGCCCGACCTGGAGTACGACTGGTGGGAGGGCCAGTGTAGCTTCCTCGGTGCTGGCCCGGCTGAAGGCGACGTCTTCTCCTGGCACCTGGACACGTTGGAGAAAGTGAGTGGCGGTGTGTGTTTCCGTGGCAGTAGCGGTCTGCAGCTTTGAAGAGCCTGGGGAGTAGCTGACTGTTGTGGGAGGCTTCTATCTGCGGCAGATTGCTCGGCCTATACCACCTCGCCGCCGGTACCTTCGAATGAAAACATGATGCTGGGTAAATCCGCCGAAAAAAATCATGTTTGAGGTGCCCGGAGGGTTGACCAGGGGGCTTGGGATTTAGTACATTTTGCCATGGGACGCTTCAACCCGCCACTATTTCCTCAGCGCTCCCCACTCTGATGCCACTGGCTGCCGACACGCCAGCTGCCGACACCCCCCTACCTGCTGGCCTGATTTGGTAAAACAGGACCCGGTACTGGCGTGCGCGGATGTCGAGCGATGGTTCGGTTACGAACCCATCGGAATGGAGATGACGGGACGTGACGTTGATGAATCATGATCGCCTAAGATAAGAAGTATCGATGTGATCACATATTGTGATGAGGCAGGTGAGCTGCCGCCCAAAGTAAACGTGTTAGGTGGCGGGGATGAGTCCCCTGGGTCCCGGCCTGGCGTCAAGGGCGCGTCAAAACTCGACCTGAGGCCGATTGATCCACTGGAGAGGTGCCAGCTGGGCGGCGCGTGGGATCCCGAGTTCTGGTGCTCTAACTGGCGCACCTGCCTCGCGGATCTCAGAGCTCATGGGCAGCGACGACTGCTTTCCTGCCGGATGCGTCTCGCGGTAGTCCGCCATGAAAGCTCCGCGTACACCAAGTGAAGTCGTAGTCACTGTACGTAGCCAAGTTCCCGCCAAAACGAGGTCGGGTCCGCTCGCGCTGCCGCTGGCCACTCCCTGAGAAACTCGAGTCGGCGGTTGAGAAGCTGGCGTCACCGCCACCAGACGGGGCGGCACGTCCCGCCTGCGACTGCGGTGACTCACGCGTCTCCCGGCGGACAGCGTCGGCGCCGGTTGCGTCCCCTGCGGCGACTGCGCCGACGCTCCGATCGAGGTTCGCTGGTCACATCCGCGCCGTGCGTCTGCTGGTGTACTGCGCGGCCGTGACGTCACTGGTGTCGAGGGTTTGCCCGCACACGAAATAGATGTGGGATGTTTGCTTAGAGAGACTTTGCAGGCGGCTTGTGGTGAGATGCCTACCGAGCAGCGTGTTACCATACCAGAAAAAATCGTACACTCGTAATGCACAGGAAACTCATGCCCAAATTTACTGTACGTTGTTTCGAGAAAATCAGTGCCGCTTTTCCGATGAAGATATACTGCAGCTTGAAGCACAGTTACGAGACACAATGCCATAACTTGAGTGCTTTCTCTAAGTCAGGTGCAAGCTGATCGTCAGTTAGGTGTATTAAACTGAAGCATCTCAAGGCTCGGTAAAGATGAAATGTGTACGTCGTACAGTTCAAATGATTAATAGCATAAGCTCGATAGGCAGGCGATTACACCCACGAACGCTTCATTTCATCCGCATTGGGTGGGCTGCTTCATTCGTCTCTATGAGAATGGCTCAGGCTCTCAGCCCTAACGAGTTGACGGTACCTTGATCGTTCGCAGTGCGTACCCAAGACGAATTTTTGATCTCAATCCAACAATAAGGCCCTGAGAGTGACATTGAGTGATCCACGTGACTGAAATGGGTTCCTATGACCCGACTCTTCTCGACGAATCCTGGCTAGGCTACTGATCGCTTGTATGGCTTTCGTCGACGAATAAACCCAGATGAGCTTGTTCCCGACGGCCTGCTTAGCTTAAAGTCGTGCGTTGTACCTCACCGCCAACTGTGCTGTCAGCCTTTCCGGTTTGTCTCTACGGTTAATGGCCTGATAAATCGCGTAGATGTGACATGACATGACGTGACGTGTGCGGAATGCTGCGAAACGCCCTTCTCCACTCCCCCTTTAGCTTGTTGAGCCCTTGCTATGGTGTCATCGCGCGACTCGTGTTGAATGAGAGATATCTGCACATGATATGCGTAATGTTCAACATATCTCCTTTGAGTGCTATTGACGTGAAACAGCAGGCTCTTGTTAACCTGCACCGTATGATCACGTAACCTGGGACTGTTTGATCTCATCAACTCGCTATCAACAATGCCTGAAAGACGTCGTTCGAAGCACGAGAAAGTTGTTGGGTGCCAGTGCATGTGTACGGTGCGAACATAATGTCGCTTGAATTACAGTATCACTTAAAGAAACTGGCTGTTTCCCATGAACCTGTGGCCTGACGTCGGCCTTGACTGAACACTTCAGTAGAGATAGTACACTGTAATGCGACCTTTTTCCCCCATCTAGCCACGACTTGATTTCACCAGAAGGTCCCCTAATCCTTGACCTAACTGTCGGCTTGACTTGACCTCTCTTTTTTTCTTGACCCTGAGCACATGCACGAGTGGTGGCTGGCCTGTTGCTCCAGGTGGCCTGACCCCTGACTGTGCCGCCAGGTGCAGGTGCTGGAGCGGCAGGTGACGGTGCTGGCGGAGAACCAGAACAACAACGATGACCGGTACACGCGCAGCAAGGAGGAGAACGCCGGTCTGCAGGCGCGCCTCATCATGCTGGAGGAGCAGGTCAGGGACGGGTCGCGCTGTGCCTGGGGTGTGACGGGTCTGCAGGCGCGCCTCATCATGCTGGAGGAGCAGGTCAGGGGCGGGTCGCGCTGTGCCTGGGGTGTGACGGGTCTGCAGGCGCGCCTCATCATGCTGGAGGAGCAGGTCAGGGACGGATCGCGCTGTGCCTGGGGTGTGATGGGTCTGCAGGAGCACCTCATCATGCTGGAGGAGCAGGTCAGGGACGGATCACGCTGTGCCTGGGGTGTGACGTGGGAACGTTAGACCCGCTGTCACATTTTTCGCCCGGCTTCCTCGATTGGAAAGTTTAAAAAAATCGGGTATTTAAGTGCGAAAGGTAACTGACTTTATTACCTAAAACATGAATGACACAAAAAGTTGTCCGGATAATTGTTCATTAAAGAAGTAAATTTTGTTTCAAAATTTGTAAATTTCAAACACTGCCCAGAGCTACAATGACTGACAGCATCACCCAAATTAGCATCATTTGGCTGAGATGGACTAGAGAAAATACAGTTTTGGAGGAAGGAGGTAGATCTATTTTTATGGAGGGCATACGATAAGGCAGTGCTTACAGTCTGTCCTCAGAACTCCGTATATTCTGCAATGTGTTTTATTTGGACGGTGTTCTGGGTATACAACCCTCAAACACCTGTGTCCAAGGATCTTTCCAGACTGCAATTCCAGCTGTAGCTTCTTCATTGGGATGTCTTTTGGATGATTTAGCAGCATCGTTGGATGCTAATGTAAGATCAGCATGATGCGCCGTGTGTCACTGAAGGTACCTGGTGGATAGGGTGGAGCCGTTGCCGTCATGAATGCACCACTGCGTTTTCACGCTAGAGAGATATGTGGGTCCTAGACATCCTTGTAGCGACCTTGTCGGTGGTGGGTACGTCGTAATGCGGCCGAATGACACGCTGGGGTTGGAAGAACATCCCCATTTTATGTCTAGTGCGCACTGTATAAATCCAATACCCATTATACTCTAATCCGTACTCAAATGTCACATATATGCCGATGACATGTCTATCGTGTATCAAATCATGTGTCAAGTTGTCTCACGACAGACAGCTTCGTATTTTTCAGCTTCGTGTTATTGACCGTGCTGTAGTGTGTTTGGTGCTGATCTTCCGGTGTGCTAGTGGCCGTGCTGTAGTGTGTGTGTGCGGTGCTGACCGTCCGGTGTGTTAGTGGCCGTGCTGTAGTGTGTGTGTGTTGTGCTGATCGCTGATCCGGCGTGTTAGTGACCGTGCTGTAGTGTGTGCGGTGCTGATCATCCGGTGTGTTAATGGCCGTGCTGTAGTGTGTGTGTGTGTGCGGTGCTGATCGTCCGGTGTGTTAGTGACCGTGCTGTAGTGTGTGTGTGCGGTGCTGACCGTCAAGTGTGTTAGCGGCCGCGCTGTAGTGTGTGTGTGTGGTGCTGATCTTCCGGTGTGTTAGTGACCGTGCTGATCGTCCGGTGTGTTAGTGACCGTGCTGTAGTGTGTGTGTGCGGTGCTGACCATCAAGTGTGTTAGCGGCCGCGCTGTAGTGTGTGTGTGTGGTGCTGATCTTCCGGTGTGTTAGTGACCGTGCTGATCGTCCGGTGTGTTAGTGGCCGTGCTGTAGTGTGTGTGTGCGGTGCTGATCTTCCGGGGCGTCTCAGCTGCGCGAGGTGGAGCTGCGTTCGGAGGAGCAGCTGGACTCGGAGCGGAGACGACACAAGGAGCTGATGCAGCGACTGGAGAGGGAGAAGACGCTGGAGCTGGAGAACCAGACCATCAGGTCAGTCGTATCACACTCTCACGACTCCCTTGGGCACACAGGCATGTGCCAGCGCTGAGTGTGTGCTTTTCTCGTATAGTAAGCCCGTTGTATGTCATGGTCTCAATTTCGGATTTTTGGTCTCCACTAGTTGCATTCCGTCATTAGAGTCGGTAGGCCTGAGTACATGAACATGTTACTGATTTGGCTTAAACTGTGCAACAGTGCTCCATTAAGGCCGTTTTTTAACTGCACCCGTGTGCGGTCAAACCGGGGCGAAACGTGGTTTGTGAGATTAATTCTGTCTGATTTGCGGTGGCCAGTGCATCCAATCACTATGATTACATCCACTCGATTGCGGGGTCATCGCGTCGTTCACAAAAACACTCGGATCTGGCTGCAAGCCAGGTGCGGAGGCTCCGACTTTAGGATCTGGAACAGTGAATGCGTTCCGTTTTCACGGTATTCTGATCCATTGGACGCGCCGGTTGTGAAAGGAGGTGTTTTCTTTCTCAACCTCATCCCGCCGCTTGTGACGTTAGAGCCAAGTGGCTCCAGCAACAGCCAGTGTCAGAGCCAGAGTCAGAGTCAGAGCCAGAGCCAGAGTCAGAGTCAGAGTCAGAGCCAGGGCCAGAGCCAGAGCCAGAGCCAGGTGGAGGAAGGCCGCAGTTATATCCGCGAGTCGCGAAGCCCCTTATGCCACATCACCTCACTCCGTTCAGTCTTCACATCCTGAGGAGCCGACCTGACGGTCCGTACCGCTCCCGCTCCGTCCCAGGCTGCAGAGTCTGGAGAAGGAGGTGCGCTTCGCCGAGGCGGAGGCGGCGCGCGCGCGTCAGCAGCTGGAGGCGGCGGCGGCCGGCCGAGCCCAGCTGGAGGAGCGGCTGGCCGAGCTGGAGGCGGGCCTGGAGGCGGCGCGCCTGGAGAGTCGGCGTGCCGCCGACCTGGAGCGGCGCGGCCGTCAGGAGCTGGAGCAGGAGCGCACACTCCAGTCGCAGGTCAGTGGAAGGGTAGGGGAAGGGGGGGGGGCGTGATGATGGCTGGGAGGGAGATGGGAGAAGTGTGAGTGTTGCGCTTCGGCACTTCGGTGTGGTTCGCGGAGTGTGGGACGGCGCGGTCGGAGACCTGCGGCGGGTATTCACGTGCGGCACTGCAGCAGCTAGCAGAGAGCTGGACTTCCGTTTTAATTGCGTCGTGGAAGTTGAAGCGCAGCCGACTCCTGGCTCGGAACTAATTCGCCTTGGGGCAATTTTGGCGTAAAAGGGATCACTCTTCATCCAGCCGTGCCCATTACCGTCGTGAAACTTTGTTCGAACTTCTTTGCGGCCTCTGGCAGTATGGTTTAGTGAGACCTGACCAGCCCTGCTTAAACCCTGGCCTCATGGACATCTTGTGTTACGGCCTAAGATCTGTATCTTTCTCAAACGGTGCCGGAGCTCTTTTTTGAGGCAGCCTGTCGGCGTGGCAGACCATCAAATGGTGATCGAGTTCCCTGTATTTCCGACCTGTCGACCTAACGCCGTGGTCGAGCTCACCCGTGTCCAGATTGCTGATCTCAGAGGGCGGCCGAGCCCTTTCGTGACCTGACCTCTGACCTCTGACCTCAAGGGATGGCCTAGCTCTTCCGTGACCTGACCCCTGACCGATAAACTCGGAGGGTAGCCAAGTTCTTCCGTGACCTGACCTCTGACGACCGCAGGGGGTGGCCGAGCTGTGGTGACCTAACCTCCGACTGTTGACCTCAGATGATGGCCGAGCTCTCCCGTGACCTGACCTCTGACTCGTGACCTCAGATGGTGGCCGAGCTCTCCAGCGAGCTGGAGGACACGCGCCAGCAGGCCAGCCTGCGCCTCAAGACCGAGTCGGACGAGTCGGGCGTGATGCGGCTGCGCCAGGGCGAGCTGGAGACGGAGCTGCGGGAGCTGCGCCAACGGAACAAAGGTCAGCAGCGGCAGCGGGTCCACGGCCCAGGTGACGGCCCCGGCGACGAGGCGGACTCGTGACCGAGTGATGAGTCCAGGGCGGACTCGTGACTGAGTGATGAGTCCAGGGCGGACTCGTGACTGAGTGATGAGTCCAGGGCGGACTCGTGACTGAGTGATGAGTCCAGGGCGGACTCGTGACTGAGTGATGAGTCCAGGGCGGACTCGTGACTGAGTGATGAGTCCAGGCGTCCCGTACTCTGCTGGGTGTCACGTGACGCGATGGCTGGCGTGAAGGCCACTGTTGAAGTAGGCATGTGTGGGGACATTGATGAGGACATAGCGGGGTGAATGAATCATAGACGAACAGATGCGGACAAGACAAATCATTGTTTCAAACAGGGCTCAGATGTCTTGCTCAGCACTTGTGCAGACAGATTTTACGTGGTTGCCGGTCTTTGCATCCTTGCAGTTCAACCATCAAACCGGCCAAATAAGTATTTGCTTTCGTTCCCTCACTCCTCTGGAGCAGCACGTGTGGGCGGGTACCGACACTGGGCAGGACTTCAACCTCTCGTGCCGATCATGTGCCGTGTGGGAGGGTACCCACACCGAGCAGGACTCCAGCCTCTCGTGCCGATCATGTGCTGTGTGGGTGGGCATTCACATCGAGCAGCACATCATCCTCGCTTGTCAATGATGTGCCGTGTGGGTGGGTACCCACACCGAGTAGGACTTCATCCTCTCGTGTCGGTCGTGTGTGGTCGTGCGTCCAGAGGCATATGAAGCTCACCATGCTGACGCTGCGCCACCCATAGCAGTTTGGGGGGTAAGCCGGCTTAAATTGCTTAAATCACTTTAACAATCACTACGCAAAAAAAAATTGCCACGATGCTACGTTGCTATCGCAGGCGTTGTTTGATCAGAGCCGTAATGGCGTCGCGGTGAGCTTTGAGCTTAGGGGATGCAAGGGGGTGAGGCAGAGTTTGCGGGGTCGAAAAACTCAGGTTTCTCTCTTTCGGATTTGGTTAACATTCGCGATCCAGCGGGCTTCACTTTGAGGCCAAGGGCAGGCCGCCCGGGCGTCGTCCCCCGGTGACGTCATTATCCCCAGACTGCGGCGCCTGCCGCCTCTGCTGACTGCCCCCCCCCCCCCTCCCCCCTCCCCGCAGAGCTGCAGGAGAGCAACGAGGAGCTGCAGGCGCAGCTGCTCTCTAACGGCCTAGAAGAGGGCCGACAGCTGCTGGAGTCGGGACCCAAGAGCCTGGCCTTGGAGCTGGAGGACATGTCGGGAGAGGAGGTGCGTACTCGGCGGGCCACGTGGAGGAAATCCACTAGATCAGAGGATGTCCAGGGAGCATTTATTTATCTCTGCTGGATGTGAATGAGTTTTCTATCTGTTTGGAGGGTGATGACCGGTGTGCGGTGGGTATTAGTGTGTCGTTTAAGGCGCTGAGTCTTATTTTCAATGGAGAGAGAAAGAGCCTCGTTCTTTTGTTCTCTCACTCAGGACCAGCCACTGTTGTTCGCACGTTACCATTACCATAAAGGTGTACTGGTCATCGCCCTGTAAAAGACAGCCAAAGAATGTCAGACATCGATTGGTGGACATATCTCCAGCAAAGGAAGGAACATTTAAATTTGTTTTGTTTTTGCCGAAGTTCGTTGTAACTAAGCACCTAAATGTGTTCGTGAGTGTCCATGCTATATGACTGCTACCTCGACCAGCATTATCGATTTGTTTGGCGGGTGAACAGTTCCACAATTGCAGTTCTGTTTTACTGCTACCGAGCGGTTTTATTTGCTTACATGCGTTGTCATGCACCTTTTAGTCGTTGCGCTTTAAGTACCGCCCTTTCTTACCATTAGACTGCAGTTGGGCCACAAGCGTTTTCATTATCGCTGAATTTCATCCATAATTTGACTATGCTCAATCTCCCAGTTTTCTCGCAGAAGCTGCGGCTAGAACGATTGGAAAGCGTGCGTCACGACAAACGATTTCGCTACGGTGGGCAGATACTGAGGATTTTTACACCTTCAGATACTGGGGATTTTTACACTTTCAGATACTGGGGATTTTACACCTTCAGATACTGGGGATTTTTGACACCTTCAGAACGGCTCGTGCCGCGAATGGTTTTTAATCTACATCTGAGACTTGCCCTGCCAGCCATGGCGCAGCATGTAGGCAGCCCGGGAGGTGAACACACACGGGCTTTTTCGTTTCAAGCTCGTTGTGAATATACGACGTGAATAATGACGATATTGATCTATGAACACGTCCATCCGACATTTAAAGGGAAGTAATTCCCCGTGAAGACCTAGATAGACAAGGCTTAGAGGCTATTCTAGATATAGTCTTTGACATGGCATGCGGGCGTCTAAAATTTAAATGACTCATGACGTAACAAATCCTACACTGTTCAACGACTGAAACATTAAAGCATGATAACATTCTTTGTGCGACATGCGTTGATATAAAACTGTCTTTTTCAAGGTCGATAGTGGTGAAACGTTGCAAAAGGTGAGAGGGGACGCAGATATGATTACGGTTGTACGAGCTTTCTATTAACACTAACACAACACCACTTTTGACGACCACCGCCCCCCCCCCCCCCTCCCCCCATGCAAGATTGCACGCGCATTCAACGCACAGGGAGCAGCGGCTTTTGGCCCGATATACTTGGTCACCAATCCATAGCGGTGGTGCTGTGCACTGAGGCAGCATGACAGGCTTATGTGTCACACATAGACCTTGCGTGCCCGCTGTGTTTGGTTTGCATCGCCGTAAGCTTGACCCTGACCTTATGGCACGCTTGTTTAATGTTTGCTGAACATCGCACTGCTGTTGGCACGCTGCATGAATGCATCTTGCAATGTATGGCAGAAACGTTTGAATGGGGTGTGTGCACCGCGATTGTGGAAGGTGTGCTTCTACGACTACGACGACGTGTTCAGCGTTTGGTGATTCTCTGCATAAAATCCGTGTATCGGTTGGTTGAGATCAGCCCGCCACGATGGCAATGACGTACAACGCGTAAATAGCGAAGGAGCTGGTGGGCCACCTGTTCGCGGTGTGCCGTCAAGTCATACACCGTTCGCATGTAAAGGTTCGGTGAAATGCACCTACTCCGCCGCGCAAAATCCCCGACAGTGTAACCTGCATGGCCTGGCGGTGCTGAAGCGTGACCCAGGTGTCCTCCGTTCCAGCTGAAGAAGTCGCTGCTGGAGCAGCAGGACGTGAACAAGCAGCTGCGCACGTACATCGACGGCATCCTGCTCAGCATCGTGGAGAACTATCCGCAGCTGCTGGAGGTGAAGCACAAACAGTGATATGCACTGCCAGGGGACGCCACGCGCTCTGCCCGGCTGGGACCCTCGCGACCGGTCGGAACGCTGACGTGAACAGTCGCCGAGCGCGCTGGACGACTGACCAGCCGCGGCTGACCTGTCGCCGAGGCGGGGGTCGCCGCGGGCACGGCGCGACACCAGCTCCTCTCGCTCGGCCCACTCCGGCACTGTGTCAGAGACTGTACTGCGGCGAGGCGGCGCCACGGACGCATCACGCCCGACGCCAGGCAGCGGCGCTGCGCAGGGCGCGTGGGGCGCTGTGTCGCCTCCCGGTGGCGCCGGTCTGGTGCTCTCAGCGACTCTGCCGTCGCGCAGTGGTGCTTGCGGTTTCTCTGCGCCACGCGCGCAGCACCGCGACGAGGCGGCGTTGTGCGCTTTTGCAAGAGCCTGCGTCAATGTCGTCACCTGGTGCAGGTGCTGCAGTGTTGAGCATTGCTTCAGACACTGGTGGCGCTGTCCGGCCTGGGGGGATACGTGGGATGGTGTCGGCCATGAGGCCGCCCCAGCCTCTGTGCCTGCTCCCAGATTGGCGCACTCTCGGCGGCGGAGGGCTGTGCGCTGTGGTGGGCCGTTTTGCAGCAAGTCGTCGCTCTTGTTCCTTTTGTTGTGTCTTGGCGTTATCAAGAAAAAAGTGGATTACAGCTAAATGTGTTGGATCGGATGGATCAAAGGAATATCTCAATAATGCATCGTGCAAATGTGTGAGCACAATGGAATGCAGGGACTGCTGGTTAGAGACACCCAGGTGGGGTGTCAACTCTTTGTGTAGGATGGAAATTAATTTGATCGTGGCTCGAAAAGCTTTACGTGTGAGCGTACCACGTGCGTTAGTCACAAAAGTGTGAGAATGATGTATTCCTGATTTGTATCCGGTATAATCCAGTACACGTGAGCGCAGCTGTAGAATATATCGTGCATCGAGATTGTCCGGATCTTCCAGTTCAAAGCGTTGTGCCGTCTTCACATGTGACGGATGCTTCTACTGCTACTTTCAACGGGCGTGAAATCCTGTGTCATAAAGAAGACGGTGGGTATAGGCAACCATATTAAGTTGAGCTCAGTACAAAACTGACCGTCAACGGCTATGGGTAACATCAAAATGCCCTGTTTACACCTGTGTAATCTTTAGATTGAGGCGAGCGCCGAAGAAGCCGTCCTCCGAAATCATAGGTGTTGCGGAGCTGTTTATTTTTTATCCAGCGACAATGGCCCAGCTGTTCTATCAACGATAAGGCAGTCATTCTTGGACACGGTCAGGAACTGAGTCAACTTGTACGTTGTCCTGGGACATTCTTCGAGAGAACATGTTCAGACAGGTCTTTAAGTGAAAACGCCAATAGATGCCAGATGTGTGCGCCGTAAGTACCTGTAACGCTACTAAATGTTATGAAAAGGAAATATTCACATCAGATTATGTCCTTCAGTGCCGTCACTTTTCTGAAGCCAGACAGATTCAGTCACCAGGCTGCGTCTGCCATGACAAGCGTCTGCTCCGGCCGAGGTGCTGCGCATGGTGCGGGTGTTGCCCCGGTGCCTGGTCAGAGCAGCGGGTCACATGACAGCATATAACGTGGTTTTGATCACGCACTTCGGGCTCCCTCACCAAATCCAGTCCCCGATCTCAAGTTGCATTTCCATCTATCATAACACGGTTCGTTTGCCCGTATCAGCAACCGAGTTTAGAAGTGTTCGCGATTGTTACCAGTTCGTGGGAAGCCTTGCAGACAAGATCGCGCAAAAATACCAATAGCTTGCTCCTCTCCAACCCACCCCCGTCGCTGCCCGTTCCTGTACCCCTACGGAGCACGCGCAGAATACGAGTGATTGTTCAGAAACCAACGTCCCGTAGCACGTCGTTGCACCTGGTCGGGGTCAACACTACATCTACATGCCACGCATGATGCATTTGACATGTTACGTAGCTTTAGATTGCACCTTTATTCCGTCCATCACATTTTTTGTTGGAAAAGGTTGTTTGGTAGCATCAATTCTCTACCTTCACTGTGTAGCATGAACAACGTAGCTACTCGTATGTTGGATTAAAAATCCCGGTTTAGACCAAATCTAATAACCTCATGACCTCATAAAATGTCATGAACCAAAACACATCGTGTCATCACATTTACGCGCGTGATGTGTATGGCAGGCGGACTGATAGCGACAGTTTACAGAAATCTCATGTATTTTGTTTAGAGTAAAAAAAAATTGGGAGGGCGCCTCAAACTACAGCGGCCCTACAATGTTGCGTGTCAACACGCCTGAGGAATGCTGGCTGGGCTGGGATCCTGTTCAACTAGCATAAAACTTGTGACTAATCACAGGATCCTCCCGAGGCTCATTCACTTGTTTTTGGTCGTGTGAGGCTCTGGCCTTCTTGGTTTAGGACTGGCGAGACAATGGCATCCCATTGCCAATTCGAGGCAAAGAAAGCGCCGAATCCGAGCAAGGATTAAACAGTGAGCATTGTTCCAACCACATTAGAGCTCACCGACCAGTGCGCCATATAAGGTATGAAGAAGCCATGAAGACAGGCACTTTTAGACAAAGACGGAAATGCATAATGCACTGTACTGATGGCGATTGCGTGCATCACGCAACAAGTGTCTGGATGCAATTTGTCACTCTTATGATATGCAGTAAGCTTAGCTTGGAATATGCAATCTGAATGTATTATTACCTGGCAATTCGAAATGGTGTCCGCAAGTAGGAAGTAGAGCGCTTCAAATGCACGTGTTTTTTCTCTCGCAAAAGGGAAGCAAGTTTTCTTTCCCGTAAGCGTTTACTAACGGCACTTTTTCTCTTGCCCCATGCTACATCACATATCGCCAAATCGTTAGCGTCCTGTCTGCGAAGCTTAGTAAGCAATTGACATCAGTTTACCATCTCAAAATTGAAAACCGAGAAGATTAAGCTACTCGAGATGCGTTTTTTCCTTTCATCCTTTTTTTTACTTTCCCTGGTAATAACTTTGGGGTTAGGACTTGAATCGAATGAAACTTTGCAGCTCTTAGACAAGTCTACTGCCAGAAAAGAAGCACTTTTGCCATGTCTTGAGAGCATGGAACATGATTTTGGACTACAGCTAGGTGAAGATGGAACTTTTTGCAACATATGCATATGCATAAAACGGTCCTGGAGTTGCACTGCAGCCCCTAACTGCAAGGGCACAAAATACGTCACTACGTGCGCTCAACTGAGAAGTGAAAATTATCATGATCCAAGCTGCATCAGACGGTATACGGGGAGCTCGGCTGTTCAGAAGAAAAGACCGCGTTGCGTTGAAGGCAAAATAATCTTTGTTGGAACTTTCCCCTGTGTATGTCGCAAGGGCAGTGCCAATTGTAGCGCCGCCTTATCTCAGCTTAGAGGTGGCGATCATTAATTTTATAATTGTTTAAATGTTGGAAACATTTTGACATGTAGCCGGCCGGAATTCTTGCAACAATGCTTTGTATTATGGCTAAATAAATTGCCCTGGTTACCTATCAACGTGGGCCTTCTAAGAAATCGAGCAAACGCAAGTCATTATTGCTGGTGGGAAATCTATGTTTCTCGCAGCACCAAACTTCATATATAGCCTTCGTTCTGGCAGGGTTTGACCATATATGCAACATCTGGGCCTTGAAGTACTCGCGGGCCGTGCTGAGTCGGCGTGTTAGCGGCACTGGAGTGGTGTGTGGATTGACATATGCCATTATAAGTGTCCTGCTGGCCTGTCAGTGCCAGGATATGTCTGCCAGCATGGGACACAATGGAAGCCGGTGCCAGTAGCCGGCACCAGTAACCGGCATCAGCCCGAAATCCTTGGCGTTAGTTGCTTATCTCTGTGCTTCAGCTGACACCGGAATCGGATTTTTTTTAAGAAGAAAACGTTGCATCTGTCAAAACCATAACTAACTTCGTTAATTAAGGAATGGTTATAGGGCTGGAGACACGAGCAATGCCATTATATAGCCCAGCACATTATCTTACGTGACGAACCAAGGAATGATGATGCAACAAAAAAAATCACTGTCACATTGGGCATCGCATCACTTGCGCACTTCTTCTTACACGTGTTCTCACACATTCCTTCACGAATCTAAAAAAGCAGCAGCTGTGCCCAATCCACAAATTAGAATGTTCGTGTCAACAATCAGGCAAAATGTGGCCAGCAGGTTTTGATGGTTTCCATTTTAAAATGAGCACCCATGCCCAGCCTTTTTGTGTTGATCGCTTCCTGTTATTTCTATCAAATGGCTCATGAGTCGGGCAATTTGATTACCAGGTTCATAATCAATCGTTGAACTTTTACATCTAGTGTTTAAATTATGTCGTGTGCAAGCCAGAGATGAACCCAATGTCAGTGGGGATATGATGGGATGAAGCAGATCTGTGGCTATTTTCAATCACTTCCAACGTTTTGGTGGCCCAGCCCTTTCGCAGAAATCAATTTGTTCCTCTGCGTCCTGATTAAAACTGTTCTTCTTGGCAGGAACACCTCCAGACCATTAATACGGAAGGTTCAAGGACCTGGACGGCTTATAACCAGGACAGGTCATTGACTCTCTCGAATCTATCGGATAGACGTAGACCAATTACTGGATACGTTCTGTAGGCTAACTATGCTATTGGTCAATCATATGCAGCCAATATTAATGCAGTTGCAATGCGTTTGGGCATTGTCAAAAGCAATCTAAAATATGGCGAATCAAAGACATTATCACAATTCGGGCTAGGTTACGACGAGTACATGTGGGACGTTTTCAGTTTATCATATCACTTGTCAGATAGGAAGGCAAACCTTAAACTACTAATAAATAAGCTCAACACGAAACCTTGATGTAGGAACACATCCAGCCTTTTTAAAAGAACGTGCGCACCTTTTACACGAGAGGTAATTTCTAATGAAACCTTTGGAACAGAGTAACACTGAAATCGAAGCATTTTTAAAAGAGTCGTAGGCTGTTTTTATGTCTATACCATATTTGTGTGGCACTACGGGCTTCATCTCAAATCCAATAATTTTATGTCTAGTTTGGATGTTCTCTTAATTCAAACCAATCCGTAAAAGAACATCAGAAGATTTGTGGTCACATCTTATCGGCCTTTAACTTAAAACTGTCTTCCAGAAGAAGCCCAAGCACAGGTACAAGGATGCGCAGTTATGCATACACGCAGAGCGACCATTCATCTCATCCCAAGAGGTTGTGACGCAACAGAAACAGAGTAGCTACAGCTCGCAGAAATGAGATACAGATGTCAGAAAACCCTTGTTTAGCCCTGTTCATGCCGATTCCGTACACGCATGAAAATGCCAGACAACTTTAATTCCAGTTTTCTGGTTCTGAACTCCAATAAATCGGCCGCCGTGAGATAAATTTAGTTGGTAAAATAGCACTTACCAAATGATAGCTAATAATGACATTTTGCCTAACAAAAGGCTTCATACGTGACGAGCTAATGTGAACAATATTACTTTGCAAACAAATCTACTATCGTCTTTCTCATGTGGGAAAATATATATTGATAGGCATATTTCCAGCTCTAACTAAACCAACAAGTATTGTTCACTGAAAAGCTTTTCAGATTAAAGGACGGTCATGGATGTTATTTTTTAATGCGAGCAATTATGAGCCCTCTGAAAAGTGACGCCAAGCGGTTTGTGTCTCATGGATCAAATCCTGGTGTCAGCTCCATAGCTCTGAAGGGCGTTATGTTCTCCCTTCACGGCCAAGGTCAAGTCTGGCCTGCACTAAATAAAATGTGTGGGTGAAACCGTGTTAATTGTTTGTCATTTTGCTCGCTTTTCGTGCGTAAATTGGCGCTTTTCGAATATACTTTATTGAAATAAGAATTGCCTCCGGATCATCAATTAGTTGCAGTCAATATTCTAATTTTAATAGGCGCTCAGCGTTCATAGCGGGCCCGCCTTTAATCTGTGCAATGCGCCTGGCAATTATCGGGTTGTTCACTATGCATGAAGCCCCCAGTATTGAAAACGTACGGCTCATCGCACAGCACAACGGCCATCTGAGTCCATCGGCAAACACGTCGCCCAATGGAAAAATACAGAAATACTCCTTGAGCGAACATAAATTTTGGCCCCGTCGACGATCGCCCGGCGTTTCATTCAAGATACAGACCTCTCATGAAAGAAATGTGTTTTCATTCTGGAAGCCTTCGTGCACCGTTCTCTTTCAGCAGCCCCAACCGCCATCCCTCCATGAGAGTCATTCATACTGACCGTGATTAATACCTGACTCACTGCAGCAATCAGCTCGTGGTCCCACCTCTTCTGAAGCCCTGATTCGCGGTCCCCAATTTACAGATTATACTTTCCCTGGTTGTAACACTTACCATTGCGCTTGATCCATCTGCTTCGATCGGAGTAAAAACTGCGAATGTTCATACGTTTCATGCGAGAACCCAGCCCGATGCTCTGTGTGTATGTTATTGGGCATTGCAGCGCAATGAACAAGACTCGCGCTCTGTCCGATATCCACAGCCTCCCATGAAAAAAGAACTCTGATCATAAAACAGTCGATGAATGATGAAATAGTGAACAGTCTAATGGAGCAGACTATACCGGCAATGATGTGTAGCCGTGGCCAATCACACCCTTGCTCACGGTCCCATTATACTAACGCCACGCTCCGTCCACACGGTCCCATTATATTAACGCCACGCTCCGTCCACACGGTGCCGTTATACCAACGCCGCGCTCCGTCCACACGGTACCATTATATTAACGCCACGCTCCGTCCACACGGTGACATTATACTAACGCGACGCTCCATCCACACGGTGCCGTTATACTAACGCTACGCTCCGTCCATACGGTGACATTACACTAACGCCACGCCCCGTCCACACGGCGCCATTACACTAACGCCACGCTCCGTCCACACGGTGACATTACACTAACGCCACGCCCCGTCCACGCTGGCTGTCCAACACACAGTCCCCGCTCGCTCCGCCGCTCGCCCGCTCGCTCGGTGAATCGACCCAGCGGTACCCACGGACATGGGCCGGTCAGCGGTGCCCGCGGGCACGAGCCGGCCGGCCACCCCTGTCACATAGGCAGCCCACAATGCACCGGGCTGCGGCCGCCCGCCCACGCCATACCATCCCCGCTTCCATAAGACGCGCGCAGCGGTCCCAGTACAGCGACAGTCCCCCGTCACCCCCCGTAGTGTCACAGCACCTCATCGCCCGGCTCGAGGCTGGACGATATATTCCGGTCAGCAGGAGCGGCCGGACGAGCGGGAGACGCCAGCATGGACGTGTAGCACGACAGTCGGAGTAGCCGGACCAGCGGGAGACGCCAGCGTGGACGTGTAGCACGAGAGCCGGAGCAGCCGGACCAGCGGGAGACGCCAGCATGGACGTGTAGCACGACAGTCGGCGGCTGGCGCTGCAAGCCACCTGGGAACTAGAAAATTCGTTGAGAGAATGTCTCAAAGGACACCGAAATAGATGTCAGCGAACAGTTTATCAGCAACCAGGTTTCCAGTCTGAACTAAGCTCAAAACAGACGAGCCACATCCTGGATTGAGCGATCAATGACGTCTCTCCTCGACACTCTGCCAGCTCAGTCATCTCCGATGCAAGCTTGTTTGGGTCAAGGCTCAAGTGACAACTGAGGCAACTAGATGTCACCTGTACAGAGCGACTCGAGGCCGAAATCATCAAGGTAGCGGTGACGGTAGCTATGATTAGTATCACGACTGAAAAACCTATACACCTCCGGTGAATGTACCAAACTGTCAGAATGCCAGAGCGTGGGCGGGCTTGCGCAGCCTGGTGCGTTGCAGGCCGCCTATGTGTTGGGAGCAGCTGGCCGGCTTGTGCCCGCGGGCACCGCCGGGTGGAGGCACCGAGCGAGCGAGCTGTGGAGCGAGCGTGGACTGTGTGTTGGGTGGCCACCGTGGACGGAGCGTGGCGTTAGTATAATGGCGCCGTGTGGACGTAGCGTGGCGTTAGTATAATGGCGCCGTGTGGACGTAGCGTGGCGTTAGTATAATGGCGCCGTGTGGACGTAGCGTGGCGATAGTATAATGGCGCCGTGTGGACGTAGCGTGGCGTTAGTATAATGGCGCCGTGTGGACGTAGCGTGGCGTTAGTATAATGGCGCCGTGTGGACGTAGCGTGGCGTTAGTATAATGGCGCCGTGTGAACGTAGCGTGGCGTTAGTATAATGGCGCCGTGTGGACGTAGCGTGGCGTTAATATAATGGCGCCGTGTGGACGTAGCGTGGCGTTGGTATAATGGCGCCGTGTGGACGTAGCGTGGCCTTAATATGATGGGACCGTGAGCAAGCATTCACCGCAGAGCAATGAGCGATCACAGCTCACTGCGAGTCACAGTGCATAACCTTAACCACTTAAAAGTGAGCGCTCACCGCGCACTGTAATCCACGGTACAGCCTGAAACACTAAGAAGTAGGACGGTCGGGTGAGCGCCTGACGCGCCAAGGCCGTCTCGGCGCCACGGGAGGGGAAGCAGATCGCCCCGGAGCCGCAGTCGGAGCTGCCAGTGGCAGCCGCTCCAGCACCGCCAGCTGCCTCGGTGCCGCAGTAGACACACATGAACGGTCAGTTCCCACGTCGGTTCGGTCAGTTCCCACGTAAGGATATATATATATATATATATATATATATATATATATATATATCCTTACGTGTGTTTGTATGTATAAGCGTGTGCGTGTACGTGTACGCGTATGTGTATGTATATGTGTATGTGTATGTGTGTGTGTGTGTGTGTGTGTGTGTGTGTGTGTGTGTGTGCGTGTGTGTGTGTGTGTGTGTGTGTGTGTGTGTGTGTGTGTGTGTGTGTGTGTGTGTGTGTGTGTGTGTGTGTGTGTGTGTGTGTGTGTGTGTGTGTGTGTGTGTGTGTGTGTGTGTATGTTTTATATCTAGTGCATGCCCTTGAAACATATCGAATTTTGTCCTCATCGGCCATTATCGCGCATTGTCACCATGAATTCGTGTCTTTCGTGGGGAGAACACGTCGCTTTTATCACGCGCCGCTGCCACGACATCGTCATTGAACTCGCTTTAACGCGACATTGTCTTGGGGCGTTGGTGGTGTCAGAATTTTGTGGATGCTAGGAATTTTCCTTCCAGGTCTCGCCGTCGGCATAACCAGCGATTTCTTCGATCTGAACGAGCGCAATTTCACCAACGCCGCGTTCTCCTCTTTCCAAGCCGCAAACCTGAAGCAATGCGCCGCTCGCTGCGGCCGTCTCCAGCCCGAGTACTGCGACGGCTTCCGGTACGGGCCGGGGGGTCTGTGCGAGCTGCTGGTGGACCCCCACCACTGTCTGCTCACCGACACACTGCTGCCGGAGCTGGAGCAACGCAGCTACTCCCGGCGGGCAGTCACTCGGGTCACGACCTCCTGCGCCTCTGGCTGGATTGCATTCAACGGCAGCTGCTACTTGAGAAGCTCAGAACTCCTAGCACGTGGAAAATTGAACAAGCCCTGCATGGTTCCAGAACAGTGCTCACGAATTGTGTCGGTCAAAGACGAGCTGGAGATGACTTTCCTGTCGCATCACCCAACTCGTCCTAGCACTGCCGAATGGCTGGGGCGACATACAAACCGCTTTGGCCGCGTCGAGCGGTGACCGGCGATACGACTGGGAGGATGAACGACACCGGGTTGGATACGTACCTACTGCGTAAAAATCCCCTCACGGTTGGGTGGGTTCACTCCCACCCAACACAGATCGCTTCGTTGAGCAGGCTTGCTCAACATGCACAATTTGGATATCAGCAACTGCTTCCAGAAGTCGTGTGTGTGCCAGAATGTGACTGCAACAAGTGGTTCCGGTTGGTGACGCGGCCTTGAAGATCATAGGCGGACGATCCATGCGGGTGTTTCATGAACACGCAACAACGGTCAGGATGTTTGAACGCGCAACGGACGTTTGATTCGATAAAACCAAGGCAAGGATCGCCGATCTGAGAACAGATTCTCATGGCGTAAAGACAAAGACAAATTGCCACACTGAGCCATAGTCCACCGATATAATTAAAGATCCACCGAGGTAGCGAAGTCGAGTCCACGAGTTCACCAAGATAATGAAGATAATAAAACGCCCAAGAAAGACGATGTTCCAAAAATCGGCAAACAGATCTCAAAACTCAGGCTGGTTGATCGGCTTGAGCTCTGATTTTCACACACCGACAGCACACCAACAGCACATCAACACACCAAACCCCACCAACAACACGCCAACACGCCAACAGTACACCAACAACACGCCAACAGCACACCAACACACCGACAAAAATGTTCCACATCCCGAGCAGGATAATAGCCACAAACCAACACCCCGAATAAGATAATGACCACGAACCCGCATCCCCAGCAGGATGATGATCACAAACCCACAACCCGAATAAGATAATGACCACGAACCCACATCCAGAGCAGGATGATGACCACAAGCCACAGGTGGCCTCAAGTCAGACGCAGCAGAATTCCATGCTCCAGATCGGCAAGACCTCCCCAAAGGTCAAACAAGATGACCTGGGGTCTCAGAGGAACTGCGAAACTGACAGGAAACGGAGTAGCCTGTGGTCTGAATCCAGCAAGCTGGTGCAGATTGTTTTTAAAATCGAGAGATTCATGTCCCATCGTAACTTTTTGTCGCCTGTGACGCAGAATGTATTGTGCCGAAGGGTTTTCGTCTTGAATGGATGTGCCACTTCGACGATAGCGTGCAAGCTGCTGGGTCTTGGCTAGTGCTACCCACTGTACTAATTGACACGGGTCGTGACCCGAGGTCTAGCTGGGAGTCGTTGGTCAGATCCCGCCGTGGGTGGACAGTAATACATCGTTCCATGTGAGCTGTTGCGCTCCTGCCACGAGAGCTGCCCATTAGAGGATGTGGATACGGAATATTTTGCGGTGAGCTTTGGGACCGGCTTATACTCGGTGTCACCAAACTTGCTTAAGAGTCCAGAGAGAAGTGGCAGCGATCGCGGGGCAGTGGACGGCGAGTTCAGCAGACGGAGGCAGTCTGGCCGTTGGTGACTGCGAGGAGCAGATGCAGCCGTCGAGTGCGGCCTTCTTGCAGGGTGGCGACGTGGAATCATCGGCGCGAGGTCTGGGGATATCACAAGACCCGCGGATTCGGTCATCTACCGGCGTCCCGGTAGATGACCGAATATACCGGCAGAATCTACCGAATCTACCGGCAGAATCTACTGAATCTACCGGAAGACACCGGCGCGCCGATGGCGTCTTCCCTCGGGATTCGACCCGTCAGTAGCGGCTGTTTGGGTCGGCGGTCAGCTGTTCTGCTCGGCGGATCGGCGCCTGGGGGAAGGAGCTGACCCTTCTCACCCAAGACTGGTTGGCCGGGCTGCAGGTGAACGGGGCGTCCGGGGCGCCAGTGAACAAGGGAGCGGCGCCAGTGAACTACCCCTGAGGCGTCTGTGGATGTCGACTCGAGGTCGGAGTGACCCGGCCCACTAGTGAGCAGATTCGGGAGACCACTTTTGTGGAAGCCTGCGACTCGTTTGCTGGCGTAAACAGTGGCGCATATCGGGGTACAGCTACCTGCTGCGGACCCACACCAGACTGGCGAGGACTTCGAAAGGTGGTCCGACGGAGTTGGACGAAATGTGATGGCACTAGATACCGTTAACAGCAGACGTAAATGTGCGTTGATGTTGCACTTACTGGGTTGAGACATTTCAGACGTGTTCGATACTTTGTTGAGTCGTCTGACTTTAGGCCTGGCGCCTTTGACCGATGTAAGCAGGAACTGACAGCTCGCGTGCCGCCGAGTCGCAATGTGATCGCTAGACGGACGGCATTTCGCAACATGTGCATGCTGTCAGGAGAAAAGTTTGATCAATTCTTGGGAGAACTGCGTGTGCGAGGGTGCAGTGTGGTTTATCCGTTTCGGAACAGGAGCGGGAACTTCGCGACAGGCGTGTGGCTGGCAGTGCCGGTCAGCTTCTGGAAAAGCTTCTGCTGAAGGCGGCCGAAAGGGGCTATCAGCTGACGCTGACAGACATCAGGCATGCAGCGAGAGCGCGCCAGGACGTTTGACAGCTGGGATTACTACTGCAGGGCGACGAGAGGCCAGCTCCAGTACAGCCCATCAACCAGGCTCCAAGTAAGGCGATTGACTGACGGCTCAGGCACGGCCACAGCAAGCCTTCCAGCAGTCCGGCGACAGGTTTTCGTTGTTTCGGGTGTGGTCAGGTTGGTCACATGAAGGCTCATCGGCTGGTCAAGTCCAGGACAAGGCGTTTTCAGTGTGGGAAGGCAGGACACCTGAAGCTGAAGTGTAGGAAAAGAAAGGCATCTGGGCACAGTTGAGAGAAGGCCAGGTGAGGCAGCTGCCGAGCCCCGGAGCCTACTGCCCATTGGGCCTGACAGCCTTTGGTCTGTGCAGGGGGCGAGAGCGGCGATAGAGCTCCGACAGCCAGGCTCCTGGTGAGTGGGATGGACATGGAGTTTGTTGTTGACACTGGCCCGCCCGTAACTGTCGTCAGCGCCAAGGCCGCTCATTCCAGGGCTGAGGCTGAGGCCGTGCCAGCTGAAGCTGACATCGCTCACGGGCCAGCTGGTTGCTTTGGCTGGAGAAGGTGACGTGGCGGTTGAGATGCTTGGTCAGCAGAAGGCGCTTCTACTGATAGGGGGTGAGTTGCCCCACACAAGCCTCTTATGGGAAGGAAATGGATTTCGCCTTTCCAACGTTATCTGAGGCGGCATGGACAGGTGAAGATGATGAAATCATCATTGGACAGAGTGTTCCATCACCATGCAGATGTGCTCAATAGGGACCATGGAATAAGGTCTATGCCAGCGCGCCCGCAATGGAAGCCGGTTACACATCTACTCACTAGCCTGCCAGATCAGTCCCTTTTGCTCTCAGACCAGCTGTGAAGATGGAGTTTAATCACTGCATCGCGGAAGGGACTGACGGGAGGGCGGATAGCAATCACGATTCCGGATGGCGTACCCGCTGGTGCCTATTCCGGATGGTGTACACGCTGGTGCCTATTCCGGATGGTGTACCCGCTGGTGTCTATTCCGGATGGTGAACCCGCTGGTGCCTATTCCGGATGGTGTACCCGCTGGTGCCTATTCCGGATGGTGCACCCGCTGGTGCCTATTTCAGATGGTGTACCCGCTGGTGCCTATTCTGAATGGCGTACCCGCTGGTGCCTATTCCGGATGGTGTACCCGCTGGTGCCCATTCCAGATGGTGTACCCGCTGGTGCCCATTCCGGATGGTGTACCCGCTGGTGCCTATTCCGGATGGTGTACCCGCTGGTGCCCATTCCGGATGGTGTACCCACTGGTGCCTATTCCGAATGGTGAACCCGCTGGTGCCTATTCCGGATGGTGTACCCGCTGGTGCCTATTCCAAAGACAGACGGGATGGGTCTCTGTGCTGATAACCGGTTAACTGCTAACCCCCTGATGGTACCACAAAGACATCCTATGCCGACTCCAGAAGAGGTCTCCGCGGGCGTCACAGGCAAGGTGTTTGTCAAGCTGGACCTGTGGGACGCTTATCTGCAGCAGAAGCTGGAGGCAGACTCCAGGGGCATCACGACAGTCATCACGCATATGGGTCAGCTACGGGTGAACAGACTGCCTGTCGGCATCAGTAAGTGTTGCGGCACCTTCCAGTCAGCCACTGATCAGATGCTTGAGGGCATAGACGGGTGCGTGGCGTACCTTGATGACCTGTTGGTGACAGGTGAGGATGGGGCGGGTCTTCTCGAGCGCCTGGACAGAGTCCCAGGAAGGCTGGGAGAGCATGGAGCACTACTCAACAGAGAGAAGTGTAAGTTTGACTTGAAGGAGGTGCACTGCCTGGGTTGGATCATTTCCGCTGACAGTTGGCGTCTTGTGTCAGAAAAGTTGGCTGCAGTGCTTTACATGCCCAAACCAACTAACGTCACCCAACTGAGATCACTGTTTGGATTAGTGAATTGCTACAAGCGTCTGATCGCAAATCTTACTTCAGCATTGGCACCGCTATATCCACTGCCCAAGAACGGTGCGCCACGCGGTGGACATGGTTTTGCTCGACGTCTTCGGACCAGATGAAGGCAGTTAACAAGCGGGAGAGCACTGATACGGTTTGACCAGGCTCTTCCCCTGAAGCGGGTCACTGATGCGAGCGGTGCAGAATTTGGAGCAGCTCTGGTGTATGTTTTTCTGGGCAGGATGGGGAGGCCCATCTGTTTCGCGTCCAAGTTACTCACGACGACGGGGCAGAAGTACATGGTTGTTGAAAAGGAAGCGGTCGAAGTGTCGTTCGGTGTCAGGAGGCTCGGTCAGTACCTCTTCGGTAAGCGTTTCTATTTTGTCACAAACAATAGAGCGCTGGCCGACATCGCAAATCCTGGCAAGGAACTCCTGACAGCGGCGCGTATGCAGAGATAAGCTCTGCGGCCGGCTGCATATTCCTATGACGTGGAGTTGCGCAAGTTTGAGAACATGGGTGTGGCTGACGTTTTTCCAGGCTAACGTAGAACAAGTCTGGGGAAGACGCCATGAAAGAAGCGGGGTTGTTCTGTGTGCGTCACTGGGAGGATGGAGGCCCGGTTTTGTGTGCACGAGAAGTGGAGGCTGCCGCTGGACGAGACGTAACCCTGGGGAGGGTGTTGTCTCACGTCCGCTCAGGCTGGCCATCCGTGGTAGCACCAGAGTTCAGACCGCTTAGACAGTGTCAGGAGGAGTTGTCAGCTGATGGAGGCTGTCTGCTCCGTTAAACAGTGTCGGGAGGAGTTGTCAACTGACGGAGGCCGTCCGCTCCGTTAGACAGTGTCAGGAGGAGTTGTCAGCTGACGGAGGCTGTCTGCTCCGTTAGACAGTGTCAGGAGGAGTTGTCAACTGATAGAGGCTGTCTGCTCCGTTAGACAGTGTCAGGAGGAGTTGTCAGCTGACGGAGGCTGTCTGCTCCGTTATACAGTGTCAGGAGGAGTTGTCAGCTGATGGAGGCTGTCTGCTCCGTTAGACAGTGTCGGGAGGAGTTGTCAACTGACGGAGGCTGTCTGCTCCGTTAGACAGCGTCAGGAGGAGTTGTCAGCTGACGGAGGCTGTCTGCTCCGTTAGGCAGTGTCAGGAGGAGTTGTCAACTGATGGAGGCTGTCTGCTCCGTTAGGCAGTGTCAGGAGGGGTTATCAACTGACGGAGGCTGTCTGCTCCGTTAGACAGTGTCAGGAGGAGTTGTCAACTGATGGAGGCTTTCTGCTCTGTTAGACAGTGTCAGGAGGAGTTGTCAGCTGATGGAGGCTGTCTGCTCCGTTAGACAGTGTCAGGAGGAGTTGTCAACTGATAGAGGCTTTCTGCTCTGTTAGACAGTGGCAGGAGGAGTTGTCAGCTGATGGAGGCTGTCTGCTCCGTTAGATGGTGTCAGGAGGAGTTGTCAACTGATGGATGGTGTCTGCTCCGGCATGGACGAGCTGCGGTACCTCTTAAATCGCGCAACAGTGTTGCAGGGGCTTCATGCGAAGCTCTGACCAGGATCTGCTCTGCCTGCATGGAAAAGCGGGCGTCGCCTCCCAAGGCAAGTGCTCACCCTTGGGAGCCCCCGTAAGATCCATGGGAGCGGTTGCACATTGACTTTGCTGGACCGTTCCAAAGAGGCATGCTCCTCATGGTTCATGATCGTTTCTCGAAGTGGTTGGAAGTGATCGCGACGAATACTACTTAAGCCTAACGAGCAATGCAAGAGTTGAGAGCACTGTTTGCGAGATTGTGGATTCCAAATTAGTAGGCATCATAAAACGGATCCCAGTTCGCTTCGGCCGAACTGGGAGGAATCATGAGACAGAACAAGATTCGTCACCTCCTTACTGCTCCCTACCATCCGTCAAGTAACTGGGCAGCAGAGAAGGCTGTCCAAACTGTTAAAAACAGTTTGAAGACGAGCCTTTAGGATATGAGGAATCTGGTAACAAGGCCGGCCAAATTTCTAGTGACATACCGCACAACTTCATCGGTAGTAACAGAGCGATCTCCTGCGGAATTGCTGTCTGTTCGCAACCTTAGAACTCGGTTCGACCCTATCGGTCCCGACCGAAAGTTGGTTGCCTCTCTCCGGACAGCCAACTAAAGGAGCAGCTGGTAAAGGCTGCTGGTGGCAGTCAGCGCAGATTCGGCGCCGGCGAGCACATGTGGGCTCGCAGCTCCTCCGGACCGAAGTCGCGAAGGGGACGCGTTACAACATGGGCGGGACCAGTCTCGTACGAGGTAGACCGGGGACGCCTGCTGGGGTCGGCATGCTGACCAGCTGCTGCATGCGGGCGAGACTAACCGCCCTGTGTCACCAAATGGTACCGGAGTGGGCCCAGATCCTCCGTACGCGGCACGGGTGTCTGTGCCTGTCGATGCGCTGCCGACGAGGCCGGCGGCGGAGATAGTGCTTTGGCCTGCGTGTGGGGATGCGTCATTGTTGCGGGAGGCGCCGGAGCTGGTGCCTCCACTCGCGGTTGCTGAAGAGTCTGGTGGGCGGTCACCGCGGTTGTCATCAGGTTCGTCCAGGGTTCAGCCCGCGCCCGCGGTGGCGCGGGAGGCTGCGCTCGTCTCGGCGAGGGGGGCTGTAGCGAAGCCGGCGGAGGGGGCTGTGCCGGCCCCGGCCCGTGGCGCGGTGGCACCTTTGCCGTCAGGGGCTGAGCCTCCTGGCGTTCAGACATGTTTGCAGCGCTCGAGTCGAGTTCGCCGTCAACCTGATAGACCAGTGTTTGGGGTATCAAATGTGAAGAACGCTGTTTAGTAAATGATACTGCTTAGCCTGTTGTGAACAGGACCTGCATTATGTCAGTGGCTTATGTGAAAGCAGTGACATTGTTTCCTTATTTTGTCCTAGTAGCGCTGATAAGTTCATGTAAGGTTTTTGGCATGGCGTTAACGGTTCCGCGGAACGGCCTACGCTGGCTCTGAACCTCTGACAATGTTGAAGGCTTTTGTTTCTCGGTAAATAAGACAATAGTAACAACCTTAGTCCTCAGAGAAAAAACAGAAGAATGGAGATGTAAATGCGTTAATATTTCGGCGATATGCCTTTGTCATACATTTCTACTACCTGTTTGTGACTTCTGTTATTCGTGTTTATGAAGGCACGTTGTCGAAACGTCAACACATCTACACCTCCATTCACCGGTTTTTTATCCGATAGATAAGCCTATTACTACTGTCTTATTTATCTGCATGATGTTCCCCGCAACACAATTTACGTTTCTCGGTGTGAAGTGTGTTAAGCAGGGGGCGGTGCACGGTCTTGGCTAGTGCCGCCCTCTGTGCTAGTTGATCCGGGCCGTGCCCCGAGCGCTAGTGGGGAGTTTTTGGTCAGGCCTCGCTGTGAGGGGGCATCAATTCATCGTTCTGTGTGAGCTGTTGCGTACCTGTTACGAGAGCTGCCCATCAGAGGAAGTGAAGACGGGACACTAATCACATAATTGGAATGGTATCGCATGCTTTAGTTGAGCTGTGCTCCGATCTTGTGGAAAAAGTAAAGCTCTCTCAAGTGCGACTCTGCCACTTGATAACTGAATGCAAAAGAAGCCATGTCTCTAAAGAGTACATGATTTTGCTTGCAGTGTTATCCTTCGACGTGGATAGGACGAGAAGTCTTTACAACACCGACAAAAATCTTAGGCACCTTCGAGGCCATGTTGTCAACTGCGCAGCACAGTTGCTCCGGCAGCAACAGCAGCATCGTAGGCGGTTGGAGTACCAGCATCAGCAAGAGCACCAGCAAGAGCAGCAGCAGAATTAAACGGAGGAAGAACAACGGGGAGGGGGGGGGGGGGGGAGAAGGAGTACAAGCATCGGCAGCCTCAGCAGTAGCACGACCAGCAGCAGCATAGCCAGCAGCGGCACTAGGAGCAACAGCAGGAGCACTACCAGCAGCATTACCAGCAGCAGCAGCAGTACCAGCACCAGGAAGAAAAGGAGCACTAGCAGTACCAGCACGAGCACTACGGAGGGTAACAGCAGCAGCAGCAAAAATGATGAGAGGAGGACAAAGAACGTGAGCAGAGCGGGAGCACAGGAGGATCAGCAGCAAAGGACGCACCAGGAGCACCAACAGTGACGGCAGCAACAGTAGCAACAGCATCAACAGCAGCAAGAGTTGGTGAGGTTCACTTCTATCGAGGGGGAAATCAACATAAGCTGAATTGTCCCTACTAAGCAGAGGCTTCAACTATGTCCTGACGAAGGAGCTATCAACAACTAAAATGATCGCCCAGCTTATGGAATGAAACGTTTGATACGGCTACATGAGCACTGGTACAGGAGGCAGTGTGAATTCGGTGAGAGTGCTAATGCTGGGGAGCAAAACCCCAAATACAAGCAGTCCAGCTGGACGCCCAGAAAGGGAGAGGTCCCAATCTAGAGCTGTGCCTGGGGGAGGCTGCGTGGGTAGTCATCACAAGACCACGTAAGAAGACCAGCAGCAACATGTTTACAAAAGAAGACTGAGCGCTTCGTGATCTGATCGAAGACCAATCAATGGTTACATGGCCTACAGATAAAGGCTCCAGAATGGTTATCAATGATAAAGGGCAGTATGGTGAGCAGCTTTACACAAAAATTAGAGGCAAGTCAATTTATCAGAGCACGGACACCGAGCAAACTCCTAGTGTGCAGGCAAAGGTGAAGGCCTCGTACAAAACCTCCAGAGAAAGTTATATAAGAAGACACCAGGTGCCCCACATGGTGGCAGCAAAGTCTCGGGCAGACAGCCCCCAGTCCAACCTAAAGCTCTACAAGAAGGGGTTGCCACTTCGTGTCTTCGTCAGTGGCAGAAACCACACACCGAAGCGCCCGGCTGAAGGTGCGGAAAAGAAATTGCAAAATCGTGTGGAAAAACCGAAATCCTTCGTCCTTGATGCACCTCACTTTCTCCAAAAACTTGAAGTACCACAATCAATCAGGTTTCATAATGATTGCGTGCCGGTCCTCTTTTTTGAATGGGTGAATGCATGCCAACTCTCTTTTTTGCATGGGCGCGAGCAGACTTTATCCCAGTGTACCACAGCGGGAGGCGATCGCGGCTTGCTAATCGGCTCTATGCCTACGCGCATGGCCAGAAATTCCAACAGAAAGCGTAGTCAATATTACTGAGCTTGTTTTAGGGAACAGCAGCTTTAACCTGGGTTCAGACACGTACACGATGCGAGCCGAAGGCACAGCAGTAGGTTAGACGTTGGGGATAAATTTTGCGCTTATGTATTAGGGGGCGTAAGAATCAGAACTTCATCAAATATCGAAACTTAACTCCTGCTTTACTTAAGAATATATTGATGACATTTTCGGAGGATGGCTGGATGATTAGTATACATTAAAGCAGGACCATGGCATTGCAAACAGCATGCACCCAGGAATTCAAGTTATCCCTCGTTATCCCGAAACTGGCATGAGATTCTTGGACGTAATTGTAAGATTAAAAGACGGCCATGTCCAAACTCATTTGTTCTCAAAACTATTCGACAACAAAAGCCGCCTCCATTTTTCATCACAGCCATCCTCAACGCATCAAAAATGCCGTGCCGTTAGGATCAGCTATGCGGTTGAAGACAATTTGTAGTGACCAAAATGGTTTCATACGAAATAGACAATATCTGAGAGAAAAACTACAAATACATTGATATCCCGACAGAGAAATTAGCAATAGATTTAGTAGGGTCGACACAATTGAGCATGAGCAACTTTTTGGCGGGAGCAAGCAGAGCAAGGATGCAAAAATGTTGACGCTGGTCGGATCCGTTATAACATTCTCCAATCATCTGCTTAATACTGGACACTTGAGTGTAAACACGTACTGGATCGCTCCAAACACTAAAGCAATAACTTGGTATAATATCAACTTCAAATATTGTATAAATAAATACAAACACAAAAGTATTCACGAGCCGAAGTCTGATATCTTACCAAAGGGGTTTAAGCCTGAATGGCCAGTAAGTGCGTGCAAAACAAGGAAGGTTATGAGCGGTCGGGCGAGGACAGGCAGGAGTGCGGAAACAGCCGCGCCTTCTGCCGTGCTTCGATCAGGAGCATGATTTCGTACTGAGCCCTAAAATGTGTACGTATGGACGAGCAATGGGATGTGAAACAAGCAGCGTGATATATGGTGTTCAAATGTGTGTGAATGTGTGTGCTATGTCGGGGAGCCAAGGGGACGTCATGTACCCGTTTGGCAAATCATTTATCAACACCAGGACAGCAAGAGCATCGGTGAGCTACTCCGTATTTGTCTACAATAACTCAATGGGCCACTCGACTGATGATGTTGGCTTTTTGATTAATTATGTCTGTTATCGTATGTATAGATATAGATATAGATATATATAGACATATATATATATATATATATATATATATATATATATTAATGATGTCTGTTGGCTGCAAGAGGGTGTGGAGCAAAAATGTGATCCAAATAAGGTTTATGGAGAATAAGTGGATTAATATGCTGGGAACATCATACCTTTATGGGGGACGCAATCAACGTTATATAGCCTTGGATGCAACATAAAAAACAAAGCATAAGATACAAAAAAGTATGAAAGAAGTTCTAGGAGGAAGCAATATGGCAACTAATTCACATGCGTGAATTAGTAGTTTTGCGATAGGACGTGGAAAGAACGGATCATCCAGGCTAAAGCAGGTTCAAACGGGACTGAAACGCATGCTGACAGAACGTTTGTCTATACATATATCAGTTGAGCACAGGGCCAGGCAAAAATGATGCCTTCTGACCTCCGTTGAATTGCGTCGCGCTTCGCACAGAGTCGGGATTTAGCAATCCAGGCCACCATCTGACGCAAACAGGAACCATTGCATGCAGATGATTGATGACCGGAACCAGTGCAAATAAGGCTGATGAAGCGCACGCAGATACATGTTATAAGACCGGTATGAAGGAAAAGGAGCCGGCGGTTCGTCCCCCTCCACGTGAGCCACGTCACGTAGCCCGCCTGCCATCGCTGTCGAGCTGTTTGGCCCGCTCTGCCGGCTGACCACCGCCGCGTAATTCGATGGCGTGTCGTACTGGATTAGCCAGCTGGCGAACGGGCGGCTGCAACTCGTCCCAAGCCGCTGCACTCTACAGGCCGGACGGTGGGGCTTGCTGCGGCGCCGGCTGTGACTCTCCAGCCTCGCCGCTGTTTAGACCACGCCAGTGGCGCCGTCAGGGATTGGCCGCAGGGCGCGGACGGGCGCGGAAAAGGGACTGGTCGGTCACGGTGATCTGAACGCTCGCCGTCCACACGCTGGTGTCGAGGCCCAAGCGGTAGACCAATGGGAGCATCCGCTGCCCAGGAGGGGCGCGGTTCGCCAGACTCTACGCCACAAGCTTGTCCTGGCGCCGCCACTGCGCGTCTCGAAGCTGACCAGCCGACCTCGGATGGCATACGCGCCGGACTGCAGTCCGGCCAGTGCGCCCTGTCCTGGTGCAGCAGCCAGTGTCGCGGCCGCAGGCCCGCTCGCCATGGCCTCGGCCCCCGTCCCAGACGTGGACGGCGCCGTCGCCTGGCTGCCGGAGCCGGCCATGCTCGACTACGGCACACTGCCGCCGGCTGTTGCCGCGCTCGTTGTGCTCGCGGGCGCGGTCGCCGTGCCCTGGAGCGGCTTCCTCGCTCGCTTCCTGGACGTGGCCGTGCTGCGCCCGCCGTGGACGGCGCGCAGTCTGCCCTGCGAGAACGCTTTGTACCTGCTCTTCAGCGTGGCGGTGGCCGACGTACTGCAGGGCGGCTGTGTGCTGGTGCGGGGCGTTCAGCTTGCCATCGGGCACTGGTTTCTGTCGCGGCCTCTCTGTCGGCTATGGAGCATGGTGGATGCGGTTGCGCTTGCCGCCCGGCTCATGCTGCTGCTCGCCGTCAACGGGCGCTTGCTGTACGCCGGCCACTGGCCCCGTCCGCTCAAGGTCTGGCTGACATCGCTCGTCTGGCTGCTGGCCTCGGCCAGTTCGTTCGTGCTGCTGCGGGCTGTGGGTGTGCGTCGGGACGGTGTTTGCGGTCTGTACCACGCCACCAGCGTGCCGGCCGCCTCGCTGTGGCGCTATGTCATGACGGAGGTGTCCGGGCTGGCGCTGCTGCCGGCGGCCGGCGGTGTGTACTTGTGGTTGCGCGGCCGTCCTCCGGGCGGCGCTGGTGGCGGGTGGGACGCGGGAGAGGCGGACGCGCCGGCGGTGGCGGCGGCAGAGGCCGGTCAGCCCAGCACAGATGACGCGGACCGTGGGCAGGATGTGGCGGCGCCCAAGGGCGAGGCAGGGGCGCAGGCAGTGCCCGCCACGGAGGCCAAATGTGAGGGTGCACCAGATGTACTCGCCTCCCGCACCCCCCTGTCGTATGCCCAGAGGATTAGGAAACTGGAGCGGTGCGACACGTACACGCCGTCTACCTTCACGCTGCGGAACTTCTGGGGCCTTCCGTCCGTAGACGAGATGTCTTCCACCTCCGGGTTCAGCGAACTCGCAGCGAACGAAAAGGGCGTGGAGCGTGAGGAGGAGCGAGGGAGCCAGCGACGTCGCAGCATCTCCTTCCACACCGTCACGGAGGTGAAACGCCGCGTGCACTGCTTCGTGCTGATCCTCTCCCTGGTGCATTTCGTTTTTTCGCTCACCTCCATCGTGGTGCATCTCGCCGTCGACTTTGGAATGACCGAGGAGAACCGGTGGGCGCTGATGGCGAAAGTTTTTGAACTGTTCGGACAGCTCCAGCCGCTGGCCACTGTCGTGATATTCAGCAAAATGTTCCCAAAGTTTTACACCATGATGTTTCGATGAGACCCCTGTCATACGCCGCCATGATATTCTACGAGGCACCTGTGCTTCAATACATTGCTAAATGCGACCGTGTCAAACCGCTCTGGACGATGAGCTGAGAAGGTCCGAGTCAAGTAGGCGGCCGGTAGTCCAGGACTAATCTTCAGGCAGATTCTGACTCCGCCTGTACCACCTGCAAGCCTCTGACGTCTCCCCAAACAACGGAGGCTAATGAGTCGTACAGGGAGTCAGCAGTCAAACTCTCTCTCTCTCTCTC
>NW_023596448.1:11398207-11451947 GCF_011947565.3 Pollicipes pollicipes | reverse complement strand
AGAGAGAGAGAGTTTTGACTGCTGACTCCCTGTACGACCTCATTAGCCTCCGTTGTTTGGGGAGACGTCAGAGGCTTGCAGGTGGTACAGGCGGAGTCAGAATCTGCCTGAAGATTAGTCCTGGACTACCGGCCGCCTACTTGACTCGGACCTTCTCAGCTCATCGTCCAGAGCGGTTTTGACACGGTCGCATTTAGCAATGTATTGAAGCACAGGTGCCTCGTAGAATATCATGGCGGCGTGTGACAGGGGTCTCATCGAACATCATGGTGTAAAACTTTGGGAACATTTTGCTGAATATCACGACAGTGGCCAGCGGCTGGAGCTGTCCGAACAGTTCAAAAACTTTCGCCATCAGCGCCCACCGGTTCTCCTCCGTCATTCCAAAGTCGACGGCGAGATGCACCACGATGGAGGTGAGCGAAAAAACGAAATGCACCAGGGAGAGGATCAGCACGAAGCAGTGCACGCGGCGTTTCACCTCTGTGACGGTGTGGAAGGAGATGCTGCGACGTCGCTGGCTCCCTCGCTCCTCCTCACGCTCGACGCCCTTTTCGTTCGCTGCGAGTTCGCTGAACCCGGAGGTGGAAGACATCTCGTCTACGGACGGAAGGCCCCAGAAGTTCCGCAGCGTGAAGGTAGACGGCGTGTACGTGTCGCACCGCTCCAGTTTCCTAATCCTCTGGGCATACGACAGGGGAGTGCGGGAGGCGAGTACATCTGGTGCACCCTCACATTTGGCCTCCGTGGCGGGCACTGCCTGCGCCCCTGCCTCGCCCTTGGGCGCCGCCACATCCTGCCCACGGTCCGCGTCATCTGTGCTGGGCTGACCGGCCTCTGCCGCCGCCACCGCCGGCGCGTCCGCCTCTCCCGCGTCCCACCCGCCACCAGCGCCGCCCGGAGGACGGCCGCGCAACCACAAGTACACACCGCCGGCCGCCGGCAGCAGCGCCAGCCCGGACACCTCCGTCATGACATAGCGCCACAGCGAGGCGGCCGGCACGCTGGTGGCGTGGTACAGACCGCAAACACCGTCCCGACGCACACCCACAGCCCGCAGCAGCACGAACGAACTGGCCGAGGCCAGCAGCCAGACGAGCGATGTCAGCCAGACCTTGAGCGGACGGGGCCAGTGGCCGGCGTACAGCAAGCGCCCGTTGACGGCGAGCAGCAGCATGAGCCGGGCGGCAAGCGCAACCGCATCCACCATGCTCCACAGCCGACAGAGAGGCCGCGACAGAAACCAGTGCCCGATGGCAAGCTGAACGCCCCGCACCAGCACACAGCCGCCCTGCAGTACGTCGGCCACCACCACGCTGAAGAGCAGGTACAAAGCGTTCTCGCAGGGCAGACTGCGCGCCGTCCACGGCGGGCGCAGCACGGCCACGTCCAGGAAGCGAGCGAGGAAGCCGCTCCAGGGCACGGCGACCGCGCCCGCGAGCACAACGAGCGCGGCAACAGCCGGCCGGCAGTGTGCCGTAGTCGAGCATGGCCGGCTCCGGCAGCCAGGCGACGGCGCCGTCCACGTCTGGGACGGGGGCCGAGGCCATGGCGAGCGGGCCTGCGGCCGCGACACTGGCTGCTGCACCAGGACAGGGCGCACTGGCCGGACTGCAGTCCGGCGCGTACGCCATCCGAGGTCGGCTGGTCAGCTTCGAGACGCGCAGTGGCGGCGCCAGGACAAGCTTGTGGCGTAGAGTCTGGCGAACCGCGCCCCTCCTGGGCAGCGGATGCTCCCATTGGTCTACCGCTTGGGCCTCGACACCAGCGTGTGGACGGCGAGCGTTCAGATCACCGTGACCGACCAGTCCCTTTTCCGCGCCCGTCCGCGCCCTGCGGCCAATCCCTGACGGCGCCACTGGCGTGGTCTAAACAGCGGCGAGGCTGGAGAGTCACAGCCGGCGCCGCAGCAAGCCCCACCGTCCGGCCTGTAGAGTGCAGCGGCTTGGGACGAGTTGCAGCCGCCCGTTTGCCAGCTGGCTAATCCAGTACGACACGCCATCGAATTACGCGGCGGTGGTCAGCCGGCAGAGCGGGCCAAACAGCTCGACAGCGATGGCAGGCGGGCTACGTGACGTGGCTCACGTGGAGGGGGACGAACCGCCGGCTCCTTTTCCTTCATACCGGTCTTATGACATGTATCTGCGTGCGCTTCATCAGCCTTATTTGCACTGGTTCCGGTCATCAATCATCTGCATGCAATGGTTCCTGTTTGCGTCAGATGGTGGCCTGGATTGCTAAATCCCGACTCTGTGCGAAGCGCGACGCAATTCAACGGAGGTCAGAAGGCATCATTTTTGCCTGGCCCTGTGCTCAACTGATATATGTATAGACAAACGTTCTGTCAGCATGCGTTTCAGTCCCGTTTGAACCTGCTTTAGCCTGGATGATCCGTTCTTTCCACGTCCTATCGCAAAACTACTAATTCACGCATGTGAATTAGTTGCCATATTGCTTCCTCCTAGAACTTCTTTTATTCTTTGTTGTGTCTTATACTTTGTTTTTTATGTTGCATCCAAGGCTATATAACGTTGATTGCGTCCCCCATAAAGGTATGATGTTCCCAGCATATTAATGCACTTATTCTCCATAAACCTTATTTGGATCACAATATATATATATATATATATATATATATATATATATATATATATATATATATATATATGATAACAGACATGATTAATCAAAAAGCCAACATCATCAATCCAGTGGCCCAGTGAGTTATTGTAGACAAATACGGAGTAGCTCACCGATGCTCTTGCTGTCCTGGTGTTGATAAATGATTTGCCAATCGGGTACATGACGTCCCCTTGGCTCCCCGACATAGCACACACATTCACACACATTTGAACACCATATATCACGCTGCTTGTTTCACATCCCATCGCTCGTCCATACGTACACATTTTAGGCCTCAGTACGAAATCATGCCCCTGATCGAAGCACGGCAGAAGGCGCGGCTGTTTCCGCACTCCTGCCTGTCCTCGCCCGACCTCTCATAACCTTCCTTGTTTTGCACGCACTTACTGGCTATTCAGGCTTAAACCCCTTTGGTAAGATATCAGACATCGGCTCGTGAATACTTTTGTGTTTGTATTTATTTATACAATATTTGAAGTTGATATTATACCAAGTTATTGCTTTAGTGTTTGGAGCGATCCAGTACGTGTTTACACTCAAGTGTCTAGTATAAAGCAGATGATTGGAGAATGTTTTAACGAATCCGACCAGCGTCAACATTTTTGCATACTTGCTCTGCTTGCTCCCGCCAAAAAGTTGCTCATGCTCAATTGTGTCGACCCTACGAAATCTATTGTTAATTTCTCTATCGGGATATCAATGTATTTGCAGTTTTACTCTCAGATATTGGCTATTTCGTACAAAACCATTTTGGTCACTACAGATTGTCTTCAACCGCATAGCTGATCCTAAAGGCACGGCATTTTTGATGCGTTGAGGATGGTGTGATGAAAAATGGAGGCGGCTTTTGTTGTCGAATAGTTTTGAGAACAAATGAGTTTGGACATGGCCGTCTTTTAATCTTACAATTACGTCCAAGAATCTCATGCCAGTTTCGGGATAACGAGGGATAACTTGAATTCCTAGGTGCATGCTGTTTGCAATGCCATGGTACTGCTTTAATGTATACTAACCATGCAGCCATCCTCCGAAGATGTCATCAATATATTTTTAAGTAAAGCAGGAGTTAAGTTTCGATATTTGATGAAGTTCCGATTCTTACGCCCCCTAATACATAAGCGCAAAATTTATCCCCAACGTCTAACCTACTGCTGTGCCTTAGGCTCGCATCGTGTACGTGTCTGAACCCAGGTTAAAGCTGCTGTTCCCTAAAACAAGCTCAGTAATATTGACTACGCTTTCTGTTGGAATTTCTGGCCATGCGCGTAGGCATAGAGCCGATTAGCAAGCCGCGATCGCCTCCCGCTGTGGTACACTGGGATAAAGTCTGCTCGCGCCCATGCAAAAAAGGAGAATCGGCACGCATTCACCCATGCAAAAAAGAGGATCGGCACGCATTCATTATGAAACCTGATTGATTGTGGTACTTCATCAAGTTTTTGGAGAAAGTGTGGTGCATCAGGGACGAAGGCTTTCTGGTTTTCCACACGATTTTGCAATTTCTTTTCCGCACCTTCAGCAGGGCGCTTCGGTGTGTGGTTTCTGCCACTGACGAAGACACGAAGTGGCAACCCCTTCTTGTAGAGCTTTAGGTTGGACTGGGGGCTGTCTGCCCGAGACTTTGTTGCCACCATGTGGCGCACCTGGTGTCTTCTTATATAACTTTCTCTGGAGGTTTTGTACGAGGCCTTCACCTTTGCCTGCACACTAGGAGTTTGCTCGGTGTCCGTGCTCTGATAGATTGACTTGCCTCTAATTTTTGTGTAAAGCTGCTCACCATACTGCTCTTTATCATTGATAACCATTCTGGAGCCTTTATCCGTAGGCCATGTAACCATTGATTGGTCTTCGATCAGATCACGAAGCGCTCAGTCTTCTTTTGTAAACATGTTGCTGCTGGTCTTCTTACGTGGTCTTGTGATGACTACCCACGCAGCCTCCCCCAGGCACAGCTCTAGATTGGGACCTCTCCCTTTCTGGACGTCCAGCTGGACTGCTTGTATTTGGGGTTTTGCTCCCCAGCATTAGCACTCTCACCGAATTCACACTGCCTTCTGTACCAGTACTCATGTAGCCGTATCAAACGTTTCATTCCATAAGCTGGGCGATCATTTTAGTTGTTGATAGCTCCTTCGTCAGGACATAGTTGAAGCCTCTGCTTAGTAGGGACAATTCAGCTTATGTTGATTTCCCCCTCGATAGAAGTGAACCTCACCAACTCTTGCTGCTGTTAATGCTGTTGCTACTGTTGCTGCCGTCACTGTTGGTGCTCCTGGTGCGTCCTTTGCTGCTGATCCTCCTGTGCTCCCGCCCTGCTCACGTTCTTTGTCCTCCTCTCATCATTTTTGCTGCTGCTGCTGTTACCCTCCGTAGTGCTCGTGCTGGTGCTGCTAGTGCTCCTTTTCTTCCTGGTGCTGGTACTGCTGCTGCTGCTGGTAATGCTGCTGGTAGTGCTCCTGCTGTTGCTCCTAGTGCCGCTGCTGGCTATGCTGCTGCTGGTCGTGCTACTGCTGAAGCTGCCGATGCTTGTACTCCTTCTTCCCCCCCCCCCTCCCCGTTGTTCTTCCTCCGTTTAATTCTGCTGCTGCTCTTGCTGGTGCTCTTGCTGATGCTGGTACTCCAACCGCCTACGATGCTGCTGTTGCTGCCGGAGCAACTGTGCTGCGCAGTTGACAACATGGCCTCGAAGGTGCCTAAGATTTTTGTCGGTGTTGTAAAGACTTCTCGTCCTATCCACGTCGAAGGATAACACTGCAAGCAAAATCATGTACTCTTTAGAAACATGGCTTCTTTTGCATTCAGTTATCAAGTGGCTGAGTCGCACTTGAGAGAGCTTTACTTTTTCCACAAGATCGGAGCACAGCTCAACTAAAGCATGCGATACCATTCCAATTATGTGATTAGTGTCCCGTCTTCACTTCCTCTGATGGGCAGCTCTCGTAACAGGTACGCAACAGCTCACACAGAACGATGAATTGATGCCCCCTCACAACGAGGCCTGACCAAAAACTCCCCACTAGCGCTCGGGGCACGGCCCGGATCAACTAGCACAGAGGGCGGCACTAGCCAAGACCGTGCACCGCCCCCTGCTTAACACACTTCACCGAGAAACGTAAATTGTGTTGCGGGGAACATCATGCAGATAAATAAGACAGTAGTAATAGGCTTATCTATCGGATAAAAAACCGGTGAATGGAGGTGTAGATGTGTTGACGTTTCGACAACGTGCCTTCATAAACACGAATAACAGAAGTCACAAACAGGTAGTAGAAATGTATGACAAAGGCATATCGCCGAAATATTAACGCATTTACATCTCCATTCTTCTGTTTTTTTCTCTGAGGACTAAGGTTGTTACTATTGTCTTATTTACCGAGAAACAAAAGCCTTCAACATTGTCAGAGGTCCAGAGCCAGCGTAGGCCGTTCCGCGGAACCGTTAACGCCATGCCAAAAACCTTACATGAACTTATCAGCGCTACTAGGACAAAATAAGGAAACAATGTCACTGCTTTCACATAAGCCACTGACATAATGCAGGTCCTGTTCACAACAGGCTAAGCAGTATCATTTACTAAACAGCGTTCTTCACATTTGATACCCCAAACACTGGTCTATCAGGTTGACGGCGAACTCGACTCGAGCGCTGCAAACATGTCTGAACGCCAGGAGGCTCAGCCCCTGACGGCAAAGGTGCCACCGCGCCACGGGCCGGGGCCGGCACAGCCCCCTCCGCCGGCTTCGCTACAGCCCCCCTCGCCGAGACGAGCGCAGCCTCCCGCGCCACCGCGGGCGCGGGCTGAACCCTGGACGAACCTGATGACAACCGCGGTGACCGCCCACCAGACTCTTCAGCAACCGCGAGTGGAGGCACCAGCTCCGGCGCCTCCCGCAACAATGACGCATCCCCACACGCAGGCCAAAGCACTATCTCCGCCGCCGGCCTCGTCGGCAGCGCATCGACAGGCACAGACACCCGTGCCGCGTACGGAGGATCTGGGCCCACTCCGGTACCTTTTGGTGACACAGGGCGGTTAGTCTCGCCCGCATGCAGCAGCTGGTCAGCATCCCGACCCCAGCAGGCGTCCCCGGCCTACCTCGTACGAGACTGGTCCCGCCCATGTTGTAACGCGTCCCCTCCGCGACTTCGGTCCAGAGAAGCTGCGATCCCACATGTGCTCGCCGGTGCCGAAGCTGCGCTGACTGCCACCAGCAGTCTTTAACAGCTGCTCCTTTAGTTGGCTGTCCGGAGAGAGACAACCAACTTTCGGTCGGGACGGAGAGGGTCGAACCGAGTTCTAAGGTTGCGAACAGACAGCAATCCCGCAAGAGATCGCTCTGTTGATACCGATTGAGTTGTGCGGTATGTCACTAGAAATTTGGCCGGCCTTGTTACCAGATTCTGCATATCCTAAAGGCTCGTCTTCAAACTGTTTTTAACAGTTTGGACAGCCTTCTCTGCTGCCCAGTTACTTGACGGATGGTAGGGAGCAGCAAGGAGGTGACGAATCCTGTTCTGTCTCATGATTTCTCCCAGTTCGGCCGAAGCGAATTGGGATCCGTTTTATGATGCCTACTAATTTGAAATCCACAATCTCGCAAACAGTGCTCTCAACTCTTGCATTGCTCGTCAGGCTTCAGTAGTATTCGTCGCGATCACTTCCAACCACTTCGAGAAAAGATCATGAACCATGAGGAGCATGCCTCTTTGGAACGGTCCAGCAAAGTCAATGAGTAACCGCTCTCATGGGTCCTACAAGGGCTCCCAAGGGTGAGCAATTCCCTTGGGAGGCGCCGCCCGCTTTTCCATGCAGGCAGAGCAGACCCTGGTCAGAGCTTCGCACGAAGCCCCTGCAACACTGTTGCACGATTTAAGAGGTACCGCAGCTCGTCCATGCCGGAGCAGACAGCCTCCGTCAGTTGACAACTCCTCCTGACACCATCTAACGGAGCAGACAGCCTCCATCAGCTGACAACTCCTCCTGCCACTGTCTAACAGAGCAGAAAGCCTCTATCAGTTGACAATTCCTCCTGACACTGTCCAACGGAGCAGACAGCCTCTATCAGTTGACAACTCCTCCTGACACTGTCTAACGGAGCAGACAGCCTCTATCAGTTGACAACTCCTCCTGACACTGTATAACGGAGCAGACAGCCTCCGTCAGCTGACAACTCCTCCTGATGCTGTCTAACGGAGCAGACAGCCTCCGTCAGCTGACCACTCCTCCCGACACCGTCTAACGGAGCAGACAGCCTCCGTCAGCTGACCACTCCTCCTGACACTGTCTAACGGAGCAGACAGCCTCCGTCAGCTGACAACTCCTCCTGACACTGTCTAACGGAGCAGACACCATCCATCAGTTGACAACTCCTCCTGACACTGTCTAACGGAGCAGACAGCCTCCGTCAGCTGACCACTCCTCCTGACACTGTCTAACGGAGCAGACAGCCTCCGTCAGCTGACAACTCCTCCTGACACTGTCTAACGGAGCAGACAGCCTCCATCAGCTGACAACTCCTCCTGACACCGTCTAACGCAGCAGACAGTCTCCGTCAGCTGACAACTCCTCCTGACACTGTCTAGCGGATCAGACAGCCTCCATCAGTTGACAACTCCTCCCGACACTGTCTAACGGAGCAGACAGCCTCCATCAGTTGATAACTCCTCCTGACACTGTCTAACGGAGCGGACGGCCTCCGTCAGTTGACAACTCCTCCCGACACTGTTTAACGGAGCGGACGGCCTCCATCAGTTGACAACTCCTCCCGACACTGTCTAACGGAGCAGACAGCCTCCATCAGTTGATAACTCCTCCTGACACTGTCTAAACGGTCTGAACTCTGGTGCTACTACGGATGGCCAACTTGAACGGATGTGAGACAACACTCTCCCCAGGGTTGCGTCTCGTCCAGCGGCAGCCTCCACTTCTCGTGCAGACAAAACCGGGCCTCCATCCTCCCAGTGACGCACACAGAGCAACCCCGCTTCTTTCATGGCGTCTTCCCCAGACTTGTTCTACGTTAGCCTGGAAAAAAATGTCAGCCATACCCATGTTCTGAAACTTGCGCAACTCCACGTCATAGGAATATGCAGCCGGCCGCAGAGCTTATCTATGCATACGCGCCGCTGTCAGTGCAGGGAGTTCCTTACCAGGATTTGCGACGTCGGCCAGCGCTCTATTGTCTGTGACAAAATAGAAACGCTTACCGAAGAGGTACTGACCGAGCCTCCTGACACCGAACGACACTTCGACCGCTTCCTCTTCAACAACCACGTACTTCTGCCCCGTCGTCGTGAGTAACTTGGACGCGAAACAGATGGGCCTCCCCATCCTGCCCAGAAAAACATACACCAGAGCTGCTCCAAATCCTGCACCGCTCGCATCAGTGGTCCGCTTCAGGGGAAGAGCCTGGTCAAACCGTGTCAGTGCTCTCCCGCTTGTTAACTGCCTTCATCTGGTCCGAAGACGTCGAGCAAAACCATGTCCACCGCGTGGCGCACCGTTCTTGGGCAGTGGATATAGCGGTGCCAATGCTGAAGTAAGATTTGCGATCAGACGCTTGTAGCAATTCACTAATCCAAACAGTGATCTCAGTTGGGCGACGTTAGTTGGTTTGGGCATGTAAAGCACTGCCGCCAACTTTTCTGACAAGGCGCCAACTGTCAGCGGAAATGATCCAACCCAGGCAGTGCACCTCCTTCAAGTCAAACTTACACTTCTCTCTGTTGAGTGGTGCTCCATGCTCTCCCAGCCTTCCTGGGACTCTGTCCAGGCGCTCGAGAAGACCCGCCCCATCCTCACCTGTCACCAACAGGTCATCAAGGTACGCCACGCACCCGTCTATGCCCTCAAGCATCTGATCAGTGGCTGACTGGAAGGTGCCGCAACACTTACTGATGCCGACAGGCAGTCTGTTCACCCGCAGCTGACCTATGTGCGTGATGACTGTCGTGATGCCCCTGGAGTCTGCCTCCAGCTTCTGCAGCATAAGCGTCCCACAGGTCCAGCTTGACAAACACCTTGCCTGTGACGCCCGCGGAGACCTCTTCTGGAGTCGGCATAGCATGTCTCTGTGGTACCACCTGGGGGTTAACAGTTAACCGGTTATCCGCACAGAGACCCACCCCGTCTGTCTTTGGAATAGGCACCAGCGGGTACACCATCCGGAATAGGCACCAGCGGGTACGCCATTCGGAATAGGCACCAGCGGGTACAACCATCCGGAATGGGCACCAGCGGGTACACCATCCGGAATAGGCACCATCGGGTACACCATCCGGAATGGGCACCAGCGGGTACACCATCTGGAATGGGCACCAGCGGGTACAACCATCCGGAATAGGCACCAGCGGGTACGCCATTCAGAATAGGCACCAGCGGGTACACCATCTGAAATAGGCACCAGCGGGTGCACCATCCGGAATAGGCACCAGCGGGTACACCATCCGGAATGGGCACCAGCGGGTACACCATCCGGAATAGGCACCAGCGGGTACACCATCCGGAATGGGCACCAGCGGGTACACCATCCGGAATGGGCACCAGCGGGTACACCATCCGGAATGGGCACCAGCGGGTACACCATCCGGAATGGGCACCAGCGGGTACACCATCCGGAATCGTGATTGCCATCCACCCTCCCGTCATTCCCTTCCGCGATCCAGTGATTAAGCTCCATCTTCACAGCTGGTCTGAGAGCAAAAGGGACTGATCTGGCAGGATAGTGAGTAGGTGTGTATCCGGCTTCCATTGCAGACGCGCTGGCATAGACCTTATTCCATGGTCACTATTGAGCACATCTGCAAGGTGATATAACACTTGGTCCAATGATGATTTGATCACCTTCACCTGCCCATCCGCCTCAGATAACTTTGGAAAGACGAAATCCGTTTCCTTCCCAACAGAAGCTTGTATGGGGCAACTCACCCCTTATCAGTAGAAGCGCCTTCTGCTGACCAAGCATCTCAACCGCCACGTCACCTTCTCCAGCCAAAGCAACCAGCTGGCCCGTGAGCGATGTCTGCTTCAGCTGGCACGGCCTCAGCCTCAGCCCTGGAATGAGCGGCCTTGGCGCTGACGACAGTTACGGGCGGGACAGCGTCAACAACAAACTCCATGTCCATCCCACTCACCAGGAGCCTGGCTGTCGGAGCTCTATCGCCGCTCTCGCCCCCTGCACAGACCAAAGGCTGTCAGGCCCAATGGGCAATAGGCTCCGGGGCTCGGCAACTGCCTCACCTGGCCTTCTCTCAACTGTGCCCAGATGCCTTTCTTTTCCTACACTTCAGCTTCAGGTGTCCTGCCTTCCCACACTGAAAACGCCTTGTCCTGGACTTGACCAGCCGATGAGCCTTCATGTGACCAACCTGACCACACCCGAAACAACAAAAACCTGTCGCCGGACTGCTGGAAGGCTTGCTGTGGCCGTGCCTGAGCCGTCAGTCAATCGCCTTACTTGGAGCCTGGTTGATGGGCTGTACTGGAGCTGGCCTCTCGTCGCCCTGCAGTAGTAATCCCAGCTGTCAAACGTCCTGGCGCGCTCTCGCTGCATGCCTGATGTCTGTCAGCGTCAGCTGATAGCCCCTTTCGGCCGCCTTCAGCAGAAGCTTTTCCAGAAGCTGACCGGCACTGCCAGCCACACGCCTGTCGCGAAGTTCCCGCTCCTGTTCCGAAACGGATAAACCACACTGCACCCTCGCACACGCAGTTCTCCCAAGAATTGATCAAACTTTTCTCCTGACAGCATGCACATGTTACGACATGCCGTCCGTCTAGCGATCACATTGCGACTCGGCGGCACGCGAGCTGTCAGTTCCTGCTTACATCAGTCAAAGGCGCCAGGCCTAAAGTCAGACGACTCAACAAAGCATCGAACACGTCTGAAATGTCTCAACCCAGTAAGTGCAACATCAACGCACATTTACGTCTGCTGTTAACGGTATCTAGTGCCATCACATTTCGTCCAACTCCTTCGGACCACCTTTCGAAGTCCTCGCCAGTCTGGTGTGGGTCCGCGGCAGGTAGCTGTACCCCGATATGCGCCACTGTTTACGCCAGCAAACGGGTCGCAGGCTTCCACAAAAGTGGTCTCCCGAATCTGCTCACCAGTGGGCCGGGTCACTCCGACCTCGAGTCGACACCCACAGACGCCTCAGGGGTAGTTCACTGGCGCCGCTCCCTTGTTCACTGGCGCCCCGGACGCCCCGTTCACCTGCAGCCCGGCCAACCAGTCTTGGGTGAGAAGGGTCAGCTCCTTCCCCCAGGCGCCGATCCGCCGAGCAGAACAGCTGACCGCCGACCCAAACAGCCGCTACTGACGGGTCGAATCCCGAGGGAAGACGCCATCGGCGCGCCGGTGTCTTCCGGTAGATTCAGTAGATTCTGCCGGTAGATTCGGTAGATTCTGCCGGTATATTCGGTCATCTACCGGGACGCCGGTAGATGACCGAATCCGCGGGTCTTGTGATATCCCCAGACCTCGCGCCGATGATTCCACGTCGCCACCCTGCAAGAAGGCCGCACTCGACGGCTGCATCTGCTCCTCGCAGTCACCAACGGCCAGACTGCCTCCGTCTGCTGAACTCGCCGTCCACTGCCCCGCGATCGCTGCCACTTCTCTCTGGACTCTTAAGCAAGTTTGGTGACACCGAGTATAAGCCGGTCCCAAAGCTCACCGCAAAATATTCCGTATCCACATCCTCTAATGGGCAGCTCTCGTGGCAGGAGCGCAACAGCTCACATGGAACGATGTATTAATGTCCACCCACGGCGGGATCTGACCAACGACTCCCAGCTAGACCTCGGGTCACGACCCGTGTCAATTAGTACAGTGGGTAGCACTAGCCAAGACCCAGCAGCTTGCACGCCATCGTCGAAGTGGCACATCCATTCAAGACGAAAACCCTTGGGCACAAGACATTCTGCGTCACAGGCGACAAAAAGTTACGATGGGACATGAATCTCTCGATTTTAAAAACAATCTGCACCAGCTTGCTGGCTTCAGACCACTGGCTACTCCGTTTCCTGTCAGGTTCGCAGTTCCTCTGAGACCCCAGGTCATCTTGTTTGACCTTTGGGGAGGTCTTGCTGATCTGGAGCATGGAATTCTGCTGCGTCTGACTTTAGGCCACCTGTGGCTTGTGGTCATCATCCTGCTCTGGATGTGGGTTCGTGGTCATTATCTTATTCGGGTTGTGGGTTTGTGATCATCATCCTGCTGGGGATGCGGGTTCGTGGTCATTATCTTATTCGGGATGTTGGTTTGTGGCTATTATCCTGCTCGGGATGTGGAACATTTTTGTCGGTGTGTTGGTGTGCTGTTGGCGTGTTGTTGGTGTACTGTTGGCGTGTTGGCGTGTTGTTGGTGTGCTGTTGGCGTGTTGGCGTGTTGTTGGTGGGGTTTGGTGTGTTGATGTGTTGTTGGCGTGCTGTTGGTGTGTGAAAATCAGAGCTCAAGCCGATCAACAGCCTGAGTTCTGAGATCTGTTTGCCGATTTTTGGAACATCGTCTTCCTTGGGCGTTTTATTATCTTCATTATCTTGGTGAACTCGTGGACTCGACTTCGCTACCTCGGTAGATCTTTAATTATATCGGTGGACTATGGCTCAGTGTGGCAATTTGTCTTTGTCTTTACGCCATGAGAATCTGTTCTCAGATCGGCGATCCTTGCCTTGGTTTTATCGAATCAAACGTCCGTTGCGCGTTCAAACATCCCGACCGTTGTTGCGTGTTCATGAAACACCCGCATGGATCGTCCGCCTATGATCTTCAAGGCCGCGTCACCAACCGGAACCACTTGTTGCAGTCACATTCTGGCACACACACGGCTTCTGGAAGCAGTTGTTGATATCCAAATTGTGCATGTTGAGCAAGCCTGCTCAACGAAGCGATCTGTGTTGGGTGGGAGTGAACCCACCCAACCGTGAGGGGATTTTTACGCAGCAGGTACGTATCCAACCCGGTGTCGTTCATCCTCCCAGTCGTATTGCCGGCCACCGCTCGACGCGGCCAAAGCGGTTTGTATGTCGCCCCAGCCATTCGGCAGTGCTAGGACGAGTTGGGTGATGCGACAGGAAAGTCATCTCCAGCTCGTCTTTGACCGACACAATTCGTGAGCACTGTTCTGGAACCATGCAGGGCTTGTTCAATTTTCCACGTGTTAGGAGTTCTGAGCTTCTCAAGTAGCAGCTGCCGTTGAATGCAATCCAGCCAGAGGCGCAGGAGGTCGTGACCCGAGTGACTGCCCGCCGGGAGTAGCTGCGTTGCTCCAGCTCCGGCAGCAGTGTGTCGGTGAGCAGACAGTGGTGCGGGTCCACCAGCAGCTCGCACAGGCCCCCCGGCCCGTACCGGAAGCCGTCGCAGTACTCGGGCTGGAGACGGCCGCAGCGAGCGGCGCATTGCTTCAGGTTTGCGGCTTGGAAGGAGGAGAACGCGGCGTTGGTGAAATTGCGCTCGTTCAGATCGAAGAAATCGCTGGTTATGCCGACGGCGAGATCTGGAAGGAGAATTCCTAGCATCCACAAAATTCTGACACCACCAACGCCCCAAGACAATGTCGCGTTAAAGCGAGTTCAATGACGATGCCGTGGCAGCGGCGCGTGATAAAAGCGACGTGTTCTCCCCACGAAAGACACGAATTCATGGTGACAATGCGCGATAATGGTCGATGAGGACAAAATTCGATATGTTTCAAGGGCATGCACTAGATATAAAACATACACAACACACACACACCACACACACACACACACACACACACACACACACACACACACACACACACACACACACACACACACACACACACACACACACACACACACACACACACACACACACACACACACACACACACACACGCACACACACACACACACACACACACACGCACACACACACACACCACACCACACACACACACACGCACACACACACACATACACATACACAATACATACACATACGCGTACACGTACACGCACACGCTCATACATACAAACACACGTAAGGATATATATATATATATATATATATATATATATATTATATATATATATATATATATATATATATATCTCTCTCTCTCTCTCTCTCTCTCTCTCTCTCTCTCTCTCTCTCTCTCTCTCTCTCTCTCTCTCCCTCTCCCTGCATAAGAAAAACATGTGTAGATGTACACACGATAAAAACAAAACATTGAGCCGAGCTGCACCAGCCGATGCCCTTAGCTAACGGCAGCACAAGTGTGCCGACGTGGGAACTGACCGTTCATGTGTGTCTACTGCGGCACCGAGGCAGCTGGCGGTGCTGGAGCGGCTGCCACTGGCAGCTCCGACTGCGGCTCCGGGGCGATCTGCCTCCCCTCCCGTGGCGCCGAGACGGCCTTGGCGCGTCAGGCGCTCACCCGACCGTCCTACTTCTTAGTGTTTCAGGCTGTACTGTGGATTACAGTGCGCGGTGAGCGCTCACTTTTAAGTGGTTAAGGTTATGCACTGTGACTCGCGGTGAGCTGTGATCGCTCATTGCTCTGCGGTGAATGCTTGCTCACGGTCCCATCATATTAAGTCCACGCTACGTCCACACGGCGCCATTATACTAACGCCACGCTACATCCACACGGCGCCATTATATTAACGCCACGCTACGTCCACACGGCGCCATTATACTAACGCCACGCTACGTTCACACGGCGCCATTATACTAACGCCACGCTACGTCCACACGGCGCCATTATACTAACGCCACGCTACGTCCACACGGCGCCATTATACTAACGCCACGCTACGTCCACACGGCGCCATTATACTAACGCCACGCTACGTCCACACGGCGCCATTATACTAACGCCACGCTACGTCCACACGGCGCCATTATACTAACGCCACGCTCCGTCCACGCTGGCCACCCAACACACAGTCCACGCTCGCTCCACAGCTCGCTCGCTCGGTGCTTCCACCCGGCGGTGCCCGCGGGCACAAGCCGGCCAGCTGCTCCCATCACATAGGCGGCCTGCAACGCACCAGGCTGCGTAAGCCCGCCCACGCTCTGGCATTCTGACAGTTTGGTACATTCACCGGAGGTGTATAGGTTTTTAAGCCGTGGTACTAATCATGGCTACCGTCACCGCTACCTTGATGATTTCGGCCTCGAGTCGCTCTGTACAGGTGACATCTAGTTGCCTCAGTTGTCACTTGAGCCTTGACCCTAGCAAGCTGGCATCGGAGATGACTGAGCTGGCAGAGTGTCGAGGAGAGACGTCATTGATCGCTCAATCCAGGATGCGGCTCGTCTGTTTTGAGCTTAGTTCAGACTGGAAACCTGGTTGCTGATAAACTGTTCGCTGACATCTATTTCGGTATCCTTTGAGACATTCTCTCAACGAATTTTCTAGTTCCCAGGTGGCTTGCAGCGCCAGCCGCCGACTGTCGTGCTACACGTCCACGCTGGCGTCTCCCGCTGGTCCGGCTGCTCCGGCTGTCGTGCTACACGTCCATGCTGGCGTCTCCCGCTGGTCCGGCTGCTCCGGCTCTCGTGCTACACGTCCACGCTGGCGTCTCCCGCCGGTCCGACAGCTCCGGCTGTCGTGCTACACGTCCATGCTGGCGTCTCCCGCTCGTCCGGCCGCTCCTGCTGACCGGAATATATCGTCCAGCCTCGAGCCGGGCGATGAGGTGCTGTGACACTACGGGGGGTGACGGGGGACTGTCGCTGTACTGCGACCGCTGCGCGCGTCTTATGGAAGCGGGGATGGTATGGCGTGGGCGGGCGGCCGCAGCCCGGTGCATTGTGGGCTGCCTATGTGACAGGGGCGGCCGGCCGGCTCGTGCCCGCGGGCACCGCTGACCGGCCCATGTCCGTGGGTACCGCCGGGTCGATTCACCGAGCGAGCGGGCGAGCGGCGGAGCGAGCGGGGACTGTGTGTTGGACAGCCAGCGTGGACGGGGCGTGGCGTTAGTGTAATGTCACCGTGTGGACGGTGCGTGGCGTTAGTGTAATGGCGCCGTGTGGACGGAGCGTGGCGTTAGTGTAATGGCGCCGTGTGGACGGGGCGTGGCGTTAGTGTAATGGCGCCGTGTGGATGGAGCGTGGCGTTAGTGTAATGTCACCGTGTGGACGGGGCGTGGCGTTAGTGTAATGTCACCGTGTGGACGGAGCGTGGCGTCAGTGTAATGGCGCCGTGTGGACGGAGCGTGGCGTTAGTGTAATGTCACCGTGTGGACGGAGCGTGGCGTTAGTGTAATGGCGCCGTGTGGACGGAGCGTGGCGTTAGTGTAATGGCGCCGTGTGGACGGGGCGTGGCGTTAGTATAACGGCACCGTGTGGATGGAGCGTCGCGTTAGTATAATGTCACCGTGTGGACGGAGCGCGGCGTTGGTATAACGGCACTGTGTGGACGGAGCGTGGCGTTAATATAATGGGACCGTGTGGACGGAGCGTGGCGTTAGTATAATGGAACCGTGAGCAAGGGTGTGATTGGCCACGGCTACACATCATTGCCGGCATAGTCTGCTCCATTAGACTGTTCACTATTTCATCATTCATCGACTGTTTTATGATCAGAGTCCTTTTTTCATGGGAGGCTGTGGATATCGGACAGAGCGCGAGTCTTGTTCATTGCGCTGCAATGCCCAATAACATACACACAGAGCATCGGGCTGGGTTCTCGCATGAAACGTTTGAACATTCGCAGTTTTTACTCCGGTCGAAGCGGATGGATCAAGCGCAATGGTAAGTGTAACAACCAGGGAAAGTATAATCTGTAAATTGGGGACCGCGAATCAGGGCTTCAGAAGAGGTGGGACTTCGAGCTGATTGCTGCAGTGAGTCAGGTATTAATCACGGTCAGTATAAATGACTCTCATGGAGGGATGGCGGTTGGGGCTACTGAGAGAGAACGGTGCAAGAAGGCTTCCAGAATGAAAACACATTTCTTTCATGAGAGGTCTGTATCTTGAATGAAACGCCGGGCGATCGTCGACGGGGCCAAAATTTATGTTCGCTCAAGGAGTATTTCTGTATTTTTCCTTTGGGCGACGTGTTTGCCGATGGACTCAGATGGCCGTTGTGCTGTGCGATGAGCCGTACGTTTTCAATACTGGGGGCTTCATGCATAGTGAGCAACCCGATAATTGCCAGGCGCATTGCACAGATTAAAGGTGGGCCCGCTATGAACGCTGAGCGCCTATTAAAATTAGAATATTGGCTGCAACTAATTGATGATCCGGAGGCAGTTCTTATTTCAGTAAAGTATATTCGAAAAGCGGCCAATTTACGCACGAAAAGCGAGCAAAATGACAAACAATTAACACGGTTTCACCTACACATTTTATTTAGTGCAGGCCAGACTTGACCTTGGCCGTGAAGGGAGAACATAACGCCCTTTAGAGCTATGGAGCTGACACCAGGATTTGATCCATGAGACACAAACCGCTTGGCGCCACTTTTCAGAGGGCTCATAATTGCTCGCATTAAAAAATAACATCCATGACCGTCCTTTAATCTGAAAAGCTTTTCAGTGAACAATACTTGTTGGTTTAGTTAGAGCTGGAAATATGCCTATCAATATACATTTTCCCACATGAGAAAGACGATAGTAGATTTGTTTGCAAAGTAATATTGTTCACATTAGCTCGTCACGTGAGAAGCCTTTTGTTAGGCAAAATGTCATTATTAGCTATCATTTGGTAAGTGCTATTTTACCAACTAAATTTATCTCACGGCGGCCGATTTATTGGAGTTCAGAACCAGAAAACTGGAATTAAAGTTGTCTGGCATTTTCATGCGTGTACGGAATCGGCATGAACAGGGCTAAACAAGGGTTTTCTGACATCTGTATCTCATTTCTGCGAGCTGTAGCTACTCTGTTTCTGTTGCGTCACAACCTCCTGGGATGAGATGAATGGTCGCTCTGCGTGTATGCATAACTGCGCATCCTTGTACCTGTGCTTGGGCTTCTTCTGGAAGACAATTTTAAGTTAAAGGCCGATAAGATGTGACCACAAATCTTCTGATGTTCTTTTACGGATGGGTTTGAATTTAGAGAACATCCAAACTAGACATAAAATTATTGGATTTGAGATGAAGCCCGTAGTGCCACACAAATATGGTATAGACATAAAAACAGCCTACGACTCTTTTAAAAATGCTTCGATTTCAATGTTACTCTGTTCCAAAGGTTTCATTAGAAATTACCTCTCGTGTAAAAAGTGCACACGTTCTTTTAAAAAAGCTGAATGTGTTCCTACATCAAGGTTTCGTGTTGAGCTTATTTATTAGTAGTTTAAGGTTTGCCTTCCTATCTGACAAGTGATATGATAAACTGAAAACGTCCCACATGTACTCGTCGTAACCTAGCCCGAATTGTGATAATGTCTTTGATTCGCCATGTTTTAGATTGCTTTTGACAATGCCCAAACGCATTGCAACTGCATTAATATTGGCTGCATATGATTAACCAATAGCATAGTTAGCCTACAGAACGTATCCAATAATTGGTCTACGTCCATCCGATAGATTCGAGAGGGTCAATGACCTGTCCTGGTTATGAGCCGTCCAGGTCCTTGAACCTTCCGTATTAATGGTCTGGAGGTGTTCCTGCCAAGAAGAACAGTTTTAATCAGGACGCAGAGGAACAAATTGATTTCTGCGAAAGGGCTGGGCCACCAAAACATTGGAAGCGATTGAAAATAGCCACAGATCTGCTTCATCCCATCATATCCCCACTGACATTGGGTTCATCTCTGGCTTGCACACGACATAATTTAAACACTAGATGTAAAAGTTCAACGATTGATTTTGAACCTGGTAATCAAATTGCCCGACTCATGAGCCATTTGATAGAAATAACAGGAAGCGATCAACACAAAAAGGCTGGGCATGGGTGCTCATTTTAAAATGGAAACCATCAAAACCTGCTGGCCACATTTTGCCTGATTGTTGACACGAACATTCTAATTTGTGGATTGGGCACAGCTGCTGCTTTTTTAGATTCGTAAAGGAATGTGTGAGAACACGTGTAAGAAGAAGTGCGCAAGTGATGCGATGCCCAATGTGACAGTGATTTTTTTTTGTTGCATCATCATTCATTGGTTCGTCACGTAAGATAATGTGCTGGGCTATATAATGGCATTGCTCGTGTCTCCAGCCCTATAACCATTCCTTAATTAACGAAGTTAGTTATGGTTTTGACAGATGCAGCGTTTTCTTCATAAAAAAAATCCGATACCGGTGTCAGCTGAAGCACAGAGATAAGCAACTAACGCCAAGGATTTCGGGCTGATGCCGGCTACTGGTGCCGGCTACTGGCACCGGCTTCCATTGTGTCCCATGCTGGCAGACATATCCTGGCACTGACAGACCAGCAGGACACTTATAATGGCATATGTCAATCCACACACCACTCCAGTGCCGCTAACACGCCGACTCAGCACGGCCCGCGAGTACTTCAAGGCCCAGATGATGCATATATGGTCAAACCCTGCCTGAACGAAGGCTATACATGAAGTTTGGTGCTGCGAGAAACACAGATTTCCCACCAGCAATAATGACTTGCGTTTGCTCGATTTCTTAGAAGGCCCACGTTGATAGGTAACCAGGGCAATTTATTCAGCCATAATACAAATCATTGTTGCAAGAATTCCGGCCGGCTACATGTCAAAATGTTTCCAACATTTAAACAATTATAAAATTAATGATCGCCACCTCTAAGCTGAGATAAGGCGGCGCTACAATTGGCACTGCCCTTGCGACATACACAGGGGAAAGTTCCAACAAAGATTATTTTGCCTTCAACGCAACGCGGTCTTTTCTTCTGAACAGCCGAGCTCCCCGTATACCGTCTGATGCAGCTTGGATCATGATAATTTTCACTTCTCAGTTGAGCGCACGTAGTGACGTATTTTGTGCCCTTGCAGTTAGGGGCTGCAGTGCAACTCCAGGACCGTTTTATGCATATGCATATGTTGCAAAAAGTTCCATCTTCACCTAGTTGTAGTCCAAAATCATGTTCCATGCTCTCAAGACATGGCAAAAGTGCTTCTTTTCTGGCAGTAGACTTGTCTAAGAGCTGCAAAGTTTCATTCGATTCAAGTCCTAACCCCAAAGTTATTACCAGGGAAAGTAAAAAAAGGATGAAAGGAAAAAACGCATCTCGAGTAGCTTAATCTTCTCGGTTTTCAATTTTGAGATGGTAAACTGATGTCAATTGCTTACTAAGCTTCGCAGACAGGACGCTAACGATTTGGCGATATGTGATGTAGCATGGGGCAAGAGAAAAAGTGCCGTTAGTAAACGCTTACGGGAAAAAAAACTTGCTTCCCTTTTGCGAGAGAAAAAACACGTGCATTTGAAGCGCTCTACTTCCTACTTGCGGACACCATTTCGAATTGCCAGGTAATAATACATTCAGATTGCATATTCCAAGCTAAGCTTATTGCATATCATAAGAGTGACAAATTGCATCCAGACACTTGTTGCGTGATACACGCAATCGCCATCAGTACAGTGCATTATGCATTTCCGTCTTTGTCGAAAAGTGCCTGTCTTCATGGCTTCTTCATACCTTATATGGCGCATTGGTCGGTGAGCTCTAATGTGGTTGGAACAATGCTCACTGTTTAATCCTTGCTCGGATTCGGCGCTTTCTTTGCCTCGAATTGGCAATGGGATGCCATTGTCTCGCCAGTCCCAAACCAAGAAGGCCAGAGCCTCACACGACCAAAAACAAGTGAATGAGCCTCGGGAGGATCCTGTGATTAGTCACAAGTTTTATGCTAGTTGAACAGGATCCCAGCCCAGCCAGCATTCCTCAGGCGTGTTGACACGCAACATTGTAGGGCCGCTGTAGTTTGAGGCGCCCTCCCAATTTTTTTTTGGCTCTAAACAAAATACATGAGATTTCTGTAAATTGTCGCTATCAGTCCGCCTGCCATACACATCACGCGCGTAAATGTGATGACACGATGTGTTTTGGTTCATGACATTTTATGAGGTCATGAGGTTATTAGATTTGGTCTAAACTGGGATTTTTAATCCAACATACGAGTAGCTACGTTGTTCATGCTACACAGTGAAGGTAGAGAATTGATGCTACCAAACAACCTTTTCCAACAAAAAATGTGATGGACGGAATAAAGGTGCAATCTAAAGCTACGTAACATGTCAAATGCATCATGCGTGGCATGTAGATGTAGTGTTGACCCCGACCAGGTGCAACGACGTGCTACGGGACGTTGGTTTCTGAACAATCACTCGTGTTCTGTGCGTGCTCCGTAGGGGTACAGGAACGGGCAGCGACGGGGGTGGGTTGGAGAGGAGCAAGCTATTGGTATTTTTGCGCGATCTTGTCTGCAAGGCTTCCCACGAACTGGTAACAATCGCGAACACTTCTAAACTCGGTTGCTGATACGGGCAAACGAACCGTGTTATGATAGATGGAAATGCAACTTGAGATCGGGGACTGGATTTGGTGAGGGAGCCCGAAGTGCGTGATCAAAACCACGTTATACGCTGTCATGTAACCCGCTGCTCTGACCAGGCACCGGGGCAACACCCGCACCATGCGCAGCACCTCGGCCGGAGCAGACGCTTGTCATGGCAGACGCAGCCCGGTGACTGAATCTGTCTGGCTTCAGAAAAGTGGCGGCACTGAAGGACATAATCTGATGTGAATATTTCCTTTTCATAACATTCAGTAGCGTTACAGGTACTTACGGCGCACCCATCTGGCATCTATTGGCGTTTTCACTTAAAGACCTGTCTGAACATGTTCTCTCGAAGAATGTCACAGGACAACGTACAAGTTGACTCAGTTCGTGACCGTGTCCAAGAATGACTGCCTTATCGTTGATAGAACAGCTGCGCCATTGTCGCTGGATAAAAAATAAACAGCTCCGCAACACCTATGATTTCGGAGGACGGCTTCTTCGGCGCTCGCCTCAATCTAAAGGTTACACAGGTGTAAACAGAGCATTTTGATGTTACCCACAGCCGTTGACGGTCAGTTTTGTACTGAGCTCAACTTAATATGGTTGTCTATACCCACCGTCTTCTTTATGATACAGGATTCCACGCCCATTGAAAGTAGCGGTAGAAGCATCCGTCACGTGTGAAGACGGCACAACGCTTTGAACTGGAAGATCCGGACAATCTCGATGCACGATATATTCTGCAGCTGCGCTCACGTGTACTGGATTATACCGGATACAAATCAGGTATACATCATTCTCACACTTTTGTGACTAACGCACGTGGTACGCTCACACGTAAAGCTTTTCGAGCCACGATCAAATTAATTTCCGTCCTACACAAAGAGTTGACACCCCCACCTGGGTGTCTCTAACCAGCAGTCCCTGCATTCCATTGTGCTCACACATTTGCACGATGCATTATTGAGATATTCCTTTGATCCATCCGATCCAACACATTTAGCTGTAATCCACTTTTTTCTTGATAACGCCAACACACAACAAAAGGAACAAGAGCGACGACTTGCTGCAAAACGGCCCACCACAGCGCACAGCCCTCCGCCGCCGAGAGTGCACCAAGATGGGAGCAGGCACAGAGGCTGGGGCGGCCTCATGGCCGACACCATCCCACGTATCCCCCCAGGCCGGACAGCGCCGTCAGTGTCTGAAGCAATGCTCAACACTGCAGCACCTGCACCAGGTGACGACATTGACGCAGGCTCTTGCAAAAGCGCACAACGCCGCCTCGTCGCGGTGCTACGCGCGTGACGCAGAGAAACCGCACAGCACCACTGCGCGACGGCAGAGTCGCTGAGAGCACCAGACCGGCGCCACCGGGAGGCGACACAGCGCCCCACGCGCCCTGCGCAGCGCCGCTGCCTGGCGTCGGGCGTGATGCGTCCGTGGCGCCGCCTCGCCGCAGTACAGTCTCTGACACAGTGCCGGAGTGGGCCGAGCGAGAGGAGCTGGTGTCGCGCCGTGCCCGCGGCGACCCCCGCCTCGGCGACAGGTCAGCCGCGGCTGGTCAGTCGTCCAGCGCGCTCGGCGACTGTTCACGTCAGCGTTCCGACCGGTCGCGAGGTCCCAGCCGGGCAGAGCGCGTGGCGTCCCCTGGCAGTGCATATCACTGTTTGTGCTTCACCTCCAGCAGCTGCGGATAGTTCTCCACGATGCTGAGCAGGATGCCGTCGATGTACGTGCGCAGCTGCTTGTTCACGTCCTGCTGCTCCAGCAGCGACTTCTTCAGCTGGAACGGAGGACACCTGGGTCACGCTTCAGCACCGCCAGGCCATGCAGGTTACACTGTCGGGGATTTTGCGCGGCGGAGTAGGTGCATTTCACCGAACCTTTACATGCGAACGGTGTATGACTTGACGGCACACCGCGAACAGGTGGCCCACCAGCTCCTTCGCTATTTACACGTTTTACGTCATTGCCATCGTGGCGGGCTGATCTCAACCAACCGATACACGGATTTTATGCAGAGAATCACCAAACGCTGAACACGTCGTCGTAGTCGTAGAAGCACACCTTCCACAATCGCGGTGCACACACCCCATTCAAACGTTTCTGCCATACATTGCAAGATGCATTCATGCAGCGTGCCAACAGCAGTGCGATGTTCAGCAAACATTAAACAAGCGTGCCATAAGGTCAGGGTCAAGCTTACGGCGATGCAAACCAAACACAGCGGGCACGCAAGGTCTATGTGTGACACATAAGCCTGTCATGCTGCCTCAGTGCACAGCACCACCGCTATGGATTGGTGACCAAGTATATCGGGCCAAAAGCCGCTGCTCCCTGTGCGTTGAATGCGCGTGCAATCTTGCATGGGGGGAGGGGGGGGGGGGGGGCGGTGGTCGTCAAAAGTGGTGTTGTGTTAGTGTTAATAGAAAGCTCGTACAACCGTAATCATATCTGCGTCCCCTCTCACCTTTTGCAACGTTTCACCACTATCGACCTTGAAAAAGACAGTTTTATATCAACGCATGTCGCACAAAGAATGTTATCATGCTTTAATGTTTCAGTCGTTGAACAGTGTAGGATTTGTTACGTCATGAGTCATTTAAATTTTAGACGCCCGCATGCCATGTCAAAGACTATATCTAGAATAGCCTCTAAGCCTTGTCTATCTAGGTCTTCACGGGCAATTACTTCCCTTTAAATGTCGGATGGACGTGTTCATAGATCAATATCGTCATTATTCACGTCGTATATTCACAACGAGCTTGAAACGAAAAAGCCCGTGTGTGTTCACCTCCCGGGCTGCCTACATGCTGCGCCATGGCTGGCAGGGCAAGTCTCAGATGTAGATTAAAAACCATTCGCGGCACGAGCCGTTCTGAAGGCGTCAAAAATCCCCAGTATCTGAAGGTGTAAAAGTCCCCAGTATCTGAAAGTGTAAAAACCCCCAGTATCTGAAGGTGTAAAAATCCTCAGTATCTGCCCACGGCAGCGAAATCGTTTGTCGTGACGCACGCTTTCCGATCATTTTAGCCGCAGCTTCTGCGAGAAAACTGGGAGATTGAGCATAGTCAAATTATGGGATGAAATTCAGCGATAATGAAAACGCTTGTGGCCCAACTGCAGTCTAATGGTAAGAAAGGGCGGTACTTAAAGCGCAACGACTAAAAGGTGCATGACAACGCATGTAAGCAAATAAAACCGCTCGGTAGCAGTAAACAGAACTGCAATTGTGGAACTGTTCACCCGCCAAACAAATCGATAATGCTGGTCGAGGTAGCAGTCATATAGCATGGACACTCACGAACACATTTAGGTGCTTAGTTACAACGAACTTCGGCAAAAACAAAACAAATTTAAATGTTCCTTCCTTTGCTGAAGATATGTCCACCAATCGATGTCTGACATTCTTTGGCTGTCTTTTACAGGGCGATGACCGGTACACCTTTATGGTAATGGTAACGTGCGAACAACAGCGGCTGGTCCTGAGTGAGAGAACAAAAGAACGAGGCTCTTTCTCTCTCCATTGAAAATAAGACTCAGCGCCTTAAACGACACACTAATACCCACCGCACACCGGTCATCACCCTCCAAACAGATAGCAAACCCATTCACATCCAGCAGAGATAAATAAATGCTCCCTGGACATCCTCTGATCTAGTGGATTTCCTCCACGTGGCCCGCCGAGTACGCACCTCCTCTCCCGACATGTCCTCCAGCTCCAAGGCCAGGCTCTTGGGTCCCGACTCCAGCAGCTGTCGGCCCTCTTCTAGGCCGTTAGAGAGCAGCTGCGCCTGCAGCTCCTCGTTGCTCTCCTGCAGCTCTGCGGGGAGGGGGGAGGGGGGGGGGGGCAGTCAGCAGAGGCGGCAGGCGCCGCAGTCTGGAGATAATGACGTCACCGGGGGACGACGCCCGGGCGGCCTGCCCTTGGCCTCAAAGTGAAGCCCGCTGGATTGCGAATGTTAACCAAATCCGAAAGAGAGAAACCTGAGTTTTTCGACCCCGCAAACTCTGCCTCACCCCCTTGCATCCCCTAAGCTAAAAGCTCACCGCGACGCCATTACGGCTCTGACCGAACAACACCTGCGATAGCAACGTAGCATCGTAGCAATTTTTTTTGCGTAGTGATTGTTGAAGTGATTTAAGCAATTTAAGCCGGCTTACCCCCCAAACTGCTGTGGGTGGCGCAGCGTCAGCATGGTGAGCTTCATATGCCTCTGGACGCACGACCACACACGATCGACACGAGAGGATGAAGTCCTACTCGGTGTGAGTACCCACCCACACGGCACATCATTGACAAGCGAGGATGCTGTGCTGCTCGATGTGAATGCCCACCCACACAGCACATGATCGGCACGAGAGGCTGGAGTCCTGCTCGGTGTGGGTACCCTCCCACACGGCACATGATCGGCACGAGAGGTTGAAGTCCTGCCCAGTGTCGGTACCCACCCACACGTGCTGCTCCAGAGGAGTGAGGGAACGAAAGCAAATACTTATTTGGCCGGTTTGATGGTTGAACTGCAAGGATGCAAAGACCGGCAACCACGTAAAATCTGTCTGCACAAGTGCTGAGCAAGACATCTGAGCCCTATTTGAAACAATGATTCGTCTTGTCCGCATCTGTTCGTCTATGATTCATTCACCCCGCTATCCCCTCATCAATGTCCCCACACATGCCTACTTCAACAGTGGCCTTCACGCCAGCCATCGCGTCACGTGACACCCAGCAGAGTACGGGACGCCTGGACTCATCACTCAGTCACGAGTCCGCCCTGGACTCATCACTCAGTCACGAGTCCGCCTCGTCGCCGGGGCCGTCACCTGGGCCGTGGACCCGCTGACCCCTGCTGACCTTTGTTCCGTTGGCGCAGCTCCCGCAGCTCCGTCTCCAGCTCGCCCTGGCGCAGCCGCATCACGCCCGACTCGTCCGACTCGGTCTTGAGGCGCAGGCTGGCCTGCTGGCGCGTGTCCTCCAGCTCGCTGGAGAGCTCGGCCACCATCTGAGGTCACGAGTCAGAGGTCAGGTCACGGGAGAGCTCGGCCATCATCTGAGGTTAACAGTCGGAGGTTAGGTCACCACAGCTCGGCCACCCCCTGCGGTCGTCAGTGGTCAGGTCACGGAAGAACTTGGCCACCCTCCGAGTTTATCGGTCAGGGGTCAGGTCACGGAAGAGCTAGGCCATCCCTTGAGGTCAACGGTCAGAGGTCAGGTCACGAAAGGGCTCGGCCGCCCTCTGAGATCAGCAATCTGGACACGGGTGAGCTCGACCACGGCGTTAGGTCGACAGGTCAGAAATACAGGGAACTTGATCACCATTTGATGGTCTGCCACGCCGACAGGCTGCCTCAAAAAAGAGCTCCGGCACCGTTTGAGAAAGATACAGATCTTAGGCCGTAACACAAGATGTTCATGAGGCCAGGGTTTAAGCAAGGCTGGTCAGGTCTCACTAAACCATACTGCCAGAGGCCGCAAAGAAGTTCGAACAAAGTTTCACGACGGTAATGGGCACGGCTGGCTGAAGAGTGATCCCTTTTACGCCAAAATTGCCCCAAGGCGAATTAGTTCCGAGCCAGGAGTCGGCTGCGCTTCAACTTCCACGACGCAATTAAAACGGAAGTCCAGCTCTCTGCTAGCTGCTGCAGTGCCGCGCATGAATACCCGCCGCAGGTCTCTGACCGCGCCGCCCCACACTCCGCGATCCACACCGAAGTGCCGAAGCGCAACACTCACACTTCTCCCATCCCCCTCCCAGCCATCATCACGCCCCCCTTCCCCTACCCTTCCACTGACCTGCGACTGGAGTGTGCGCTCCTGCTCCAGCTCCTGACGGCCGCGCCGCTCCAGGTCGGCGGCACGCCGACTCTCCAGGCGCGCCGCCTCCAGGCCCGCCTCCAGCTCGGCCAGCCGCTCCTCCAGCTGCGCCCGGCCGGCCGCCGCCGCCTCCAGCTGCTGACGCGCGCGCGCCGCCTCCGCCTCGGCGAAGCGCACCTCCTTCTCCAGACTCTGCAGCCTGGGACGGAGCGGGAGCGGTACGGACCGTCAGGTCGGCCCCTCAGGATGTGAAGACTGAACGGAGTGAGGTGATGTGGCGTACGGGGCTTCGCGACTCGCGGATATAACTGCGGCCTTCCTCCACCTGGCTCTGGCTCTGGCTCTGGCCCTGGCTCTGACTCTGACTCTGACTCTGGCTCTGACTCTGGCTCTGGCTCTGGCTCTGACTCTGGCTGTTGCTGGAGTCACTTGGCTCTAATGTCATAAGCGGCGGGATGAGATTGAGAAAGAAAACACCTCCTTTCACGACCGCCGCGTCCAATGGATCAGAATACCGTGAAAACGGAACGCATTCACTGTTCCAGATCCTGAAGTCGAAGCCTTCGCACCTGGCTTGCAGCCAGATTCGAGTGTTTTTGTGGACGACGCGATGACCCCCGCAATCGAGTGGATATAATCATAGTGATTGGATGCACTGGCCACAGCAAATCAGACATAATTAATCAAACAAACCACGTTTCGCCCCGGTTTGACCGCACACGGGTGCAGTTAAAAAACGGCCTTAATGGAGCACTGTTGCACAGTTCAACCCACATCAGTAACATGTTCATGTACTCAGGCCTACCGACTCTAATGACGCAATGCAAGTAGTGGAGACCAAAAATCCGAAATTGAGACCATGACATACAACGGGCTTACTATACAAGAAAAGCACACACTCAGCGCTGGCACATGCCTGTGTGCCCAAGGGAGTCGTGAGGGTGTGATACGACTGACCTGATGGTCTGGTTCTCCAGCTCCAGCGTCTTCTCCCTCTCCAGTCGCTGCATCAGCTCCTTGTGTCGTCTCCGCTCCGAGTCCAGCTGCTCCTCCGAGCGCAGCTCCACCTCGCGCAGCTGAGACGCCCCGGAAGATCAGCACCGCACACACACACTACAGCACGGCCACAAACACACCGGACGATCAGCACGGTCACTAACACACCGGAAGATCAGCACCACACATACACACTACAGCGCGGCCGCTAACACACTTGACGGTCAGCACCGCACACGCACACTACAGCACGGCCACTAACACACCGGACGATCAGCACCGCACACACACACACACTACAGCACGGCCATTAACACACCGGATGATCAGCACCGCACACACTACAGCACGGTCACTAACACACCGGATCAGCGATCAGCACAGCACACACACACTACAGCACGGCCACTAACACACCGGACGGTCAGCACCGCACACACACACTACAGCACGGCCACTAACATACCAGAAGATCAGCACCAAACACACTACAGCACGGTCAATAACACGAAGCTGAAAAATACGAAGCTGTCTGTCGTGAGACAACTTGACACATAATTTGATACACGATAGACATGTCATCGGCATATATGTGACATTTGAGTACGGATTAGAGTATAATGGGTATTGAATTTATACAGTGCGCACTAGACATAAAATGAGGATGTTTTTCCAACCCCAGCGTGTCATTCGGCCGCATCACGACGTACCCACCACCGACAAGGTCGCTACAAGGATGTCTCGAACCCACATATCTCTCTAGCGTGAAAACGCAGTGGTGCATTCATAACGGCAACGGCTCCACCCTATCCACCAGGTACCTTCAGTGACACGCGGCGCATCATGCTGATCTTACATTAGCATCCGACGATGCTGCTAAATCATCCAAAAGACATCCCAATGAAGGAACTACAGCTGAAATTGCGGTCTGGCAAGATCCTTGGACACAGGTGTTTGAGGGTTGTATACCCAGAACACCGTCCAAATAAAACACATTGCAGAATATACGGAGTTCTGAAGACAGGCTGTAAGCACTGCCTTATCGTATGCCCTCCATAAAAACAGATCTACCTCCTTCCTCCAAAACTGTATTTTTCTCTAGTCCATCTCAGCCAAATGATACTTACTAATTTGGGCGATGCTGCCAGTCCTTGTAGCCCTGGGCAGTGTTTGAAATTTACAAATTTTGAAACAAAATTTACTTCTTTAATGAACAATTATCCGGACAACTTTTTGTGTCATTCATGTTTTAGGTAATAGTCAGTTACCTTTCGCACTTAAATACCCGATTTTTTTATTACTTTCCAATCGAGGAAGCTGGGCGAAAAATGTGACAGCGGGTCTAACGTTCCCACGTCACACCCCAGGCACAGCGCGACCCGTCCCTGACCTGCTGCTCCAGCATGATGAGGCGCGCCTGCAGACCCGTCACACCCCAGGCACAGCGCGACCCATCCCTGACCTGCTCCTCCAGCATGATGAGGCGCGCCTGCAGACCGGCGTTCTCCTCCTTGCTGCGCGTGTACCGGTCATCGTTGTTGTTCTGGTTCTCCGCCAGCACCGTCACCTGCCGCTCCAGCACCTGCACCTGGCGGCACAGTCAGGGGTCAGGCCACCTGGAGCAACAGGCCAGCCACCACTCGTGCATGTGCTCAGGGTCAAGAAAAAAAGAGAGGTCAAGTCAAGCCGACAGTTAGGTCAAGGATTAGGGGACCTTCTGGTGAAATCAAGTCGTGGCTAGATGGGGGAAAAAGGTCGCATTACAGTGTACTACCTCTTTTGAAGTGTGCAGTCAAGGCCGACGTCAGGCCGCAGGTTCATGGGAAACAGCCAGTTTCTTTAAGTGATACTGTAATTCAAGCGACATTATGTTCGCACCGTACACATGCATTGGCACCCAACAACTTTCTTGTGCTTCGAACGACGTCTTTCAGGCATTGTTGATAACGAGTTGATAAGATCAAACAGTCCCAGGCTACGTGATCATACGGTGCAGGTTAACAAGAGCCCGCTGTTTCACGTCAATAGCACTAAAAGGAGATATGTTGAACGTTAAGCATATTATGTGCAGACATCTCTCATTCAACACGAGTCGCGCGATGACACTTTAGCCAGGGCTCAACAAGCTAAAGGGGGAGTAGAGAAAGGCGTTTCGCAGCATTCCGCACACGTCACATCACATCACGTCACATCTACGCGATTTATCAGGTCATTAACCGTAACAAGACAAACCAGAAAAGCTGACACCACAGCTGGCGGTGAGGTACAACGCACGACTTTAAGCTAAGCAGGCCGTTGGATCGGGTCATAGGAACCTATTTCAGTCACGTGGATCACTCAATGTCACTCTCAGGGCCCTATTGTTGGATTGAGAGAACCTGCTTAGACTGGGGATCGTCTTCCTATGCCTCGATGGGCTGTTTTTGTGTGTTATAAGCCCTACGGAAGTCTTGAATTCCCAAAAGCGCCAGACCCTTTGACCCAAAGGGGCCCCATCCGCCGCCCCATGGAGGGGGGGGGGGGGGGGGGGGAGAAAATTCGTCTTGGGCGCGCACTGCGAACGATCAAGGTACCGTCATTTCGTTCGGGCTGAGAACCCGAGCCATTCTCATAGAGACGAACAAAGCCGCCCACCCAATGCGGATGGAATGAAGCGTTCGTGGGTGTAATCGCCTGCTCATCGAGCTTATGATATTAATCATTTGAACGGGACAGCGTACACATTTCATCTTCACCGCGCCTTGAGATGCTTCAGTTTAATACACCTGACTAACGAACAGCTTACACCTGCCTTAGAGAAAGCGCTCAAGTTATGGCATCGTGTCTCGTAACTATGCTTTCAGCTGCAGTAGCTTCACCGGAAAAGCGTCACTGAGTCTTCTCGAAACAACTTACAGTAAATTTCGGCATGAGTTTCCTGCGCATTACGAGTGTACGATTTTCCTGGTATGGTAACACGCTGCTCGGTGGGCATCTCACCGCAAGCCGCCTGCAAAGCCTCTCTGAGCAAACATCCCACATCCATTTCGTGTGTGGGCAAATCCTCGGCACCAGTGACGTCACGGCCGCACAGTACGCCAGCATACGCACGGCGCGGATGTGACCAGCGAACCTCGATCGGAGAGTCGGCGCAGTCGCCGCAGGGGACGCAACCGGCGCCGACGCTGTCCGCCGGAAGACGCGTGAGTCACCGCAGTCGCAGACGGGACGTGCCGCCCCGTCTAGTGGCGGTGACGCCAGCTTCTCAACCGCCGACTCGGGTTTCTCAGGGAGTGGCCAGCGGCAGCGCGAGCGGACCCGACCTCGTTTTGGCGGGAACTTGGCTACCTACAGTGACTACGACTTCACTTGGTGTACGCGGAGCTTTCATGGCGGACTGCCGCGAGACGCATCCGGCAGGAAAGCAGTCGTCGCTGCCCATGAGCTCTGAGATCCGCGAGGCAGGTGCGCCAGTTAGAGCACCAGAACTCGGGATCCCACGCGCCGCCCAGCTGGCACCTGTCCAGTGGATCAATCGGCCTCAGGTCGGGTTTTGACGCGCCCTTGACGCCAGGCCGGGACCCAGGGGACTCACCCCCGCCACCCAACACGTTTACTTTGGGCGGCAGCTCACCTGCCTCATCACAATATGTGGTCACATCGACACTTCTTATCTTAGGCGATCATGATGCATCAACGTCACGTCCCGTCATCTCCATTCCGATGGGTTCGTAACCGAACCATCGCTCGACATCCGCGCACGCCAGTACCGGGTCCTGTTTTACCAAATCAGGCCAGCAGGTAGGGGGGGTGTCGGCAGCTGGCGTGTCGGCAGCCAGTGGCATCAGAGTGGGGAGCGCTGAGGAAATAGTGGCGGGTTGAAGCGTCCCATGGCAAAATGTACTAGATCCCAAGCCCCCTGGTCAACCCTCCGGGTACCTCAAACATGATTTTTTTTCGGCGGATTTACCCAGCATCATGTTTTCATTCGAAGGTACCGGCGGCGAGGTGGTATAGGCCGAGCAATCTGCCGCAGATAGAAGCCTCCAACGACAGTCAGCTACTCCCTAGGCTCTTCAAAGCTGCAGACCGCTACTGCCACGGAAACACACACCGCCACTCACTTTCTCCAACGTGTCCAGGTGCCAGGAGAAGACGTCGCCTTCAGCCGGGCCAGCACCGAGGAAGCTACACTGGCCCTCCCACCAGTCGTACTCCAGGTCGGGCTCGGCGTCCCCGCGGCCCTCACCGCCCTCCGAGCCGAGCTCCGTACCCTCCCGCCGGCGAGCGCGCCAGTTTCGGCGCACGCATGGCGCGCAGGAACTGCCGCAGGTGCGGCGAGACGGCCGGCGCGGCCGACGCCGACCGGTTACCGGTCGCGTGCGCCGGGTCGTCCGGGTCGAGGTCGCTGACGGAGCGCAGGTCACCGACCGACGAGACCAAGTCGTCCTCGAGGCCACTGTCCAGGTCCGGGTGGTCGGACGTGCTGCAGGGCCGCGCCATGACCTCCGATCCCAGGGTCACGGGTGAGGCCGCACAACGCGGGCCGCGGCTGACCTCTGGCCGCACGGTCACAGAGCGGGCGTCCGACACGGGTTGGCGTGAGATGAGCGTCTCCTGCGTTGGATGCCGTGGGTGCAGACCAGCTCCTGGCCGCATACGCCTCGGCCACGGGAGATTCCGACCCTTCTCAGGTCAACTTCTCGTCACGGCGACGCTCGAAACTGCACCGTTCCCGAGCACTGGTCTCGCCTGGTTCACCGGCCGCCGCCGCTGGACAACACTGCACTGCGGCTGGAACCCGCTCAGACGAGCACCGCTGACGATCGCCGGCGCTGACGAACCCGCTGACGACCCGACACGCCGCCGACCTGACCTGCCGCTGAGTCTGCTGATGGTCTGTCTCGAAAAGCGACGGTTCTTCTGACGCTCCGGAAAGGCGAGGATCACAGGTCCCGCTGCTCCGCGGCGCCGTCGCCCGCGGCGGCCGCGCGTGAAAACTCACAGCCCCGCCCTGGGTGTCGGCAAATATTTAGCCTCGGGCGCGGATGAGGTCACGACGTGGACGGCTGCCAGCGCCCGAGGGCGGAAACAGAGGACTTCCCGATGAGAGCGCCGCCGCCTTCCCCCAACCCTCCCACCAGTTACGTCCCAGAGGCAGAGTTTTGTCCCAGAGATTAAGTGCTGGTCACAGTGAGACGGATGCAGAGTTCGTAGAGATCGTGAACTTGGCGTATTGAATAACTAACGTACATATTCATATTTATCCCGCCTGGTCCTATCTTCGTAATTCCTGGTACTGGTCAAGGTACCTGTTTTATACGTAGATATCAAAACCTCATTAGTTTGAAGTTCGGGATGCTCGGGAAGACTGGCTGGGTCCCAAATGATTCTCAGAAATGTAACAATGTCCGGTCTGTTCCGGCTGGCGCACGCTTCAGACCTCTTCTCAAGAGCGACTGCGCGGGCGCCGAACTGCCAGCCACCTTGGACTGGGTTCCCTGGCATCTGACTCGCCGGCGCCGCCCGTCAACACCTCCCGTGCCAGAGATCGCGCTCCTCATACCGATCTCCGGCGGCGCCTAGCGGTGCTCAGCCGTCGGCACGGCCCGAGGTCTCACTCGAGACACGGCTGTCCCACGGGGCCGGGTTAGATCATGGTCTGACACATCTGTGTGCTCGCCGACCCCTCTGACGGGGGGCATGCTCAGCTCAACCGCGCCCCTCGTGATGACATCACCTCGACGAGAATAAATAAACCCAGGAGGGAGCGGGACGGGCCGCCACAGGCAGTTCTCCATCAAACTGGCCGGCTGCACGAGGGCATTGTGAGGAAATGTGACTGGCAAGAGATCTCTGACTCCGCAAATGCCCACGAACTAATGGGCTGCTTAATGCTTGAAATTTATCATACCTGAACAGCTACGCTTTATGTAGAAGTGTGAACGTATGAACAATATAGTACCCACAGATAGAAGCATTATGAAGCAGCCATTGTGCAATTTCGGGCACGCAGGTAGTTCATGCCTGCATTTCATGCAAAGGTTTACTCGGGTGGTGAAATAAGCAGAGCCTGGTTCCAGCCAGAGTCCAGATAAGCCAATAGCTGACACGAAGCGCCGCAAAAGACACCTCCTGCGCCAGCAGCGTCTGCTCGGTGACCCTTGAGCGCACGGCCAGGCCAGGCCACGCTGAGCAGCGACACCAACTCACCCCCCGGTGAGTTGTGTCGTATCGATGGTCAGTTTACACGAACAGTAACGGGTGAGGCAGACTCCAAAGCCCCCCCCCCCCCCCCCCCGCTGCGCTGCCGGCCTCAATCTCTAGGCGGGGTCCAGCGCCTTGGACGCTTCCCAAATCTGGGTGGCTTTGTTTAGAACTATCGGTCTGGTGTTTAAACAACTTGCCGGCGCTAGCAGACTCGGGCGCCGCTGTTAAAAGCGCACTCTCACAAACGCTGGCGGCTGTATTGCTGCGCTGAAAAGCGGTGAATCTCAGGCCGGTCGGATGGCTTGGTTTAGAAGCCCTCTTACTTTCTAGACGTAGATTTGCACGTGAAGCGTGCGGTGTTTCAGCATGCAGTCGCGTAGGTTGAGGAGTCCAAATGTCGTCAAGCCAAGGGTGCAAAAAAGCGCAGAGTATGTGACAGCATGAAGGAACGCAGATGTTTTTCACGCATTAACCAAACTTTGTCATCCAGGGCCAAACTAAAACATCACGGCCTAGAAGCCCTTTGATCGTGCACGACACAGAAGATTATTATAACTGGTATTCAACTTCGGCCAACACCGGCTGTGACCGCGCGTGGCTCACACACTGTGCTTAGGCTTCAGGCATAACTATGCCATACATGGCTGGAGAGCATCAACAGACGTTCACGGAAAATAAACTGACCAGGCAGTTCTTCATAACAAGGACGCACGACAGTTCTGAGGTAGGGGAGGGGTGATGCAGTTCACCTCCTGTGTGCATAAAGAGCAGATCGGTGACGGCCTGTCTGTTCTTTTTCCGCTTCAGGCACACTTAACCAACGCACTGCTCAAACCAGACGGTGTGCTAGTCCCCAAAGGCGTCTGTTGCCATCAGATGAGTTTTTGACATAACCTGCAAGATGACAGTTGCAACCTCCTTCGTCTTTCATCAGATCGCTTTGTCGTGCCCGCAAGACGTCTCAACCCACCGGCGTGGTACATAAAAAAATAAACATCGCCCCTCGTTCCGATCTCAATCGCTAACGCGCTCCTCTCCCTACGCCGTTACTGACAGCCGCCTGTACGGCTCCCAGGCTGGCGTTGCCTATGACTGTCATGATGCGGCTGTGCGAGCGTGCCGTGACGTCACGGAAGGCGCTGACGGCCCCGTCAGCGGCTAACCAGGCCGCCCCCCCCCCCCCCCAGATGAGCAGCACCACACTTGATAACAGGCGTCCAGCCCGATGCGCGTCGGCCAAGCCTGAACCGTGCCAAGCCGATCCGATCCGATCCGATGAACCGCGCCAAGCTTTGGATCTCTCGGCCATCGGCTCTGCCGGTTATATTCCACTAATGAGGCCTGGGATAGCCTCGGTATTTGAGATGGTGACTCGCAGGCTGCAGAATGTGATTAATGCCCGGTCCAGCTACCCGGCGGAGGAATACGGGCCAGCGCTGGCCATTGTTATGGTCTCAGAGATTGTCTAAAGTCAAACAATATTTCGCGCTAAGGTGCTGGCTGCGTAGTCTTGAAATGGAATCGCGCCCTGTGCTGGGGAATCATGTCGATGGATCCCACCAGGACGGCAACAGAACGTTTGGCAGACCGAGTGGCTGGGAGAGATTCTGTCCCATCCATCCCAGACATGTATTCCGAAAAAGGAGCCCAAACCGCAAGAGGTAGAGATTGGGCCTACACAAGTGCCTAGTTTGGAAGTGTTCGGAGGAAAGCACAAAACCGGGCTCCTTGATCAGTTGTTCTACGTCCTAAACCACTGGTCTCCCCGGTCGGTGCAACCCAACTCAGGCTATCATCTCACACACTTTGTACTGCATGCCCTGCACCCTACTCTATGACCATCAGCGGCATGACTTTGCACGCACGACCTCGCACAAGAAAACGCAGCCCGGCCTTCCCAAACATGACCCCGTTCTGGTCTTCTTCTTCCTGGCTTTGACCTCACGTGACCTCGCCCTAACTCACTGTGACCCTGCGCCGACCCAGCACAACCTCAATTCAGCCCACTGCGACTTTTCCATGCCCAGCCAGGCGCCTGCAGCCCGGTCGTGACCTCACCGCCGTGACCTCTCGCCCCGCCGACGACGCTGACCCCACTGACCGCTCGTCACACCACGGCCGCACCACGCCGGCGGCACCTCGCACCCACGGCCACGCTGATTACGCGTCGGACTGGCCGGCCCGCCTTCGCGCCGCTGTACCCTCGCGGGCGCCGTTGCCGGCGGCTATTTTTGCCGCCGCCTCCGCCGCCGCCGACGGGGGCGCCACTGCCGCTGCCCCCCGCTGAGTCAGCGGCGCGGGGATGGGGTGAAACGGGAGAGTGAGATGCGTGCAGCTGAGGCATCTGGTGACCGCCGATGGAGGGAGGGGGAGGGGGCCTCAGACGGGTGTCACGTGAGATCGAAATCTTATGGCCCATGGCGATGTCAGGGCCTACTGGTGGCGCACAAGGAGCTAGCCGGAGTTCTACCTCAAATGCGGCTACCACACGAGCAAGGCTGGCTTATTCCCAGTGTGGTGCGAATCATTGCATAGCTTCGGGCTTCTCTCAGCAATTGGTTAGTTCAGCTAGCTCGCTTTGAGGAGGTGTTGCACACAGCAGCAATGCAAATGAAGCAGACGTAAGATCACAGAGCCTCTCAGCCGTCTTAAAGCAGCGCCCCGACCAGCTCCTGACCTGATCTGGTTATAAGGTCGCACAGCAGCACTCCACACCCTGGCCCGTGGCCACGTGTGGCTGACACGTGCGTGCGGCGGGACTCGCTGGCCGGAGGTGTGGGGCGCCAGTGCCGCGCCAGCGTTCCTCGCCGCACCATAAACCGCCAGAGCTCACACGCGGCGGGTGACACGCGTCTGCGTCCAGGTCTTTGTGGTCAGGCTGGCGGCCAGCTGGGGTGGGGGGTGGGGGTGGGGGACGGAGGCGACGCAAAAGGTGGGTGCTCGGTGCAACCGTGGGCGAGATGGGGCAGTGATCGCACCCCTCCTTAATTCGTGGACTAAGTCTCAGTTGGGGGGCGCAACACACACACGTGCCACCTACCGTTTAGCCAAAAGCCCCTTGACATCAAAGTCGTCAGCATCTTAATATGCTGCTTCCCCACTCGTCCCCCCCCCTGCTTCTCCCGCCCAACTGACGCAAGCTTTCGCCATCTTGCAATGCCCTCCCCGCATTTCGTGTGATCAAGACTGAGAAGGTTTAAATGGAGCTAACATTTCTGCTCGAACATCCCAAATATATCAACGGCGGAGACAATCGTGGGAGTGGGTGGCCGAGTGGCTGGCACATTTGGCTCCCTGATGATGGCGCGGGCTTGGACCCGGGTTACGCCATGGTCCATGGTCCTAATGTGACCGCTACATTCGGTGGCACATTACAAAAGGGTGCGCGACATGCGCCCCATTCCTCTTTAGTACCAAACACCAAATCAAATCCGCCAAAAATCAAATCAAATCGGCAGAGCAGACAACGGACAGAATGTGAAGACCACGCATATGCGGGGCCTCATCATCAGGAACACATCAGGATAAACATCGCAACTGCAAGCCCCCAGCTTGCAGCGGCTCCTGACACGCGGACCCCGTGGGAACAGACACTAGCGAGGTCACACAGCAGCACTCCACGTCCAAGTGCAGCGCGCCGTTCCGGCTGCCCCGCAGGCTGGAGAGGACGGCTGCGGCGACACAGCCAGCCCGCGGGCCGGGCAGACCTCGGCCAGACACACGACTTCCGGCGCGGAGCCGAACCCGGCGCGGGCAGGCCAGCTGTGTTTATCAAACATGTGGGAAGGCTGGCTCAACTTCCCTGTGCGCTCGGATCCCGTTGAAGGCGGCAGCTTTCGCATCGCAGAAGAAACAACCCGAAGGAAGCAAGTAAATGCACGGATGCGCGCGTAGCTGTTCCATTGTACGCGGAATGAGACTAGTTCATATACCCTGCCTGTCACCAGCTGAAATGTGGGCACTAAACGCACGAAACAGTTGAATGAAATGGATTCATGCAAAAAACAGGACATGCATGCCTAATGCAGCTATTGATGGACAAAAGTCGTGACCGAACCTACCGCACGTCCCCCGATTGAGTGACACCCTCCGACAAACGCGGGCTTACAGCTCCGGAGCCTCGCAGTGGGCTGCAGTGCTTTCCAAACTCCCTAAACTCCAGCACAGACGCCTACAGAGCCGGTGCTCTGAAACACGCGCCTATCCGCTGCCGGTCCCCCGGCGGAGCAGCAATTAACGCGAGCCTCGCTTCGTTACACACCCCTTACGGACCGTTCCGCCGCGGCACAAAAACGCCCGAGTATTGTGCAGTGGCGCCGGCCGTGAATCACTGTCTGCACAGCGCCGGCCGCTGTGCACAGCGCAGTCGGCAGGGCACATGTGGGTGCACACGCGGCGCGGCCGTTACTCCCAGCGAGCCACAACAACCCGCGTCGTCGTAATGGCCGCTGCACGTGTGGCATCAGAGGCAGATGCCGCCATTAGCGCAGCCAGCTTTTTAGAGGGCGGTGGGGCACGACGCGATCTCTGTCTCCTGTGGCGGAAATGCAGTGAGAAGGAAAGGTGCATGCAGCGTTCGTGAAGGATGTTTATGATTTCGGAGTTAACCGCCCCCCAGGCCAAAGGGTTCGAGGAGAGGCTCCACATAAACATACAGGTGACGGAAGGTACAAGGCAGTCCTGCATGCCCCTCCCTCTTTCCTCCAGACAGCTGTTTTCGTCACTTGTTAATAAGAGGGCGCGTAGTCCGTCCCTCAGCAGATCCTGATATCACACATCGTCAACCTACTCTAGCTGCGTGGCAAGCGCGTGACAACCACTCCGTCGTCGCGCGGCGGCGGGACGCAGGGGCTTGACAACGTCACCCGACTTTGCAGTGGCAGGGAGGGGTCCAGCGGACAGCCAGCGGACCGCGGTGGGTCGCTGGCTCATGCAGAGAGAATGGTGCGGCGTCTTGCGTAAATTGTGCTCGCAAGGAACAAAGACCGGCGGCGGGGCTGTTAGGAGGAGATTTTAGATAAACGTCTAGCGACCTTTGAGTTATGCAACCAGTTTTTAGGGGAGAGAGTGGCATGAGAAAATGGCCAAATGCCTATGGCACCAAATCGGTGTGTTCACTGACAGCTACAATGCATTACATCAATGTGTTAAGAAACTAGGGAGGCACTGAAAGTCAGCTTAAGTTACACGTCACGTCGTACATCGTGCACCAATTTTGAATTAAGTCCTGTCACTCGCTGTGCATAAGCTATTATGCCTGTTACAGGTAGTGAGGACGTTTTATGAAAAAGCTGACTGTCCGGACACCAGTCGATGCGGGCCTGTGACCTGCCACGGTGCGACGCATTGATGCCTACCACAAGCCCGTCCCAAGGTCGCCGAGTTTTCCGCCGTTCCTTTCGACGGCCGACTCACCTTCTGGTTGAGGTCGCTGACGTCATCCTCTATGGAGATATCTGAGTACATGTCCTCGCCATCACAGTTGGAACTTCGGGCCCGACGAGTTGAGCTGGGAGTCCGGTACACGGGGCTGTGCGCAGAGACATCTAGTGAGCGGGCTGCCAACCCGTATTTGGGCAGAGGACGCCACACACGGCGTTAACCGTAGCCTGCCACGCACTCCTGATAATTACAAATACTAATTTAACCGAGCAAGGTGGTGCGGAGCCAGCTCATCACATATATGACATTATACCATTAAGAACACAACGAATCGCCTGGCCTCAATCTATTTCCCAATACGAGCTCTAGTAATGACTACCATGCCAGATCGCGACAAGAGGCTTGTGGTGCACGACCCACACGCACTTGCCCCTGTTACGGGTACCGGGGGCGGGTGGGGGGTTGGGGGGGGAGGGAAATGAGGCATCAAGAGTTTTCTAAAAGCATTTATTTCTGTGCAACGCTCCCGACACAATGTTCCATTATGTCAAAGCTTAAGCTTTGGAGACCTCCTGATAGCCCTTAAGACAGTCACCAGTCACCAAAACAGTCACAAAGACAGTCCTCTTCCTGGGTCGCGAAGCACGTGTACAGCTATCTGCACAAGGTGTCACGTGTTCGACTGAGCTTAACACTTGGCATCGCAGTGACCCAAAGCACGCGGCTCGGACGCCGTAGTGCACAGAACGCTTCGTTCCAAAGTGTGGTCGTTGTCGGTATATCGATGGTATACCGCGGGTCCGTCTCGCTCCCCCCCCCCCCCCGGACTCGGCCGGCGTGGCTGGGCTGCGCACACCTCACCTGCTTATGCCGGAGGGCAGCGACGAACGCTTGTTGATCTGCAACAGGGTAAGTGCCATCAGACAAAGTGTCGCCACCAGCACTTGCAGCCACGGACATCCCCATGCGAGCTATCAGTGAATTCACGTCATCCACACTAGCTGTCTGGCAAACGCTGAGCGTGGGGAAATGACGTCACAGCTTCGCAAATAAGAGACGTTCCACAGTCTATGGTCATGCCAACCAGCGGCCTACACTGGGTACGCCGGCGCCCTGTGCTGGCCCTGCGCGCAAGACAACTATCCCAGAGGCGCTGCGGGCGCCCAGCTGAGTCTCGCGCCTCTGCATGACCCCAGTCCCCATCTCTGTCGTCTTCCGGCTGTCATGGCCAGGTCAGGCCTTCGACCTCCTGATCTCCTGATCACGTCGGCCTCGCTCGTTGGTCCGCGAGCCGGCCGGAAGCGCGAGTCTCCCCCGCCACCTCACCGGTCCGCTTCACCAGGAGGGCGACCAAACCCGCAGCGCCGGGTACGAGGGACGGCGGAGAGAGGGGTGGACAGAGTGGTGAGAGGGCGGAGAGAGGCGCAAGAGCGCTGGTGGGCTGCTGCCTTTCAATAATAATAAAAACACGCGCTCTGCTGACGTTAGCCCTGCTTCTGTCCGTTAGTCAATGGCTCCGTATGCTCATCCGTGGCTGCTTCAACATTTCGTCCGGATTATTGTGAGGACCAGAGCCAGCAGGACCAGCCGCATGGTGGGCGCGCGGTAAGTTTAAAAATGGCAGCCGACAGATCGATCTCCGCATACAGATCAGTCAATACGTCTAACACAGGCTATCAATGCAAAATACACAGGACGGGCCAGGGGTGCTTTGACATGCACTGTCTAGATCAAAGCAGCAAATATTCGTCGCCTTTGCTTGGCGCTGCATGGCTACATAAAACCTCTTATGTGGATGTCTCGCTTACTGTGCAGAGACAGAGACATGGCTACGTAAGTCCCTCTTATGTTGATGTCTCGCTTACTGTGGCAGAGACAGAGACATGGCTACGTAAGTCCCTCTTATGTGGATGACTCGTTTACTGTGCAGAGACAGAGACATGGCTACGTAAGTCCCCCTTATGTGGATGACTCGCTTACTGTGCAGAGACAGAGACATGGCTACGCAAGTCCCCCTTATGTGGATGACTCGTTTACTGTGCAGAGACAGAGACATGGCTACGTAAGTCCCTCTTATGTGGATGACTCGTTTACTGTGCAGAGACAGAGACATGGCTACGTAAGTCCCTCTTATGTGGATGTCCCGTTTACTGTGCAGAGACAGAGAGGAACAAATGATGGAATTTATGTCGATGAAGGCTAAACATGTTCTAAATAAGGCCCAACACTAAAATGTTAAGCCAGTTACTGAGGATGCGGATAAAAAAGTGGACGATACAGCCATGGTAGTCACAAGAAAAGGTCCGCCGCCAGCTAAATGGCTTGCATTTATCTCTCTAAAGTAAGCTCACTTGCGTTAAAGAACATCAGGTACGAACCCATGGTGAATTTAAAGGCTTCCATGATGCTGCGCATTTCCAGCAGGCACTGTAAGCCCCGGCCTGTTTCTATGACGTGGGCGTGGCCAATGATCACAGCTCTGCACCCCACCCCCGTTAGGGAGCCCCAGACCTGCTCCTATGACGTGGGCGTAGCCAGTGAGCACAGCTCCGCACCCCGCTCCCGCCAGTGACTCCGGACCTGCTCCTGTGGCCTGGGGCGTGGCCAGTGATCACAGCTCCGCACCCCGCCCCCGTCAGTGACCCCGGACCTGCTCCTGTGGCCTGGGATGTGGCCAGTGATCACAAGCTCTGCACCCCGCCCCCGTCAGTGATCCCGGACCTGCTCCTGTGGCCTGGGACGTGGCCATTGATCACAGCTCTGCACCACGCCTTTGTCAGTGAGCCCCGGGCCTGTTTCTGTGACGTGAGTGTGGCCAGTAATCACAGCTCCCCCACCCCGCCCCCGTCAGCGAGCCCCGGCCGTACGGCCGTGTCCACCTGTTCTCGACAAGAGGCAGGGTCCATGCCAGAACAGACACTGGGTGTGGGGTAGTTGGAGGGGAGGGAGCCGGGCGGGACACGACCCGCTCCACTGGCTCGCAAACCACCGCCGAATCCCCACTCCGGACGGGCGTCCCGTGAGGCGAGGCCTCGTCTCAGTTTGAGGCGTGCAGGGCACACGCAGCCTGCGTCCATGCGCACGCGCACACGCTCGGTGCGGTTCAATGCACCCAGCTCGCGTGACCTCGAGTGTTGGCACAGGCGTGCTCGTGGGGGCAAGAACGCGAGGCTCCGCGCCGCGTGGGCGAGGTGGCTAATGACGGGCTCGGCGCTCGGTGAAGCAGCGTCGTCACAGATCGCCGCCGCCGCCGCCGGAACAGATTGGCCCCTCGACCGCCGGGCCGCCCGAACCGCCTCCGCCGCCAGCCCCTCCACCGCCGCTTCACAGCGGTAAGGCCAGACCTCCAGGGAGGCCCGCCGCCCCCTGGGCTGGCCTGACGCGAAGTGACGGATCACGTGACGTCTAAAGAGGTGGAGATAACCACTCAGGTGCCACACCCGGCCGGTGCGGAAGCGTGACGGGGAACGAGGGCGGGTCTAAGCGCACCCAACAGGACGGGGTTCGTACCCAGGACGCGGATAACACATGGTCCTAGTGCATGGGTGTAGTTTGCTACCCAGCTGGGGGGGGGGGGGGGGGAGGGGGGGATGGCTCCAGCCTCCCAGCCTGGGGCTGCCACCCCCTCCCCCTCTGCCCCCTTTGAAAAGAAAGTGGGCAAAATTTGGGGAATCGATTACTGGGTTACTTTGGAGATAGGTCGTGGCGATTTTCTCATGCTCAGCCCCCCTCCTACCTCATTTAGCAAAAGTACCCCCAGCTGTAGCGCAAGCACAAGGGCCTGGTCCCATATAGACTTTGGCACGCTCCCACCCGAAGATCCGGTGATGGCTCCGCCCCTGACAGTGATCTTCACGAGGAGTGTGGGCTGCGCTGCTGTCAGTCACCACTCAGCGCCCCCAAGCTGGACGTCGCCAGCAGCGTCCGCTGGTGAAAGCTGCATCGACGCGGCGCAGCCAAACGCAACGGAAAGCCATGAGACAGGCGTGGGAAATATGTCGCCCGCAGCGTCGCTGCGGACACCGCGGCGATCACGGCAGCTCCCGCGTGCTCCGGCTAATCGGCGGGCGGCTGGGCCGGCGCTCCACTGCACGCTGGCCAGGGCCGCGGGCAGGCTCTGGCCGCTTGAGCGCGGGGGACCTGGCTACTTGAGTGCTGGGAGGAGTTGGGTTACTGAGCGCGGAGGGACTTGATAACTTGAGCGCGGGGGACTTGACAACTTGAGTATTGTGGGGGTTGGTTACTTGAGCGCCGAGATGATTTGGTAACTTGAGCGCGGGGAAGACTTGATTACGTGAGTATTGGGAGGGGTTGGTTACTTGAGCGCCGAGATGATTTGGTAAGTTGAGCGCGGGGAGGATTCGGCTGCTTGAGCTCGGGAAGGTTTTGGTTACTTGAGCGTGGGTAAGCTTTGATTACTTGAGTTCGGGAAGGCTCTAGTTACTTGAGCGCGGGAAAGGGGATAATTGAGCGTGGGGAGGCTTTGAGACTTGAACATCAAACACAAGAAGCGGAAGCATGACAGATGTGGCAGAGCCGTATCAGTTTTCGATAAACTGCAATTTTTTCAACACTTTGTGATTAAAGGATGTGCCTCCGCCTATATTGCTACACCATCTCTTCTCTAGCATTTTTCACCCTTAGCATGCGCTATGATGCGAACCCAAAGGCTATTACACACTTAATTTCTTGCAGTCAGCCCTTATGCGACAAAATCTTCAGCTGGTCAGAAATTCATTATCAAGGACGGCTTGTGGTAACACTTTCTTCGAGTCGAATTTTGTACAAGCATGCTTTGTCGGCATAAATATACTGTAAATATCGCGAAAAGATAACTGGGTCGGCTAGCTAGAAATAGCATTTACTCATGGTATATCGTCATTTTCTAGGGGTTTCACTTCTGCTTTCGAGCCACAAAGCAGCCTTTTTGGAAAAGGTGGCGCATGGGTCAGACGAGTGGAACAGGTGAACGAACCAGCGAGCAAATAAGTAAATAAGTGAGTGAGATTGTGAGAAGAGTGCATGCCGACAGGGAGGAAAATAGATCAACAAAACTTTACAAGGAAGGTGTCGGGGTAGACATAGGTAACAGGAGTAAGGAAATATTACCCCCACTTTTCCCACCCCTAATCTCCCGTTTGCAACTCGTGGACATGCCTTGCTCCATTCACGGTACGCGGCCAGCCGTCAGAGCGCACCAGCAGCACCCCACAGCTGCCAGGGGTTCCATTCCTCACAGCCGAGCGCCACTAATTCGTTACCGTCTGAGAGGGCAGAGCGGATGACGCCACAGACACGAGTGACGTAACTCCGACGGGGTGACGTGCACACACCGCCGGCCAATCGCGCCTGGTAACGGGCGGTGCACGAACCGCTCGCCGCGAGCGCGCGCCGCTCGGTTGGGGTCCGGTCGGTGCGGCTCCCGGTTCCCGATGTGCGAAACTACTGCCTTCACCATGTAAACGCACAGTGGCCTCGCCGCCACGGCTAACACCTGTAAAGAGCGTTCCGGACTCCAGCAACAGGTCCGAGTTCCACGTTCGGCAGCGACGGGCGCGAATCTTGTTGCGAATAGTCTTCGATCCCCATATGTCATAGTGTCATGCTCAGCCGAGCCGGTCCTGGCCCATCCGGGCTAGAAATCTCGCTTCGATTAGACTTCTAAACGAAACAGCGGGAGTAAAGACGCTAGTTAGCGGCCAACTGCAGAGGTTTCAGCTCTGATGCAAGTAATCCGCCTCTTACCGTGCTAGGGATATTCGCCCAGCTTTTTCTCCCCCCCCCCCCCTCCCACAACGCCTCAGCCAGTTAGCAAAGGCCAGGCAAGCCGGAGGCCGCAGCATGAAATCAGTGCGACGGGCTCCGGGCCCTCGCAGTGATCCATTTTTCTGAGAGGGGTAAGCAAACGAGACAGGTCGGTATTTCATTATGGGCCACGCACAGTAAAATCAAAAATGCATGAGATGGGCCTGCAAACACAAGTGTGGACGACAGCTTTTCAAACATGGGGCCATGCAGGTCAGAGTTCAGGTGTAAACCACGTTGAAGTATTTCATTCTTCAGAGTTTTTTCATTCACGTATGCGTGCATGCATTCCACACAGTTTGTAGGGGTGCCGGTAATTAAATGGTTTAAGGCTAGCTGGCCGCATATCCTCGTTGCACATAGGCGTAACGCATTTTACGCTTTGTCAAGGTTGAAAGACACATGACTTATGTGGTGTAGGATAATTACAATGACGACTTTGTTAAGGCAGTCAGGGTAAAATGCACCACGATTCCCACAATCAGCGTAGCCATGGTAGCCTATCTGAGGGAACAAAGGACACTCTGTTTACAACACACTGGTCCCACAGTGTCGGCGAGAACGGCGGCTGGACCCCCGGAGCCCCCATTCCAAGGAATGCCGAGCGGCCTTTTACGTCCAAAGTCGGATTCGGAGGCAGGGTATACACGTCACATGACCTCTGGCTACCTCACACCCGCGGCATCTGAAGCGGGCGCGAGACAACTCCACATTCGTCTCGTTGGGCAATGTCATGCACCTGCAGAGCATGCACGAATGAAGCTGAATGAACCTGAAGACCAGGGTTTGCCGTGCGATGTCAGCCATTTAACCAATCGTGGCCTGTCTCATAAACAAGGGCATGCTTACAATCTGCCGGCGGCTGTAGGCGGTGATTGCCATTCGGTAACTGTTGATTTCCTCTCTTTAACACGATCATCGCACCGCCTCTTCGCGGCAGGGCATGCCACTTCCACGTGGGAAACGCGCACTTCGGACTGCTGGATCAACATACCACCGATACAAAGCCATGCTTTATATGGGACACACTTTCCAGAATAGCAATGAAAGCATGCAACCCATCCCCCCATAAGGCCGGCTACCGTCTTCCCACCGTATAAACTGCACGCCTCTGAATAGCTACACAAACGTTCGGTATGTTTTATGCTGGCCTTATCTTATCTATACCACTTAAACACTGGCCAGCTCTGGCCAAGGTTAAGTAACACAGCAATGAAGTTCGCCTGGCTGCAACGCCCGAGGCGATTCAGGAGGGCAAATGTCATCGGCGCCGTAACTGCCCGAGGTCACGACAGGTCTAACAGCGGCGACCAGGGTCAAACGCTTGACCAACGTTTAAGCAAGCGTGGCAGTTGAGTTCGCCTGGCTCCAACGCCCGAGGCAATTCATGCGGGCAAAGGTCACTGGCGTCGTAACTGCCCGGTGGCACGACAGGTTCGGCAGCGGCCACCAGGGTCCAGCACCGGCGATGTATATATACCCGGCGGGGTCGCGGTGTCACGGCCGTTTTAGTGGAGTTTCCTGGGCAGCCCGAGGACGAACACACGGGGCGGGATGGCCCCCGCCACGGAGCCACAGCCGGCCGGTTCACAGCCCTCACCGCACCACCGGCGGTGACCCGCAAGTTCGGTCACGTGGATCAGGAAACGCCCACCGCCGGCCCCGTTCAACAGGCCCCACCGGAACAATTCGACGGGGACCTGGGCGCCCCATCACGTGACCTTTGGGTGGTCGCCCACGGCGCGGTGGCGGCGATAAATCCCTGCAGGACCACGCCCCTAAGCTGCACTGAGGTGCGTGGCTCTGACCCCGGAAATCGATACGCGCCGCCACGCCAGCAAGTGGCGCTAGCAGCGGCTAACGCTCTGTGCGGCCCGCGCAGCGTTATCACCACAGTACGCAGGTCTTTAGCCGTGGGGCAACCATTTAAAAGCTAATCCTTTCCCTAAGCGTTTTCCTACAGGTTATACTTTTGATCCCAAGACACCCTTTTGGTTCATCAGTTTCATTGATTTTGCGGTTGAGATCGCATAATAAGCCTTCAAAAATAGTGTCATCATCTCACGGCCGGCCATTCGGCAATTTTTGTTTTACTCTATAGCAGTACACAACTTTTGCTTACGAACGCAAATGACGCACGCATTTTTGGTGAATGTAATCCGGTCACTGCGTATAGATAGCGTCAACGATTTCTCAGGTTCCACGTAACACATCTCTCCTATTCCAGGCACCGAGCGACCCCTTCAGACCGGGGTAATCGATCATTGACACACAGCTAACGGGAACTGAAAGCGGCAGCACGGGACCCGTCCGGCCGGCACCGACAGCGGCACGTGCCAGCACGAGGCAGCTCCGGAGTGTGCATGAGACAACTGATGCAAGGCAGCATCCTGATGTACAGCGCAGTGGGGGTACGCGGCAACGCATTCATGCATAACATGTATCACGTCCCAGATGTTGACTTAATTCGGCGGCGTCCCCGTGCATGCACATGCCGAAAACCGCACTGAAGTTGGCCACAAATTCACAGAACCCGACCGCGCTTTTTCAGTGGTGGTGCAGTATTGTTTACAGTTCCCTTGCATCACATGACTACACTGTCTGATCCGTGGCCCCCTCCCGCTTCCTCTCCCCTCCCCTCCGCTCAGGGAGATACTGATCGCGTGGTGGCACGCCAAGCAGAGACCACATCGATTTGAGCCGCACTGGGAAGACAGGGGCGAGCCTCCTCTTCGGGCCGGATAGCCCAACACACGGCGAGCCGGAAGGACGGGTAGCCAGACATAACCGGACATTTCCGGATGGTCGCCGGGCTCGCCGAACAGCGCGCCTCGGTGGAAGAAATCAGTCGCTCAAAGCCGTCCTGTTCGAGATTTTCCGCCGGCCTATGCGTTCCCCAGACCTGACTGTGTCGTTGGAAACAGTCGTTCAGGCACAGCCTGCAAAGGCAGATGATCCAAAGCGCCGCCGGGGAGGGGGTAGGGGGGAGGGGGTACCCGAACTTAGGGAAACCTTAAAAAAGGAATTCATAATTAAAACAACTTAATATATTTACTCTTTACCATACCGCGTTCCTAAAACAAACTGCGCATAGTAAAGCTTTATTGCACGTTCTTAAAAACTCATTTGTGTGTATTTTTTGCGCAATTTGACTACTTGGGGAAGGTATGGCCTCGTCATTGGTATGCCCACACGAGGCTCTCCGCACGCATGGAGCTGCCCTTGCTGGACTGTAACGGCACAAGCCCTTGAAGTCGTTACGTTTCGTACCGACGGGCGAGGAATTCATACAACGCATGCGTAATCAAGCACACAATCAGCTTGCCTAGCAGTTCGTCAGGGGCTCCCCAGCCAGCATATGGTTTTGAATCGGACGGATCACATTTGATGCACGGGATGATGCTATCAGGAAACGCCAACAAACTGTTTATTGACCGTAAGGTTCCTAATGCAGTCTAGCGAACGGAATTAAAGTCACATCTGATTACAAAATAGCTTTATAGAAAACGCTACAATCACAATCGGTCATTTTAGCACGTCGCGGAGAGGCAAAATGAACAAAAAGGGCCCTCGGTCGCGTGGCACTTGTTAAGTGCTAGTGTTCTGAAAAGTTTATCACACTTATCATCGCTTGAAAAAAACATCGCCACATCGCATCAGGCAACAAACCGCCTGCAGATAGGGGTGGGACGGGTAGGCTTTCTCATGCATTCTGCTTGGGAAAGGGACGCGGCCTCTCGCGAGCGGGCCGATCTGGCTTTAGTCATTTTGTTATGGGACCTCATAAGCCTCAGTGTCCGGTGATGACCTGTGGACAGACGCCGCCAGCTCAACACTATACACCCCGGGTTGCTCGAGGACACAGTATATGTGAGACGACTGAATAAAGGCTTGCCATACGGGTTATGTCGGAAGTCTGAGAAGTAAGAAGCTCTCACTAACGGTCAACGGCATTCCTTTTGCTTACAGTACGCACCCGTGCATGAAGCGTTTATGCAAACGACTCGGCACAACTCACGTTTCGGTCCGTTCCTACGGTCATGGGGCTGTAAGGTCGTTTGGACCAGCCACTGGCGCCAGTGCTTTTTGTAAGTTAGCGTCTGTACTTATTGAAAGTGAAATATGTGAAAATTAAACATGAACGGGGATGTTCTGGTGACATGAGAGACCCCATGGAAATCACAAGCATCAGATACATACAACACAAATCGATTGGCTTTTGCGCACTGTCACGAAAACCATTTTGTCTGATGATTGCGTACGTCAATCGTTTTTAATTAGGTGCGGCCAAACCGTGAAAGTTGCTTCACATCATTAATGCGAATGATGAAATCCAAGTAGGATCAGTCAAGAATACCACCTGATTCGGCTAAGCGGATAAGTTCACGTCTCCACTCTCACCAAAACGGAAAGGTGATGACATATCGCCCTTCTAAACGACGACCTTCGCAGCGACAGGATGACCTTTGGCGGCCAGAACGTCTGCGTTTCCAGCTCCGGGGACCAAACTCCAAGCAGCCATATATTACCATCGAACGGCCGTCACCACCGGCCCAGCGAGCCGTGACACTGGGGAGGGGGGCATGACCTTCAGCTGACCTTGGCAGCGCCGCGCTGACCCCGCGCGAACCCCCGGACACAACCCTGGCATAATACCCGCTCAGCACCCTGCATAAGCCGATGACGTGTTTCGTCCGAAAGTCCATGCCTCCACGCTTGCATTAAAGCCACAAACGAACGTTTGTGACTCCACATGGCAAATCCACGAGCTGCGAGGATTGCTACAAACACAGAAGCCGTTCGGTTGAGCCGTCCATTTTGTATTCGGCGCCCATAGTCAACAAATCCGTCCTCTGTGGTAACGGTGGCCCTGTTTTCAACAAAGTTTGTTCTTTCTAACGCCATTGTCCCGGTTCATCATGGTAAATAACGAGGCGTCACTGTGCTGACCTGGTGCTGATTTCTGTTCGCGGCAAGAAGAAAGGAACTATTGTCGGAAAAATCTTTCGGAAATCTCACAGCAAATCCGACGGATTTAAAAGCGCATCTGATTCCGAATAATAGATTGGGGTTTGTGCCGGCGGAAATGCCATCCAGTGTGATGGATTTCGGCGCTATCACGTGTGAACGAGGATGCATCTGGGTGTCGGAGAATCGCCGCAAGCTTCACTTGTAAGGTGCCAGTAACACCAATATTGGAATATAATATTAAATAATTACAAAACTGCGAGTTAGCGCACCCCTCCCAACGTGACCGCAACGTGAATGCCAGCGTGTGGAGATAGCCCAAGACAGGGCCTCGACAGTTTGCCCATGTCAGTTAAAGCCCGTAAATATCAGAAATGCGACAACGGCGTCGTTGAGCTCGTGCAGGGTTGGCCAGCTGTGACCAGCGACGGCAGAGACTTAAAGAACGAAGACCTTTAAACGGCCCCATATTTTCATCCATCGCTTGACGTGTCTCAGAAAGTCAGTCACCATTGGCATCCTATTCGCTCGCATTTATCTAAATCCGCGGTTGATTAGATCAATGAGATCCATCTTGTCATTGACATTTGTATACTGTAGACATGAAAACTGCTGTGTGGCCACTTCTTCAATTTCGTCCGTATATTTTCTCCAATAGGACGCTGAAAAACAACGTGCGTTAAAATTGATTGGTCCAAACGTTATGCACCGATGTAAACACGGTGTAAATTCGGCCGGCATCGTCTTTATGCCATACACCTGATCACAGTTTATTTCGGCAAAGAAAGACGTGAAGAGATTCACAACTGCATGCGTTGAGACCATATCATGCCCCGCATGAAACAGAGCTTGGTGTGCAAGTTTTATTAACGGGGAGAGCCAGGGGTTTTTCTTCAGATGATATGCTTTGAGATGACGTGGGGAAAACACGACTTGTTTCTCCCAGCCATCAGATCCACACGCGAGGCTTCAAGAATAACGGACACAGGGCGGAGACCAAATGCAGCCGTTGATTCAGCTCATCTATACGGCGATTGCATGTCACCGCAACACAGTTCCCAGCGTATGCCAGGAAATGATGGCGATGTCATCTGAGGTCTGCCGCCAGGTAGCGCTGGGCGGGAAGGGGACACGGGCTTTTTCAACGTCTCCGCGCGAATGACAAGGCCTCAGGCAGGGGCGCAGGCCTGATTTTCCACGGAGGGGAAGGCTACCAGGATGTCCGGCGCGAAGGCCGGGGTCGATTTCAAGACCGAGCCCCACTCACAGTGCCTACGCGCTGCAAACGAATTGCAAACACCACAGACGCTTATAGTACGTTCCTCGACCATCGAAGGAGGGCTGAGCCCAGCAATGATGGTTTACCCTGGCACCAAAAAACAAATGTTTCAGTTCTGTACCTTAAATATTTACTCGGCTACCGCTGGCCTTGCCACTAACTTGCTGTTGTTGGCGCGACGCGTCGCTGCCCATGAGACGCATGCCCAAGACAATGTCTGGTCGACAGATTGTGTAATCATAATAAGTAGCGTGCTATAATTGCGCCCAATCCCAACGGCGGGGGATGAGCTATGTGCACCTGCCCTTTTTGACAGGCTCTGGCTGCGTTAACCACCCGGCTGCACGATCCCAAGGCCGACGATGCCGCTGGCGCGCCGTCGCCGCCTTGCACGGGCGCGGCCGGCCGCCGCCGCGTCCGTGACCGCGGTGGGCGTGCGACGGCGCCGCCTCTCGGTCGAGGACGTCCTCCTGCTGCCGAGACAATGGCCGACGCCCTGGAGGCGGCTCAGCGCCACTCTGCGCAGACAAAGGTCGACGACATCCGGACCCGCTGAGCGCTGAACACCGAGCACCGAACAGCGGCCGGAGACCGCCGCTTCTGACCGGAGACACTGAACAGCGACCGGAGACCGCCGCTTCTGACCGGGGACACTGAACAGCGGCCGGAGACCGCCGCTTCTGACCGGGGGCACCGAACAGCGGCCGGAGACCGCCACTTCTGACCGGGGACACTGAACAGCGGCCGGACCGCCGCTTCTGACCGGGGACACTGAACAGCGGCCAGACCACCGCTTCTGACCGGGGACACTGAACAGCGGCCGGAGATCGTCGCTTCTGACCGGGGACACTGAACAGCGGCCGGAGATCGCCGCTTCTGACCGGGGACACTGAACAGCGGCCGGACCGCCGCTTCTGACCGGGAGCACTGAACAGCGACCGGAGACCGCCGCTTCTGACCGGGAAACAGCACGCCTGCAGACTACCGGCGACGGCAGCTGGTAACTGGGAGCTGTGGCCCGCGCCTCGCCTTGTACTTGTGGACCTGGCTAACCCCTCGCCCTGTACCTATGGGTCTGGTCCACGCCTCGCCTTGTACCTGTGGGTCTGACCCGCGTATAGCCCTGTACCTTTGGGCCTGGCCCACGCCTCGCCCTGTACCTGTGGGTCTGGCCCACACCTCCCCTTGTACCTGTGGGTATGGCCCACGCCTATCCTTGTACCTGTGGGTCTGGCCC
>NW_023596448.1:11341757-11397282 GCF_011947565.3 Pollicipes pollicipes | reverse complement strand
GCTCCAGCTCCGGCAGCAGTGTGTTGGTGAGCAGACAGTGGTGGGGGTCCACCAGCAGCTCGCACAGACCCCCCGGCCCGTACCGGAAGCCGTCGCAGTACTCGGGCTGGAGACGGCCGCAGCGAGCGGCGCATTGCTTCAGGTTTGCGGCTTGGAAGGAGGAGAACGCGGCGTTGGTGAAATTACTCTCCTTCAGATCGAAGAAATCACTGGTTATGCCGACGGCGAGAGCTGGAAGGAAAATTCCTAGCATCCACAAAATTCTGACACCACCAACGCCCCAAGACAATGTCGCGTTAAAGCGAGTTCAATGACGATGTCGTGGCAGCGGCGCGTGATAAAAGCGACGTGTTCTCCCCACGAAAGACACGAATTCATGGTGACAATGCGCGATAATGGTCGATGAGGACAAAATTCGATATGTTTCAAGGGCATGCACTAGATAAAAACATACACACAACACACACACACACACACACACACACACACACACACCACACACACACACACACACACACACACATACACACACACCACACATATACATACACCATACGCGTACACGTACACGCACACGCTCATACATACAAACACACGTAAGGATATATATATATATATATATATATATATATATATATATATATATATATATCTCTCTCTCTCTCTCTCTCTCTCTCTCTCTCTCTCTCTCTCTCTCTCTCTCTCTCTCTCTCTCTGCATAAGAAAAACATGTGTAGATGTACACACGATAAAAACAAAACATTGAGCCGAGCTGCACCAGCCGATGCCCTTAGCTCACGGCAGCACAAGTGTGCCGACGTGGGAACTGACCGTTCATGTGTGTCTACTGCGGCACCGAGGCAGCTGGCGGTGCTGGAGCGGCTGCCACTGGCAGCTCCGACTGCGGCTCCGGGGCGATCTGCTTCCCCTCCCGTGGCGCCGAGACGGCCTTGGCGCGTCAGGCGCTCACCCGACCGTCCTGCTTCTTAGTGTTTCAGGCTGTACTGTGGATTACAGTGCGCGGTGAGCGCTCACTTTTAAGTGGTTAAGGTTATGCACTGTGACTCGCAGTGAGCTGTGATCGCTCATTGCTCTGCGGTGAATGCTTGCTCACGGTCCCATCATATTAAGGCCACGCTACGTCCACACGGCGCCATTATACTAACGCCACGCTACATCCACACGGCGCCATTATATTAACGCCACGCTACGTCCACACGGCGCCATTATACTAACGCCACGCTACGTTCACACGGCGCCATTATACTAACGCCACGCTACGTCCACACGGCGCCATTATACTAACGCCACGCTACGTCCACACGGCACCATTATACTAACGCCACGCTACGTCCACACGGCGCCATTATACTAACGCCACGCTACGTTCACACGGCGCCATTATACTAACGCCACGCTACGTCCACACGGCGCCATTATACTAACGCCACGCTACGTCCACGCGGCGCCATTATACTAACGCCACGCTCCGTCCACGGTGGCCACCCAACACACAGTCCACGCTCGCTCCACAGCTCGCTCGCTCGGTGCCTCCACCCGGCGGTGCCCGCGGGCACAAGCCGGCCAGCTGCTCCCAACACATAGGCGGCCTGCAACGCACCAGGCTGCGTAAGCCCGCCCACGCTCTGGCATTCTGACAGTTTGGTACATTCACCGGAAGTGTATAGGTTTTTAAGCCGTGATACTAATCATGGCTACCGTCACCGCTACCTTGATGATTTCGGCCTCGAGTCGCTCTGTACAGGTGACATCTAGTTGCCTCAGTTGTCACTTGAGCCTTGACCCAAACAAGCTTGCATCGGAGATGACTGAGCTGGCAGAGCGTCGAGGAGAGACGTCATTGATCGCTCAATCCAGGATGTGGCTCGTCTGTTTTGAGCTTAGTTCAGACTGGAAACCTGGTTGCTGATAAACTGTTCGCTGACATCTATTTCGGTGTCCTTTGAGACATTCTCTCAACGAATTTTCTAGTTCCCAGGTGGCTTGCAGCGCCAGCCGCCGACTGTCGTGCTACACGTTCATGCTGGCGTCTCCCGCTGGTCCGGCTGCTCCGGCTCTCGTGCTACACGTCCACGCTGGCGTCTCCCGCTGGTCCGGCCTGCTCCGGCTGTCGTGCTACACGTCCATGCTGGCGTCTTCCCGCTCGTCCGGCCGCTCCCTGCTGACCGGGAATATATCGTCCAGCCTCGAGCCGGGCGATGAGGGTGCTGTGACACTACGGGGGGGTGACGGGGGACTGTCGCTGTAACTGCGACCGCTTGCGCGCGTCTTATGGAAGCGGGGATGGTATGGCGTGGGCGGGCGGCCGCAGCCGGTGCATTGTGGGCTGCCTATGTGACAGGGGCGGCCGGCCGGCTCGTGCCCGCGGGCACCGCTGACCGGCCCATGTCCGTGGGTACCGCCGGGTCGATTCACCGAGCGAGCGGGCGAGCGGAGGAGCGAGCGGGGACTGTGTGTTGGATAGCCAGCGTGGACGGGGCGTGGCGTTAGTGTAATGTCACCGTGTGGACGGAGCGTGGCGTTAGTGTAATGGCGCCGTGTGGACGGGGCGTGGCGTTAGTGTAATGGCGCCGTGTGGACGGGACGTGGCGTTAGTATAACGGCACCGTGTGGATGGAGCGTCGCGTTAGTATAATGTCACCGTGTGGACGGAGCGCGGCGTTGGTATAACGGCACTGTGTGGACGGAGCGTGGCGTTAATATAATGGGACCGTGTGGACGGAGCGTGGCGTTAGTATAATGGGACCGTGAGCAAGGGTGTGATTGGCCACGGCTACACATCATTGCCGGCATGTCTGCTCCATTAGACTGTTTACTATTTCATCATTCATCGACTGTTTTATGATCAGAGTCCTTTTTTCATGGGAGGCTGTGGATATCGGACAGAGCGCGAGTCTTGTTCATTGCGCTGCAATGCCCAATAACATACACACAGAGCATCGGGCTGGGTTCTCGCATGAAACGTATGAACATTCGCAGTTTTTACTCCGGTCGAAGCAGATGGATCAAGCGCAATGGTAAGTGTTACAACCAGGGAAAGTATAATCTGTAAATTGGGGACCGCGAATCAGGGCTTCAGAAGAGGTGGGACTTCGAGCTGATTGCTGCAGTGAGTCAGGTATTAATCACGGTCAGTATAAATGACTCTCATGGAGGGATGGCGGTTGTGGCTACTGAGAGAGAACGGTGCACGAAGGCTTCCAGAATGAAAACACATTTCTTTCATGAGAGGTCTGTATCTTGAATGAAACGCCGGGCGATCGTCGACGGGGCCAAAATTTATGTTCGCTCAAGGAGTATTTCTGTATTTTTCCTTTGGGCGACGTGTTTGCCGATGGACTCAGATGGCCGTTGTGCTGTGCGATGAGCCGTACGTTTTCAATACTGGGGGCTTCATGCATAGTGAGCAACCCGATAATTGCCAGGCGCATTGCACAGATTAAAGGTGGGCCCGCTATGAACGCTGAGCGCCTATTAAAATTAGAATATTGGCTGCAACTAATTGATGATCCGGAGGCAGTTCTTATTTCAATAAAGTATATTCGAAAAGCGGCCAATTTACGCACGAACAGCGAGCAAAATGACAAGCAATTAACACGGTTTCACCTACACATTTTATTTAGTGCAGGCCAGACTTGACCTTGGCCGTGAAGGGAGAACATAACGCCCTTCAGAGCTATGGAGCTGACACCAGGATTTGATCCATGAGACACAAACCGCTTGGCGCCACTTTTCAGAGGGCTCATAACTGCTCGCATTAAAAAATAACATCCATGACCGTCCTTTAATCTGAAAAGCTTTTCAGTGAACAATACTTGTTGGTTTAGTTAGAGCTGGAAATATGCCTATCAATATACATTTTCCCACATGAGAAAGACGATAGTAGATTTGTTTGCAAAGTAATATTGTTCACATTAGCTCGTCACGTGTAGAAGCCTTTGTATTAGGCAAAATGTCATTATTAGCTATCATTTGGTAAGTGCTATTTTACCAACTAAATTTATCTCACGGCGGCCGATTTATTGGAGTTCAGAACCAGAAAACTGGAATTAAAGTTGTCTGGCATTTTCATGCGTGTACGGAATCGGCATGAACAGGGCTAAACAAGGGTTTTCTGACATCTGTATCTCATTTCTGCGAGCTGTAGCTACTCTGTTTCTGTTGCGTCACAACCTCCTGGGATGAGATGAATGGTCGCTCTGCGTGTATGCATAACTGCGCATCCTTGTACCTGTGCTTGGGCTTCTTCTGGAAGACAGTTTTAAGTTAAAGGCCGATAAGATGTGACCACAAATCTTCTGATGTTCTTTTACGGATGGGTTTGAATTAAGAGAACATCCAAACTAGACATAAAATTATTGGATTTGGGATGAAGCCCGTAGTGCCACACAAATATGGTATAGACATAAAAACAGCCTACGACTCTTTTAAAAATGCTTCGATTTCATTGTTACTCTGTTCCAAAGGTTTCATTAGGAATTACCTCTGGTGTAAAAAGTGCACACGTTCTTTTAAAAAAGCTGAATGTGTTCCTACATCAAGGTTTCGTGTTGAGCTTATTTATTAGTAGTTTAAGGTTTGCCTTGCTATCTGACAAGTGATATGATAAACTGAAAACGTCCCACATGTACTCGTCGTAACCTAGCCCGAATTGTGATAATGTCTTTGATTCGCCATGTTTTAGATTGCTTTTGACAATGCCCAAACGCATTGCAACTGCATTAATATTGGCTGCATATGATTAACCAATAGCATAGTTAGCCTACAGAACGTATCCAATAATTGGTCTACGTCCATCCGATAGATTCGAGAGGGTCAATGACCTGTCCTGGTTATGAGCCGTCCAGGTCCTTGAACCTTCCGTATTAATGGTCTGGAGGTGTTCCCGCCAAGAAGAACAGTTTTAATCAGGACGCAGAGGAACAAATTGATTTCTGCGAAAGGGCTGGGCCACCAAAACGTTGGAAGTGATTGAAAATAGCCACAGATCTGCTTCATCCCATCATATCCCCACTGACATTGGGTTCATCTCTGGCTTGCACACGACATAATTTAAACACTAGATGTAAAAGTTCAACGATTGATTTTGAACCTGGTAATCAAATTGCCCGACTCATGAGCCATTTGATAGAAATAACTGGAAGCGATCAACACAAAAAGGCTGGGCATGGGTGCTCATTTTAAAATGGAAACCATCAAAACCTGCTGGCCACATTTTGCCTGATTGTTGACACGAACATTCTAATTTGTGGATTGGGCACAGCTGCTGCTTTTTTAGATTCGTAAAGGAATGTGTGAGAACACGTGTAAGAAGAAGTGCGCAAGTGATGCGATGCCCAATGTGACAGTGATTTTTTTTTGTTGCATCATCATTCATTGGTTCGTCACGTAAGATAATGTGCTGGGCTATATAATGGCATTGCTCGTGTCTCCAGCCCTATAACCATTCCTTAATTAACGAAGTTAGTTATGGTTTTGACAGATGCAACGTTTTCTTCTTTAAAAAAAATCCGATACCGGTGTCAGCTGAAGCACAGAGATAAGCAACTAACGCCAAGGATTTCGGGCTGATGCCGGCTACTGGTGCCGGCTACTGGCACCGGCTTCCATTGTGTCCCATGCTGGCAGACATATCCTGGCACTGACAGACAAGCAGGACACTTATAATGGCATATGTCAATCCACACACCACTCCAGTGCCGCTAACACGCCGACTCAGCACGGCCCGCGAGTACTTCAAGGCCCAGATGTTGCATATATGGTCAAACCCTGCCTGAACGAAGGCTATACATGAAGTTTGGTGCTGCGAGAAACACAGATTTCCCACCAGCAATAATGACTTGCGTTTGCTCGATTTCTTAGAAGGCCCACGTTGATAGGTAACCAGGGCAATTTATTCAGCCATAATACAAAGCATTGTTGCAAGAATTCCGGCCGGCTACATGTCAAAATGTTTCCAACATTTAAACAATTATAAAATTAATGATCGCCACCTCTAAGCTGAGATAAGGCGGCGCTACAATTGGCACTGCCCTTGCGACATACACAGGGGAAAGTTCCAACAAAGATTATTTTGCCTTCAACGCAACGCGGTCTTTTCTTCTGAACAGCCGAGCTCCCCGTATACCGTCTGATGCAGCTTGGATCATGATAATTTTCACTTCTCAGTTGAGCGCACGTAGTGACGTATTTTGTGCCCTTGCAGTTAGGGGCTGCAGTGCAACTCCAGGACCGTTTTATGCATATGCATATGTTGCAAAAAGTTCCATCTTCACCTAGCTGTAGTCCAAAATCATGTTCCATGCTCTCAAGACATGGCAAAAGTGCTTCTTTTCTGGCAGTAGACTTGTCTAAGAGCTGCAAAGTTTCATTCGATTCAAGTCCTAACCCCAAAGTTATTACCAGGGAAAGTAAAAAAAAGGATGAAAGGAAAAAACGCATCTCGAGTAGCTTAATTTTCTCGGTTTTCAATTTTGAGATGGTAAACTGATGTCAATTGCTTACTAAGCTTCGCAGACAGGACGCTAACGATTTGGCGATATGTGATGTAGCATGGGGCAAGGGAAAAAGTGCCGTTAGTAAACGCTTACGGGAAAGAAAACTTGCTTCCCTTTTGCGAGAGAAAAAACACGTGCATTTGAAGCGCTCTACTTCCTACTTGCGGACACCATTTCGAATTGCCAGGTAATAATACATTCAGATTGCATATTCCAAGCTAAGCTTATTGCATATCATAAGAGCGACAAATTGCATCCAGACACTTGTTGCGTGATGCACGCAATCGCCATCAGTACAGTGCATTATGCATTTCCGTCTTTGTCGAAAAGTGCCTGTCTTCATGGCTTCTTCATACCTTATATGGCGCATTGGTCGGTGAGCTCTAATGTGGTTGGAACAATGCTCACTGTTTAATCCTTGCTCGGATTCGGCGCTTTCTTTGCCTCGAATTGGCAATGGGATGCCATTGTCTCGCCAGTCCCAAACCAAGAAGGCCAGAGCCTCACACGACCAAAAACAAGTGAATGAGCCTCGGGAGGATCCTGTGATTAGTCATAAGTTTTATGCTAGTTGAACAGGATCCCAGCCCAGCCAGCATTCCTCAGGCGTGTTGACACGCAACATTGTAGGGCCGCTGTAGTTTGAGGCACCCTCCCAAATTTTTTTGGCTCTAAACAAAATACATGAGATTTCTGTAAACTGTCGCTATCAGTCCGCCTGCCATACACATCACGCGCGTAAATGTAAAAAAATAAATGACACGATGTGTTTTGGTTCATGACATTTTATGAGGTCATGAGGTTATTAGATTTGGTCTAAACTGGGATTTTTAATCCAACATACGAGTAGCTACGTTGTTCATGCTACACAGTGAAGGTAGAGAATCGATGCTACCAAACAACCTTTTCCAACAAAAAATGTGATGGACGGAATAAAGGTGCAATCTAAAGCTACGTAACATGTCAAATGCATCATGCGTGGCATGTAGATGTAGTGTTGACCCCGACCAGGTGCAACGACGTGCTACGGGACGTTGGTTTCTGAACAATCACTCGTATTCTGTGCGTGCTCCGTAGGGGTACAGGAACGGGCAGCGACGGGGGTGGGTTGGAGAGGAGCAAGCTATTGGTATTTTTGCGCGATCTTGTCTGCAAGGCTTCCCACGAACTGGTAACAATCGCGAACACTTCTAAACTCGGTTGCTGATACGGGCAAACGAACCGTGTTATGATAGATGGAAATGCAACTTGAGATCGGGGACTGGATTTGGTGAGGGAGCCCGAAGTGCGTGATCAAAACCACGTCATATGCTGTCATGTAACCCGCTGCTCTGACCAGGCACCGGGGCAACACCCGCACCATGCGCAGCACCTCGGCCGGAGCAGACGCTTGTCATGGCAGACGCAGCCTGGTGACTGAATCTGTCTGGCTTCAGAAAAGTGACGGCACTGAAGGACATAATCTGATGTGAATATTTCCTTTTCATAACATTCAGTAGCGTTACAGGTACTTACGGCGCACACATCTGGCATCTATTGGCGTTTTCACTTAAAGACCTGTCTGAACATGTTCTCTCGAAGAATGTCCCAGGACAACGTACAAGTTGACTCAGTTCCTGACCGTGTCCAAGAATGACTGCCTTATCGTTGATAGAACAGCTGCGCCATTGTCGCTGGATAAAAAATAAACAGCTCCGCAACACCTATGATTTCGGAGGACGGCTTCTTCGGCGCTCGCCTCAATCTAAAGGTTACACAGGTGTAAACAGGGCATTTTGATGTTACCCAAAGCCGTTGACGGTCAGTTTTGTACTGAGCTCAACTTAATATGGTTGCCTATACCCACCGTCTTCTTTATGACACAGGATTCCACGCCCGTTGAAAGTAGCAGTAGAAGCATCCGTCACATGTGAAGACGGCACAACGCTTTGAACTGGAAGATCCGGACAATCTCGATGCACGATATATTCTACAGCTGCGCTCACGTGTACTGGATTATACCGGATACAAATCAGGAATACATCATTCTCACACTTTTGTGACTGACGCACGTGGTACGCTCACACGTAAAGCTTTTCGAGCCACGATCAAATTAATTTCCATCCTACACAAAGAGTTGACACCCCACCTGGGTGTCTCTAACCAGCAGTCCCTGCATTCCATTGTGCTCACACATTTGCACGATGCATTACTGAGATATTCCTTTGATCCATCCGATCCAACACATTTAGCTGTAATCCACTTTTTTCTTGATAACGCCAAGACACAACAAAAGGAACAAGAGCGACGACTTGCTGCAAAACAGTCCACCACAGCGCACAGCCCTCCGCCGCCGAGAGAGCGCCAATCTGGGAGGAGGCACAGAGGCTGGGGCGGCCTCATGGCCGACACCATCCCACGTATCCCCCCAGGCCGGACAGCGCCACCAGTGTCTGAAGCAATGCTCAACACTGCAGCACCTGCACCAGGTGACGACATTGACGCAGGCTCTTGCAAAAGCGCACAACGCCGCCTCGTCGCGGTGCTGTGCGCGTGGCGCAGAGAAACCGCACAGCACCACTGCGCGACGACAGAGTCGCTGAGAGCACCAGACCGGCGCCACCGGGAGGCGACACAGCGCCCCATGCGCCCTGCGCAGCGCCGCTGCTCGGCGTCGGGCGTGATGCGTCCGTGGCGCCGCCTCGCCGCAGTACAGTCTCTGACACAGTGCCGGAGGGGGCCGAGCGAGAGAAGCTGGCGTCGCGCCGTGCCCGCGGCGACCCCCGCCTCGGCGACAGGTCAGCCGCGGCTGGTCGGTCGTCCAGCGCGCTCGGGGACTGTTCACGTCAGCGTTCCGACCGGTCGCGAGGTCCCAGCCGGGCAGAGCGCGTGGCGTCCCCTGGCAGTGCATATCACTGTTTGTGCTTCACCTCCAGCAGCTGCGGATAGTTCTCCACGATGCTGAGCAGGATGCCGTCGATGTACGTGCGCAGCTGCTTGTTCACGTCCTGCTGCTCCAGCAGCGACTTCTTCAGCTGGAACGGAGGACACCTGGGTCACGCTTTAGCACCGCCAGGCCATGCAGGTTACACTGTCGGGGATTTTGCGCGGCGGAGTAGGTGCATTTCACCGAACCTTTACATGCGAACGGTGTATGACTTGACGGCACACCGCGAACAGGTGGCCCACCAGCTCCTTCGCTATTTACACGTTGAACGTCATTGTCATCGTGGCGGGCTGATCTCAACCAACCAATACACGGATTTTATGCGGAGAATCACCAAACGCTGAACACGTCGTCGTAGTCGTAGAAGCACACCTTCCACAATCGCGGTGCACACACCCCATTCAAACGTTTCTGCCATACATTGCAAGATGCATTCATGCAGCGTGCCAACAGCAGTGCGATGTTCAGCAAACATTAAACAAGCGTGCCATAAGGTCAGGGTCAAGCTTACGGCGACGCAAACCAAACACAGCGGGCACGCAAGGTCTATGTGTGACACATAAGCCTGTCATGCTGCTTCAGTGCACGGCACCACCGCTATGGATTGGTGACCAAGTATATCGGGCCAAAAGCCGCTGCTCCCTGTGCGTTGAATGCGCGTGCAATCTTGCATGGGGGGAGGGGGGGCAGTGGTCGTCAAAAGTGGTGTTGTGTTAGTGTTAATAGAAAGCTCGTACAACCGTAATCATATCTGCGTCCCCTCTCACCTTTTGCAACGTTTCACCACTATCGACCTTGAAAAAGACAGTTTTATATCAACGCATGTCGCACAAAGAATGTTATCATGCTTTAATGTTTCAGTCGTTGAACAGTGTAGGATTTGTTACGTCATGAGTCATTTAAATTTTAGACGCCCTCATGCCATGTCAAAGACTATATCTAGAATAGCTTCTAAGCCTTGTCTATCTAGGTCTTCACGGGCAATTACTTCCCTTTAAATGTCGGATGGACGTGTTCATAGATCAATATCGTCATTATTCACGTCGTATATTCACAACGAGCTTGAAACGAAAAAGCCCGTGTGTGTTCACCTCCCGGGCTGCCTACATGCTGCGCCATGGCTGGCAGGGCAAGTCTCAGATGTAGATTAAAAACCATTCGCGGCACGAGCCGTTCTGAAGGCTGTCAAAAATCCCCAGTATCTGAAGGTGTAAAATCCCCAGTATCTGAAAGTGTAAAAATCCCCAGTATCTGAAGGTATAAAAATCCTCAGTATCTGCCCACGGCAGCGAAATCGTTTGTCGTGACGCACGCTTTCCGATCATTTTAGCCGCAGCTTCTGCGAGAAAACTGGGAGATTGAGCATAGTCAAATTATGGATGAAATTCAGCAATAATGAAAACGCTTGTGGCCCAACTTCAGTCTAATGGCAAGAAAGGGCGGTACTTAAAGCGCAAATGACTAAAAGGTGCATGACAACGCATGTAAGCAAATAAACCGCTCGGTAGCAGGAAAACAGAACTGCAATTGTGGAATTGTTCACCCGCCAAACAAATCGATAATGCTCGTCGAGGTAGCAGTCATATAGCACGGACACTCACGAACACATTTAGGTGCTTAGTTACAACGAACTTCGGCAAAAACAAAACAAATTTAAATGTTCCTTCCTTTGCTGAAGATATGTCCACCAATCGATGTCTGACATTCTTTGGCTGTCTTTTACAGGGCGATGACCGGTACACCTTTATGGTAATGGTAACGTGCGAACAACAGCGGCTGGTCCTGAGCGAGAGAACAAAAGGACGAGGCTCTTTCTCTCTCCATTGGAAATAAGACTCAGCGCCTTAAACGACACACTAATACCCACCGCACACCGGTCATCACCCTCCAAACAGATAGCAAACTCATTCACATCCAGCAGAGATAAATAAATGCTCCCTGGACATCCTCTGATCCAGTGGATTTCCTCCACGTGGCCCGCCGAGTACGCACCTCCTCTCCCGACATGTCCTCCAGCTCCAAGGCCAGGCTCTTGGGCCCCGACTCCAGCAGCTGTCGGCCCTCTTCTAGGCCGTTAGAGAGCAGCTGCGCCTGCAGCTCCTCGTTGCTCTCCTGCAGCTCTGCGGGGAGGGGGGAGGGGGGGGGGCAGTCAGCAGAGGCGGCAGGCGCCGCAGTCTGGGGATAATGACGTCACCGGGGGACGACGCCCGGGCGGCCTGCCCTTGGCCTCAAAGTGAAGCCCGCTGGATTGCGAATGTTAACCAAATCCGAAAGAGAGAAACCTGGGTTTTTCGACCCCGCAAACTCTTTGCCTCACCCCCTTGCATCCCCTAAGCTAAAAGCTCACCGCGACGCCATTACGGCTCTGACCGAACAACACCTGCGATAGCAACGTAGCATCGTAGCAATTTTTTTTGCGTAGTGATTGTTGAAGTGATTTAAGCAATTTAAGCCGGCTTACCCCCCAAACTGCTGTGGGTGGCGCAGCGTCAGCATGGTGAGCTTCATATGCCTCTGGACGCACGACCACACACGACCGACACGAGAGGATCAAGTCCTACTCGGTGTGGGTACCCACCCACACGGCACATCATTGACAAGCGAGGATGATGTGCTGCTCGATGTGAATGCCCACCCACACAGCATATGATCGGCACGAGAGGCTGGAGTCCTGCTCGGTGTGGTTACCCTCCCACACGGCACATGATCGGCACGAGAGGGTGAAGTCCTGCCCAGTGTCGGTACCACCACCCACACGTGCTGCTCCAGAGGAGTGAGGGAGACGAAAGCAAATACTTATTTGGCCGGTTTGATGGTTGAACTGCAAGGATACAAAGACCGGCAAACCACGTAAAATCTGTCTGCACAAGTGCTGAGCAGACATCTGAGCCCTATTTGAAACAATGATTTGTCTTGTCCGCATCTGTTCGTCTATGATTCATTCACCCCGCTATCCCCTCATCAATGTCCCCACACATGCCTACTTCAGCAGTGGCCTTCACGCCAGCCCATCGCGTGCACGTGACACCCCAGCAGAGTAGCGGGACGCCTGGACTCATCACTCAGTCACCGACGCCCGCCCTGGACTCATAACTCAGTCACGAGTCCGCCCCTGGACTCATCACTCAGTCCCACGAGTCCGCCCTGGACTCATCACTCAGTCCCGAGTCGCCCTGGACTCATCACTCAGTCACGAGTCCGCCTCGTCGCCGGGCCGTCGCCTGGGCGTGGACCCGCTGCCGCTGCTGACCTTTGTTCCGTTGGCGCAGCTCCCGCAGCTCCGTCTCCAGCTCGCCCTGGCGCAGCCGCATCACGCCCGACTCGTCCGACTCGGTCTTGAGGCGCAGGCTGGCCTGCTGGCGCGTGTCCTCCAGCTCGCTGGAGAGCTCGGCCACCATCTGAGGTCACGAGTCAGAGGTCAGGTCACGGGAGAGCTCGGCCATCATCTGAGGTCAACAGTCGGAGGTTAGGTCACCACAGCTCGGCCACCCCCTGCGGTCGTCAGAGGTCAGGTCACGGAAGAACTTGGCTACCCTCCGAGTTTATCGGTCAGGGGTCAGGTCACGGAAGAGCTAGGCCATCCCTTGAGGTCAGAGGTCAGAGGTCAGGTCACGAAAGGGCTCGGCCGCCCTCTGAGATCAGCAATCTGGACACGGGTGAGCTCGACCACGGCGTTAGGTCGACAGGTCGGAAATACAGGGAACTCGATCACCATTTGATGGTCTGCCACGCCGACAGGCTGCCTCAAAAAAGAGCTCCGGCACCGTTTGAGAAAGATACAGATCTTAGGCCGTAACACAAGATGTTCATGAGGCCAGGGTTTAAGCAAGGCTGGTCAGGTCTCACTAAACCATACTGCCAGAGGCCGCAAAGAAGTTCGAACAAAGTTTCACGACGGTAATGGGCACGGCTGGCTGAAGAGTGATCCCTTTTACGCCAAAATTGCCCCAAGGCGAATTAGTTCCGAGCCAGGAGTCGGCTGCGCTTCAACTTCCACGACGCAATTAAAACGGAAGTCCAGCTCTCTGCTAGCTGCTGCAGTGCCGCACGTGAATACCCGCCGCAGGTCTCCGACCGCGCCGTCCCACACTCCGCGAACCACACCGAACTGCCGAAGCGCAACACTCACACTTCTCCCATCTCCCTCCCAGTCCATCATCACGCCCCCCCCCCTTCCCCTACCCTTCCACTGACCTGCGACTGGAGTGTGCGCTCCTGCTCCAGCTCCTGACGGCCGCGCCGCTCCAGGTCGGCGGCACGCCGACTCTCCAGGCGCGCCGCCTCCAGGCCTGCCTCCAGCTCGGCCAGCCGCTCCTCCAGCTGGGCTCGGCCGGCCGCCGCCGCCTCCAGCTGCTGACGCGCGCGCGCCGCCTCCGCCTCGGCGAAGCGCACCTCCTTCTCCAGACTCTGCAGCCTGGGACGGAGCGGGAGCGGTACGGACCGTCAGGTCGGCTCCTCAGGATGTGAAGACTGAACGGAGTGAGGTGATGTGGCATAAGGGGCTTCGCGACTCGCGGATATAACTGCGGCCTTCCTCCACCTGGCTCTGGCTCTGGCTCCCGCTCTGGCTCTGGCCCTGGCTCTGACTCTGACTCTGGCTCTGACTCTGACTCTGGCTCTGACTCTGGCTGTTGCTGGAGCCACTTGGCTCTAACGTCACAAGCGGCGGGATGAGGTTGAGAAAGAAAACACCTCCTTTCACAACCGCCGCGTCCAATGGATCAGAATACCGTGAAAACGGAACGCATTCACTGTTCCAGATCTTAAGTCGGAGCCTCCGCACCTGGCTTGCAGCCAGATCCGAGTGTTTTTGTGAACGACGCGATGACCCCGCAATCGAGTGGATATAATCATAGTGATTGGATGCACTGGCCACCGCAAATCAGACAGAATTAATCTCACAACCACGTTTCGCCCCGGTTGACCGCACACGGGTGCAGTTAAAAAACGGCCTTAATGGAGCACTGTTGCACAGTTTAAGCCCAATCAGTAACATGTTCATGTACTCAGGCCTACCGACTCTAATGACGGAATGCAACTAGTGGAGAACAAAAATCCGAAATTGAGACCATGACATACAACGGGCTTACTATACGAGAAAAGCACGCACTCAGCGCTGGCACCATGCCTGTGTGCCCAAGGGAGTCGTGAGAGTGTGATACGACTGACCTGATGGTCTGGTTCTCCAGCTCCAGCGTCTTCTCCCTCTCCAGTCGCTGCATCAGCTCCTTGTGTCGTCTCCGCTCCGAGTCCAGCTGCTCCTCCGAACGCAGCTCCACCTCGCGCAGCTGAGACGCCCCGGAAGATCAGCACCGCACACACACACTACAGCACGGCCACTAACACACCGGACGATCAGCACGGTCACTAACACACCGGAAGATCAGCACCACACACACACACTACAGCGCGGCCGCTAACACACTTGACGGTCAGCACCGCACACACACATTACAGCACGGTCACTAACACACCGGACGATCAGCACCGCACACACACACACACTACAGCACGGCCATTAACACACCGGATGATCAGCACCGCATACACTACAGCACGGTCACTAACACACCGGATCAGCGATCAGCACCGCACACACACACTACAGCACGGCCACTAACACACCGGACGGTCAGCACCGCACACACGCACTACAGCACGGCCACTAACACACCGGAAGATCAGCACCACACACACTACAGCACGGTCAATAACACGAAGCTGAAAAACACGAAGCTGTCTGTCGTGAGACAACTTGATACATTATTTGATACACGATAGACATGTCAACGGTATATATGTGACATTTGAGTACCAATTAGAATATAATGGGTATTGGATTTATACAGTGCGCACTAGATATAAAATGGGGATGTTCTTCCAAACCCAGCGTGTCATTCGGCCGCATCGCGACGTACCCATCACCGACAAGGTCGCTACAAGGATGTCTCGAACCCACATATCTCTCTAGCGTGAAAACGCAGTGGTGCATTCATAACGGCAACGGCTCCACCCTATCCACCAGGTACCTTCAGTGACACGCGGCGCATCATGCTGATCTTACATTAGCATCCGACGATGCTGCTAAATCATCCAAAAGACATCCCAATGAAGGAACTACAGCTGAAATTGCGGTCTGGCAAGATCCTTGGACACAGGTGTTTGAGGGTTGTATACCCAGAACACCGTCCAAATAAAACACATTGCAGAATATACGGAGTTCTGAAGACAGGCTGTAAGCACTGCCTTATCGTATGTCCTCCATAAAAAATAGATCTACCTCCTTCCCTCAAAACTGTATTTTTCTCTAGTCCATCTCAGCCAAATGATACTTACTAATTTGGGCGATGCTGTCAGTCATTGTAGCCCTGGGCAGTGTTTGAAATTTACAAATTTTGAAACAAAATTTACTTCTTTAATGAACAATTATCCGGACAACTTTTTGTGTCATTCATGTTTTAGGTAATAGTCAGTTACCTTTCGCACTTAAATACCCGATTTTTTTTTTACTTTCCAATCGAGGAAGCTGGGCGAAAAATGTGACAGCGGGTCTAACGTTCCCACGTCACACCCCAGGCACAGCGCGACCCGTCCCTGACCTGTTCCTCCAGCACGATGAGGCGCGCCTGCAGACCCGTCACACCCCAGGCACAGCGCGACCCGTCCCTGACCTGCTTCTCCAGCATGATGAGGCGCGCCTGCAGACCCGTCACACCCCAGGCACAGCGCGGACCCGTCCCTGACTGCTCTCCAGCATGATGAGGCGCGCCTGCAGACCCGTCACACCCCAGGCACAGCGCGACCCGTCCCTGACCTGCTTCTCCAGCATGATGAGGCGCGCCTGCAGACCCGTCACACCCCAGGCACAGCGCGACCCATCCCTGACCTGCTCCTCCAGCATGATGAGGCGCGCCTGCAGACCGGCGTTCTCCTCCTTGCTGCGCGTGTACCGGTCATCGTTGTTGTTCTGGTTCTCCGCCAGCACCGTCACCTGCCGCTCCAGCACCTGCACCTGACGGCACCGACAAGTCAGGGGTCAGGCCACCTGGAGCAACAGGCCAGCCACCACTCGTGCATGTGCTCAGGGTCAAGAAAAAAAGAGGAGCCAAGTCAAGCCGACAGTTAGGTCAAGGATCAGGGGACCTTCTGCTGAAATCAAGTCGGGGCTAGATGGGGGAAAAGGGTCGCATTACAGTGTACTACCTCTTTTGAAGTGTGCAGTCAAGGCCGACGTCAGGCCGCAGGTTCATGGGAAACAGCCAGTTTCTTTAAGTGATACTGTAATTCAAGCGACATTATGTTCGCACCGTACACATGCATTGGCACCCAACAACTTTCTTGTGCTTCGAACGACGTCTTTCAGGCATTGTTGATAACGAGTTGATAAGATCAAACAGTCCCAGGCTACGTGATCATACGGTTGCAGGTTAACAAGAGCCCGCTGTTTCACGTCAATAGCACTAAAAGGAGATATGTTGAACGTTAAGCATATTATGTGCAGACATCTCTCATTCAACACGAGTCGCGCGATGACACTTTAGCCAGGGCTCAACAAGCTAAAGGGGGAGTAGAGAAAGGCGTTTCGCAGCATTCCGCACACGTCACATCACATCACGTCACATCTACGCGATTTATCAGGTCATTAACCGTAACAAGACAAACCAGAAAAGCTGACACCACAGCTGGCGGTGAGGTACAACGCACGACTTTAAGCTAAGCAGGCCGTTGGATCGGGTCATAGGAACCCTATTTCAGTCACGTGGATCACTCAATGTCACTCTCAGGGCCCTATTGTTGGATTGAGAGAACCTGCTTAGACTGGGGATCGTCTTCCTATGCCTCGATGGGCTGTTTTTGTGTGTTATAAGCCCTACGGAAGTCTTTGAATTCCCAAAAGCGCCAGACCCTTTGGACCCAAAGGGGCCCCATCCGCCGCCCCATGGAGGAGGGGGGGGGGGGGGGGGGGGAGAAAATTCGTCTTGGGCGCGCACTGCGAACGATCAAGGTACCGTCATTTCGTTCGGGCTGAGAACCCGAGCCATTCTCATAGAGACGAACAAAGCCGCCCACCCAATGCGGATGGAATGAAGCGTTCGTGGGTGTAATCGCCTGCTCATCGAGCTTATGATATTAATCATTTGAACGGGACAGCGTACACATTTCATCTTCACCGCGCCTTGAGATGCTTCAGTTTAATACACCTGACTAACGAACAGCTTACACCTGCCTTAGAGAAAGCGCTCAAGTTATGGCATCGTGTCTCGTAACTATGCTTTCAGCTGCAGTAGCTTCACCGGAAAAGCGTCACTGAGTCTTCTCGAAACAACTTACAGTAAATTTCGGCATGAGTTTCCTGCGCATTACGAGTGTACGATTTTCCTGGTATGGTAACACGCTGCTCGGTGGGCATCTCACCGCAAGCCGCCTGCAAAGCTCTCTCTAAGCAAACATCCCACATCCTATTTCGTGTGTGGGCAAATCCTCGGCACCAGTGACGTCACGGCCGCACAGTACGCCAGCATACGCACGGCGCGGATGTGACCAGCGAACCTCGATCGGAGAGTCGGCGCAGTCGCCGCAGGGGACGCAACCGGCGCCGACGCTGTCCGCCGGAAGACGCGTGAGTCACCGCAGTCGCAGACGGGACGTGCCGCCCCGTCTAGTGGCGGTGACGCCAGCTTCTCAACCGCCGACTCGGGTTTCTCAGGGAGTGGCCAGCGGCAGCGCGAGCGGACCCGACCTCGTTTTGGCGGGAACTTGGCTACCTACAGTGACTACGACTTCACTTGGTGTACGCGGAGCTTTCATGGCGGACTACCGCGAGACGCATCCGGCAGGAAAGCAGTCGTCGCTGCCCATGAGCTCTGAGATCCGCGAGGCAGGTGCGCCAGTTCGAGCACCAGAACTCGGGATCCCACGCGCCGCCCAGCTGGCACCTCTCCAGTGGATCAATCGGCCTCAGGTCGGGTTTTGACGCGCCCTTGACGCCAGGCCGGGACCCAGGGGACTCATCCCCGCCACCTAACACGTTTACTTTGGGCGGCAGCTCACCTGCCTCATCACAATATGTGATCACATCGACACTTCTTATCTTAGGCGATCATGATTCATCAACGTCACGTCCCGTCATCTCCATTCCGATGGGTTCGTAACCGAACCATCGCTCGACATCCGCGCACGCCAGTACCGGGCCCTGTTTTACCAAATCAGGCCAGCAGGTAGGGGGGTGTCGGCAGCTGGCGTGTCGGCAGCCAGTGGCATCAGAGTGGGGAGCGCTGAGGAAATAGTGGCGGGTTGAAGCGTCCCATGGCAAAATGTTCTAGATCCCATGCCCCCTGGTCAACCCTCCGGGTACCTTAAACATGATTTTTTTCGGCGGATTTACCCAGCATCATGTTTTCATTCGAAGGTACCGGCGGCGAGGTGGTATAGGCCGAGCAATCTGCCGCAGATAGAAGCCTCCAACGACAGTCAGCTACTCCCTAGGCTCTTCAAAGCTGCAGGACCGCTACTGCCACGGAAACACACACCGCCACTCACTTTCTCCAACGTGTCCAGGTGCCAGGAGAAGACGTCGCCTTCAGCCGGGCCAGCACCGAGGAAGCTACACTGGCCCTCCCCACCAGTCGTACTCCAGGTCGGGCTCGGCGTCCCCGCGGCCCTCACCGCCCTCCGAGCCGAGCTCGTACCCTCCCGCCGGCGAGCGCGCCAGTTTTGGCGCACGCATGGCGCGCAGGAACTGCCGCAGGTGCGGCGAGACGGCCGGCGCGGCCGACGCCGACCGGTTACCGGTCGCGTGCGCCGGGTCGTCCGGGTCGAGGTCGCTGCCGGAGCGCAGGTCACCGACCGACGAGACCAGGTCGTCCTCGAGGCCACTGTCCAGGTCCGGGTGGTCGGACGTGCTGCAGGGCCGCGCCATGACCTCCGATCCCAGGGTCACGGGTGAGGCCGCACAACGCGGGCCGCGGCTGACCTCTGGCCGCACGGTCACAGAGCGGGCATCCGACACGGGTTGGCGTGAGGTGAGCGTCTCCTTGCGTCGGATGCCGTGGGTGCGGACCTGCTCCTGGCCGCATACGCCTCGGCCACGGGAGATTCCGACCCCTTCTGAGGTCAACTTCTCGTCACGGCGACGCTCGAAACTGCACCGTTCCCGAGCACTGGTCTCGCCTGGTTCACCGGCCGCCGCCGCTGAACAACATTGCACTGCGGCTGGAACCCGCTCAGACGAGCACCGCTGACGATCGCCGGCGCTGACGAACCCGCTGACGACCCGACACGCCCGCCGACCTGACCTGCCGCTGAGTCTGCTGATGGTCTGTCTCGAAAAGCGACGGTTCTTCTGACGCTCCGGAAAGGCGAGGATCACAGGTCCCGCTGCTCCGCGGCGCCGTCGCCCGCGGCGGCCGCGCGTGAAAACTCACAGCCCCGCCCTGGGTGTCGGCAAATATTTAGCCTCGGGCGGCCGATGAGGTCACGACGTGGACGGCTGCCAGCGCCCGGGGGCGGAAACAGAGGACTTCCCGATGAGAGCGCCGCCGCCTTCCACCAACCCTCCCACCAGTTACGTCCCAGAGATTAAGTGCTGGTCACAGTGAGACGGATGCAGAGTTCGTAGAGACCGTGAACTTGGCGTATTGAATAACTAACGTACATATTTCATATTTATCCCGCCTGATCCTATCTTCATAATCCTGGTACTGGTCAAGGTACCTGTTTTATACGTAGATATCAAAACCTGATTAGTTTGAAGTTCGGGAAGCTCGGGAAGACTGGCGGGTCCCAAATGATTCTCAGAAATGTAACAATTGTCCGGTCTGTTCCGGCTGGCGCACGCTTCAGACCTCTTTCTCAAGAGCGACTGCGCGGGCGCCGAACTGCCAGCCACCTTGGACTGGGTTCCCTGGCATCTGACTCGCCGGCGCCGCCCCGTCAACACACACCTCCCGTGCCAGAGATCGCGCTCCTTCATACCGATTCTGCCGGCGGCGCCTAGCGGTGCTCAGCCGTCGGCACGGCCCGAGGTCTCACTCGAGACACGGCTGTCCCACGGAGCCGGGTCGATCACGGTCTGACACATCTGTGTGCTCGCCGACCCCTCTGACGGGGGCATGCTCAGCTCAACCGGCGCCCTCGCGATGACATCACCCCCGACGTGGGGCGAGAAATAAATAAACCCAGGAGGGAGCGGGGCGGGCCGCCGCAGGCAAGTCTCCATCAAACTGGCCAGCTGCACGAGGGCATTGTGAGGAAAATGTGACTGGCAGGAGATCTCTGACTCCGCAAATGCCCACGAACTAATGAGCTGCTTAGTGCTTGAAATTTATTCATACCTGAACAGTCTACGCTTTATGTAGAAGTGTGATCGTATGAACAATATAGTACCCACAGAAAGAAGCATTATGAAGCAGCCCTTGTGCAATTTCGGGCACGCAGGTAGTTCATGCCTGCATTTCATGCAAAGGTTACTCGGGTGGTGAAATAAGCAGAGCCTGGTTCCAGCCAGAGTCCAGATAAGCCAATAGCTGACACGAAGCGCCGCAAAAGACGACACCTCCTGCGCCAGCAGCGTCTGCTCGGTGACCCCTTGAGCGCACGGCCCAGGCCAGGCCACGCTGAGCAGCGACACCACTCACCCCCGGTGAGTTGGTGTCGTAATCGATGGTCAGTTTACACGAACAGTAACGGGTGAGGCAGACTCCAAGCCCCCCCCCCCCCCGCCCCGCTGCGCTGCCGGCCTCAATCTCTAGGCGGGGGTCCAGCGCCTTGGACGCTTCCCAAATCTGGGTGGCTTTGTTTAGAACTATCGGTCTGGTGTTTAAACAACTTGCCGGCGCTAGCAAGACTCGGGCGCCGCTGTTAAAAGCGCACTCTCACAACCGCGGGCGGCTGTATTGCTGCGCTGAAAAGCGGTGAATCTAGGCCGGTCGGATGGCTTGGTTTAGAAGCCCTCTTACTTTCTAGACGTAGATTTGCACGTGAAGCGTGCAGTGGTTTCAGCATGCAGTCGCGTAGGTTGAGGAGTCCAAATGTCGTCAGGCCAAGGGTGCAAAAAGCGCAGAGTATGTGACAGCATGAAGGAACGCAGATGTTTTTCACGCATTAACCAAACTTTATCATCCAGGGCCAAAACTAAAAACATCACGCCTAGAAGCCCTTTGATCGTGCACGACACAAGATTATTGTAACTGGTATTCAAGCTTCGGCCACACCGCTGTGACCGCGCGTGGCTCACACACTGTGCTTAGGCTTCAGGCGATAACTATGCCATACATGGCTGCGAGACATCAAACAGACATTCACGGAAAATAAACTGACCAGGCAGTTCTTCATAACAAGGACGCACGACAGTTCTGAGGTAGGGGGAGGGGTGATGCAATTCACCTCCTGTGTGCATAAAGAGCAGATCGGTGACCGCCTGCCTGTTCTATTTCCGCTTCAGGCACACTTAACCAACGCACTGCTCAAACCAAACGGTGTGCTAGTCCCCAAAGGCGTCTGTTGCCATCAGATGAGTTTTTGACATAACCTGCAAGATGACAGTTGCAACCTCTGTCGTCTTTCATCAGATCGCTTTGTCGTGCCCCGCAAGGCGTCTCAACCCACCGGCGTGGTACATAAAAAAAATAAACATCGCCCCTCGTTCCGATCTCAATCGCTAACGCGCTCCTCTCCCTACGCCGTTACTGACAGCCGCCTGTACGGCTCCCAGGATGGCGTTGCCTATGACGTCATGGTGCGGCTGTGCGAGCGTGCCGTGACGTCACGGAAGGCGCTGACGGCCCCGTCAGCGGCTAACCAGGCCGCCCCCCCCCCCCCCCCAGACGAGCAGCACCACACTTGATAACAGGCGTCCAGCCCGATGCGCGTCGGCCAAGCCTGAACCGTGCCAAGCCGATCCGATTCCGATCCGATGAACCGCGCCAAGCTTTGGATCTCTCGGCCATCGGCTCTGCCGGTTATATTCCACCAATGAGGCCTGGGATAGCCTCGGTATTAGAGATGGTGACTCGCAGGCTGCAGAATGTGATTAATGCCCGGTCCCAATTACCCGGCGGAGGAATACGGGCCAGCGCTGGCCATTGTTATGGTCTCAGAGATTGTCTAAAGTCAAACAATATTTCGCGCTAAGGTGCTGGCTGCGTAGTCTTGAAATGGAATCGCGCCCTGTGCTGGGGAATCATGTCGATGGATCCCACCAGGACGGCAACAGAACGTTTGGCAGACCGAGTGGCTGGGAGAGATTCTGTCCCATCCATCCCAGACTTGTATTCCGAAAAAGGCACTCAAACCGCGAGAAGGTAGAGATTGGGCCTACACAAGTGCCTAGTTTGGAAGTGTTCGGAGGAAAGCACAAAACCGGGCTCCTTGATCAGTTGTTCTACGCTCTAAGCCACTGGTCTCCTCGGTCGGTGCAACCCAACTCAGGCTATCATCTCACACACTTTGTACTGCATGCCCTGCACCCTACTCTATGACCATCAGCGGCATGACTTTGCACGCACGACCTCGCACAAGAAAACGCAGCCCGGCCTTCCCAAACATGACCCCGTTCTGGTCTTCTTCTTCCTGGCTTTGACCTCACGTGACCTCGCCCTAACTCACTGTGACCCTGCGCCGACCCAGCACAACCTCAATTCAGCCCACTGCGACTTCCCCATGCCCAGCCAGGCGCCTGCAGCCCGGTCGTGACCTCACCGCCGTGACCTCTCGCCCCGCCGACGACGCTGACCCCACTGACCGCTCGTCACACCACGGCCGCACCACGCCGGCGGCACCTCGCACCCACGGCCACGCTGATTAGCGTCGGACTGGCCGGCCCGCCTTCGCGCCGCTGTACCCCTCGCGGGCGCCGTTGCCGGCGGCTATTTTGCCGCCGCCTCCGCCGCCGCCGACGGGGGGCGCCACTGCCGCTGCCCCCCGCTGAGTCAGCGGCGCGGGGATGGGGTGAAACGGGAGAGTGAGATGCGTGCAGCTGAGGGCATCTGGTGACCGCCGATGGAGGGAGGGGGGAGGGGGCCTCAGACGGGTGTCACGTGACAACGAAATCGCATGGCCCATGGCGATGTCAGGGCCTACTGGTGGCGCACAAGGAGCTAGCCGGAGGTCTACCTCAAAGGCGGCTACCACACGAGCAAGGCTGGCTTATTCCCAGTGTAGGTGCGAATCATTGCATAGCTTCGGGCTTCTCTCAGCAATTGGTTAGTTCAGCTAGCTCGCTTTGAGGAGGTGTTGCACACAGCAGCAATGCAAATGAAGCAGACGTAAGATCACAGAGCCTCTCAGCCGTCTTAAAGCAGCGCCCCGACCAGCTCCTGACCTGATCTGGTTATAAGGTCGCACAGCAGCACTCCACACCCTGGCCCGTGGCCACGTGTGGCTGACACGTGCGTGCGGCGGGACTCGCTGGCCGGAGGTGTGGGGCGCCAGTGCCGCGCCAGCGTTTCCTCGCCGCACCATAAACCGCCAGAGCTCACACGCGGCGGGTGACACGCGTCTGCGTCCAGGTCTTTGTGGTCAGGCTGGCGCCAAGCTGGGGTGGGGGGTGGGGGTGGGGGACGGAGGGCGACGCAAAAGTGGGTGCTCGGTGCAACCGTGGGCGAGATGGGGGCAGTGATCGCACCCCTCCTTAATTCGTGGACTAAGTCTTCAGTTGGGGGGCGCAACACACACACGTGCCACCTACCGTTAGCCAAAAGCCCCTTGACATCAAAGTCGTCAGCATCTTAATATGCTGCTTCCCCACTCGTCCCCCCCCCTGCTTCTCCCGCCCAACTGACGCAAGCTTTCGCCATCTTGCAATGCCCTCCCCGCATTTCGTGTGATCAAGACTGAGAAGGTTTAAATGGAGCTAACATTTCTGCTCGAACATCCCAAATATATCAACGGCGGAGACATCGTGGGAGTGGTGGCCGAGTGGCTGGCACATTTGGCTCCCTGATGATGGCGCGGGCTTGGACCCGGGTTACGCCATGGTCCATGGTCCTAATGTGACCGCTACATTCGGTGGCACATTACAAAAGGGGTGCGCGACATGCGCCCCATTCCTCTTTAGTACCAAACACCAAATCAAATCCGCCAAAAATCAAATCAAATCGGCAGAGCAGACAACGGACAGAATGTGAAGACCACGCATATGCGGGGCCTCATCATCAGGAACACATCAGGATAAACATCGCAACTGCAAGCCCCAGCTTGCAGCGGCTCCTGACACGCGGACCCCGTGGAACAGACACTAGCGAGGTCACACAGCAGCACTCCACGTCCAAGTGCAGCGCGCCGTTCCGGCTGCCCCGCAGGCTGGAGAGGACGGCTGCGGCGACCACAGCCAGCCGCGGGCCGGGCAGACCTCGGCCAGACCACGACTTCCGGCGCGGAGCCGAACCCGGCGCGGGCAGGCCAGCTGTGTTTATCAAACATGTGGGAAGGCTGGCTCAACTTCCTGTGCGCTCGGATCCCGTTGAAGGCGGCAGCTTTCGCATCGCAGAAGAAACAACCCGAAGGAAGCAAGTAAATGCACGGATGCGCGCGTAGCTGTTCCATTATACGCGGATGAGACTAGTTCATATACCCTGCCTGTCACCAGCTGAAATGTGGGCACTAAACGCACGAAACAGTTGAATGAAATGGATTCATGCAAAAAAACAGGACATGCATGCATAATGCAGCTATTGATGGACAAAAGTCGTGACCGAACCTACCGCACGTCCCCCGATTGAGTGACACCCTCCGACAAACGCGGGCTTACAGCTCCGGAGCCTCGCAGTGGGCTGCAGTGCTTTCCAAACTCCCTAAACTCCAGCACAGACGCCTACAGAGCCGGTGCTCTGAAACACGCGCCTATCCGCTGCCGGTCCCCCGGCGGAGCAGCAATTAACGCGAGCCTCGCTTCGTTACACCCCCTTACGGACCGTTCCGCCGCGGCACAAAAACGCCCGAGTATTGTGCAGTGGCGCCGGCCGTGAATCACTGTCTGCACAGCGCCGGCCGCTGTGCACAGCGCAGTCGGCAGGGCACATGTGGGTGCACACACGGCGCGGCCGTTACTCCCAGCGAGCCACAACAACCCGCGTCGTCGTAATGGCCGCTGCACGTGTGGCATCAGAGGCAGATGCCGCCATTAGCGCAGCCAGCTTTTTAGAGGGCGGTGGGGCACGACGCGGTCTCTGTCTCCTGTGGCGGAAATGCAGTGAGAAGGAAAGGTGCATGCAGCGTTCGTGAAGGATGTTTATGATTTCGGAGTTAACCGCCCCAGGCCAAAGGGTTCGAGGAGAGGCTCCACATAAAATACAGGTGACGGAAGGTAACAAGGCAGTCTGCATGCCCCTCCCTCTTTCCTCCAGACAGCTGTTTTCGTCACTTGTTAATTAGAGGGCGCGTATTCCGTCCCTCAGCAGATCCTGATATCTCACACATCGTCACCTACTCTAGCTGCGTGGCAAGCGCGTGACACCACTCCGTCGTCGGCGCGGCGCGGGACAGCAGGGGCTTGACAACGTCACCCGACTTTGCAGTGGCAGGAGGGTCCAGCGGACAGCCAGCGGACCGCGGTGGGTCGCTGGCTCATGCAGAGAGAATGGTGCGCGTCTTGCGTAAATTGTGCTCGCAAGGAACAAAGACCGGCGGCGGGGCTGTTAGGAGGAGATTTTAGATAAACGTCTAGCGACGCTTTGAGTTATGCAACCAGTTTTTAGGGGAGAGAGTGGCATGAGAAAATGGCCAAATGCCTATGGCACCAAATCGGTGTGTTCACTGACAGCTACAATGCATTACATCAATGTGTTAATAAACTAGGGAGGCACTGAAAGTCAGCTTAAGTTACACGTCACGTCGTACATCGTGCACCAATTTTGAATTAAGTCCTGTCACTCGCTGTGCATAAGCTATTATTCCTGTTACAGGTAGTGAGGACGTTTTATGAAAAAGCTGACTGTCCGGACACCAGTCGATGCGGGCCTGTGACCTGCCACGGTGCGACGCATTGATGCCTACCACAAGCTCGTCCCAAGGGTCGCCGAGTTTCGCCGTTCCTTTCGACGCCGACTCACCTTCTGGTTGAGGTCGCTGACGTCATCCTCTATGGAGATATCTGAGTACATGTCCTCGCCATCACAGTTGGAACTTCGGCCCGACGAGTTGAAGCTGGGAGTCCGGTACACGGGGCTGTGCGCAGAGACATCTAGTGAGCGGGCTGCCAACCCGTATTTGGACAGAGGACGCCACACACGGCGTTAACCGTAGCCTGCCACGCACTCCTGATAATTACAAATACTAATTTAACCGAGCAAGGTGGTGCGGAGCCAGCTCATCACATATATGACATTATACCATTAAGAACACGAAATCGCCTGGCCTCAATCTATTTCTCAATACGAGCTCTAGTAATGACTACCATGCCAGATCGCGACAAGAGGCTTGTGGTGCACGACCCACACGCACTTGCCCCTGTTACGGGTACCGGGGGCGGGGTGGGGGTTGGGGGGGGAGGGAAATGAGGCATCAAGAGTTTTCTAAAGCATTTATTTCTGTGCAACGCTCCCGACACAATGTTCCATTATGTCAAAGCTTAAGCTTTGGAGACCTCCCTGATAGCCCTTAAGACAGTCACACAGTCACCAAAACAGTCACAAAGACAGTCTCTTCCTGGTCGCGAAGCACGTGTACAGCTATCTGCACAAGGTGTCACGTGTTCGACCTGAGCTTAACACTTGGCATCGCAGTGACCCAAAGCACGCGGCTCGGACGCCGTAGTGCACAGAACGCTTCGTTCCAAAGTGTGGTCGTTGTCGGTATATCGATGGTATACCGCGGGTCCGTCTCGCCCCCCCCCCCCCCCCCCCCGGACTCGGCCGGCGTGGCTGGGCTGCGCACACCTCACCTGCTTATGCCGGAGGGCAGCGACGAACGCTTGTTTGATCTGCAACAGGGTAAGTGCCATCAGACAAAGTGTCGCCACCAGCACTTGCAGCCACGGACATCCCCATGCGAGCTATCAGTGAATTCACGTCATCCACATTAGCTGTCTGGCAAACGCTGAGCGTGGGGAAATGACGTCACAGCTTCGCAAATAAGAGACGTTCCACAGTCTATGGTCATGCCAACCAGCGGCCTACACTGGGTACGCCGGCGCCCTGTGCTGGCCCTGCGCGCAAGACAACTATCCCAGAGGCGCTGCGGGCGCCCAGCTGAGTCTCGCGCCTCTGCATGACCCCGTCCCCATCTCTGTCGCCTTCCGGCTGTCATGGCCAGGTCAGGCCTTCGACCTCCTGAGCTCCTGATCACGTCGGCCTCGCTCGTTGGTCCGCGAGCCGGCCGGAAGCGCGAGTCTCCCCCGCCACCTCACCGGTCCGCTTCACCAGGAGGGCGACCAAACCCGCAGCGCCGGGTACGAGGGACGGCGGAGAGAGGGGTGGACAGAGTGGTGAGAGGCGGAGAGAGGCGCAAGAGCGCTGGTGGGCTGCTGCCGTTCAATAATAATAAAAACACGCGCTCTGCTGACGTTAGCCCTGCTTCTGTCCGTTAGTCATGGCTCCGTATGCTCATCCGTGGCTGCTTCAACATTTCGTCCGGATTATTGTGAGGACCAGAGCCAGCAGGACCAGCCGCATGGTGGGCGCGCGGTAAGTTTAAAAATGCAGCCGACAGATCGATCTCCGCATACAGATCAGTCAATACGTCTAAACACAGGCTATCAATGCAAAATACACAGGACGGGCCAGGGGTGCTTTGACATGCACTGTCTAGATCAAGCAGCAAATATTCGTCGCCTTTGCTTGGCGCTGCATGGCTACATAAAACCCTCTTATGTGGATGTCTCGCTTACTGTGCAGAGACAGAGACATGGCTACGTAAGTCCCTCTTATGTGGATGTCTCGCTTACTGTGCAGAGACAGAGACATGGCTACGTAAGTCCCTCTTATGTGGATGTCTCGCTTACTGTGCAGAGACAGAGACATGGCTACGTAAGTCCCTCTTATGTGGATGACTCGTTTACTGTGCAGAGACAGAGACGTGGCTACGTAAGTCCCCCTTATGGGGATGACTCGCTTACTGTGCAGAGACAGAGACATGGCTACGTAAGTCCCCCTTATGTGGATGACTCGCTTACTGTGCAGAGACAGAGACATGGCTACGCAAGTCCCCCTTATGTGGATGACTCGTTTACTGTGCAGAGACAGAGACATGGCTACGTAAGTCCCTCTTATGTGGATGACTCGTTTACTGTGCAGAGACAGAGACATGGCTACGTAAGTCCCTCTTATGTGGATGTCCCGTTTACTGTGCAGAGACAGAGAGGAACAAATGATGGAATTTATGTCGATGAAGGCTAAACATGTTCTAAATAAGGCCCAACACTAAAATGTTAAGCCAGTTACTGAGGATGCGGATAAAAAGTGGACGATACAGCCATGGTAGTCACAACAAAAGGTCCGCCGCCAGCTAAATGGCTTGCATTTATCTCTCTAAAGTAAGCTCACTTGCGTTAAAGAACATCAGGTACGACCCATGGTGAATTTAAAGGCTTCCATGATGCTGCGCATTTTCCAGCAGGCACTGTAAGCCCCGGCCTGTTTCTATGACGTGGGCGTGGCCAATGATCACAGCTCTGCACCCCGCCCCCGTTAGGGAGCCCCAGACCTGCTCCTATGACGTGGGCGTAGCCAGTGAGTACAGCTCCGCACCCCGCTCCCGCCAGTGACTCCGGACCTGCTCCTGTGGCCTGGGGCGTGGCCAGTGATCACAGCTCCGCACCCCGCCCCCGTCAGTGACCCCGGACCTGCTCCTGTGGCCTGGGACGTGGCCAGTGATCACAGCTCTGCACCCCGCCCCCGTCAGTGATCCCGGACCTGCTCCTGTGGCCTGGGACGTGGCCAGTGATCACAGCTCTGCACCACGCCTTTGTCAGTGAGCCCCGGGCCTGTTTCTGTGACGTGAGTGTGGCCAGTAATCACAGCTCCCCACCCCGCCCCCGTCAGCGAGCCCCGGCCGTACGCCGTGTCACCTGTTCTCGACAAGAGGCAGGGTCCATGCCAGAACAGACACTGGGTGTGGGGTAGTTGGAGGGGAGGGAGCCGGCGGGACACGACCCGCTCCACTGGCTCGCAAACCACCGCCGAATCCCCACTCCGGACGGGCGTCCGTGAGGCGAGGCCTCGTCTCAGTTGAGGCGTGCAGGGCACACGCAGCCTGCGTCCATGCGCACGCGCACACGCTCGGTGCGGTTCAATGCACCCAGCTCGCGTGACCTCGAGTGTTGGCACAGGCGTGCTCGTGGGGCAAGAACGCGAGGCTCCGCGCCGCGTGGGCGAGGTGGCTAATGACGGGCTCGGCGCTCGGTGAAGCAGCGTCGTCACAGATCGCCGCCGCCGCCGCCGGAACAGATTGGCCCCTCGACCGCCGGGCCGCCCGAACCGCCTCCGCCGCCAGCCCCTCCACCGCCGCTTCACAGCGGTAAGGCCAGACCTCCAGGGAGGCCCGCCGCCCCTGGGCTGGCCTGACGCGAAGTGACGGATCACGTGACGTCTAAAGAGGTGGAGATAACCACTCAGGTGCCACACCCGGCCGGTGCGGAAGCGTGACGGGGAACGAGGGCGGGTCTAAGCGCACCCAACAGGACGGGGTTCGTACCCAGGACGCGGATAACACATGGTCCTAGTGCATGGGTGTAGTTTTCTACCCAGCTGGGGGGGAGGGGGGGATGGCTCCAGCCTCCCAGCCTGGGGCTGCACCCCTCCCCCCTCTGCCCCCTTTGAAAAGAAAGTGGGCAAAATTTGGGGAATCGATTACTGGGTTACTTTGGAGATGGGTCGTGGCGATTTTCTCATGCTCAGCCCCCCTCCTACCTCATTTAGCAAAACTACCCCCAGCTGTAGCGCAAGCACAAGGGCCTGGTCCCATATAGACTTTGGCACGCTCCCACCCGAAGATCCGGTGATGGCTCCGCCCCTGACAGTGATCTTCACGAGGAGTGTGGGCTGCGCTGCTGTCAGTCACCACTCAGCGCCCCCAAGCTGGACGTCGCCAGCAGCGTCCGCTGGTGAAAGCTGCATCGACGCGGCGCAGCCAAACGCACGGAAAGCCATGAGACGGCGTGGGAAATATGTCGCCCGCAGCGTCGCTGCGGACACCGCGGCGATCACGGCAGCTCCCGCGTGCTCCGGCTAATCGGCGGGCGGCTGGCCGGCGCTCCACTTGCACGCTGGCCAGGGCCGCGGGCAGGCTCTGGCCGCTTGAGCGCGGGGGACCTGGCTACTTGAGTGCTGGGAGGAGTTGGTTACTTGAGCGCGGAGGGACTTGATAACTTGAGCGCGGGGAGGACTTGACAACTTGAGTATTGTGAGGGGTTGGTTACTTGAGCGCCGAGATGATTTGGTAACTTGAGCGCGGGGAAGACTTGATTACGTGAGCATTGGGAGGGGTTGGTTACTTGAGCGCCGAGATGATTTGGTAAGTTGAGCGCGGGGAGGATTCGGCTGCTTGAGCTCGGGAAGGTTTTGGTTACTTGAGCGTGGGGAAGCTTTGATTACTTGAGTTCGGGAAGGCTCTAGTTACTTGAGCGCGGGAAAGGGGATAATTGAGCGTGGGGAGGCTTTGATGACTTGAACATCAAACACAAGAAGCGGAAGCATGACAGATGTGGCAGAGCTGTATCAGTTTTCGATAAACTGCAATTTTTTCAACACTTTGTGATTAAAGGATGTGCCTTCCGCCTATATTGCTACACCATCTTCTCTCAGCATTTTTCACCCTTAGCATGCGCTATGATGCGAACCCAAAGGCTATTACACACTTAATTTCTTGCAGTCAGCCCTTATGCGACAAAATCTTCAGCTGGTCAGAAATTCATTATCAAGGACGGCTTGTGGTAACACTTTCTTCGAGTCGAATTTTGTACAAGCATGCTTTGTCGGCATAAATATACTGTAAATATCGCGAAAAGATAACTGGGTCGGCTAGCTAGAAATAGCATTTACTCATGGTATATCGTCATTTTCTAGGGGTTTCACTTCTGCTTTCGAGCCACAAAGCAGCCTTTTTGGAAAAGTGGGCGCATGGGTCAGACGAGTGGAACAGGTGAACGAACCAGCGAGCAAATAAGTAAATAAGTGAGTGAGATTGTGAGCAGAGTGCATGCCGACAGGGAGGAAAATAGATCAACAAAACTTTACAAGGAAGGTGTCGGGGTAGACATAGGTAACGGAGTAAGGAAATATTACCCCCACTTTTCCCACCCCTAATCTCCCGTTTGCAACTCGTGGACATGCCTTGCTCCATTCACGGTACACGGCAAGCCGTCAGAGCGCTACCAGCAATACCCCACAGCTGCCAGGGTTCCATTCCTCACAGCCGAGCGCCACTAATTCGTTTACCGTCTGAGAGGGCAGAGCGATGACGCCACAGACACGAGTGACGTAACTCCGACGGGGTGACGTCACACCCGCCGGGCCAATCGCGCCTGGTAACGGGCGTGCACGCCGCTCGCCGCGAGCGCGCGCGCTCGGTTGGTCGGTCGGTCGGCGCCCGGTCCCGATGGCGAAACTGCCTTCACCATGTAACGCACAGTGGCTCGCCGCCACGGCTAACCCGGTAAAGAGCTGTCGGACTCCAGCAACAGGTCCGAGTCCACGTTCGGCAGCGACGGGCGCGATCTTGTGCGAATAGTCTTCGATCCCCATTGCATATTGTCATGCTCATCCGAGCCGTCCTGGCCATCCGGGCTAAAATCTCGCTCGATAGATTCTAACGAAACAGCGGGAGTAAAGACGCTAGTTAGCGGCCAACTGCAGAGGTTTCAGCTCTGATGCAAGTAATCGCCTCTTACCGTGCTAGGGATATTCGCCCAGCTTTTCTCCCCCCCCCCCCCCCCACACGCTCAGCCAGTTAGCAAAGGCCAGGCAAGCCGGAGGCGCAGCATGAATCAGTGCGACGGGCTCCGGGCCCTCGCAGTGATCCATTTTTCTGAGAGGGGTAAGCAAACGAGACAGGTCGGTATTTCATTATGGGCCACGGCACAGTAAATCAAAAATGCATGAGATGGGCCTGCAAACACAAGTGTGGACGACAGCTTTTCAAACATGGGGCCATGCAGGCCAGAGTTCAGGTGTAAACCACGTTGAAGTTTTCATTCTTCAGAGTTTTTCATTCACGTATGCGTGCATGCATTCCACACAGTTTGTAGGGGTGCCGGTAATTAAATGGTTTAAGGCTAGCTGGCGCATATCCTCGTTGCACATAGGCGTAACGCATTTTACGCTTTGTCAAGGTTGAAAGACACATGACTTATGTTGGTGTAGATAATTACAAATGACGACTTTGTTAAGGCAGTCAGGTAAAATGCACCACGATTCCCACAATCAGCGTAGCCATGGTAGCCTATCTGAGGGAACAAAGGACACTCTGTTTACCACACACTGGTCCCACAGTGTCGGCGAGAACGGCGGCTGGACCCCCGGAGCCCCCATTCCAAGGAATGCCGAGCGGCCTTTTACGTCCAAAGTCGGATTCGGAGCAGGGTATACACGTCACATGACCTCTGGCTACACCCGAGGCATCTGAAGCGGGTGCGAGACAACTCCACATTCGTCTCGTTGGGCAAATGTCATGCACCTGCAGAGCATGCACGAATGAAGCTGAATGAACCTGAAGACCAGGGTTTGCCGTGCGATGTCAGCCATTTAACCAATCGTGGCCTGTCTCATAAACAAGGGCATGCTTACAATCTGCCGGCGGCTGTAGGCGGTGACTTGCCATTCGGTAACTGTTGATTTCCTCTCTTTAACACGATCATCGCACCGCCTCTTCGCGGCAGGGCATGCCACTTCCACGTGGGAAACGCGCACTTCGGACTGCTGGATCAACATACCACCGATACAAAGCCATGCTTTATATGGGACACACTTTCCAGAATAGCAATGAAAGCATGCAACCCATCCCCCCATAAGGCCGGCTACCGTCTTCCCACCGTATAAACTGCACGCCTCTGAATAGCTACACAAACGTTCGGTATGTTTTATGCTGGCCTTATCTTATCTATACCACTTAAACACTGGCCAGCTCTGGCCAAGGTTTAAGTAACACAGCAATGAAGTTCGCCTGGCTGCAACGCCCGAGGCGATTCAGGAGGGCAAATGTCATCGGCGCCGTAACTGCCCGAGGTCACGACAGGTCTAACAGCGGCGACCAGGGTCAAACGCTTGACCAACGTTTAAGCAGCGTGGCAGTTGAGTTCGCCTGGCTCCAACGCCCGAGGCAATTCATGCGGGCAAAGGTCACTGGCGTCGTAACTGCCCGGTGGCACGACAGGTTCGGCAGCGGCCACCAGGGTCCAGCACCGGCGATGTATATATACCCGGCGGGGTCGCGGTGTCACGGCCGTTTTAGTGGAGTTTCCTGGTCAGCCCGAGACGAAACACGGGGCGGATGGCCCCCGCCACGGAGCCACAGCCGGCCGGTTCACAGCCCTCACCGCACCACTCGGCGGTGACCCGCAAGTTCGGTCACGTGATCAGGAACGCCCACCGCCGGCCCGTTCACAGGCCCCACCGGAACACTTCGCGGGGACCTGGGCGCCCCATCACGTGACCTTTGGGTGGTCGCCCACGGCGCGGTGGCGGCGATAAATCCCTGCAGGACCACGCCCCTACGCTGCACTGAGGTGCGTGGCTCTGACCTCGGAAATCGATACGCCGCCACGCAGCAGTGGCGCTAGCAGCGGCTAACGCTCTGTGCGGCCCGCGGCAGCGTTATCACCACAGTACGCAGGTCTTTAGCCGTGGGGCACCATTTAAAGCTAATCCTTTCCTAAGCGTTTTCCTACATGTTATACTTTTGATCCCAAGACACCCTTTTGGTTCATCAGTTTCACTGATTTTGCGGTTGAGATCGCATAATAGCCTTCAAAATAGTGTCATTATCTCACGGCCGGCCATTCGGCAAATTTTGTTTTACTCTATAGCAGTACACACCTTTTGCTTACGAACACCAAATGACGCACGCATTTTTTGGTGAATGTATCCGGTCACTGCGTATAGATAGCGTCAACGGATTTCTCAGGTTCCACGTAACACACCTCTCCTATTCCAGGCACCGAGCGACCCCTTCAGACCGGGGTAATCGATCAGTGACACACAGCTAACGGGAACTGAAAGCGGCAGCACGGGACCCGTCCGGCCGGCACCGACAGCAGCACGTGCCAGGCACGAGGCAGCTCCGGAGTGTGCAGAACAACTGATGCAAGGCAGCATCCTGATGTACAGCGCAGTGGGGTAACGCGGCAACGCATTCATGCATAACATGCATCACGTCCCAGATGTTGACTTAATTCGGCGGGTCCCCGTGCGTGCACATGCCGAAAACCGTACTGAAGTTGGCCACAAATTCACAGAACCCGACCGCGCTTTTTCAGTGGTGGTGCAGTATTGTTTACAGTTCCCTTGCATCACATGACTACACTGTCTGATCCGTGGCCCCCTCCCGCTTCCTCTCCCCTCCCCTCCGCTCAGGGAGATACTGATCGCGTGGTGGCACGCCAAGCAGAGACCACATCGATTTGGGCCGCACTGGGAAGACAGGGGCGAGCCGCCTCTTCGGGCCGGATAGCCCAACACACGGCGAGCCGGAAGGACGGGTAGCCAGACATAACCGGACATTTCCGGATGGTCGCCGGGCTCGCCGAACAGCGCGCCTCGGTGGAAGAAATCAGTCGCTCAAAGCCGTCCTGTTCGAGATTTTCCGCCGGCCTATGCGTTCCCCAGACCTGACTGTGTCGTTGGAAACAGTCGTTCAGGCACAGCCTGCAAAGGCAGATGATCCAGAGCGCCGCCGGGGAGGGGTAGGGGGAGGGGTACCCAACTTAGGGAAACCTTAAAAAAGGAATCATAATTAAAACAACTTATTATATTTTACTCTTTACCATACCGCGTTCTAAAACAAACTGCGCATAGTAAAGCTTTATTGCACGTTCTTAAAAACTCATTTGTGTGTATTTTTGCGCAATTTTGACTACTTGGGGAAGGTATGGCCTCGTCATTGGTATGCCCAACAACGAGGCCTCCGCACGCATGGAGCTGCCCTTGCTGGACTGTAACGGCACAAGCCCTTGAAGTCGTTAACGTTTCGTACCGACGGCGAGGATAATTCATACAACGCATGCGTAATCAAGCACACAAATCAGCTGGCCTAGCAGTTCGTCAGGGGCTCCCCAGCCAGCATATGGGTTTGATCGGACGGATCACATTTGATGCACGGGATGATGCTATCAGGAAACGCCAACAAACTGTTTATTGACTTAAGGTTCCTATGCAGTCTAGCGAAGGAATTAAAGTCACATCTGATTACAAATAGCTTTATAGAAAACGCTACATCACATCGGTCATTTTTAGCACGTCGCGGAAGAGGCAAAAATGACAAAAAACGGGCCCTCGGTCCGTGGCACTTGTTAAGTGCTAGTTCTGAAAGTTTATCACACTAGCATCGCTGGAAAAACATCGCCACCTCGCACACGTCAACACGCCTGCAGATAGGGGTGGGACGGGTGGGCTTTCTCATGCATTCCTGCTTGGGAAAGGGACGCCTTCGCACGGCCGGATCTGGCTTTAGTCAGTTTGTTATGGGACCTCATAAGCCTCAGTGTCCGGTGATGACCTGTGGACAGACGCCGCCAGCTTCAACACTATACACCCCGGGGTGCATCGAGGACACAGTATATGTGAGACGACTGGAATAAAGGCTTGCCATACGGTTATGTCGGAAGTCTGAGAAGTAAGAAGCTCTCACTAACGGTCAACAGGCATCCTTTTGCTTACAGTACGCACCCGTGCATGAAGCGTTTATGCTAAACGACTCGGCACAACTCACGTTTCGGTCCGTTCCTACGGTCATGGGGCTGTAAGGTCGTTGTGACCAGCCACTGGCGCCAGTGCTTTTTGTAAGTTAGCGTCTGTACATTATTGAAAGTGAAATATTGTGAAAATTAAAATGAACGGGATGTTCTGGTGACATGAGACCCCATTGAAATCAGCAAGGCATCAGATACATACAACACATAATCGATGGCTTTTGCGCACTGTCACGAAAACCAGTTTGTCTGATGATTGCGTACGTCAATCGTTTTTAATTAGGTGCGGCCAAACCGTGAAAGTTGCTTCACATCATTAATGCGAATGATGAAATCCAAGTAGGATCAGTCAAGAATACCACCTGAATTCGGCTAAGCGGATAAGTTCACGTCTCCACTCTCACCAAAACGGAAAAGGTGATGACATATCGCCCTTCTAAACGACGACCTTCGCAGCGACAGGATGACCTTTGGCGGCCAGACGTCTGCGTTTCCAGCTCCGGGGACCAAACTCCAGCAGCCATATATTACCATCGACGGCCGTCACCACCGGCCCAGCGAGCCGTGACACTGGGGAGGGGGCATGACCTTCAGCTGACCTTGGCAGCGCCGCGCTGACCCCGCGCGACCCCCGGACACAACCCTGGGCATAAGACCCGCTCAGCGCCCTGCATAAGCCGATGACGGTTTCGTCCGAAAGTCCATGCCTCCACGCTTGCATTAAAGCCACAAACGAACGTTTGTGACTCCACATGGCAAATCCACGAGCTGCGAGGATTGCTACAAACACAGAAGCCGTTCGGTTGAGCCGTCCATTTTATTCGGCGCCCATAGTCAACAAATCCGTCCTCTGTGGTAACGGTGCCCTGTTTCAACAAAGTTTGTCTTTCTAACGCCATGTCCCGTTCATCATGGTAAATAACGAGGCGTCACTGTGCTGACCTGGTGCTGATTTCTGTTCCGCGGCAGAAACTATTGCGGAAAATCTTTCGGAAATCTCACAGCAATCCGACGGATTAAAAGCGCATCTGATCCGAATTAATAGATTGGGTTTGTGCCGGCGGAAATGCCATCCAGTGTGATGGATTTCGGCGCTATCACGTGTGAACGAGAGGCATCTGGTGTCGGAGAATCGCCGCAAGCTTCACTTGTAAGGTGCCAGTAACACCAATATTGGAATATACATATTAAATAATTACAAAACGCGAGTTAGCGCACCCCTCCCCAACGTGACCGCAACGTGAATGCCAGCGTGGAGATAGCCCAAGACAGGGCTCGACAGTTTGCCCATGTCAGTAAAGCCGTAAATATCAGAAATGCGACAACGGCGTCGTTGAGCTCGTGCAGGGTTGGCCAGCTGTGACCAGCGACGGCAGAGAAGACCTTTAACGGCCCCATATTTCACCATCGCTGACGTGTCTCAAGAAAGTCAGTCACCATTGGCATCCTATTCGCTCGCATTTATCTAAATCCGCGGTTGATTAGATCAATGAGATCCATCTTGTCATTGACATTTGTATACTGTAGACATGAAAACTGCTGTGTGGCCACTTCTTCAATTTCGTCCGTATATTTTCTCCAATAGGACGCTGAAAAACAACGTGCGTTAAAATTGATTGGTCCAAACGTTATGCACCGATGTAAACACGGTGTAAATTCGGCCGGCATCGTCTTTATGCCATACACCTGATCACAGTTTATTTCGGCAAAGAAAGACGTGAAGAGATTCACAACTGCATGCGTTGAGACCATATCATGCCCCGCATGAAACAGAGCTTGGTGTGCAAGTTTTATTGACGGGGAGAGCCAGGGGTTTTTCTTCAGATGATATGCTTTGAGATGACGTGGGGAAAACACGACTTGTTTCTCCCAGCCATCAGATCCACACGCGAGGCTTCAAGAATAACGGACACAGGGCGGAGACCAAATGCAGCCGTTGATTCAGCTCATCTATACGGCGATTGCATGTCCCTGCAACACAGTTCCCAGCGTATGCCAGGAAATGATGGCGATGTCATCTGAGGTCTGCCGCCAAGTAGCGCTGGGCGGGAAGGGGACACAGGCTTTTTCAACGTCTCCGCGCGAATGACAAGGCCCCAGGCAGGGGCGCAGGCCTGATTTTCCACGGAGGGGAAGGCTACCAGGATCTCCGGCGCGAAGGCCGGGGTCGATTTCAAGACCGAGCCCCACTCACAGTGCTTACGCGCTGCAAACGAATTGCAAACACCACAGACGCTTATAGTACCGTTCCTCGACCATCGAAGGAGGGCTGAGCCCAGCAATGATGGTTTACCCTGGCACCAGAAAACAAATGTTTCAGTTCTGTACCTTAAATATTTACTCGGCTACCGCTGGCCTTGCCACTAACTTGCTGTTGTTGGCGCGACGCGTCGCTGCCCATGAGACGCATGCCCAAGACAATGTCTGGTCGACAGATTGTGTAATCATAATGAGTAGCGTGCTATAACTGCGCTCAATCCTAACGGCGGGGGATGAGCTATGTGCACCTGCCCTTTTTGACAGGCTCTGGCTGCGTTGACCACCCGGCTGCACGATCCCAAGGCCGACGATGCCGCTGGCGCGCCGTCGCCGCCTTGCACGGCGCGGCCCGGCCGCCGCCGCGTCCGTGAACCGCGGTGGGCGTGCGAGGGCGCCGCCTCTCGGTCGAGGACGTCCTCCCTGCTGCCGAGACAATGGCCGACGCCCTGGAGGCGGCTCAGCGCCACTCTGCGCAGACAAAGGTCGACGACATCCGGACCCGCTGAGCGCTGAACACCGAGCACCGAACAGCGGCCGGAGACCGCCGCTTTCTGACCGGAGGACACTGAACAGCGACCGGAGACCGCCGCTTCTGACCGGGGACACTGAACAGCGGCCGGAGACCGCCGCTTCTGACCGGGGGCACCGAACAGCGGCCGAGACCAGCCACTTCTGACCGGGGACACTGAACAGCGGCCGGAACCGCCGCTTCTGACCGGGGACACTGAACAGCGGCCAGACCACCGCTTCTGACCGGGGGACACTGAACAGCGGCCGGAGATCGTCGCTTCTGACCGGGGACACTGAACAGCGGCCGGAGATCGCCGCTTCTGACCGGGGACACTGAACAGCGGCCGGACCGCCGCTTCTGACCGGGAGCACTGAACAGCGACCGGAGACCGCCGCTTCTGACCGGGAAACAGCACGCCTGCAGACTAGCCGGCGACGGCAGCTGGTAACTGGGAGCTGTGGCCCGCGCCTCGCCTTGTACTTGTGGACCTGGCTAACGCCTCGCCCCTGTACCTATGGGTCTGGTCCACGCCTCGCCTTGTACCTGTGGGTCTGACCCGCGTATAGCCCTGTACCTTTGGGCCTGGCCCACGCCTCGCCCTGTACCTGTGGGTCTGGCCCACACCTCGCCTTGTACCTGTGGGTATGGCCCACGCCTATCCTTGTACCTGTGGGTCTGGCCCACGCCTCGCGTGGGTCTGGCCCGCGCCTCGCAGCCTACGTACTCATCCTTTGCGTCGCATTCAGCTGCGTTGAAAACCAATCGATGCGGAACACCACCAGTAACACGTGATATTGGTGGTGAACTTCGCAGTCGGTCGCGACACCGTTGCCTCATGATTGTGGGCAATGCAAGTCCCTTCAAAACATCCAGCGGGACCAAGCCCCTGGCGCCGGCGTCTCAAGCACCATATGCACCCCCTGTCATCCGGAGCGTGCATGTCAGGCGGCGGCTGGCGCTGTGATCCCCCCCCGCTTCCTCGCTGGGTGCGCCTCTGCGCCGATCCGTGTTTCGCCTCGCGTGACCGGGCGACCGCCGCCCGAAACCACGGCTGCACCCACCGAGGCCCCAGGGCACGGTCACGTGACACACCAGCGCGGCATGTGGGGTGCCCTGGGGCAGGGCTCATGTCTGGGGAGGTGACGGTAGGTCGCACGTGACGATGGGCTAGGGAGGTCGGGATACAGCAGGCCGCGATAGCGAATGCGAGCTGTGCTGAGGTTATACTGCCAAGGTGTAAAGGCAAAAGGTTGGGTGGTAACGGCAAGGGCTAGAAACTAGAGAAACCAACTAACTAACTAACTTACTAAGAAACTAAGCTAAAGCTTTTGAAACTTTGAAAGATGGTGAATAATGACTCACCATTCACCAAACTCACTGGCAGTAGTGCAACCGGCGCAAAATAACTCCATCGGGAGACGCGCCCGAAGGTTCGAATAATCGATCAACAACGCAACAAAGGTTACGGAGTCAATGATTCGTGAAAACTATTTGCCCCGGATCATAAACCTTACCATTGCACTGATCAATTCACATTTGTGTCGATCTGACTCCCCCACTGCATTTACAAACAGGCTAGATTGCTCCAGGACCACCAATCAATTAAGTCGCGGTCATTTTCTCGGCCGTGAACAAAATCACATCGTTTGAAATGCCGCCGACGCAAAAACCCGCTCCCGTTGTCGGGCGCGCAAGTGCCGCTACTGGGCACGCGACGTACCAGCCCACCCTCAGCTTTTCTTCAGGAGTCTGCAGCCGGTGACAGGTGACCTCCAGCAGGTGACACGCCCGGTGACCCGGCGTCTCCATGCGAAGCGCCCCCGTCACATCACCTCAGCAGGCTCGGCAGGTGACACTCAGTGAGGCCACATGCGGGTGCGGTGTTGGTTTTTGTGCCGCACAGACGTGTTCGTCAGACTGGCCAGGCGGTATGCCTCAAACGGCGGCTCAACAAATAAACGAGTGCTCGGCTCGGCGCCGAGCTGGTGTTTTTGTTTGACGACACCGTTTTCCATCACTTCCGGACTATGGGCCGTCATGAGCTCCCGTGTTCTGAGCAGCGGGGAGACGGTATCACCCACGCCTTGCGAAGCATTCTAAAGCTGGCTGAAACGCACGAATAATCAAGGGTACAGAACACACAGGTAGGGGAAGTCTTGGGTAATTCTTGCCAAATGTTTACGCGACCAGAGGAGGATCACGAGTGTCGAACGACCGTCCCGCACAGCCTCGCATCGCAAAACACACCATGTCAACGTGTTATCCCGCTCAGTCTGGTCCAGCCTGCCCCGTTCCCCCCGGAGTGGCGTGATCGGCCAGGGTGCGCCCACTGCAGCGGGCTAGAACCGCAGAGCATCCGAAGCCGGCTTCGGATGCTCTGCGACCTCCATCGCTGATTGGCCAACAGCGCTGACGTCAGCTGATTGCGGCAACTCGTGCTGTTAGTGGGCGGTGGCCTACGGATCCACACACACCTAATTACCGGAAGTTCTCCGCCATGCTGCCGAATTCCAGTGCACAGTGCATATCTAGCTTTGCGCACGAGGGGAAATAGTCGTTGGATTGCTGGTGGGAACACACTGCATAATAACTCCACCGCTCTTTCGTCAGGAAATTCGCAATGCACGCTATGAGTGCGCTCTTTTCAGCATTACATGCGGGTTCGATTGCTTTGTGAGGCAACGGAGCCGCATGCGCGGCAGCATTCTGCGGTCAAATTCCCTCCATAACGGTATCCTAGTGAATAAACATGGGGCAGCGGTCGTGCGAGGGCGCTGGGAAAACTCGGCAGAAGCATGGGCCAGTTAGCACGAGCGCGTAGAGCACGAACGAACAGCCATCGTAGCTCCAGCACCGTGACTCTGACGTGTTTGCGCAAACGCTGACCGCAAGCCCCGGCTTCCAGCTTGCCATAGCACACAGCTACGGACAGGTGTTGGGAAAAGTCGCTGCACGCTCCGGAGAATGAAAACGACGGAGCACCGGCCATACATCACCCAGGGCGGCGGTCCGAGAAGACTGTCCAGTGACCACCCAATCATCGCCGGCAGCAGGTGGCCCTGTTGTCAACCAGACAGCCAGCGGCGATTCACAGGCGCCGCGGCTAAGCGTCAAGCACCGCAGCTGTTCACAAATACGTCGCCTCGTTACTTTCCAAGCTTTCTTTCTCCGGATGCGTGTGCCAGCGATTGTCTAAGCGGAGACGATGCCACAAATTAATGACGCTTGATCTTTCACAATATCGTTTATGGGAAAATGCTACTCAAAGCTAACCAACGTCGCCACATTTAATTTTGTTCGCATCAGCTTTCCGTCTCACACTCCACTGTTTTCACGTGACTCCCTCCATCACTTTTACTTCCCGCCACCTTCCACTTCCAGTTTCCTCACCATTCCAGCTAAACCCACAATAATCTAACTCAACAGATCGCGAGCCGCCCATGCCAGTCTGACGCACGGTCATTATCTTCCACAGAGCTGAACAACTCAGCGGTACTCAGCTTTTCACCTCGGATGTGAGCTACTCAGCCCCAGCAGCCCCCCCCCCCGCGCCCCTCAGGGCTGGGGACCACTCTCTACTTACTACTTCAGTCACCTGGCGTCGGTCTCCACCGAGCGGTTCCTGTCTTTGGCTTCCGGCCACTGGCCATTGTAACTGGTACCGATGATATCACGGGCCACGGTCAGTGCACACTGGTCACTGATCACTGGCGGCGGACTGCCGCTCACTGGCCTCAACTCATTACCCCGCCTGGTAAGTGATCACTGACCAGGTGCCGTTCACCTCCAGTGAAAAGTCGTCCGTCACTGCTCAGTGTCAGCCGGTGATAACGCGGCTTTCCGCTGGTCTCTGGCCCCGCGTCGACTCATGGGATCGACACTGGAGGAGCCAGGCCTCAGGCGTTGCCAAGGGTAACAGCTGTAGGATGACCTCAGGAAAACAAAACGGTCGGAGCAGGTCTGTCCATACATCATGGGGGGGGGGGGGGGGGCGGAGGGGCAAGGGGCGGCGGCGAGGTCGTGGATGGTGATTGGGTTGGCCAGCATTCCGAACATGATTCATTGGGGAGCTCAGTCTTACGGGCCGACGTGGTTCGATACTTTAATACCCAGCATGCAAGCAGGACTGCTGCGGAAAATGGCTGCACTCCGAATCAATGCTTGCATTGTGGTCGACGACTTTGTGTCCTGGGCAATCGCTGTATAAAGCCCGCTGCCCGAACCCTGAGCCCACCATCCCAAGCGTGTCACCCGGCTCAGCGGATGACGTTGCCTCCGCCGTTTGGCCGGACAGCGCTGCGGGCGGCTTTAGGTGCCGCCCAGCACTGTACCACGCCCGCGTCGAGCCCCGGGGCTGCCGCTCGCTGCTCAGCTGCCAGGCAAATCATGCCACGTGAACCAAACACTCTGACGTTCGTGCCTAGTACGGCTGGACGACTCCAGCACCGTTCTGCCACGCTGTAGAGTGAAAAACGAGGGCATCACTGACATCAGAAAACGCGCAATGTCGTAAGCTGTAAGCAGTACACTTATCGCCAGCTTTCCTTCCTTGTTTGCATCCGCTGCACGTCCGATTTTGCACCCTGGCACAACAGTTCACTGCGGTATCAATTGCCAGCAGCGAGGAAAACACCGTCCAGTTCTGAGAAGCCCAATTCTGAGCGTGCCGCAGGGTCATTTTGGGGGGATTTACGGCGAACTGGTCCCGTTCCGGCGGCGGTGTTGCCCCCGGGACGGCGGCGCGGCGGCAGTCGGACGTGGCTTGTATTGATTGGAGCGAGTCGCCTACGATGAGCCGGCCCGTATCCATGCACACGAAGGTCGTGTGGTCAATAGTGCGGGATGCCAGGCCCAGGCCGTGTCTGCTGACTCCAGCCTGTGGTGACGGCCAGGGAGGCGCGCGAGCGGGGGGGGGGGGGGAGGGGATGGGACCATGTCTATCCGCAAAACGTTGGAAAATGTCTAAGTTGAAAATGTCTTGTTTGTCTCCGGTTTCCTGTAATTGGCACCAAATTTAGAACGTCTTAAAAGAGAGCTTGGCCCACCAAGGTGTGATGCTGGTTCCATCCCTGTGAGACAGAGCCGAGGGGTGCCGTGGCGGGACACACAGTACTGTCACGCAGCAAACGAATGCTGGGACATAGGCACACGAGTACCGTGATGAGACAGCATTTATATATATATATATATATATATATATATATATATACATGCATATACATGAATGTATGCGTATATACATACATCATATATGTATATGGACAGATAGATAGCTAGGTAGATAGACATTGCTCCTTGTACTTGGGCATGTTGACGGCGGCGGTTCCAGCCCGGGGTCAGGAGTACTGTATCATGCCACAAGCCATAAGCAGCACCAGTACCGTGACAACGGGCGATGGTTGCTGTGACAGAAGCATGTGAGTCCTGAACACCAGCACAGCGTCGTCGCACATGGTCACTGAGAACGATTCATGCGAGAAATAATCCGGTTGCTGTCACCGGGCATTTACGATGCATTCAGCTGCTGAGGCTGTATGATGTCGCCTGCCTCTCAGCCTGGCAGGGGCGGGGAGACGCGGGGGGGGGGGGCAGCCTTAGGGCAACGCGGGAAATCGAACCCCGAACCTTCAGTTCCCCAAACACAAGCGTATCGCGACGAGACACAGAATGTCTGGCTGGAGTATGTGAGTCCAAACAGGAGTACTGCGACTGGGGCAGGCAACACGAGTGCTGGGACCGAGGCGCTGGGGTGGTGCGAGCAGAACACATGGACGTGTGGCAGACCCATGCGCCGTGGCAGGCACGGAAGGCGCGGCAGAAGTCACACCAAACACACACACACATCTGCCATAGAGCTCTGAACAGCTCCACCAGCGAGAGCGCCCCAGGCAGCGTTCAGCACCGTCCGCGGCATTCACGGCGTCGATATCCTCCGGCGAAGCCGCCGCGGAGAGCCGGGTCAACGCGGCCACACTCCGCCGGCTGATTTCTGATTGGCCAGCACCAGTGGCGAACGCCGGGAGCCGCTCAGGCGCGCCGGCAGATGCCCCCTCCCCCCCCCCCCCCCCCCAGTCTCGGGCCGCTCAAAGATGGATCAGCTGGGAGCGGACGCGGGCAAACTGCGCCAGATTTCAGCTGCACTCTCCAGTCTTACTGAGCTCCAGCCGAAATCGGAGAGCCTCGCAGCTGCTCCCGATCTCAGCTGACATTTGCAGTCTCGCGAAACAGCGATAGGTTTGGTTTTGTTGATTTATGCTGGCTGGGTAGCGTGACCCCAGCTTGGAAATCGATGTGATATAGCAGTCATGGGCGGTGAACAGAACCAGCCTGTGCCTTGATGCTGGCAAGGAGCAGTTCACTTCTGCATGTTTGGGCCTCATAAGCATGTACCGGGCAGATGTGTATCAGATCTTCAGTAGCTATGCCCAGCTGCGCTAATGCGATAGAGAGTGCGAAAATGGGCGAAATGAGCTTGAGGACGCCAAACGGTGCGGCCGAACGGTGCCACGTTCATCAATGCATCTATGCGCACTGAAGGGCGCTCCAACCTTTTTGGTCGGTTATGACAAGAAACAGCCATTATCAGTCACGTATTCCTAAATCTCGAAAGTGAATTATGCACTTGAGTTCGAATACCACAAGGTGATGAGTTTGAGGCCCAGGTGACCTCCGAGTCCGGCCGACATTGGGCTCGAGCCTGCCACGGCTTGCAGCCGCTGGCCCGGGCACCTCACTCCCGGAGGTCCCAGGATCAAGGTACAAGAAGTCGACAGGTGCCACTACGCTATCGAAAGATGATAGCACGCTTCGCCCGAGGCTCACTCCATGCCCCCGCCCCCACTTTAAGCTGACGCTCACGTGACCAGCCAGAGAGCCCGGGCGACACCCGCCACACCAGCAATCAAGCCTGCACTCAGTGCATGAATTCTTTGTGCTTTGTGGTCTTCTGAGACCAAAGCAGTGTCTCAAATTAAAAAAATGACAGGAATTTAACAGGTGCATAGCTGCAGCTTACCATAAAGTAAGTTTGCGTGATACGAATTAGGAGATTTTTGAGGAGAATTATGCTATTTGCCGTAAGTGTTATGAATGCGATCGATGCGGCTTAAAACATCTTTGTTCCAGCAGGCCTGAAAACCTTGATCGCAATCGCCTTCAAACCAAGCCCAAGCTCATACCAAGTCTCCCGTTCAAGTCCACCGCCTTAAACCATGGGCAACGTGGGATTGACCCTAGGACCCACTACAAGGCTATCAGGAAGCTGATCATTGGGCGCCCGGACCCCAATACGGGTGCACAGATGCGCGCACTCGCAGCCCGTCAGTGCACTACACACGTCAGTAATCACCTACCGATGCACACTGACGCGTACCAGCACGGACATCAGAGTAACAAACGAGGAGGTGGGGGGGGGGGACACCAGCACTAATGTCCGAGCACCGAAATGTCATTGTGCGGCCCGTGCACTCTCAGATGTATCGGGAAGAATGGGTTCCCCTGGGCGACTTTGGGGCACTCCGGTCGTGTCGCAACACCCGTCCCAGCTGCACCACTCGCATGCCTTATGACCTCGCCCTCTCGCCCAAACAAACCCCCCGCCGGCGACCGTAGCGCAACATTAAAGGGAACCTCAGGAGCCGTAGTGTAGTAATGAAGCGCGCGCCGGGAACTAAGCCCGCAGCCTGGTCCCGAGCCGTCGGTGCTCACCTGTGCCAGCTGCCGGTGCGGTACATCCTGGTCGGGAGTCACGCCCCTCGGTCGACCATCGCCCCCTATCAAGCGACCGCGCGGATGTCTCACGGCCGCCCCACCGACGGCCGCCCTCCCCCCGGCCACTTTCTAACGGAACTGACGGCCACAGCTCAGAGTGGCCACAGCCAGCGAGGTCTGCAGTCGGCGACTGGCGGCCAGTTTGACAAGCTGAGGTTTTGGTAGGTGATGGTAGGTGGCAGGGAGGTAGCGCCGTTCGTCGGGCATTCAGATGCATGGGTGGAGCTCTGTGTTTCTGCTAATGCTTGCACTCTCCCCCCCCCCCCACACGCACACTGGTTGCCTTGGTCCAGCAATTATGCACCCAAACAACCCAAAAGTTTAAAAAACGCCGAAAAACAAAAAAGTCACCAGCTGTGCCAAAAGCACGCCCGCGGCATTGCAATGCAGCTTTGAGGCTCCACCACCGTATTACTTGGGCTTGTTTGCAATGGAGTACCAAGGGAAGTGTGTTTCCTCTTTCTCTTTGCCGCTTACCGGACCCGTTTTTGGGTTGCGGTGAACTTTTTAAGCTCCAGGTACTATTCCAGGCCTCGGGAACTACTTTTGTTGATGTTTTAGAAACCCTTGAAACAGGGATCTAAGGGCCCCCGTCACCTCCAGTTGGGGGGGGGGGGGGGAATCCCATCCCTCCTCTTTGTCTAGGTCACTGGTTGTTGAGCATTGGCGATGTTTAAGCAGGGTTGTCCAACCAGGCGTCGGATGGACCGTCCGCGCAAGCATCTTGGCAGTTACAAATAGCTTTGCGCGACGAGCCAAGCTTCATAATCAAGATGTGACACGCTTGACGCTACTGAAGGCCCTGTCGGACAACCAGCATCATGCGAGACATGCAAGGTGGGTGAGGTGCTCAGAATCGGATGCATCAACCAGCAAGTGTGTCCGTTTCGCTACTTACCGAGGCACGTGACATGACCGGTTATTAGCGTCGCCTAGCCGCCAGTGAAAACCTTGCTCAAAAAAGAAGAAGCTAGCAGGTGGAAAATTTGTGGCCCGTGGCTTGCGCAGGCACGACGTTTGCATCGTTGATTACAGAGCGGTGTCATGACGTTGACCAATCGAGTCAGACCCTTCTAATCGTGGCTTTAGACAGACGTCTACACCAATCATAGTCACGAAGGGCAAGAGAAAGAATGGCTGCAATGAGGCGGGTGGATGCTTGAGGCTTGACGAAGCAGACAAAAAGTGATATTGCCAGTTCCAACACAAAAACACATGCTTGTGTGTGATTTTGTATCTGCTGTCCGTGGACTTCAGATGGGACCTGATTTCGTAACGGTTGCTATATGCGCATTTCAACATGAGTGCATTTTTAGTGATCATTGCACCACCCGCCCAGCGAGGGCAATGCAGCGCAGGCACGGAACACGGCTGAGCTAGGTCTTCTCACGTCTGCAACAGAGCACCGCAGCGACACTGGAGCCGGTGAGCGGTGTGTGTTGCGGGAGGTGTCACGATATGGGGGAGGGGGTCCCCGAGCACCGATCGCCACACCGGCAACCAGAACAGGGGGAGTCCGCTGTTCTCTCGTTTGGCCGCGTGACATCACGTGCATATTTCGAGTCAACGCACCGGTCATCAGCCCTGACGACTCCGGCATCCCTGGTTGCGCTGCTGGTACGACCACAAGCCGGGCAGCGGCGGCATGAAATGCGGCGCCATCGGCGCGCGGTGGCAGTCGCGGCTCGGTCGAGTGGTGCGTGCCAGCACGACGTGTAGCCCACCGCCCGTCCGGGGCGCAAGCAGCGGCGCCGGCGGCTGTCCACCCGTCTATCCTGGGTGCAGGTGACGGCGGACGCGGCTGTCCACCCGCCCGTCTGGGGTGTAGGTGACGGCGGAGGCGGCCGTCCACCCGCCCGTCCGGGGTACAGGTGGCGGCGGAGGCGACTGTCCACCCGCCCGTCCGGGGTGTAGGTGACGGCGGAGGTGACTGTCCACCCGCCTATTCGGGGTGTAGGTGACGGCGGAGGCGGCCGTCCACCCGTCCGCCCGGGGTAAAAGCGGCGGCGGAGGCGACTGTCCACCCGTCTCTCCGGGATGTAAGGTGACGGCGGAGGCGGCCGTCCACCCGCCCGTGCACATACCGCAACCGACGGGCGTGGCGGGCCTGTCCCATGCGCGGTACAGTTCGGCACGCGGCACTACCAGCCCCGGCACAGGGCGAACGGCCGCGTGACTGTAAAGCGCTGTGCATTGTGTGGTACGTGCATACCACGGTGACGCCGGCGGACCCCTTTTCACGATGCGGCGAAATGGCCAAAGCGTTTTGACACGCAGCGACATATCTGAGTTGTCCGGGCTTTCCACGGGTGTAACAAAATTTCTTCCGTGAATGCGCGAGCCGTCCGATGTGCCAGTTGGGCACATCGGTTCATTTTGAAGATCGGTTCAAAACCATCACCCTTCATTGGTTTAAAAGCATCGTGCTTCTCTATGCCCAGCCGTCACCGAGAAGCGGCGAGGTGACGGCGTGAAAACAAAAATCGGTGCGGTCTCATTCACGCAAGCATCTCAATCACATGTGATTTCCACCTCCAGCGGTATTTTACTACGGTGTGACTACACTCGTCACCACAAGCGCACGTGCGTGACCTTGGCACGGCGCGTGCCTCAACGCTTGGAAAGTGTCGGGTGCGGACCTGACCCCATCGGGGCGCTGCGGTGGTGCCCTCTAGGGCGCGACGCATACGACTGCGCGGCACGTCCCACGACTCCGAGTCAGTCATCGCAACTCCCGAGACTCCATCGCACGTCTCCATGACTCTGGAATTGTGACTGCCGGCGCACGTGAGCCTGTGAGCCCGTGACAACTCCCTGTACATCTGAGATGCCCCATTTGCACCCGCAGCACCGACAGCCCCTCTCGTACATACAATGGGACCAGGTAAGCGCACGTGCTCTTTCAGCCCCAGGTGCCTCCTTTCGGAAGCAGCTGTGTGCTGCCTGTCACATGTTCGTCACACAGGGCTGCACGCAGGCGAGGTGTGATGTCGCCTGCATGTCAGCGGCGACACACAACCGCAGGTGATGACGTCACGGATGCCAGCAATGCCACAGAGCCGCTGCTGACGCCGCGTGTCGCCAGTGGTAATACCAGGCAGCAGTTCGGATGGGATGTCAGCAATGTCTACAACGATGCGGAGTCGCTGGCGCGCAAGCATGACGTCAGTGGCGACAGAGGGCGGCGGGTGACGCGGTGACGTCACATGGCCCACATCGCCCCAGTGATGCCGCCTCGAGCGCTGCAGGGCCCAGGCTGGGGTCGCTAACGCCGTGTAGCACTCCCACCGCTCTGGCGATCGCGCAGCGTGAGGACCAGAGCACGCGCACCGCGTCTGGTGGGCTGACGTCACCCACTCACCAACACGAGCTCCAGGGGACGGGGGACTGACGTTGCCAGGTGTGACGGGTGCTGCGATGATGCCGTGCGAAGCACGCAAGACGGCGACGGCCAGTCTGAGGCCGTGTTATGCTGGGAACCGCTTTATATCTGATGTTTGAGCAGTATAACATGTGAATGAAATTGTTTTATGTGGATGACTACCAAAAATGAGTGAGTTTTTTCAGTCGGTGTCTGTATGCGAGTATCGACAAGAAGCTACCGTGCCGCTGACCGACTGCATGAAGCCCCACATTACGACCTGGTCCATGCGGTGCTCGGGAGGAGCCGCGACATGTACTCACTGCTTCATGGAGCCATAACGTCGGAAATGGGCCGGCAGCTCGCTGGCGTTGTTCCTGAAACAGTGCACGGACCGTCACGCACTTACTGTCCGATGTACACTTCGAGTATGATGAGCGCGGATACGATGTTCGCTGGATTCTAACAGGCAGTCTTTAAGTGTGGTCTGGAGCGTTTCGCGAGGGGCCTGCAGTGTATTTCAAGAAATGAGTTCCTTATGGCTACGTACGCTTATTCATGATTATTCACTATTGCACACTTTTGCCAACAGACTGGTAGCATGAGGGTGTTCGGAAAAGCAGGTTACGCTACAGCAGTGCACCGAACACAGCAGGCTGCCGCGGTTCGCCATCCGTCTCAACCAGCTTCTACTCTACCATCGGTCTGCTGTGCACAGCAACTAAGAGGAAACCCATTTAAATGCAGTTATTGCAAGGTGGCTGTTGCAAGCTACCATATCGTACCAAAGTCGTCTGGTGTCGATGTACCCTGATTATAGCATAATCCGACATGAGCTCGCGACCTGCGCGCCACCCCGACCCGAACTGTGACCTCTGACCTTGAGGCCTGACCTCAAATGATAGTTCTTGACCTCTGAACCTAACCCCTGACTTTGACCCTGTCCCCTGACTAACTGATATCCGGCCATCACGTCTGACACCTGACCCTGGTCCGTCACCTCTGACCTAACCTGTGGCCGTGGCTCAATCCTGACTCTAGCCCCTGACTCTCTAACCATCACCTCTGACTTTGACTCTGATCCCTGACTAACTGATATCCGGCCATCACGTCTGACACCTGACCCTGACCCGTCACCCCGGACCTTACCTGTGGCCGTGGCTCAATCCTGACTCTAGCCCCTAACCCTCTAACCATCACCTCTGAGGCTGACACTTGACCTCTGACCATACTTGACCCGTGAGCCTGACCTGGGCGTGCGGCGCAGGCTGGTCCGCAGCCAGGTGGTCCGCTTGCTGAAGTCCACGTTGGGCTGGGACTGACCGCTGGCGTGGCCGGAGCTGCGGCAGGACCACCGTCATCGTCACCTTCAGCATCGGCAGCATTGTCAGCGCAACGGCATCGGCAGAGCTAACAGCGTCTCCGTAGTCAGCGGCGTCACTGCCGGCACTGCCGTCACCGCCGACGTCTTTATGACTACATTGCTGACAATGCCATCAACATGACACAAATTATGATGTACGTCGCTGAAATAATCAATATCATCATTTTCGGACTTACGCGAACGGACAGCCTGCGGCTTCATCCTTAACATTTGCCCAAAATACGGCACGTTAACACCCAACAACTTTTGAAAGATTGCGATAATAGCTATCGAGAGGACGATAGACGACACTGAGATAAAGCTGTGCATGGTAGAACAAAGCAGAGCTGTGCACTGCACAGGGTGTTCGTCAGTGGCGGCGTTCCCATTAAGACACTTAAGGCACTGCCTTACCATATCTCAGAGCTCACTTCAGCGCCTTTTGAAAAGTACATATCATCTTACATTGTGGTAACACTTCGTTTGCTACGACACATTTCAACGCATTTAAAGGCCTCTAGATCTATAATCACCTATGCAACCGTTTAAATATGTTTTAAACGTCTTCATGACATCTATATCCCGTAATGCTATTTAATAGCATGTTACTTCGATTTGCCATTCTCGAAACTGGCTTGGCTATGCGCCGAAAGCCTGGGCACTCAGGCATACCTGAGCCAGCATAAGCTAATGTTTTGATTAGAGGTCCTACCTAAGACCAACATGCCGCCCATATATCAGCCAGAGATCAGCATATTAAGCCTACGTATTAAACCTCAAAATTATCGCAACGTTTCACCCGACAAAGGACATCAAACAGCAAGCAGGCAAATACGATAGGGCGTCGCGTACAGGAACGCGGCCGGCGTTCCCGACATGGGTGCTTTTATTGTTTACTTTTATTTATTATATTTTATTACTATCGGTGATTCCCAGCCCTACAGGCAGCACCCACCCAATGCGAGCAGCCTAACAGACCGCACAAACGCTAAGTACAGCACCTGGCGTATCGATGGGCTGTTGATGTTGGTTTGCCCTGGTGCACATTAAACAACTGTTTCTTCTGCGTACGCGCATGTTCACTCGGCCTTCGCTAGTATTGTCACTTAAATCACACCTTTGTCATGCAGGACACTACTCACAGTAGTGTCAATGCGATGCTAAATTACAATAGTTTTCCTGATCACCAGATTCGGGGATGACATTCATTAGTGCCGTGGTAAAAAAAACTACGCTCGAACCACACGGATGGGGTACGGGAGGGGGCTGAAGCCCCACAAGCCTCATTTGGCTTAGCTACTGATAAAATCTAATGCATGGACAGCTAGGGCAACACGTAAACAACTACCTCTTTCACAGAGCATATTTGTGTTGGATGCTGGTAAATGCTTGCATTGACATTAGGATACGTGATGTCCCGGTAGATGCAGACAGCAACTAGCATCATTCCCATGGTTACCTTTGCTGTCACCCTCATCACCGCCGTCGCCTCATCAATACCAACATACTTGTCCTCTTCCATACCAACTGTCGTTAAGCTAAGAATCGTTTTTTCTCCAACATGGCAATCGATCTTTTTTCAAACGATCTGGAAACAGCGACTTGATTTGCTACTTCTCCTTGCTTGCATTATTTCAATTCATCAGTGTGAGCCGTACAAGTTAAAGATATGTCTAACAGTCGTTGGCAAGTAGCAAACAATGCCTAGCTTAGTCGTCACCTTGCCCCATATTTCACCAGTGCGATTCTTTTCCGCTGGGTTGTCACTTGCAATCGTTCCCGGCATCCGAGACAGATCGCGTGGGTACTTACTGAGATGAGCAGATTTTCGGACGGCAAACGGTGGGCTGACCTCCACAGTCTGATCGAATCAGCTGACCTTTGTTACCGGACCCCTGGGTAAGCATTGGGAGCTGGTGACCCAGCTACGAGACGAAAACAGCGGAAACGGCACGTAAAGGTCACCACGGGGTGGCGTGGACAAATGGGTATGTATATTCCACCGCGGACTACGCCCACACCTTGGCGTGTCTTGTGGTCATGATGGTGACGCATGGTAAGCCGCTTGATTCCATATCTGCATCAGCACGTCGGTATCTGATTGCACAAGTGATACCAGCTAGCTGTATAAGCGGACAGCCAGACGTTCCGGCGGAGCTGTTGTCGAACCATTGCGATGAATTTGTGATAAGCGAGCTGGTCGGTCGCAACAACGACCCTTTTAGTGAACGGTGGTTAACCTCAGTACTGCCGAGCTGTGTTGCCGCTTCAACAACCATATGAAAGAAGACGCGCTTGACGTCCTTAAATAGGTACAGCATTATCAACATGGTCGAAAAGACCTGTATTTAATGGAATGAAAATGAGACAAATAAGCAAACAATGGCCACAAACATCAAGGGAACCTAAAATCGGAGGCAAGAAAAGCTCAGGTTTCCGAGTGGCAGAAAAAGAAGAGGCACGCAGGGCAAAACACACGCACAAAAAAGCTATTAGGATACAAAGGGGTGAGATGAGTGAAAACAACAAATAGGAAGAGCTTCAATCATACAAGAGAAGGAAATGAGTGTTTTCACTAAGACAGCAAGGGCGAGGGGTCAGGAAAATAGAACGAAGACTGGAGACCGAAGGAATGATTTATGGAGACAGAAGCAAATACAAGGACGAAGTTGCAGACAGAAACGAAGACGGAGACAGCGACTGTGAAGTAGACAGAAACAGAGAAGAGACAAAGACAGAGACAGGGACAGAGATAGAGACAGTTACAAACACAGATACAGATACAGACAGTGACGGCACAGGATGGAGGGAAGGAGAGGGGGAGAGGGAGGGAGGAGAAAAAGGAGGAGCAGGAGGAGGAGGAAGAGGACTGTGGGAGGGAGGGAGGAAGGGAAGGAAAGGGAGAGAGAGAGGGAGAGAGGAGAGAGAGAGAGAGAGAGAGAGAGAGAGAGAGAGAGAGAGAGAGAGAGAGAGAGAGAGAGAGAGAGAGAGAGAGAGAGAGAGAGAGAGAGAGAGAGAGAGAGAGAGAGAGAGAGAGAGAGAGAGAGAGAGAGAGAGAGTAGAGAGAGAGAGAGAGAGAGAGAGAGAGAGAGAGAGAGAGAGAGAGAGAGAGAGAGAGAGAGAGAGAGAGAGAGAGAGAGAGAGAGAGAGAGAGAGAGAGAGAGAGAGAGAGAGAGAGAGAGAGAGAGAGAGAGAGAGAGAGAGAGAGAGAGAGAGAGAGAGAGAGAGAGAGAGAGGAGAGAGAGAGAGAGAGAGAGAGAGAGAGAGAGAGAGAGAGAGAGAGGAGAGAGAGAGAGAGAGAGAGAGAGAGAGAAGAGAGAGAGAGAGAGAGAGAGAGAGAGAGAGAGAGAGAGAGAGAGAGAGAGAGAGAGAGAGAGAGAGAGAGAGAGAGAGAGAGAGAGAGAGAGAGAGAGAGAGGGAGAGAGAGAGAGAGAGAGAGAGAGAGAGAGAGAGAGAGAGAGAGAGAGAGAGAGAGAGAGAGAGAGAGAGAGAGAGAGAGAGGAGAGAGAGAGAGAGAGAGAGAGAGGAGAGAGAGAGAGAGAGAGAGAGAGAGAGAGAGAGAGAGAGAGAGAGAGAGAGAGAGAGAGAGAGAGAGAGAGAGAGAGAGAGAGAGAGAGAGAGAGAGAGAGAGAGAGAGAGAGAAGAAGAGAGAGAGAGAAGAGAGAGAAGAGAGAAGAGAGAGAGAGAGAGAGAGAGAGAGAGAGAGAGAAGAGAGAGAGAAGAGAGAGAGAGAGAGAGAGAGAGAGAGAGAGAGAGAGAGAGAGAGAGAGAGAGAGAGAGAGAGAGAGAGAGAGAGAGAGAAGAGAGAGAGAGAGAGAGAGGAGAGAAGAGACGTTCCTCAGTCGTGCAGCAGCGGTACTATACACGCCCAGGTGCTCGTCTCGCTTTACTCGGCTCCGTTTTCGTTTCCGGTAGCGTGGCCTGTCCGTTCCATGACGCGGACGCGCCGGTCACCGAGTCGCTGCCCCGCGACACATGGCT
>NW_023596448.1:11308668-11341657 GCF_011947565.3 Pollicipes pollicipes | reverse complement strand
TTCAATGGTGCCGGTGACGCGGTGGATAAGCACGCGTTTGGGAAGCCAGGAGCGCGGGGCTCAATTCCCCGTCGTGTCTGCCTTTTTTGCGAGTGAGACGCAGGCCACGACATATTGCCTTAGCTGCTGAGTACCAGCCTCATTTACAACCACTTCCATTCAAACACCAAGGATTGCTGTCGCTTGAAGCCACCTATAGAGCTTTCATTCTTGTTCGAGCGCCATCTGAACTCTGGTGCCGCTGTCAACAATATAGAGGACGCTGGTGTCGGATGATAAGGTGGTTTTATGTACGAATGTCAGGAGGAAAGAGGACAGCAGGCCGTCATACCAATTCGGCAATGAGGCAATGCGCGGCAAAGTTCGTTGCAGGCCCAGCCAGATCCCAGTATCAAGGTCTCTAGGTTCATTTTCCGGCTATGTTATGGGTTGCGAACAAGGTGAAGGCATTTCGGGACAGGCGGCCCAGAAATCCCGGCTTCGTACCCTAAACAGTCGTAGTCAGCTGGTGCTGTCCTCGCCAGCGTGACTTTTCACAGGCTACACCTGTAGCTGCTGCACAGAGAGTGCACTAGGCGCTAGCTGATGCCTATGGCAATTTTATATCTTAGTTTTATCACTAATTTATGCTAGCAATGAACTAGGAGCACGAGCAAATTGATAGATGTCTACCAATGCATTGGCAAACATCTCTCAATTTGTAGTCATTGCAATGGCTGAAGAAGACGCAGGCAGACTGCGATTAGGAAGCAAGATATTTAATGAGCCTCAAGTTAAGCATGCAAACATCATATGCCAGCAAACAGCATGCGTTTTGGGGTTTATCAGTGCCATATCGCTTAAAAATCCAACTCACCGCATGGAAGTCGTCAAACTCATTCGAACGCTATTTGTGACAGCAGTCGTCCCAACTTTTGCGTTGCATAAGATCAGAACTAACAAAAAATGCGTTTAAAAAGCTTAAAAGCACTCAAAACAGTAAAGTCGAATTTCGGATGCTTCGCTTGTTCAACGCTGTTCGAAGATTCCCTCCCCTCTTCCCTACATGCGAGCGACTGACACTTGGCTATATGGGAATGCGTGCTAAGTTTGGGACAAATCTCGGACTGTAACCAATTTGTCTTTCTACCAATGCTTTCGAAACCGCGTCGAAGGTCACTCTGCGAAGTCGATGTGATTTCTTGCGCGCCGGCATGCCCACCGCCCTCGCCGGCTTCTTTTAACGAGGCATTAAAGCTTCGCTTTTCTCTCCGCGAAGGTTGAAGGAGGCACCGCTGAGGTACTGTCTGCGGGGTGGACCGGCAACTCCAACCAACGCTTTGTTTTCGCCGGTCTACACATCTCACCCGGACTGGCAGCGAGCAGCCTCGGTGGCCTCCCTCTTCCGCTGAGACCACTGGATGCGGCAACGGCCAGTCTCAGGCTGCAGCCCGTCACTTCGCATGGGCTATCGAGAGCTGTGAGGGATCTGCCATCAGTCAGGGCGGCGGGACTGGTCAGGGCTTCACTGCATGGCGGTGGGACTGGTCAGGGCTCCACTCCATGGCTGTGGGACTGGTCAGGGTTCCATTTCATGGCGGTGGGACTGGTCAGGGCTCCACTTCATGGCGGTGGGACTGGTCAGGGTTCCATTTCATGGCGGTGGGACTGGTCAGGGTTCTTCTCTATATGCTAGGCACACCACACACACACACACACACACACCAACACCCACACCCACACAACACACCACACACCCACACACACACCCACACCCCAACCACCACACACACACACACACACACAACACACCCACACACACACACACACATATATATATATATATATATATATATATATATATATATATATATATATATATATCCCTTACTCGTACCTCATCGATATATATTTTTTATCGGACCTTGCTTTATGGCATTAACGCTTATGTCGTTGCTGGCGTTTTCCTACATTTTGCAATGTTTTCTGTGCCTTTCCCGTTGACTCTGGTAATATTGTGAGAAATCTGAGACCACAACTGTACTGCTTTTTGTCCAAATATACGAGGAAGTCGTAAACATACAGCTGTCATCCCACCTCGTCGCCCGTCCCTTTTGTTGGCCATCAGACCTCGTCATCCCACGGAGGACGCCCTGGTCGACGCTGTTGAGTGGTTGGTGCGTCTGACCGACGCTGGTCACACTGTCGCTGTCGTCTCCATTGATCTGAGTCGTCCTCTGACAGTATCGACCATGACACCACTCTGACAAAGCTGCAGTGATGTGGCATCGATCCGAGACGGTCGAGAGCTATCTTGGCTGCCGGTGGAAGACGATGAGAAGGGATTTTCTCTCCCTTCCTCTGGCTCACGGCGTCCCTCAGGAAGGTCTGGTCGGTGCTGGCCTATGCAGCACCTTCACGAACCATCTTTCATCCCACCTCCCTTACGAACATTCTGTGCCTGTGATGTACTGTTTCTGGACTCTACCCATCCAGATCAACTACTCATCATTATCATCATCACCTTGCAATCCGGACAGAAGGAAGCCATCTAGGTTGTCTGATCCATCGTCACAGCCAGCGTCATCAGTATAAATCCGATCAAAACAGCTCCGCTGCTTTTCGGCATCCCACAATCGCATAAGAGAATCTTATCCTTCTATCTCAGCCCTCGTCCTACTGGAGCTTCTTCAACTTTGCCCTGCAAGGCGGGGTTTCACCCCTCCCCGGAAGATCTCAGACACTAAGCAAGGTAGATAGGCGAGATGAACGGTACTCGAAAGTTCTCGTCGAGCTGTATCAGATAGGTGTGAATGAACAACTGAATGTTAGCGTATACGGGTCAACTCGTATCATACCTGCCAAATAGGCAGGTGTGATCCGAGATAGACTTCATTAATCACTTATTTTTTACATTATGCTTCACAGATCATTTAGATACCATTATAGATCCATTGTGGTGTCGCAAGAACTAAACATGCAACAACGAGAAGAGAAACACCGATTTGAAAAGCTCTTAGAAAACTGATAAGATCGCACTAGACGAAACCACAGATGTGATCTGGGATATGACATGTCAGGTCAACAGGTGTAAACCTACTGTTGTATTGATTCATACTGCCAAGTCCAAAAACAGACAAGCTACATAAATGTTGGAACACCGTTACAGTAGAGCTTTAAAGCTCTACTGTACGGGTTACTAACGTTTAAATTGTATGGCCTTCAAAACATTAAATCTGGTCAGAAAAGGTCAAGTTTTAGTCAACTTGACCTTGAATAACATGGTTTTGCAAAATAAGCCAGAACAACAGTGATGCGCTTAAGGGAGATGCCTCCCCCTCTCGTGAGGCGAGGGCTACGTTGTGAGACCTAATTAACCCTTTTGCGTCCCTGAAAATGCTGGGGTTATGACTAACAGTGTCATAACCTGGCAGAAGCACGCATCCAACGTTGTCAAGAATTGCAACTCGTCCTCTGTTTTGCATTAGGTACGTCACCGCCGACCACTTGAGCTCTGTAGACTCCGTATCCAGTCCCACGGTTTCCTTTGCATCCTGTGCTGTCTTTCTCTCTGGGGCTGGTCTGCAGCGTGTGACCTAAACAAAGTGCAAAGGGCGGTGACCGTTGGAAGCCAGGATGGTCGCCCGCGCTGGTCGGCTGGGTTCCACGTCGCCGACCGTACCAGCGCTAGGTTGGCGACGTGGAAGTGATCTAGTCATTGCGCCGCCGTGATAGGCCTTATCCTGGATCCGATTCTGAATGACTTGCGGGACCCGTTGGTGGTCCAGCCCCTGTTCACCTCACGTATCCCTGTATACCAGCGCGCTTGCCTGGCGGCAGCGGCGGGCATTCTTGAAATACCAGCTCTCAGTCCTATCGTTGGCATGGAAAGGCCTTTTCGTATGGAGCGGAGTCATTCCGGAGCCGCCTGCCGCCTATCATCACCGTCTCTGGCAACAGCTGGGAGCTATTACGAAACTAAAAGATGCACCCGCTGCTGTACAATAAACATATTTGAAGGAATAACGTGTTATTGCTTTATTCACAGGTGTTTGAAAGCCGTCGCGTAATGGTTGGTCTTATGGTTGGCTATGGTTGGTCTAACTATTGCACTTCACCATTGGCTCGGTCCTAGGTCCGACAAGAGTACACTACCCACCATCAGGGCACACATCTGCACACTCCGGCGCACTACCGTTTAGACCTCTGACGGCACCATGGCCCCGGTTATAACCGGCCGCACTCGGGCAGGTTGCCGGCCGAGATAACCTTTTAGGGAGAAACCCTTTTGAACAGAGGAAGAAAGTGTCCCATGCCAGCAGCTTCCGCTAGAGCTTCCCGACCGTAATCTTGCTTTATCGGGGACATCCCCACTTGCCCCAGTACGCGAGTATCTGTTGTGGGCATGCTGCTTACAGTATAAGTGGAGTAGTTTTCATCATTCATACTGCACCTCGTTTTCACACATTGTTCAGCATGCCACAGGGGCGTTGTCCTAACTCACGCACGGTGTGTCTTGGACTGTTTTCGGGTGACGAACGGGGCTGTTCACTCTTTAAAGTACTGATGCCTTTTTCTCCAGATTCTCCAAACGTAGCTTGGCTACTCCCGAACCTGCGGGTTCAGAATGAGTTAATGTTCGCTTAGTTTTGCTTGCCAGCACATCTTAGCCCCTTCTTTCATGTTCCGCCTCTTATCACCTCTAACCTATAAATTCCTCAAGACATTATGAAGCGGTTGATCCCGTCACTCCAAAGTAACTAAAGTAATATGCATCCCCGACGTGAGCCGATTGACATTTTGCAACACGCAACATGCCAACAAGTCGTCGAGGCAATTACCAAACTGGACTTACCTTGAAATCGACGAAGCCGCTTTCTGATGTGCACGCACAATAAAAGACATTCTCGCAGGACAAACCACGTTGAAACGATATATTTATGCGAGTATAATGCATCCGCGGAACATATTCGCGAATATGTGAACTTGATCCGGAGAGTAAGTGTTCACTGGTTGCTGACGTATTTTGTCTTAAAGAGAATGTCCCACCTTCACATCGGGTTTTCAACTGAACTAGCCATCTTGAGGACGTTTTGATGCAGCTTACGGCCATGTCCTTTTTAAGACCCAATACCCTCTGGGTTCCTGAGTTATACACCTCCACAAAAGTGCGAAAAAGTTTATTGGGAGACTACTTCAAATTCACCTTGGCATTGATATCGTCAAAGAAATGTCCATACGATTGCCGTTATATTACTGGCTGTTTTCTGCTTATGGTCAAAGCAGCATGGCCGCTGATGCATTCACAAGAGCGATGATGCGGCACGTATGATACAATCCGTGGAAGGTGACTGGACTTCTAGTAAAATTTCGTCACTGAATGCGTGTCGCGAACGTAAGCGTGAACACTTCGGGCTGTGTGGCATTCGTCGCTAACGGGACATTTTTCGTTATTTCTAGGCCATAGATTAATGCTATAGTAAGAGAACAACACTGTCTGCAAGAAAGTACAACACCGCAAAAAGAACGGCATTCTCCCGAATGTTACAATAAAAGAAGACGCCGAAGGCAAATCCGCCTTTTTCTCCTGCTGTTTTTTTTTCTAACGACGTATTTCTTACAGACAGCTCCGTTAGCCCCTTGTGTACCGGAGGAAAAGGCCTTGCATGGGTTTACTGGTTAGCAAGGCATTATAGAATCATGGAAATATTACAGCAATCTTAGATATATCTTTTATTAAATATTTATCACATATTGTAGAACAAGTTTGAAATCTTGAACAAAAGAATTGTGTATTTCAAGTACAACCTCTTGAGTTGTAATACCAAGAACCCCTGTTGGGATTTTGTTTTGAAGGGAGCTCACGGCGAAATGCGGAGTTGTAACCGAGAACCTGCGCGGAAATTGCGAGAAAACCTGTAATGTGATTTTCCTGCGGGTTGTGCAAGTGTGGGATCACACTTATTTGAGATAAGACTGTGAATCAGGCGCTTGAAATGGGTGTGATCACTGGTGGTTCGTACCAGTGGCTTGTATTGATTTTGATGTGATGGGAAGTGTGCGTGCAAGGCTTGTACCTCTGAGAAAACATTGTTTTGGTATTCTGTAAATCTAATGACTCCCAATAAAATGTTATATTTTGATTCCTGCCTCTATCTTTGGGTTTGCGTTTTAACATGACAAGGTAATGATGTCGTCAAACTGAAAGAAAGACTAGCACCCATGCTGCAGGGGTGTTGAAAGGCAATTTGCTACTTCATTATGGTCTTGCCAACATTTTGAGTCTATTGCGGCATACAGCATGTCTTAACAAATTTGGCATGCAGGCGAGCATTGCTTGTGAGTCATCATTGTCATGGTTACTGCAACTTGTGTGAGAGGTTGGGTGCTGAGAAAGGTGAAGAAGTATTGCTGTTGGTTTCTTGGATAGCACTTGATAGCATTTTTATCAAGGGCCTTGCATGCACCGGCAGCTTCATCTAGTCGCCCATCCAACCATAATTACATGCACTTGTCATGCCTTATTAATTTATATATATATATATATGTCATGCCTCATGCCTATATAATTACATGCACTGTCCTGTCGCAGTGTCAGCAGGTTCGCAGTGTCAGCAGGTTCGCAGGTTCACGACATTTAATATTGGCTTGTTATACATGTGTTTCTTGTGCTAACAACGTTTTTAAGTGAAGCAGCCTGATGGCTGCAGCATGTTGCATGGTTGTGTAAGCAGAAGACGTGTTTGCACCCTTGTCACCTATGTTTCGTGGATTCCCGAAACAGGCTGAGTAAGTGATACCATTAATTGGTTGTGTGCTTTGCTGAAAGTGATTTATATGTTGTGTCATGTGCTTTTGTTTCGCCATATGTCAGATGCGGGGTTAATACAAGAACGCACGCCTGGCACATCTTTCATGATAGGAATTTGTTATGAAAGCAGCAGGGATTACAGTACAAAACCCATGTCATTGTTTATTATGTCAAGCCGCAGTACAGCACTGAGGCAGTGCCACGATGCCGCTGTTGACCCGTGCCATTACACAATGTACCACATTGGCTGACTTCTCTATGTCAAACCTTGAGATAACAGCTTATAATTTATGAAAGACTAGTAACAGCTGACTTAACAAAGCCAACGGACTATCACTAGCGAGAATGCTGTTGCACCACAATGGTTTATCAGGGTTAACTAGTAATTGCATGAAATAAACCCTAAGCAAGAAAAACATTCTTGGTAGCTCAACTTCACCATCTTTACTATGACATTAACAATGCTTTGCCTATCAATTCATAGCAATGTTCCAGATCTATTAATGATTGCATGCAGTTGCATTTCCCAGCTACAAATAATGCAGTATTTACTGTGCTCATTACATGATATCAGTGTCAGTGCTATAGCACTGCAGGCAAGGATAAGTCGACAAAACATTGTGTATGTCAAATAGCCCACGAAAGCCTCTGTTACGACCAATACCAAGACAAAAATCCACAGACAAGCCATTCACCAATCACCGCCCCAACACAGCGCCCGCGACGAGAATGGCCGGTTGGCGCCAGCTTTCGTGCGTTTCGAGGCATTCTTTAGGTCTGGCTGCCAGATGCTGCCAAGTATTGCTGTCGCCACAAAACCATTCCATGGCGCCATCCAGCAATGACGTAACGGGGGCGCATTTTCAAACTGAGGCTTTGCTGCTTCGGGTCGATTTTGAACCTTGAAAGCTTACCAATAGTTACAGGTAAGCTTTTCCTTCATATCTGATGTCTGCCTCAATATCTTCAAATGTGGAACATTCCCTTTAAGATCAGGCATGCATGCGAGTGACTGTGTGAAAAAAGTGACAGGGAAAAGGCGTGCATGATGAAATGCAATGTATAGAAGCTCACATAGGACGAAATGCGATACTAAGAGCGGCGTATGCACAGAAACAAGATGCGGAGAAATGTGATGCAAAAACAAGCGAACACGAAAAGTAAAATACGAGGAAAACGCGCATTTCAGGAAACACTATGCATGCGCCCTCACCACTCATTTTCGCTTTATCCTGCATTCTCCGCGACACTCCATAAGTAGCGAAGTTACACAGTAGGTTAGATACTTCGCGATGCTCCGTTTGTCCGGGGCAAGCTGCACGCACCAGTCATGAGAAGGTGCAAACCCCGAGTGAAGTCCCCTGCGATAGCCAAATCTCGGCGGATGAGTCTCCAGGTGCATTTATTTTTTCCCGATCATTGTCCACTCTCTTCCATCCCCTAGCACTGAAGAAGTCATTGGCAGAAAAGGCCATCATGTAATGCAAACAAACCCCAAAACGAGATTCAAAGAATTGCGTCTTGAGGTTTTGACGGTCAGAAGGCTTGCGGTACGAAGATCTGCAGGCACTAGTATGTGAGTAGATAGCTTTGCGCACAAGGATTCGCGATGGGGAAATGTTCGTCGTCGATTTCTACAAAACATTGCTATACAAATATTTTGATCAAAGTTTTGGACATGATGAAATGTGTCGCGAATAAATGCAGCCCGAAGTTGCGCCCGGTCACGGCTGGAGCATATTCTCTGAGCGCGCCGGGGAAGTTTCAAGCCATCCGACCTTCATGATGATCACATCTTGTGAACCTCAATCTACCTCCATGTTTAGTTAAGCAGTATTGTACCTTTTGTCAACGAGTATAGAACGCCATCAGTAACCCATCAATGGCCGCAATAACAACATTGCCAATCTTCCCAAAACCGGCCTTGGCGGCACGCGTGCTGCGCTAAGCGCCCACCTGCCCTATCTCCCCCGCCCGAGCGCGACCAGTGACGTCACGGGTTGACGTAACGGCGCGCTGCCACCTGGTGGCCCACCTGGCGGCCAGGCCGCGGGGACGGCAGTGTACCCAGGTGAGCCGGCGCGAGGGGCGGGCGGCAGGTGTGGGTGCGGGAAGACGGACCGTGCTGTGGCGGAGTCCCTCTTGACAGGTAGGTAGGGTGGCTCCAGAGGCGGTCAGAGTCGGCCGGGGCGGCGGGGCGGCACGGCGGCGTGTCGGGGTGGACGAGAGGTCTCGCTGAGGGTCTTGATCGAATAACAATGCAACGTTTGCGTGCGTGGCACCCGGCGAGGTTCAGTCTGACCCAGCCCTGACCTGAGTGCAGGAGATAATCCCGCTTTATGTGACCTTTGCCGCACAAGGCACAGTATGCTATTGTCGGTTATATCTCGATGGTGTTAACGATCCAGACCTGTGTCGTTGCACTCCTCGCGGGGCCGCGCGGCCAGCATATCGCCAGCGTCACCACCGAAGTCCGCCCCTCCCCAAACCGGAGCTCCGCACTGGTCGGTGCGGTGCCTCCAGGGCCGCAGAATGTGACGCCGGCTGGCGGCCCGGCATTGTCCGGCGGCGCCGAGTCGGCCGGGCCGATAACGGTGACCGCTTCCGGTTCCGTCCGCTGACCGGACGGCAAGACGGAGCACGTCTGGCCCACGGCTGGTAACACGGCCAGCGCGGCTGGTGGACGGCTGGTACGTGGCTGATAAACGACTGGTGCGCGGCTGGAAGCGCGTCGTGGAGGATGGCCGGTACTCGGCCGGGACGCGGGTGTGAAAACATGACTGGAGCATAGCTGGGATATGGCTGGAATACGGCTCGAACGCGGCCGGAATACCGCTGGAACACGGCCGGAACGCGGCCGGAATACGGCTGGATCACGGCCGGAACATGGCTGACAGACAGCTAGCGCACGCCAGTGCAACGGCTGTTACCTGGCTGGTATTCGTTTTTTAGATGACTGGTACGCGACTAGCACGCAACTAGCACAACTGGTACAACGGTCTGGCGGTTCATGGTTGGGGCACAGTTAGCGCAGACTAAAAAAAGGCTGGTGGACGGTTAGTAGGCGGCGGATCCACGCCTGATATGAGACTTGGCCCATGGCCGGTGAGCATCGTGACCTTTCCTGGTAAACGGCAAAAAGGCGCCTCAACAATTGACTTGCACACCGATATACCGATTATAGGTGTTGGGTGTGTTCTATTCTACCATGTACGTAGGTCTGGCTTGCAGAAAATCCTCTCTTTTTACCTCGGACTCGAGCGGAATCAAGGATGGAACAACAAATAACGAGCCATGGCCGACGCCAATTTCTCAGATCACGAGAAGCAGAGAGCTACATCCGAAGCTGGTTGGTCCTACAAGCAGCTGTCCAAAAACTGCCCCGGCTCTACTCGATCGCTCTCCGCCAGCTTAGATCTGCCCACAGTCACCCACGCCCAGCCAACGCACAGCCCACGTCCTTCCTACACTACGTGTCAGAGTGCGGCGGTGGAGCAACCAAGCTGCGCCCATCGTTTTCGTCGCCACGGGCGCAGCCAGCAAGTGGACGCCGGTGGAAGTGAGGTTCTGCGGGAGGGCGACGAACGTGCTGCATGCCCGCTGACACGCACTGTCTCACGCTCCGTGGCTCATTGGGATTGAGTGTAATGATAATGATATTTGAATTTAGGGGCGCTTCATCTACAGGGGCTATTTTGCGTTCTTAAATGAATAAAATATAATTTTTATGTATATATAAATACAGGTCCCATTATACACACACACACACACACACACACACACACACATATATATATATATATATATATATATATATATATAATAATATATATACATATACACATATATGCATGCATACATCATGTGTGTATATGCATATATCTATATATACATATATTAACACCCGCTGTATTTGGCCTGAGCATGAGCAACTTTTCATGAAATTCTTGGGTTGGTCGACCGAATTTCACCCAGCATAAAGGGTTTGCCGTTGGTGTTCTTGGCACACTTTTAGTTGACTGCGATCAGATGTTGAGATGGCCCTGTTTGACGCTGAGACCAACACGACTGGGCCAAGGCCCTGTGAGGAAATACCACCCCATGCCCAAGTGCCTGAGACTGCACCATGATTTCTATCATCGCGGCCTTGTGGCGACGCAGCACGACTGCACCGCAGCTGGTGGCCGCTGACAGCGGGCAGACGTTTCCGCACCACCGCGTCCGCAGCGCAGTACGCCGGCAGCAGCACGCGCCGGGAGTGACGGCAGAAAGGTGGGCCGTGCCGCGAATTAAGTCGGCCTGGCGTCAGATGCACGTCACGTCACGTCCGGAGCTACAATTGGAGCGGGGCGTGCGCAGCGCGCGTCCGCTTCAATCCGCGTACTACAGCACGGAGATGTCTGCCGGTCCCGGGACGTGCGCACAGAGATGTCTGGCGGTACCCGGGGCGTGCGCATGTACCGGAGCTGTGTGAGGTGCTCGGAGAGGTCCGCCTTCATGTCAGAGGGTGGCGCGGTGGCGGGTAGCGGAGGGGAGGGAGCTGGGGAGGAGAGGGGAGGGGGAACTAACAGACGTTCAGGGTGCCGTATTGATTTATGACGTGGCGTTTCTCTGTTTGGCAAAGTGGAACACCTGTTTGCGGGAGAACGATTTCACTGCAGGCGTAGGTGAATGGTTGGGAGGTTGTGCAAAACTCTTTCGTTCCAATGGAGAGCCTAAAGCTTTCCTTTGCATCAAAGTGAAAGCTTCAAAGCGCTTTTGTTCTTGCAGGCTTAAAAAGCTTTGTTTTTCTCAGACTAGCTTTTATGACATGTTTTGCAATGAGGCAGTCCGTACTGCCATAATCTATGGTCATCAAATGTATGCTGCGTAGTTCACATACTTGAAGTGGTGGATAAGGTGCATCGCCATCTTCAATAGTCCCTCTGAAAGTACCAAAGAAACGGAGCGAATCTTGCGATCCGCTACAGCGCTACTTGCCATTTGATACAGTGCCACCACTAATGACCTCACGGTGCTAGAAAGCATGCTGAGGTAACGGCGTGAATGAATTCGCAACACGCGGTAATCCACTGGCTGGTATACTGGCGGTCGCCGCCAAGAATACGCTGACTTTTAGTCACAGGAGGAAAAGCCTACCTGCGACTTATCTGAACAGGTGAAAAAATCGTTTATGCGGTGCCGCGTGGTCATGGGCAGAGGCACTTGCGGATGAACCCTAGAACAAGCATGTCATCACGTTGCACATCTGCCGTACTTTTGCGTTGTTTTTTGCACCGTGCGTAGCAGCACGCATCAAAAGTTATTTGCTGCCGCTTCTTGAAGGTAATGAATGTGATTTACGGCACTGAGGTTATTATGCATCATGTCCGTCCAGATACCTCTGTTAGTTAGAGCACCTGCCTTCCAATCATCCATCCGTGGCGGGGTGGGTTCGGGTCGCTTTAGGCGCTCGCTTTTATCCTTGACAGGTATGACCTGCGGTCGGTGGCAGCGGGCGCACTAAAGATCAGGTGACGTTAGCGGACAGTACGGACCGTGCCAAACATTCTGCCTTTGACCTGGAATCGCACGGTCGGATGGAAGGGGCCAGGGCTCACAAAACAAGCAGAGTTTAGCGCGAGGTGTGGTTCCAGAAATCCACCCATGCAAAAGGTTTGTAATTCACTTTGGAACTTATTACTCTGCTCGATGATGCATCACACTGTCAGCAGGTTACATCAAGAGCTTATGAAACGATGGTCTCAAAACTAGCATTGCTATATTCTCCCTGTAGACAATCAACAGTTGGTAGGAGTTGTTAATGGGGCTCGTAGCATCAACAGTTGGTAGGAGTTGTTGGGGCTCGTAGCATCAACAGTTGGTAAGATTTGTTAATGCGACTCACAGCAGGCCGTTATTCATTCAACGTTTTCCCCAACATTTTGTTCCGTTTAGCGCAACTTAAATATGTAGCTTGATGTTATCTACGTCAAATGTTTCCCGCGTACCACAGTCAGGCATGTACGCGGATCAACAGCACATATGAAGCCGAATGCAGATGCCATATGCACAGCACCCCGTAATGATCATTTCCGCCGTTGGTCATAGGCGTAACAATATCTCATTAGTCGTTTGTACATACCCTTGAATAGAGAGCGATCTATCGGTTCCAATGCATTTGTGCTTGCTAATTTTTGGGATCCAATCAAGTGCCCAAAACGTGTCGTAGTCAAATGCCTATATTTCGTAAAGAATTTGCAATAATCGTGATTTATCCATGAATACGAATATGCAAATGTAGGTTCATAAACGTACACATACATGTAGGGCAATGCCCCCGGTTTTCGTCATTTGCTTGTTGGATCCAGCCCTGCCCAATCCGCGGGTTAACGCTAGCCGATGGATTGCTGCTTCCGTGAGGGATCCAATGATTCAAACTGCGCAGTAGCATGCCGAGCATTACACATTCCGCGGCTGAGTTGGGTCAGTCACCGGTGGCACACCGAACACGGGATCCTGCGGGCGCCATCAGACCCCCCCCCCCCTCCCCCCTCCTGCGGTGGGGCAACGCCCATACCAACCGATGCGCATTCGGGTCAGACACTACTGAACACGCCACTAGCCACGCCAGGAGTGTATGAATGCCGGGCTGTGGCTGGAGGTCCTGCCGTCACCGGGTCTGGACTGTGGTTGGAGGTCCTGCCGTCACCGGGTCTGGGTTGCGGCTGGAGGTCCTGCCGTCACGGGTCTGGCTGGGGCTGAAGGTCCTGTCGTCACCGGGTCTTGGCTGCGGCTGAGGTCTTGCCGTCACCGGGTCTGAGCTGCAGCTGAAGGTCCTGCCGTCACCGGGTCTGAGCTGCAGATGAAGGTCCTGTCGTCACCGGGTCTGGGCTGTGGCTGAAGGTCCGTCTTCAGGGTCTGGGTGCGGTTTTTAGTTCTATCGCCGGGTCAGGACTGCTCAGCCAAAAGGAAAAAAAAACACATCTCGGCTACGTGATGTCCAAAGCGATGCTCGATGCGTCAGTTGTGATCTTAGGCGTCGCAAGTTTGGTTGGCTCGCCAGCTTTATTAGATTGGGGGCGCGGAGAGTACGGGCCCCTCTCCATTTCACGTCCGATGCAGTAGGTACCCCATCTCCTCTCTGTCCACGAGAGGACAAACAGGCTCACGTTTTCTACCTGCTTGCAAAGGCCACTTTCACATATCTCCAATGGCTGTCAAACATATGGTGTCAAAACGAGGTCAAATCATGTTCATCCTGACACAACCAAGAGGGCGTTTTGAAAGGTTACAGTCAATATCATGACGTTTCTCCAAGGGCAGAGTTTCATGGCTGAAGACCATGCGCGCCAACAAAAAGCCAGACAGGATGTGACGCCATCCACGACGCCATCAAACATCATTTCCAACGGCGTGTAGTACAGTCCATACCATGCCGCCTGTCCAAATGCTCCCTGAGCAGTCTCATACGGAATGCTACATTATGAGCTATTGGTATCCTCGGCATGCGCAAAAAGCGCGCAATAGGGCCACTATGCATTGCAAATAGGCTCCAGACATCGTCTGGAGGTGAACGCCCGGCGCATGACGCCAATCATCGAAACGCCCATCTCGGAGTGACTCCCAGTGGCCATCTCGGAGTGACTCCCAGTGGTCATCTCCGAGTGACGCCCAGTGGTCATCTCTGAGTGACATACCCAGTGGTCATCTCCGAGTGACGCCAGTGTCATCTCCAATGCGACTCTCAGTGGTCATCTCCAAGCGAGCGGCTCTCAGGGGTCATCTCCGAGTGCACGCCAGTGGTCATCTCCGAGTGACGCCCAGTGGTCATCTCCAAGCGACTCTCAGTGGTCACTCCAAGCGACTCTCAGTGGTCATCTCCGAGTGACTCGAGTAGTTCATCTTCGAGTGACTCCCAATGGTTCATCTAGAGGACTCTGAGTGGTTCATCTCCGAGTGATCCCAGTGGTCATCTCCAAGATGACTCCAGAGTGGTTTATATCTCCGAGTGACTCCGAGTGTTCACTCTCCGGGGACTGAGTGGTTCATCTCCGGATAATTCTGAGTGGTTCATCTCCGAGGACTCGAGTGGTTCATCATTCAAAGTGACACACCCAGGGACCTTCCTGCCACACGATATCTTTCCAAAATTCACCGCTGCAATGATTTTTGTGTTCATTACCAGCGAGATTTGTACACAGCTAGTCTTTTTCCCATGCCACATTCTGACTTCGTCCTGCATGCCACTGCTGGTGCCCATGGTTATTGATGAGGGTACTCGCATGGAGGGCAGAGTGGCTAGTTCGGGTTCGGCCAGTGTCAGGCGCTAGAGTAAAGGTAGACATAAAGCAGCCGTCACATATGTGGAGCAAGGCGCACACCTGTTATGTTCATTATTTTAAGACTTGAGTGTTGCGATGGTTTTGTGGCAGCTCAGCGTAATTTGAAGTCCTTCCGCCATATCAAACGATGCAAACAGTTAATGTCGCAGCAGAACGTGTCTCTATCAAGCTCTGGGAGAGCGGGGTTCTCAGCCGCTCACTAATTCTATGTGCATTATGTGCAGGCACGACCAGTGTCCGGTGTAACGTAGATACTCTTATCGCAGTAGCCAGTCATCTGGCATGCCGTTATCTATCATCCACTATCATCTACTAAGGGTCAGCTGAGCCTGACAGAACCGCCGATTGAAGCGGCTGCGATAGCGTTCGTCAGCTCAGTGTGTGCCGCTGCCTAAACAGCTGACTACTGCCCACGAAGCATCGGTGAACAAACAGCAGCTGGCCTATGACGTCGCGCTTTCCAGTGGAGGAAAACGAGAGGCTGCATGACTTCCGGATGCAGGGGAGTGTACGAGCCGAGTTTGCTTTGCAGATTGGCGCCACCGTGCAAGTGGCTTAGGCAAGGTGGTGCCAGCTAGCCAAGAGTCCGTTGAAAACTTTTTAAAAATCCGATATTGACTGTGTCTGTCGATGATATTGAAATATATATGTGGCAAAACATATCGATTTTCATACGGAATTCTACAAGGCAGCTTTAATCATGAGTTATTTATTAAAACAAAACATGAAAATGCCTTGCCATGCCCTCTTCATTCAGCGGCTTATGAAAGCTGATATCGGTCGTTGTGGGTCAACTGACTCTTAACCTGGAGACCCACCACGGTCCGATTAGATGTGTCGCTGGTTTTCCCGTGCAACGTTGCTAGGCAACACAGAAAGCGCACCCAGCGAGAGGGCTACAGAAAGAAAACCAGCATGCAACGTTGGCCGCTCACAGAATCTTTTTGATAAGGATCGACGAGTGCCGGCAAAACATCAGGCTGCCAGATTTATTCAGGGGTTATTTTTCAAAACGGCATGATTTTTCGGTGTCATTCGACAAGTCGCACCATGGAACAGCACAGACTAGCCATTCATATTACTGGGCACCAGGCTCTAGACTGCGAGTCACGCCTGAAGCCTGTTTGCAACGTTAATTGGTCTCGAACGTTATATGCCGCCCCAGTGACTTCAGGCTAAAAGAGCGAGTTTGTGGTTATCTCTGTGGCCACCCCTGCGCCGCCAGAGTCCCATCTCTCTCTTCGTCCTTGCTCCAAAACCGCACACCGTGATTGTGACTCAACGCGGCTGAAGTGCACCCACCTCCTTCACCTCCTCCAGCGCCTCCACCGCCTCCACCTCATCCACCGCCTCCGTCGCCTCCATCTTATCCACCTGGTTGAAGGCGCTCCACCTCCTCCACCGCCTCCACCTCATCCGCATGGCCAAAGAGCGCACCTCACCACTGCGCTTCATTTCCTCCACCGCCTCCACCTCATACACCGCCTTCAATACCTCCGCCTCCTCCACCCTCTCCACCTTCCCCACCGCCTTCACCTGGCCGAACAGAGCGCCCCATTACCGCACTGCTCCTCCGCCGCCTCCACCTCCTTGACGGCTTCCTCCGTCCCCGCCGCCGGCCAAACAGATCGTCCATTGTCTCGCGCGTACGGGACTGCCCGCCGCGGGTGGATCGCACGAGCATGACCGGACCGGATCGGACCGGAGCGGAACGGAACGGACCGGAACGGCCAGGCGCCAGGCGGAAGGCTCGCGGCGAAATGTTCGCGGGCGCGTCGAGGCAGGTAACGGTGCTTCATGCGGCTGCCAGCGGCGGATCCAGCGACGTCCGCGAGGAAGGCGTTTGGTGGAGACAGATGGCGACCTTACCGACATGGAATAGCTTAGTACCACGTGGCCAGTACTACGCTGTCTATTCGTAAAACATTGGTCACAAGACGTGGGCCGTCGTGGAACAAAAAAAAATATTTACCACATCTAACAACAGCTTGTTACCTCTTCACTCACGGCGTGATAATCGAGTCCGATTTTGCCTCATCAGACTGCACTTAGCCGTCATAATCTGTCAGCGTTTTGCCGCTTTCCCACCATTTCCTCAACGCCGATGACAAATGTCCTTGTCGCTGACAGCCACAGGCGGGCAGGCGACTTCCCCACGTCGCATGCAGAGGAATCGATTGGGGTACGCTCCACCACGTTATCCGTAACACGCAACATGTCAGCTGCGGTGACATCAGCTGACACAACGAAGAGTGTCAACTGATCTTCCGAGTCCGCCATGCCTGTTTCGTTCCTGATGCATCTATGTGAATCACATTCTCGCAAGCTGCATGGACACTTTCACTCCTTGCTCTGGTTTTCGTGATGTGATATTGGAGAGTGGGTTGAAGAGGTCTTGCATCATGACGACAGCTAACTGCACTGTTTTCACGTCAGGGTTTACAGTTACATTGCACAGGTTAGTCATCAAATGGGCTTTCACAGGTAAGCATTATTTCCTCGCTGTTCGCATTTTCTATCTCCCTTTCTCCCCCCTCTATCTCTCCCTCCCCCCCCCCCCTCTCTCTCTCTCTCTCTCCTCTCCCTCTCCTCTCCTCTCTCTCTCCTCTCTCTCTCTCTCTCTCTCCTCTCTCTCTCTCTCTATCTCTCTCTCTCTCTCTCTCTCTCTCTCTCTCTCTCTCTCTCTCTCTCTCTCTCTCTCTCTCTCTCTCTCTCTCTCTCTCCTCTCTTCTCTCTCTCTCTCTCTCTCTCTCTCTCTTCTCTCCCTCTCTTCTCTCTCTCTCCCCTCTCTCTCTCTCTGTTCCTTTCCTCCTTCATGTCCACTCTCGCTCTGTTTATCTTCTCTTCGCTCTCTCCCCGCGTCTCTCACTCCACAAAGGAGGGTACACTGCGAGCGTGGCTTATCGCCGCCCCTAACTAGCTATTTTCGCCGTACACTAATCGTCTGGGACGGGTGGTAAACGACCCCCCAACGACGCAGAACGTCTGGCGATGAGTTCAATGAGCCGTGACGCTGTCTGCCTGCGTGACGGTATGCGCCCCGTATGTCCCACCCAGCTCTCCGCCAATCTGACCACCGATTGTCTTGTATCAGAGTTAGGCTGAACCACCGGCTATGCTTGATTTCTACCATACGGCATGCATTTTCGCTGCGTTTAACTAGGATGCCACAGGCCAAGCCACTGCCTTGCTCAGCGGAGTGGTGGGCGCTCACTCCGGTCATCGCGATGAAGCCACCAGGCCACACGCTACTGATGACGTCACTGGTTATATGCTGAAATGCGGGGAAAATCGTTCCAACCAGCGTCTGCCAAACACATTACATGGCGCCTGTTGAGTGTTCGGCTCAGAGGTTGATTTCGGATTTGCACTGATTCCTTGCTAATTCGCAAGCACGTTCAGCCATTATTTGTCGAGCTTTCAGCATGCTGTCCGACGGATACCTTACGTGCCCACACTTTCTCTGCCATAGCATTAACAGCTAACTGAGAAGCAGCCGCCGTCCCGGTTAGTCAACAACTCCAAGCGGGAGAAGAATGAGACAGTAGCGTCGTAGCCATGGCTAGGGACGTGCTGTTGGCGCCTCACCTGTTGGTGCCTTCTCCAGTAATGATTTGCCTCCCCCTCCGCCGAAGCCGGCTCATTTCAGCGCGTCCGTTCTGGCCGAGTGGTCACCCTCCCCCTGGGTGGAGTGGCCAGTACCAGTCCAACTGGAACGATCACTAAAGCAGACCAGGTTGCCAGTTCACTCATGGTTCATGTGCTCGTTTATAATGCAATGTGGCGAGTGCGTTGAATGCGGGCATGGATGTTATTTGCGCCATGAAAGCGGACGTGGCAGCTTGTGTGATTTATACGATCTGTTTGACATATATCACGCAAAACGAGCATCGTGGGGCCATGCAAGCTCATACTGGCTTGTATAGCGTCACATGCACGGTACGCACCAACCCTGCATGTTTAGATGTCGTCGATTCATCAATATTTGGAAGGCGTCTATGCCGCATGGTGGTCGGCACAACGCACCTAAGAGGGACGGTATAAGGTTCTTAAAATCCCTCCTGCACTTTGTAATGCACTAGCGATGCGAGCTGCTGATCTATCGTGGCGAGGGAATGTCGGTGCATCTGTTGACGTGCTCTTACTGTGCCAGCCTCCAGGAAAAACGTCTCCGAAGCCGTCTGTGTTTTGCGCGCGGCGCCGTTCGTGCCTGAGCGATTTTACGCTTGGTGAACATTTAAGTGGAGAGGAGTCAAAGCGGCGTGGCCGGTCTGTCCGTCGCTGTTTTGTTGGCTCAGAAAACGTGCTGCGAGGCTGCTCGTTCTAACGGTCGGTCAGACCCTGGCAGCTGTGACGAGGACGCTCCGATCCGTCTCTGAGTGACGCATACCGTGTGGTCGCGCACCACTGCGATCCGGATACCGTCCTGTGGCCGATGACATTGTCAGCTCGAGCTGCGCTATCTCCATCCCCTGCGTTGTCGCCGATGCGTGCGCCTCGTGGCTCGTGAACGCATGACGCGCGTGGAAATCGGATGTGGGCGCCACCGCATCTCCAATTCAAGTGGAAGCGATCAGCTGAGTGATAGAAACCGAACTGAAAGCAAACCCATGCGTAATGCGATCCCCGCCCGCTGCGGCAGGTCCGTCATTGCCTTCCGAGTGGGATGTGCTCTCCCATGCCGATTCTAGCCTCACTGTATTTTAGCGTTCACTATAAATCGGGTGCTGTACATGCGTGTGTGTCATCTAAAAGATATCATATTGGTGACCCCCCCCCCCCCCCGCAAAAAAATCTGGTTTTCTTTTGCACCGTGAGCTTTATGCTTCTAATAAACCACCTTGATTACGCCTAAAGGCACCGTTTGAAGGAAGGCATCCAGCGATGATTGAAATTGCCAACGTATGTGGACATATGCCGTTGTTGACGGTTCCAGTCGCGCCAAACTTCACAAATCACCATTTGTCGCCTCACTACATCTTTTCATGTGTCCGTAGAATAAAGCTGGTTCGTTTCAAAACACGTCACCATTTACTTTCCGGCAGCAAGTTAACGTCGCATGAAGTCACCCCAAGGTCTTCAACGGCCTTGACTATCCGTTCAGGACATAGACGTCTCCGCTGATTCAGCGGGACTTGCCGCTTTCCGCCCTGTCTAGTTAGGTGACGTTGTACAACACATCGGAATATTTCTGACGTTTTCACATTCACAGCGGATGACAGCACTGCAAGAAAGCTGCAAATTATATTTGCCAACCATTCCAAACCATGTATGTGGAGCTAACTGTAAATCGCACCTCTGCCAGTTCGTACTTCGAACCGGATAATTAATCCCCGCACGCCAATGCCCCAGGCACCGCCTTCGCGGCTTGTTGTGAAGTAGCTTTCCGGGCATCCTGACCTCCTCTTGAGTCGTGGCGGATACTTCAGACATGTTACACCGCTGCCAATCGCCTTCCTCGCTACGGCTGCACCTCTGATTGGCTCATTTGCTTTAACAGTCTGTCAGCAGTCGGCGGGGTTATGAACCAATGGCCTCCACCCAAGCATTTCTCAGTGGTGGAGCGCAGACGAATCCCAGGCCGCACCTCCCACGGAGTACGCTCTCCGTTCTCCGCTCTCGGCTTTCTGCTCTCCGTTATCCGCTGTCCTTTATCCGTTCTCCGCCTTTCGCTCCCCACTCTCCGCTCTTCGTTCTCCACTCTCCACTCTCCATTCTCCCCTCTCCACTCTCCACTCTTCGCTCTCCACTCTCCGCTCTCCACTCTCCACTCTCCTCTCTCCACTCTCCGCTTTCCACTCCCCGCTCCTCGCTCTTCACCCTTCACTCTCCACTCTCCACTCCCCACTCTCCACTCTCCACTCTCCACCCTCCGCTCTCCACTCTCCGCTCTCTACTCTCCACTCTCCACTCTCCACTCTCTGCTCTTCGCCCTCCACTCTCCATTCTCCGCTCTCCGCTCTCCACCCTCCACTACCCGTTCTCTGTTCTCCGTTCTCCGTTCTACGCACTCCGCTCTCCGCTCTCCGCTCTCCGCTCTCCACTCTCCGCTCTCTGCTCCCGTTCCCCGCTCTCCGTTCTCCACTCTTCTCACGGAGTGCGCTCTCCGTTCTCCGCTCTCGGTTTTCTGCGCTCCGTTATCCGCTGTTCGTTATCCGTTCTCTGATCTCCACTCCCCACACTCCGCTTTTCGCTCTTCACTCTCCGCTCTCCACTTTCCGCTCTCTACTCTCCGCTCTCCACTCTCCGCTCTCCGCTTCCCGCTCTCCGCTTCCCGCTCTCCACTCTCCACTCTCCACTCTCCGCTCTCCACTCTCCACTCTCCGCTCTCCACTCTCCACTCTACACTCTCCGCCCTACACTCTCCACTTTCCGCTCTCCACTCTCCACTCCCCACTCTCCATTCTCCGCTCTCCTCTCTCCACTCTCCGTTCTCCGTTCTCCGTTCTCCGTTCTTCGTTCTCCGTTCTCCTTTCTCCGTTCTCCGTTCTCTGCCCTCTGCTCTCCATTCTCCGCTCTCCGCTTCCCGTCCTCCACTCTCCGTTCTCCGCTCTCCGCTCCCCGCGCAGCCTCGCCCGGCCTCAGCGCTAGCGGCTCGCGGCCGCCCGGTTCACCGCCGCCGCCGCGCCAGGTTGCCGCGTCACGCGCCGAGCCGCGTCAGCGGCCTCCAGCACCGCCGAGACGCCGGCGTCACGCCCGTCACGCCACGGCGGCACCGCCATCCGTGACGTGACCCGGTCCGGACGGCGTGACCCGAGGTTCAGGCGCGTGACCTGTGGCTTGGGCTCGTGACCTCGGGCTCAGGAGCGGCCAACGGCCTGTTTTGCTGACGCAGACGATTGCGATGCTTGCGTGGATGCGGCTGCCGCTTTGGGCCGCTTTGGCTGCATGTGTTGTGGAGGCAGAAGATGCAGCTATCAGGATAGTACACGCGATTACCAGTGGTGACAGTGCACACCAGCCATCGCTTAACCATCGTCCAGATTCGCCGTTTTCATAACGTGAACTGATAGAGGGGTTGATGTGATCTCCTGTCATTTCCAAACACAAAGATAGAGCTTAACAAAAACACAAGCGCATTGTCCTTAACTAGATATGATGATTGATACGAGTCTATTATTCCGTTTTTACGCGCTGGTGCGTTTTTATGTTGCTCAAATAACTGACCCATTATGCCAGATCCAAGGGAAATTTTCGTGAAAACCGCGCTTTTTCAGCTTTGCAACGTTATGCATACAAGGCCATGCCTCGTAGCGACACAAAACCTAAACAGGCGCATTCCTTGTTCAATTGTGAGCATCACGATGTACAGTTTTATTGTTTTGAGCATGTATTTATGGTATATGGCTCCGTGAATAGTACCAAGTCGACCCGCCGCCTGCGCTCCTTGGCATCGTTCGCTGCTGCCTGCAGCCCGCGCCGACGGTAGATCGCCGTGCAATGTTCCTCAAAAACCGCTGCCGCCCCGAAACTGGAACAGCTAGGAACGCTTTTTGGCGCCAAAACAAGCGCAATAGACGCCCCCTCAGGCTACCGAAAATTTGGACGCAATTGGACAACATGCTGAAGAGGCATTCTCAAAAAACCTTAGGGGCCGCTTACATCAATCCCCCCCCCCCCCTTCCCGTTCCAATCAGGGCGAGGTTTAAGCGGTGGTTCATGGAGTCGCGGCGATGAAAGCGAATACGTCTGTCAGCCGAGCGCGCCGACTATCTTGCATAACCTGCTTATGTGATACGTCTTACCACACCACTCAAAACCATAGCACACATACTCGTTCAACGAAAACCTGGTGCATGCCTGGCCTCTGGCCTGGGCACGCACCGTAATCGCGTCACGTGGCGGCTGGCCGGACCGGACTGACCGGTCGGCCGTCCCGTTCCCTGAGGCCGAGCTCAGGGGAGGTGGTCGGGAACTGAGTCCGCTCCACAGGGCTGGACGCTGTCAGACTGGGTCATTATGGACCGGCCGTGAGTGCATAGGTCAATACATCCCGGACGATAAATGTGCCGCACCGAAGACAGCTTACCAAAGTGTGGAGCTGAGGTCAGGCCATGCATCATGCGCTTGGCTTCTGTTGCTGTGGGTGGAGAACTTGTGCTGTTAAACGGCACTGCTTTGGAATGATGTCGCAGTATTCCTGTCTTTGATAGATGTCAATTGTGCTGGAAGAAATGCTTCGCACCTCGGTGTCTTACCAGTACTACGGATGCAACAATCTTTTTTAAAAAATGTGATTATCTTGCCTGCTCTGCCAACCTCCCATCCTGGTGGAGCTCCTGTATCGGCAAGTGCTGGGAGCGTTTCTGTGCCATGCGGCGGCAGAGTACGAAGAGCGGGTCACTGGCTGGGCTAAGGCCGGTATTGCCTGCCAAGGCGAAGGTTAGCTGACATAGAGGTCAGATACTGCTACCAGCACCCAAGGCATGCACGTGTGAAGCAGAGAAAGTGCTCACTTCTGCCCCCTCTACCGGAAATTCGTGCTTTATTCGAACCATGGTTCTCAACAAATACTGAACATGAATCCCTTGGCGACCATCCCCCGCGTTTCATGACCAAGGGCATTTCATTTCGCGGGCAGAACTTCCATCAAACTCTTGACATAACAGCCTACGAGTCGCAAGCTACGTGTCATGAAGCCTTATGTTTGCATTTTCAGTGGACGAACGGAACAGACCTGGACAGCGGACCATGTAAAAAAAAAAACGCCCCACTAATCGATATGCGGACTTCGAGTCCCTGGGATCAGCGGTCATTCGCAGCAGTGTTCCAAAGATAGTTAACCATGGTGGGGGATTGTCCTGCTGTTGGAAAGCTGCGTGACAATCGTTCTTTTTCGTTACCTTTTTGTTTGCTTTGTTTTTAGAGCGATAGTATACCGTAGCGCGTTACTGTTTCCTTCAATATGTGAAGGACTGTACTGAGCCTGGCATTATCTGGGAGGAATTTTCCTGCGCCCCTCTTAACCACGCAACTAGCGATCAGGTTGTCTGAGCGGTTGTCAATGTGCATTGTGGCGTCGCTAGGCTGAACGCGACGGTACGTATGCTCACTGAAAGCCAGGCCGAACGCCTCGAGAAAGCATCTTGGACGGACTCGCCTCGTTGACCCGTGAGCCGAATTCGGTGGCAGACGCGGCGGCGGAGGTTCCCAGGTAGTTCACTGAGCGGATGGCTGACCAATCGGTGGCGAGGCCGCAGCCGAGGCGGCTTCTCTCGCCCGCCGGCGCGTGTCCGTCACAGGCGACGGCGGGGCCGAGACGAGGCGTCCAGCGGCGGCGCGCATCGGGCCGCCCGACCCACTGACCGGCCGCCGCGCGTCGGCCGCTCTCCTTTCCACGTCGGCCGCTCCGTCCGCCAGCCCTTCGGCCCTTCACCGCGCCGAGCGGCGCGTACTTCTTCGACCCATCCGTCACGTTTCGGTGACGTGACGCGGCGGCCTGCCGCTGCAGTGAAGTCTCCCCCACGTGCGGCGGCCGCGGTATCTCCCCGCCCCGGGTCTCCCCGGCGAGCGGTGACAGGTGCACACTGGCACAACACGAGCGGCGCATATGGGACCGCCCGCAGAAGGGACGTCACTTGACGCACCGAGGACGCCCGCGACGGGCTGAGGGGTGGGGTGAGGGGGAGGAGTGCTGAAATCACGCCGAAAGTCGCGGGGTGGTGGTGCAAAGGAAAACAAAGCTTAAAACATTGGAACTGCTTGTGTTATGTGCCCACTACGTTTCCCATGTGATCTAGTTTGATCTTATTATTGCCTGTTATGACTACTTTTGACAAGTAGACTTCAGGTCACATGGACTTCGACCCATCACGAATTGCTATGTTCGAAACAATCCGCAGGTAATTGCAGCGAAATATATATGACAAGAGGTATTCGACAACAGATGAAGCTAATGTTTGTTTAACTATGTGGGCCAGTTTGGAAACAAGAACGCACGGCAAAATAGCTTCCATGCATCGTCATAGCCCAACACATTCAACAATGTCTGACTGCCTCAAGCAAACCTCAAATGCATGTCCAGTCCAGATACGCATAGTCACGTAGTGAACATGAAGACGAAGGGAGATAATGAGTCGCTTGCACACGAATTTCTTGGCTTAAATTTGCATGAAATGGAATAGCCGCTATGCTCGTCATCATGAGATACAACGGGTGGTGGTTTACTCATTGGTAGGTCATTTGTTGGTCATTGCTGGCATTATAAAAACCGATCTGTTCATGCACCTCAAACAGACATCACGTTCCTGGCCAACCATACTAGAGATCATCTGGCGCACAACAGAAAAAGCGCGTCGGGCGCCGGTAAATGCCTACAAATTGCGCCCAGCCGGTAGGAGGGTTATTTCTTACGCTGAGCCGCGGCTGCATACCCCGGTCGTGGGTATCCATTTCAAGAGGGGAGCGTCCACATAGGGGGGGGGGGGGCATCACCCCGCGGATGTCAGAGCACGTGCCAGGAAACAGCTGGCTCGCGGCCGCCCGCAGAAGGCTCACAAGCGCGGCGCAGGTGTTAGCACCATTAGCGCGTTTGTGTTTTCCGTAGCCGGTCCGGTGAGGGGTTTCGGGGAGGAAAAAAATACTTGGACTGTGTTGGTAGGAGCACGCCCTTTTGAAGACAGTGATACCGTGTCGCAGGGGGAGAGTAAATTTCCGAAGACGCATCCGCGGAAAGCTTGTAGGCGACTGCGCATACACTAAAACACGATTCATTCATTTCACTTGACGGAATTGTTATTTGCCTAGACCGGCAGCAGTCAGTCTCGCTTCTGATAACATGCAAGTGCCGCAAAGTTAGTGGGTAAAGGGCCTGAAAGCGACGCGTGCTTTGAAGAGGAAGGAAAGGGCTTCGGAAAGTACAAACATTGTTCAAGCCACATTTCCTGTGATGCATGACTGGCACGAAGTGGTAAGAATAACTTCGGAAAAGTGGGGTTTAGATGATGCACCGCCGCTTTTGCAAGAGGCGAGCGGAATATTCCACATCGAATTGAGTTATGGTAAATGGAAACACAACAAGCTTCTTGGTTGCATGCGGGCGCATCACGGTTTCTTTCCATGTTTACGAGTAAGATCTCTCACCATTATTCGCATGACAGGCAGGGAAAAGTGCTCTCATTCTTACGGCTTGGATTATTGAGTATTAGGATTTGTGGAACAAGCTACAACACTCCCAACGCGGTGTCCTATTGAAATGATTCAAGCATAAGATTAATGTTTAACATTCAACACTGCAAGCATTGCAAACGCACAGGCTGTTGCACAACAGCAAAGTATGCCAGTGATGCTTTGAACTTTCATACGTGTGACAAATTGCTATAATCATTCGCAAATCACCACCTTGAGCGAGAGCCAGCACCGGAGAGATCAACAACACCACGTAATGGGTGCCCCACAGCCTTCCTGGAATCCCGCTGTCCGCTTAAGTGCGTGGTGAGAGCCGGAATATGACAGCAGCGACCCGCCCCATCTCTCCCCAGAGCACCAATTTGGCAGATGGGTGTCATGCCACCCCTTCTCTCCCCCGTCGGCGGCCGTGGGCTTCCGGACAAAAAGTGGTGCCGTACCGGTAACACCGCGAGCAGAAGGCAGGGGGGAGGGGCTGCGCCGCTGCCGACGCGGCGGAAGATGTGACTTCCGTCGCTCGTCTCGACGCGCTCCAGACACTCGCAGAGGATCCGCCGGAATGGGGCGGCAGGAGGGGTGCCACGGCAGGAGGTGAGGGTGATGTCGGCCGCCGACGCCGCGGTCTTCCTGAGCAGCGATGTCAGCTGGTAAAAAAGTTGTGTGATTGAGCAATTCGGAAGAGATGGCGGGCGCCGAAGGGGCGTACTGGGGAGTAATTTCTTATCGTCTTGGAGAGGGATTGCCCCCTCTCTGCATACACATACACCTCGCAAAGCTGCTCGTCAGCTACCACCATTGTCAGGCTCAAGTCACCCCAAAAGTAGCTATAGCACTACAACAGCAAAGTCGTGTGTTTTGGAAAAATCTGACCCACGGCCCCAATGAATTTTATGAACCTATCTCATTTAAGCGATTGTTTGAGTGATCCTCTATTATGATCCACAAGATGACTTGATACCATTTGCTGCAGTAAACGGGAAACTGATGAGCAAGTCCATGACTTCTAGGCAAGCATCGCACCCGAGCGTTGCTGAAAATGGACGCCTTAAAACATCAACGCCTCGTACTTAAACTGTGATGGAGCCCCTGCTGAATTTGTCGGCAGTCTCAGTGTTATAACAAAAATCAGGGGCAACTGGCACTCAAATAAATCATCCTCGCGCAACAAAAGGTTTGGACTTTTACGGCATCGGGAATGAACCTAGGTGACCAATGCAGTCGAATTCTGAACCGAAAAATGAAGTTGTTGCGCTTGCACACGTTGAAGAGAAGTCTTGCCGCCAGCCAGCGGATAGCGCTGCTTTATGCAGGACATCAGGTGTAATTCACTCACATTTTTCGGAACAAACGCGTCGAAATCCAGGCTATCAAAGAGCATTATGCACCCCATTGTACACCGCACTGAACAGCCGTGTCTCATCACTCGCGCCGCATTATCTGCGCCACAAAACGGGGAGAGTAGACCGGCGCGAGCGGCTGAATGCGGCGGAAACGCGGCCTGTTTGCGTGTGAAGGCCGCCCCTTCGCTCCACCCAAACAGCGCCGGCCGGCAGCCGCCCGGCGAATCATTATCCCCACCCCCCGAGCGGAAACCCCAGGGTCACAGTGGCCAGGCGCCCGGGATCTCTGCTCCACGGCGCATGCTGTGCATCCTGTCCTGCTCAGATGCTTCGGCCAAACGCCGCACGTGGGCGCGTGCTCGGTGTCGTGTGCTCGTCTGCGATTGGTCGGACGTGGGGAAGGTGTCGCGGCCAGATCCGGTAAGCGCTGACCCCGAGGTGACCTTTGGTCGCCGGCGGGCACGCGTCTGCGTCCTGAGGTGATTAGCGACGGCCGGAGTCGCGAAGGCGGGGAGGATGTTCCCCCGGTCGCTCGTCTCGACAGTGAATAGGGTCGCCTTTCTGGCGGTCTCAGTCGACCCCTCACCACCTGGCTCGATGAAGACGGATGACGTCATTGCGGTGACGTCGCCGACCAGCCGCCCGCGCCGACGAATGGTTCCCTCCTCCGAGTAGGGGCGGCGGAGGAGGGCGCGGGGGACGACGCAGTGCGCGGTGGTCTGTGAAGGGAGGTGGGCTGGTGTTCTGGCCTTCGGCCGGGAGAAAACATGGACAGGAAGCGGGCGTGGAGGATGAAGGAGAAATTGTTCCAGCCTACTCTGAAATGCTTCGCGAAGCTCATCGAGGAGGTAAACTTTAGTATCGGCCTTATCGTCGTACGACGCGCTGTCATAGTGTACACATATCCATTGATTGCATGTTATATTGCATCGTATCGTGTTCCATAGTGTTGCACAGATCGGAACGTCTACGCATAAAGACTGATATTAATGTGTCTGCCGTGATGAGCAAAAATGGCACGAACAGTATAAACAAGGAAGACGCCATAGATAATGGGAACGGAGGATGTATAACAGAGTAAGGTTTGTGGGGATGGGAGGACAGGGAACGGATAGCGCTGCTTGGGTTGCTTTTGGCCGGACATCAGCGCTGCTTGGGTCGCGTTTGGCCAGGATCAGCGCTGCTTGGGTTGCGTTTGGCCAGGATCAGCGCTGCTTGGGTCGCGTTTTGGCCAGGATCAACGCTGATTGGGTCGCGGTTGGGCAGGATCAGCGCTGCTTGGGTCGCGGTTGGCCAGGGGTCAGCGCTGCTTGGGTTGTGTTCGGCCAGGATCAGCGCTGCTTGGGATGCGTTCGGCCAGGATCAGCGCTGCTGTTGGAATGCGTTCGGCCAGGATCAGCGATGCTTGGGTTGCATTCGACCAGGATCAGCGCTGCTTGGAATGCGTTCGGCCAGGATCAGCACCACTTGGGCTGCGTTCGGCCAGGATCAGCGCCACTTGGGCTGCGTCCGGCCAGGATCAGCACCACTTGGGTTTGCGTCGGCCAGGATCAGCGCGGGGCTCGACTAGGCACATCAAATGCAGTAAAGGTCGGGATAAACTTGCATGCAGAAGGCAGGAGGGGGATGCAGACACATATGCGTACGGATGTGTAATTAAAACGCAGCTGGCCGATGGAAGTGTAAGCATTGTCGCTTTCGTGTACGACTGTTCATCTGTAGTTTATCCCCAAGTGCTGCTGAAGGATGCTGGAAATTTTTCTGTGGGCCATCAGTTAGATGTTGCGGATTTTTTTCTGAGTGTGTTCAGTTAACGCATCTTGGCAAATCATCTCTTCGAGGTACCAGAAAATGCGTTACGTGCCGTCTTAACTGAGAAATTGGTCACCATAGGACGTATGGCTAGAAGAAGCAAACGTCTAGAATACCTTGGCCACGCTTATGAAAATGCATTGCAAGAAATCGTGTTCTGCTGAAATCACATCTTCACTGTTTTATGATTAATCATTGATATTTTGTATTTTCATCTGTCTTTATCTATTTTATGATTTAGATAAAACAGTAATGATAGCCTAATTCCTCGCAGAAAAAAAAAACAGGAGAATGGAGATATAGATGCGTCGATATTTCGACAACATCCGTTCATCAAAACGAATGGCGAAAGCTTCTGAACAGCCTCTTCCAGACGTTTCAATAAAACATGTTGCTGAAACATCAACGCATCTATATCTGTATTTTTTCTGTTTTTCTCCAAGGATCTCCTATTACTACTGTCTTATATATGTGAGTAACGTTCCTCGCAAATGCACTTGACAAATTATGTTATTCCATTATTTACTTTACTATTAATATGTTGTGCCTGCCCACTGGCTAAAAATCCTTGCTCTTCTGTTTTCAATACTTTCATGTTTCCTAAAACCCCTTGATGTAGACAGCACCAAACCGACGGAGGCACAAAAAATCGCCAGCCTTTAACAAGCGACGTCCCGGGTAACGAGCTTGCCTCAGGCTTGAGTGAGCTGACCCTGGAGCTTGAACGTGTCCAGTTTATTCCGCGATTGCGTGATATGAATGGTTTGATCAAGCGACCCTGGGATCAGGGCCATCGCTAAAACATCACTCGCTGTGCGGGCTCTGGCGTCGGCAGCAAGGTGGTGGACTTGCTCACACGCAATAATTAGACCGTGGTGGTTCCATTTGATGGCTTAAGGAAAACAATATAAAATAAACAAAAGTAACCACTCACGTGTTCAACCCAATTGCTTACAACCGCTCCTTCAAGCTGGAAGCATAGAAACTGTCCCCCGCCCCTCCATTCTCCGCAACGCTCTGCTGTGAAGACATGTGGATGCATAAAACATCCTCCATGCTTTTGCCCAAACGCAACCTCGGCGACCCCCACACTCGCGCAAATTACATGTAGACTGGAGAAAGCATAAAACACCAATCCGTGTGCCGCCACCAGCTTGAGGCCGCTGTATCATAGACGGAGATACGAAAGTGTTCAGGCGGGATTTGGACCTGGGTTCGCCGAGGACCAAATGGCGCTGGATCCTAGGGCGGCTTGGGTGGCTCAGGACCATGAATGTGGTTCATGAATCTAAAGGCGGCAGGAAATGCAATAGTGCTTCGCCTGACGTGCAGAGGTTCAGGGGGCGGATATCCTGCAAGTTCATCTCCGCCGTTGTCCTTAACTTTTGTTAGGCGTCATTTATACTCTTGACGAAAATAAAAGCTCTTTTCGACTTATCCTCTACATCCGCTACGATGCTAGCAAAAACTGAGAAACAAACATTTACAGCAGTCCACTTGCCAAACGCCGTCGTAACAGCGAAATTTCTAACACGCGGTGACTTACTGTTCCAGGAGAACACGAGGGTGGCCACTGAGCTGACAGCAGTGGGTCGCGCCCAACCCCGCGGCATGAACCACGCACCGAACTTCCCGGGGCCGCCGATAGATGGCAGCAGGGTGGAGGACATGGACGGCGACTCCGCCATTGGTCGCAGCTCGACCAGTCCCGAACCGGGATTCAAGGTCATCGAGGCCAGGTGGGTTTAAGTTCGGGACAGTTCGAATGATTGGGTACTAACGTCACCGGTGAGTTACAACCCCAGCATTGTTAACTTAAACTTCCTACATTTGGAGACCTACGAGTGTGAGTAGCTAAATAACCATAGCGCCACTGTCATGTGTCGGCATTGGCCTTTACGCGGATACACATAACCTGAATTTGTCCCTATTTTATATGCACACGTCATATCTCGTGCTATTTGTGTTAACAAGTTATTGTTTTACACAAACCACAAATGGTGTACGTTTCACGCACGCATCTCATTTCAGAGTAAGTCAATCGCTTACACACAGGCTTTCGTGCGCTGAACACTCGCAAGCTATCGTAGTACTGCAGCTTACACGTACGGAGACATACCTTTACAATCCCGAAATTCCAAATAATTGAGATCCTCCACGTGTGTGCTGGAGCGCTCCTGTCGTTTTATTCCGTCCAGCTGCTGCCGCTCCGCCTCAAAAACCTCAGCCACGTATGGCGTGGTAGCTTCCTGAGCGAGAACCCAGCCCGATTGCTCGCACATATTCCGTGGAGGGCCCCATGTGCGGGTCAATCTCGGAAGCAGAGGGTTCTCAGCTGGCCGCCCTTTGTCTCGTCATTGGCCCTCGCTCCTTTATCCATAGTCACCAAATGACCATTGCTGGCCGAAAAGGCGGCTCTTCTCATCGAACCTAAATGAAAAGCCTTGCTAGGATCATGCAATTGCTGTCTCATCATTTTCAGATAGGATGATCGGATTATAGCTGTTTCACTAACTCAGATTCGCCCAAGTCCCGCCAGCCTCCCGCATCGTGTTTAACCCGTCACCAAACGCGTTCTGCACGGGACTGAACCAGTATTACCTCCTCCGTTTTTCGTAGCGGTTCGCAGGCAGAACCGGACCGAGCCATGCACGAAAACAAAGGCTTGACCTTCACCTGGCAAGTTTTTGCAGGGCTGCAAGTTCACTGTCTCCACTGGGCAACATGCTCCAGGTGTCCTACGCTGTGGTGGCAGTTGTAAAGGATGACAGGTGTTGTTAGGCCACGGATGCTAGATGTAAGATTGTCGTTGGCAGACTGGCCACGGGCCACGGGGGCTAGATATAAGTCTGTGACTGGCAGACGGCCACGGGGCCAGATGTAAGGCTGTCATTAGCAGACTGGCCGTGGGGGCCAGATGTAAGGCTGTCACTGACAGACTGGCCCCGCTGGCGGACTGGCCACGGGGCCCGTTCACCTTGCTGTGCATTGGGCCAGGTCCGTCGTATACTGTACGTGCAGAAGCTGAATTAGGCCCAAACGGCCATCAGCTTTTCAAAAAAGGAAGATGGCCAGGCTCGAGGTGCAAATTTCAGGAGATTTAAAAGAGAATGCGAGCCCGGCGACCGGGGGAGAGGGAGGAAGCTGTGTGGCTCTTTCACCTTATTATGTACAACAGATGATGCTATATGCTATAAGCAGTTGTTTTATATGCCACGCATCCCTGCTGATGTTTCCTCCTGGTAACGATATTATTCCTCAACTCATCCATACAGTATGTCAAGTGGGATACCCATTTTCCTAGATTCCCTAAGTGGGGAGGCATTTTAGGCCGATGAGGAGGCAGCTGCTTCTACAGAGAGCATGCTAAAGTATTGTCTGGACATATGATAGTCAAAATTTCGAACCCATGTTCATGCTCCACGAGTCTTGAGATTTCTGATGTGCCTCGATTTCACTGATTGATATTCGAGATCTAAGATTTTGTCGCAGTGTTTAGAGAGAAAGAACATCAGAAGCTTCGTCAAGGATAATGTGATAAAACCCTTGAACAGGGTTTTCTTTGTACAAAAAGCACATGCCACAGAATAAAAGGT
>NW_023596448.1:11220260-11307668 GCF_011947565.3 Pollicipes pollicipes | reverse complement strand
AAGAGAGAGAGAGAGAGAGAGAGAGAGAGAGAGAGAGAGAGAGAGAGAGAGAGAGAGAGAGAGAGAAGAGAGAGAGAGAGAGAGAGAGAGAGAGAGAGAGAGAGAGAAGAGAGAGAGAGAGAGAGAGAGAGAGAGAGAGAGAGAGAGAAGAGAGAGAGGAGAGAGAGAGAGAGAGAGAGAGAGAGAGAGAGAGAGGAAGAGAGAGAGAGAGAGAGAGAGAGAGAGAGAGAAGAAGAAGAGAGAGAGAGAGAGAGATAGAGAGAGAGAGGAGAGAGAGAGAGAGAGAGAAGAGAGAGAGAAAGAGAGAGAGAGAGAGAGAGAGAGAAGAAGAGAGAGAGAGAAGAGAGAGAAGAGAGAAGAGAGAGAGAGAGAGAGAGAGAGAGAGAGAGAGAAGAGAGAGAGAAGAGAGAGAGAGAGAGAGAGAGAGAGAGAGAGAGAGAGAGAGAGAGAGAGAGAGAGAGAGAGAGAGAGAGAGAGAGAGAGAAGAGAGAGAGAGAGAGAGAGAGAGAGAGAGACGTTCCTCAGGTCGTGCAGCAGCGGTACTATACACGCCCAGGTGCTCGTCTCGCTTTTACTCGGCTCCGTTTCGTTTCCGGTAGCGTGGCCTGTCCGTTCCATGACGCGGACGCCGTGTCACCGAGTCGCTGCCCCGCGACACATGGCTCACGACGGACCCAGAAGAGCGGAACGCTCGACCATGGGTGGACGATGTGCCGATTTGTGAAGCTTTCGCCGGTAATTTGGTTTCCACAATCTGCTGCAAGGTGCAGCCAGGGTTCAATGAGATACAATGGCTGGTGCCATGTTGGTAACCAAGCGCGCATTGTGGTTGTTTATCCCCGTGATGCGAAGTTCACGAAAGCTCGTGAGACAAAATTTCTATCGCGTATCGATAAGCTATTTGACGTGCCTGCCATGTGGTTGTGGACAGATGCCGCATCAAAGAATGTCCATATCCATAACGTATACATCATTGTTCCCCACCCCCGTCTCAATCCCCTCATCCCTTCCCATACGCGCAAGAAGAATGCCGCTTTCTTAGGAGTTAGGATTATGCCCAATTGCCTTGGAACTGACCTTTTGCCGGCGTCTTTGGCCTGGCCGAGACACTCAAAACTCTCCTCCTTGTCTGATAGGCTGTTGCATGGACTGAAACAGGACACACAAACGCACTGAGCAGACTGAACGGACCTGGGAGTGGCGATATAGGCGTATGTGGACGACATGTAGCATGGATGCAGCCAGGAAATGGCGCAAGGAAGGTGGAAGACCCCACGGCATGTTTGAGAATACGCTGCTGAAATGGAGCCATTCAAGGCAGATAGATGCTAGGAATGGTAGCGCCTTAGCGCCTTTTAGCGCCTGTAGCGCCTTTGTTGTCAGAATAGGCCACGGTAGGGAGTGGGGTGACGATGACTACGTGACGTCCACACATAACCATGCAGTATCTGCTATCGGGATAAGCCCTCTCCTTATCATGCGGGATGCAGCGTTTCAGGAAAGGACGCCGATGGTGCACCGGATAATCAACCAACAGTGTCAGGAGGTTGTCGCATCGGCGGAGGAGCCGCAGGCGTTATGACAGCCACGCATAGCCTGATGACGCCTATAACATAAGGTGGCATCTGAGGCCGCCCTGCCCCGAATCTGGCAACTGTCCAAGACCCCGAATCTGCCCAGAAACCGCGCCCATTCCCTTCTGCAGGGCTGCCGAGGGAACGGTTCACACACATTGCGATTTCATCAACCGCAGGAAACAAGACAATGGAACTTGGTACCAAACACGCAGCCATTATTCGGCAAACGGGGTCGGAGGCGCGGGGGGGGGAGTTTGTCAGTAGTGTCTCAACCCGAGAGGCCGCAAAGACTCGCTTCAGCACTTTGAACTTGCTTCGTTATTGAATTCCGTATATTTGTTCTTGCGTAGAGGCCCATTTCAGACCAACAGCCCTCTTGATCTGACCAAATGCCCAGGGGCACTGCTTTCAAACTCGGCCCCCTGGGCCACTTCACCGATCCAAGCGTCCTAGATGCTACTGGGAACCTCGTGAAAGGATCCTTTATCATAACTCGCATTTAAATTTATTAAAAGTGGTAACCGTAAAACAAAAACTTGGTGCTCATCGGGATAGTGGAAGGAAGTCAGGGCCCCTTCGGACGTCACAGAGGCTCCTGCACCTTAGGGGACCACCTGTCCCCCTGAATCACCCTTCGCTGGCACCACATTGTTGTTTAAGGTGAACTGGTAGCTTCTAGAAAATAGCTGAAGCTTCATCGGCACATGTACCTTGACAGGAGTTAACAGAGAGTTTGAGATTTGAGCGACGACTATGCCTCAGCTAGTCATCATATGACCAGATAGTGATCAATCATGACTTTGTACATCCCAGTTTGATCTGGATGACGTGCCAAGGTTTTTTGGACACCTCTGGCTAGGTGGCCCCCTAATGCGAAGCGTAGACCAGGGGTCGTGACCAATGCTGGGCGTGCTGCCCCCTTCCCCCCCCCCCCCCACCTCCCCGTCTGACGTCAGTGACCGGCCCAGTACTATAACGGTCCGCAAATCAACGGCCTGGCCCACTCAGCATCAATTCGTGACCCCTCAGAGAATCGGCCGGCCCCCTGGTGTCAAATCCTGGAGACGACCCTCGTGGAGACCGTGGAACACCATGATCAGAGGGCGGGGAGAGAAGGGGGGGGGGGGGGGACAGCGGCGTTGGGCCAGTATCTGACTCGGTGCTCGGTGCGGATGGTCAGCGGTGCCACGGCTATGGAAATCTCCGCGCCTGCAGACTTGCTGAAGGACCGGTTGCTGTTACCAAGGCCAGCCTTTGCGCGGCCACCGCCTGAGAGTATCGAGCGATGCAGCCAACGAAGCCGACGGTATCAAAGAGCACGCCTTCAACAAATGGTATGAGGGCCTACCATGAGGAAGCGAAACAGTGAAACACCCGTCTCCATGCAAATAAAACTTTGTACTGTGCAACTCGAAAGACCCTCTGTATGTTTTGAGTGCCCACTCCATGCTTAGACCAGTGTGCATGTACGATACGCGAATTTAGAAAGGCAGCCTTTTGTCAAACGCCTGACACAATACCTACCCAATTATTTTTGTCTGGTCATCCTGGCTGTACTACAGAGTACCTGAGTGTTTGCAGGGTTCCCCTAAAATACGCCATTGTATCTAAGTTCATCCTATGAGAACAGTAATCAACGAATTAGAGAGAACAGCAACGAAACACGTCTGGACAGATCAATGGTTCAAATCGATGCGAGCACACAATGAAACAGTTTTCTGATCAGGGTCAACCACATCTTGACCTTCCGCGCTGATCATGTCAGTCAGAGGTCATGTGACCTGCACGACGGAGTTCGTTCACCGCCTGGCTTTCACCGGGTCGGTAACAACGTGGGAAGAGCGGGCTCTCTTCGGCACAAGGTATTGAGAACTTTCTGTAACGTGAACTGGAAAGAAATCGTTACTTTCTTCAGGTTTGGCGCACTAGATATCAGAAAGGCCTGTACTGAAGGGTCTGGAATCAGCCCCCTTTAATCTCATGATCTCCAATTATGACTGCCACGAACAAAGCCAGGTCACCTCACGGGTGACCACAAGACAAGAATCGAAAGCACGCTAGCAACTAAAAGAGGAAATCAAAACTGCTTCAGATGTTCTAAGGGCCTAAGCCATCGCCAGTCACCTCCAGATGAACTCAAATAATGATCCCAAGAAACTCTCTCAAACGCTCCAAAAAGCATCTGAGGTCAGTCTAACTCAAAGGACCTTGAATTTGCCAGAAAAGACCGCGGACCAGTGCCATAATGACAACAGCCGCATTGTACATACGTCACTCGATTTGTGTCGCTTCCGTTCATTAATCTCAGAACAGACACCATCCGTGAATTGACATGCTCCGCCCAACCTTTTACCAGTGCGGAGAACACACCCCCGATGTTTCTAAAGGTGTCATGACAATCCGTTCAGAGGTTCAAAGAGTATCTGCGGAGGGCCTCAGGGGAGATTACTTCAGTGCATTTCTCCTGCACTGCTGAGGGGTGCGCCCAAGTCATGGCTAAACAATCGCAGATGCCTCCATCAGCTGGATCTACGTCATCGTGACCAACACTGTGGCCTGCCAGAGCAGGAAGTGCGCACATAAAGGAAGGGGGAAGTGGTGTGCGCGAAATTAGCTAACTGATGACAGCGAATATATTTAAACCCATGTATTTTCAGTTGTTGCTAACATTGCAACATATGCACAGACTTCTCACAGCTGCGAATAGATATGTGGCGATGAACAAAGCTGTAGCCAGGACATTCTATTTTTTGCGTAACATAGATTATTTTATCACACACGCCTTTATTAATCTACATGGATGCAGCTGACGGTCTTATGGGACATTTGTTCCCCTCCCACTGGATGTCGCGGGGTTTCCTGCGGACCGCAGGCCTCAGTGCTTATCGATAAGATATAGATACGGTGAAGCCCGGCTCACACCGCGGCTGGCCGGCCGCTCGATCGGACCATCGTCGTACACAACAAACAATGGTTGGACAGTCCGCTAGAACTGTAGAAATTCGTCAGATCTGATACACAAAAGCTCCCTCTGAAAATTTGGCAACACCTGACTGGACTGCGGCGCCTTTGGCGACCGCGTGGGGCTGGAATGGAATGATTAAAAACGGGCAAAAGATCGGCAGTTCATTCACCAATTCATTTTGAGCATCACGAATGACGTGGCACATGGCCCATATCTTTTGATGGCGCTCGATGGCGATGAATCCCCAAAAGATGGCTTCGGTGTGGGGGCACTGGAAAGCGCAGCACCAAGGGCTGAGTCTACCACGTCTTTTTCATAAACTGAATATCATGACCAAAGTCAACGGAACCAAGCTTTTGCATCTCAAAATTGTGTTCATGAATATTGATATGGTTGCATAGGCGGCATTTGGAGGAAAACACGAAACGCCTCTATGGAAGTTGAAGTAGCTAGAATGCGAAACTGAATTGGCACGGGTCGATGGTAACAAAATATTGACCTTGGTAAATACCGAAAAAGCGTTGGCAAAAAATTGCTGAAATTGTGCCCATTTCGACGCAAGATGGTGTGAGCCATGTCGCAGCTTCCACACTGTATATCCACAAATGCGACTCCAGAACAGAGTACTCCTCAGGATCGCACACAAGCAAAATATTTGGATCCTTTACCTTGACGCCTCCGGAGAGCACCCTCCACACAGCCCTTTCACTGGTGTACACGAGAAGCGATCAGCCCGTGTTTGTGTGCGACTGCTGCGCTCACCATGGAAATAGCCCCGGGCCGTTTGTCACCTCGCCGGATCGGGCGAAATCGCGCAACGCCCCACTTCCGGCGGGCTACCGGGCCGGACCGTCACCGCCTCCAGCTGGCCAGCCGCCGATCGCCGCCGGTCATCGCTGCCCGCCGGCTCACACCGCCGCCGCAAAGGTCGGCCGTCATTCTCTCAATGTCTGTCATTGTGGCCGTCATTCTCTCGATGTCTGTCATTGTGGCCGTCATTCTCACAATGTTTGGTCAACAAGTTCGGTGTCAGTCCGTTCCGGCGGGCGGATAGCGTTGTGAACCTGGCTTACGGTGTCCGAAGCATGTCTTGTTGGAGACACCTACAAACCCACGGTCCTTTGGTGGCGTCTGTCCCGCGGGACAACATTAATGATGTTTCTGCGTTCATTAGCAAACAGAACTCATAGCTGTGGAAAATGGGGCCATATGCTTGTGAGGTGCGCAAAACTTTTGGCGTGGAGTGATGTGCACGGCATGGTTGTCGTTCGCTGACCGTGTTCAAGCACCGCCATGATAGTCTGCAGGCTGTCCCGACGTGAGTCGCGCGAACTTTCGATCGTGATGAAAACGCAACCAATTTTGTCATAGCTCCTCACGAGTGGCAGAGCCGGGAGTGCTGCTCAGCTGGTCTGTTAATTATCTCTGTAGCGGTTCGCCGCAATTCAGCTCGTTACTTCCGTTTCGTGAATCGCATGTATCCCTTTTTGTGGATGCAAGACTTGTTTTGAATTAATGCAAATGAGTTCAACCAGCGCAGACACAATTTGGCCTCATACAGAGCCAGCCAGAAAGACATAGGTGGAATAGTTAGGCTGCTTTTGCGAGATTCGAGTACACATTTTATGGTTATGGGAGCATGGGGACTAAGGCTCGCAAGGCAGGGAGCAGCAATGTTGACAGCTTCCCGACATATTTCGGAATGCACCTGAATTTGGTATAATTTTGCGCTACCCAAGACGTGCATGTCGATTTACTCAGTCTACCATCCTTCTCCCTCAACACGCACTGGACTGCATTGCTTCATATTGTAAATGACAGCGTCATTTGCTACCATGCGCAGCGGGCGAATAAAGATGTGTTTACCGAACTCCAATGTACTCACACTATCGGATGAAAACTGTAGGTGTTCCCTGAAATCCCCACCAGATCGCGAGCCTTTTCTCGGAAAAATAGCGCAAGAATGTTGTCTTCTTGGTACAGGCAGCATTATTACGCTCTCTGCATGACGGCTATAATTTCAGTCCAAGATGCATGTGCCATAGGTGTTAAGCATACCCTGGCATTTCATACCAGCCTAGGCATTTCATGTAATACTGTCATTTTCCGATCATAATAAATAATATATAGTTCAAATATAAAGCCAAACTAGACCCCTGACAACTATCTATATGATAGCGCCCTAATGTAAGCCATCTTGGTTAGAGTTGAGAGTTCAATGAAGAACGTTGGTCAAGTTTTTAGCCTTAAACGTGAAACGGCTACGAAAAACATGTCATGCTCGATTTATTCAGCATTTGCTGAAAACGTTTAATACCACTGATATGCCTTGTTACGCACCTAAAATGATATACCTGGCTCTCCCAAAAATTTGTAGTCCCAGTCCCAAATGTGGCCGCATCTATTTCAGAAGAAATAAGAAATAAAAAGCAAAACAACAACAAAAAGGCATCCGAAGAATACCTTTTATTCTGTGGCAATGTGCTTTTTGTACAGAAGAAAACCCTGTTCAAGGGTTTTTATCACATTATCCTTGACGAAGCTTCTGATGTTCTTTCTCTCTAAAACACTGCGACAAAATCTTAGATCTCGAATATCAATCAGTGAAATCGAGGCACATCAGAAATCTCAAGACTCGTGGAGCATGAACATGGGTTCGAAATTTTGACTATCCTATGTCCAGACAATACTTTAGCATGCTCTCTGTAGAAGCAGCTGCCTCCTCATCGGCCTAAAATGCCTCCCCACTTAGGGAATCTAGGAAAATGGGTATCCCACTTGACATACTGTATGGATGAGTTGAGGAATAATATCGTTAACCAGGAGGAAACATCAGCAGGGATGCGTGGCATATAAAACAACTGCTTATAGCATATAGCATCATCTGTTGTACATAATAAGGTGGAAAGAGCCACACAGCTTCCTCCCTCTCCCCCGGTCGCCGGGCTCGCATTCTCTTTTAAATCTCCTGAAATTTGCACCTCGAGCCTGGCCATCTTCCTTTTTTGAAAAGCTGATGGCCGTTTGGGCCTAATTCAGCTTCTGCACGTACAGTATACGACGGACCTGGCCCAATGCACAGCAAGGTGAACGGGCCCCGTGGCCAGTCCGCCAGCGGGGCCAGTCTGTCAGTGACAGCCTTACATCTGGCCCCCACGGCCAGTCTGCTAATGACAGCCTTACATCTGGCCCCGTGGCCGGTCTGCCAGTCACAGACTTATATCTAGCCCCCGTGGCCCGTGGCCAGTCTGCCAACGACAATCTTACATCTAGCATCCGTGGCCTAACAACACCTGTCATCCTTTACAACTGCCACCTGACAGCGTAGGACACCTGGAGCATGTTGCCCAGTGGAGACAGTGAACTTGCAGCCCTGCAAAAACTTGCCAGGTGAAGGTCAAGCCTTTGTTTTCGTGCATGGCTCGGTCCGGTTCTGCCTGCGAACCGCTACGAAAAACGGAGGAGGTAATACTGGTTCAGTCCCGTGCAGAACGCGTTTGGTGACGGGTTAAACACGATGCGGGAGGCTGGCGGGACTTGGGCGAATCTGAGTTAGTGAAACAGCTATATCCGATCATCCTATCTGAAATGATGAGACAGCAATTGCATGATCCTAGCAAGGCTTTTCATTTAGGTTCGATGAGAAGAGCCGCCTTTTCGGCCAGCAATGGTCATTTGGTGACTATGGATAAAGGAGCGGGGCCAATGACGAGACAAAGGGCGGCCAGCTGAGAACCCTCTGCTTCCGAGATTGACCCGCACATGGGGCCCTCCACGGAATATGTGCGAGCAATCGGGCTGGGTTCTCGCTCAGGAGCTACCACGCCATACGTGGCTGAGGTTTTTGAGGCGGAGCGGCAGCAGCTGGACGGAATAAAACGACAGGAGCGCTCCAGCACACACGTGGAGGATCTCAATTATTTGGAATTTCGTGATTGTAAAGGTATGTCTCCGTACGTGTAAGCTGCAGTACTACGATAGCTTGCGAGTGTTCGCGCACGAAAAGCCTGTGTGTAAGCGATTGACTTACTCTGAAATGAGATGCGTGCGTGAACGTACACCATTTGTGGTTTGTGTAAAACAATAACTTGTTAACACAAATAGCACGAGATATGACGTGTGCATATAAAATAGGGACAAATTCAGGTTATGTGTATCCGTCGTAAAGGCCAATGCCGACACATGACAGTGGCGCTATGGTTATTTAGCTACTCACACTCGTAGGTCTCCAAATGTAGGAAGTTTAAGTTAACAATGCTGGGTTGTAACTCACCGGTGACGTTAGTACCCAATCATTCGAACTGTCCGAACTTAAACCCACCTGGCCTCGATGACCTTGAATCCCGGTTCGGGACTGGTCGAGCTGCGACCAATGGCGGAGTCGCCGTCCATGTCCTCCACCCTGCTGTCATCTATCGGCGGCCCCGGGAAGTTCGGTGCGTTGTTCATGCCGCGGGGTTGGGCGCAACCCACTGCTGTCAGCTCAGTGGCCACCCTCGTGTTCTCCTGGAACAGTAAGTCACCGCGTGTTAGAAATTTCGCTGTTACCACGGCGTTTGGCAAGTGGACTGCTGTAAATGTTTGTTTCTCAGTTTTTGACAGCATCGTAGCGGATGTAGAGGATAAGTCGAAAAGAGCCTTTATCTACGTCAAGAGTATAAATGACGTCTAACAAAAGTTAAGGACAACGGCGGAGATGAACTTGCAGGATATCCGCCCCCTGAACCTTTGCACGTCAGGCGAAGCACTATTGCATTTCCTGCCGCCTTTGGATTCATGAACCACATTCATGGTCCTGAGCCACCCAAGCCGCCCTAAGATCCAGCGCCATTTGGTCCTGGGCGAACCCAGGTGCAAATCCAGCCTGAACACTTCCGTATCTTCGTCTATGATACAGCGGCCTCAAGCTGGTGGCGGCACACGGATTGGTGTTTTATGCTTTCTCCAGTCTACATGTAATTTTTGTGTGGGTCGTCGAGGTTGCGTTTTGGGCAAAAGCATGGAGGATGCTCTATGCATCCACATATCTTCACGGCAGAGCGTTGCGGAGAATGGAGGTGCGGGGGACAGTTTCTATACTTCTAGCTTGAGGGAGGGGCTGTAAGCAATTGGGTTGAACACGTGAGTGGTTACTTTTGTTTATTTTGCATTGTTTTCCTTAAGCCATCAAATGGACACGCTATGGTCTAATTCGTGCGTGTAAACGAGTCCACCATCTAGCTGCCGACGTCAGCGCCTGCACAGCGAGTGATGTTTTGTCAATGGCTCTGACCCCGGGGTCGTCTGATCAAACCACGCAATCGCGCAATAAACTGGACACGTTCAAGCTTCAGGGCCAGCCCGCCTGGGCCTGAGGCAAGCTCGTTACCGGGACGTCGCTTGTTAAAGGCTGGCGATTTTTTGTGCCTCCGTCGGTTTGGTGCTGTCTACATCAAGGGCGTTTTAGGAAACATGAAAGTATTGAAAACAGAAGAGCAAGGATTTTTAGCCAGTGGGCAGGCACAACATATTAATAGTAAAGTAAATAATGGAATAACATAATTTGTCAAGTGCATTTGCGAGGAACGTTACTCACATATATAAGACAGTAGTAATAGGAGATCCTTGGAGAAAAACAAGAAAAATACAGATATAGATGCGTTGACGTTTCAGCAACATGTTTTATTGAAACGTCTGGAAGAGGCTGTTCAGAAGCTTTCGCCATTCGTTTTGATGAACGGATGTTGTCGAAATATCGACGCATCTATATCTCCATTCTCCTGTTTTTTTTTCTGCGAGGAATTAGGCTATCATTACTGTTTTATCTAAATCATAAAATAGATAAAGACAGATGAAAATACAAAAATATCAATGATTAATCATAAAACAGTGAAGATGTGATTTCAGCAGAACACGATTTCTTGCATGCATTTTCATAAGCGTGGCCAAGGTATTCTAGACGTTTGCTTCTTCTAGCCATACGTCCTATGGTGACCAATTTCTCAGTTAAGACGGCACGTAACGCATTTTCTGGTACCTCGAAGAGATGATTTGCCAAGATGCGTTAACTGAACACACTCAGAAAAAAATCCGCAACATCTAACTGATGGCCCACAGAAAAATTTCCAGCATCCTTCAGCAGCACTTGGGATAAACTACAGATGAACAGTCGTACACGAAAGCGACAATGCTTACAACTTCCATCGGCCAGCTGCGTTTTAATTACACATCCGTACGCATATGTGTCTGCATCCCCCTCCTGCCTTCTGCATGCAAGTTTATCCCGACCTTTACTGCATTTGATGTGCCTAGTCGAGCCCCGCGCTGATCCTGGCCGAGCGCAACCCAAGTGGTGCTGATCCTGGCCGGACGCAGCCCAAGTGGCGCTGATCCTGGCCGAACGCAGCCCAAGTGGTGCTGATCCTGGCCGAACGCATTCCAAGCAGCGCTGATCCTGGTCGAATGCAACCCAAGCAGCGCTGGTCCTGGCCGAACGCATTCCAAGCAGCGCTGATCCTGGCCGAACGCATCCCAAGCAGCGCTGATCCTGGCCGAACACAACCCAAGCAGCGCTGACCCTGGCCAACCGCGACCCAAGCAGCGCTGATCCTGCCCAACCGCGACCCAAGCAGCGTTGATCCTGGCCAAACGCGACCCAAGCAGCGCTGATCCTGGCCAAACGCAACCCAAGCAGCGCTGATCCTGGCCAAACGCGACCCAAGCAGCGCTGATGCCGGCCAAAAGCAACCCAAGCAGCGCTATCCGTTCCCTGTCCTCCCATCCCCACAAACCTTACTCTGTTATACATCCTCCGTTCCCATTATCTATGGCGTCTTCCTTGTTTATACTGTCCGTGCCATTTTTGCTCATCACGGCAGACACTTTAATATCAGTCTTTATGCGTAGACGTTCCGATCTGTGCAGCACAATGGAACACGATACGATGCAATATAACATGCAATCAATGGATATGTGTACACCATGACAGAGCGTCGTACGATGATAAGGCCGATACTAAAGTTTACCTCCTCGATGAGCTTCGCGAAGCATTTCAGAGTAGGCTGAAACAATTTCTCCTTCATCCTCCACGCCCGCTTCCTGTCCATGTTTTCTCCCGGTCGAAGGCCAGAACACCAGCCCACCTCCCTTCACAGACCACCGCGCACTGCGTCGTCCCCCGCGCCCTCCTCTGCCGCCCCTACTCGGAGGAGGGAACCATTCGTCGGCGCGGGCGGCTGGTCGGCGACGTCACCGCAATGACGTCATCCGTCTTCATCGAGCCAGGTGGTGAGGGGTCGACTGAGACCGCCAGAAAGGCGACCCTATTCACTGTCGAGACGAGCGACCGGGGGAACATCCTCCCCCGCCTTCGCGACTCTGGCCGTCGCTAATCACCTCAGGACGCAGACGCGTGCCCGCCGGCGATCAAAGGTCACCTCGGGGTCAGCGCTTACCGGATCTGGCCGCGACACCTTCCCCACATGCGACCAATCGCAGACGAGCACACGACACCGAGCACGCGCCCACGTGCGGCGTCAGGCCGAAGCATCTGAGCAGGACAGGATGCACGGCATGCGCCGTGGAGCAGAGATCCCGGGCGCCTGGCCACTGTGACCCTGGGGTTTCCGCTCGGGGGGTGGGGATAATGATTCGCCGGGCGGCTGCCGGCCGGCGCTGTTTGGGTGGAGCGAAGGGGCGGCCTTCACACGCGAACGGGCCGCGTTTCCGCCGCATTCAGCCGCTCGCGCCGGTCTACTCTCCCCGTTTTGTGGCGCAGATAATGCGGCGCGAGTGATGAGACACGGCTGTTCAGTGAGGTGTACAATAGGGTGCATAATGCTCTTTGATAGCCTGGATTTCGACGCGTTTGTTCCGAAAATGTGAGTGAATTACACCTGATGTCCTGCATAAAGCAGCGCTATCCGCTGGCTGGCGGCAAGACTTCTCTTCAACGTGTGCAAAGCGCAACAACGTCATTTTTCGGTTCAGAATTCGACTGCATTGGTCACCTAGGTTCATTCCCGATGCCGTAAAAGTCCAAACATTTTGTTGCACGAGGATGATCTATCTGAGTGCCAGTTGCCCCTGATTTTTTATAACACTGAGACTGCCGACAAATTCAGCAGGGGCTCCACCACAGTTTAAGTACGCGGCGTCGATGTTTCAAGGCGTTCATTTTTAGCGACGTTCAGGTACGATGCTCGCCTAGAAGTCATGGACTTGCTCATCAGTTTCCCGTCTACTGCAGCGAATGGTATCAAGTCATCTTGTGGATCATAATAGAGGATCACTCAAACAATCGCTTAAATGAGATAGGTTCATAAAATTCATTGGGGCCGTGGGTCAGATTTTTCCAAAACACACGACTTTGCTGTTGTAGTGCTATAGCCACTTTTGGGGTGACTTGAGCCTGACAATGGTGGTAGCTGACGAGCAGCTTTGCGAGGTGTATGTGTATGCGGAGAGGGGGCAATCCCTCTCCAAGACGATAAGAAATTACTCCCCAGTACGCCCCTTCGGCGCCCGCCATCTCTTCCGAATTGCTCAATCACACAACTTTTTTACCAGCTGACATCGCTGCTCAGGAAGACCGCGGCGTCGGCGGCCGACATTACCCTCACCTCCTGCCGTGGCACCCCTCCTGCCGCCCCATTCCGGCGGATCCTCTGCGAGTGTCTGGAGCGCGTCGAGACGAGCGACGGAAGTCACATCTTCCGCCGCGTCGGCAGCGGCGCAGCCCCTCCCCCCTGCCTTCTGCTCGCGGTGTTACCGGTACGGCACCACTTTTTGTCCGGAAGCCCACGGCCGCCGACGGGGGAGAGAAGGGGTGGCATGACACCCATCTGCCAAATTGGTGCTCTGGGGAGAGATGGGGCGGGTCGCTGCTGTCATATTCCGGCTCTCACCACGCACTTAAGCGGACAGCGGGATTCCAGGAAGGCTGTGGGGCACCCATTACGTGGTGTTGTTGATCTCTCCGGTGCTGGCTCTCGTTCAAGGTGGTGCTTTGCGAATGATTATAGCAATTTGTCACACGTATGAAAGTTCAAAGTATCACTGGCATACTTTGCTGTTGTGCAACAGCCTGTGCGTTTGCAATGCTTGCAGTGTTGAATGTTAAACATTAATCTTATGCTTGAATCATTTCAACAGGACACCGCGTTGGGAGTGTTGTAGCTTGTTCCACAAATCCTAATACTCAATAATCCAAGCCGTAAGAATGAGAGCACTTTTCCCTGCCTGTCATGCGAATAATGGTGAGGGATCTTACTCGTAAACATGGAAAAAAACCGTGATGCGCCCGCATGCAACCAAGAAGCTTGTTGTGTTTCCATTTACCATAACTCAATTCGATGTGGAATGTTCCGCTCGCCTCTTGCAAAAGCGGCGGTGCATCATCTAAACCCCACTTTTCCGAAGTTATTCTTACCACTTCGTGCCAGTCATGCATCACAGGAAATGTGGCTTGAACAATGTTTGTACTTTCCGAAGCCCTTTCCTTCCTCTTCAAAACACGCGTCACTTTCAGGCCCTTTACCCACTAACTTTGCGGCACTTGCATGTTATCAGAAGCGAGACTGACTGCTGCCGGTCTAGGCAAATGACAATTCCGTCAAGTGAAATGAATGAATCGTGTTTTAGTGTATGCGCAGTCGCCTACAAGCTTTCCGCGGATGCGTCTTCGGGAATTTCCTCTCCCCCTGCGACACGGTATCACTGTCTTCAAAAGGGCGTGCTCCTACCAACACAGTCCAAGTATTTTTTTCCTCCCCGAAACCCCTCACCGGACCGGCTACGGAAAACACAAACGCGCTAATGGTGCTAACACCTGCGCCGCGCTTGTGAGCCTTCTGCGGGCGGCCGCGAGCCAGCTGTTTCCTGGCACGTGCTCTGACATCTGCGGGGTGATGCCCCCCCCCCCCCTATGTGGACGCTCCCCTCTTGAAATGGATACCCACGACCGGGGTATGCAGCCGCGGCTCAGCGTAAGAAATAACCCTCCTACCGGCTGGGCGCAATTTGTAGGCCTTTACCGGCGCCCGACGCGCTTTTTCTGTTGTGCGCCAGATGATCTCTAGTATGGTTGGCCAGGAACGTGATATCTGTTTGAGGTGCATGAACAGATCGGTTTTTATAATGTCAGCAATGACCAACAAATGACCTACCAATGAATAAACCACCACCCGTTGTATCTCATGATGACGAGCATAGCGGCTATTCTATGTCATGCAAATTTAAGCCAAGAAATTCGTGTGCAAGCGACTCATTATCTCCCTTCGTCTTCATGTTCACTACGTGACTATGCGTATCTGGACTGGACATGCATTTGCGGTTTGTTTGAGGCAGTCAGACATTGTTGAATGTGTTGGGCTATGACGATGCATGGAAGCTATTTTGTCGTGCGTTCTTGTTTCCAAAGTGGCCCACATAGTTAAACAAACATTAGCTTCATCTGTTGTCGAATACCCCTTGTCATATATATTTCGCTGCAATTACCTGCGGAATATTTCGAACATAGCAACTCGTGGTGGGTCGAAGTCCATGTGACCTGAAGTCCACGTGTTAAAAGTAGTCATAACAGGCAATAATAAGATTAAACTAGATCACATGGGAAACGTAGTGGGCACATAACACAAGCAGTTTCAATGTTTTAAGCTTTGTTTTCCTTTGCACCACCACCCCGCGACTTTCGGCGTGATTACAGCACTCCTCCCCCTCACCCCACCCCTCAGCCCGTCGCGGGCGTCCTCGGTGCGTCGCGTGACGTCCTTTCTGCGGGCGGTCCCATATGCGCCGCTCGTGTTGTGCCAGTGTGCACCTGTCACCGCTCGCCGGGGAGACCCGGGGTGGGGAGATACCGCGGCCGCCACACGTGGGGGAGACTTCACTGCAGCGGCTGGCCGCCGCGTCACGTCACCGAAACGTGACGGATGGGTCGAAGAAGTACGCGCCGCTCGGCGCGGCGAAGGGCCGAAGGGCTGGCGGACAGAGCGGCGGACGGGGGAAAGGAGAGCGGCCGACGCGCGGCGGCCGGTCAGTGGGTCGGGCGGGCCGATGCGCGCCGCCGCTGGACGCCTCGTCTCGGCCCGCCGTCGCCTGTGACGGACACGCGCCGGCGGGCGAGAGAAGCCGCCTCGGCTGCGGCCTCGCCACCGATTGGTCAGCCATCCGCTCAGTTAACTACCTGGGAACCTCCGCCGCCGCGTCTGCCACCGAATTCGGCTCACGGGTCAACGAGGCGAGTCCGTCCAAAATGCTTTCTCGAGGCGTTCGGCCTGGCTTTCAGTGAGCATACGTACCGTCGCGTTCAGCCTAGCGACGCCACAATGCACATTGACAACCGCTCAGACAACCTGATCGATAGGTGCGTGGCTAAGAGGGGCGCAGGAAAATTCTTCCCAGATAATGCCAGGCTCAGTACAGTCCTTCACATACTGAGGGAAACAGTAACGCGCCGCGGTATACTATCGCTCTAAAAACAAAGCAAACAAAAAGGTAACGAAAAGAACGATTGTCACGCAGCTTTCCAACAGCAGGACAATCCCCCACCATGGTTAACTATTTTTGGAACACTGCTGCGAATGACCGCTGATCCCAGGGACTCGAAGTCCGCATATCGATTAGTTGGGCGTTTTTTTACATGGTCCGCTCTCCAGGTCTGTTCCGTTCGTCCACTGAAAATGCACATCGCAAACATAAGGCTTCATGACACGTGGCTTGCGACTCGTAGGCTGTTATGTCAAGAGTTTGATGGAAGTTCTGCCCGCGAAATGAAATGTCCTTAGTCATGAAACGCAGGGGATGGTCGCCAAGGGATTCATGTTCAGTATTTGTTGAGAACCATGGTTCGAATAAAGCACGAATTTCCGGTAGAGGGGGCAGAAGTGAGCACTTTCTCTGCTTCACACGTGCATGCCTTGGGTGCTGGTAGCAGTATCTGACCTCTATGTCAGCTAACCTTCGCCTTGGCAGGCAATACCGGCCTTAGCCCAGCCAGTGACCCGCTCTTCGTACTCTGCCGCCGCATGGCACAGAAACGCTCCCAGCACTTGCCGTTACAGGAGCTCCACCAGTATGGGAGGTTGGCAGAGGAGGCAAGATAATCACATTTTTTAAAAAGATTGTTGCATCCGTAGTACTGGTAAGACACCGAGCTGCGAAGCATTTCTTCCAGCACAGTTGACATCTATCAAAGACAGGAATACTGCGACAGCATTCCAAAGCAGTACCGTTTAACAGCACAAGTTCTCCACCCACAGTAACAGAAGCCAAGCGCATGACTGCATGGCCTGACTTCAGCTCCACTCCTTGGTAGGCTGTCTTCGGTGCGGCACACTTATCGTCCGGGATGTATCGACCTATGCACTCACGGCCGGTCCATAATGACCCAGTCTGATAGCGTCCGGCTCTGTGGAGCGGACTCAGTTCCCGACCACGTCCCCTGAGCTCGGCCTCAGGGAACGGGACGGCCGACCGGTCAGTCCGGTCCGGCCAGCCGCCACGTGACGCGATTACGGTGCGTGCCCAGGCCAGAGGCCAGGCATGCACCAGGTTTTCGTTGAACGAGTATGTGTGCTATGGTTTTGAGTGGTGTGGTAAGACGTATCACCTAAGCAGGTTATGCAAGATAGTCGGCGCGCTCGGCTGACAGACGTATTCGCTTTCGTCGCCGCCACTCCATGAGCCACCGCTTAAACCTCGCCCTGATTGGAACGGGAAGGGGGGGGGGATTGATGTAAGCGGCCCCCAAGGTTTTTTGAGAATGCCTCTTCAGCATGTTGTCCAATTGCGTCCAAATTTTCGGTAGCCTGAGGGGGCGTCTATTGTGCTTGTTTTGGCGCCAAAAAGCGTTCCTAGCTGTTCCAGTTTCGGGGCGGCAGCGGTTTTTGAGGAACATTGCACGGCGATCTACCGTCGGCGCGGGCTGCAGGCAGCAGCGAACGATGCCAAGGAGCGCAGGCGGCGGGTCGACTTGGTACTATTCACGGAGCCATATACCATAAATACATGCTCAAAACAATAAAACTGTACATCGTGATGCTCACAATTGAACAAGGAATGCGCCTGTTTAGGTTTTGTGTCGCTACGAGGCACGGCCTTGTATGCATAACGTTGCAAAGCTGAAAAAGCGCGGTTTTCACGAAAATTTCCCTTGGATCTGGCATAATGGGTCAGTTATTTGAGCAACATAAAAACGCACCAGCGCGTAAAAACGGAATAATAGACTCGTATCAATCATCATATCTAGTTAAGGACAATGCGCTTGTGTTTTTGTTAAGCTCTATCTTTGTGTTTGGAAATGACAGGAGATCACATCAACCCCTCTATCAGTTCACGTTATGAAAACGGCGGATCTGGACGATGGTTAAGCAGTGGCTGGTGTGCACTGTCACCACTGGTAATCGCGTGTACTATCCTGATAGCTGCATCTTCTGCCTCCACAACACATGCAGCCAAAGCGGCCCAAAGCGGCAGCCGCATCCACGCAAGCATCGCAATCGTCTGCGTCAGCAAAACAGGCCGTTGGCCGCTCCTGAGCCCGAGATCACGAGCCCAAGCCACAGGTCACGCGCCTGAACCTCGGGTCACGCCGTCCGGACCGGGTCACGTCACGGATGGCGGTGCCGCCGTGGCGTGACGGGCGTGACGCCGGCGTCTCGGCGGTGCTGGAGGCCGCTGACGCGGCTCGGCGCGTGACGCGGCAACCTGGCGCCGCGGCGGCGGTGAACCGGGCGACCGCGAGCCGCTAGCGCTGTGGCCGGGCGAGGCTGCGCGGGGAGCGGAGAGCGGAGAGCGGAGAACGGAGAGTGGAGGACGGGAAGCGGAGAGCGGAGAATGGAGAGCAGGGGGCAGAGAACGGAGAACGGAGAAAGGAGAACGGAGAACGAAGAACGGAGAACGGAGAACGGAGAACGGAGAGTGGAGAGAGGAGAGCGGAGAATGGAGAGTGGGGAGTGGAGAGTGGAGAGCGGAAAGTGGAGAGTGTAGAGCGGAGAGTGTAGAGTGGAGAGTGGAGAGCGGAGAGTGGAGAGTGGAGAGCGGAGAGCGGAGAGTGGAGAGTGGAGAGTAGAGAGCGGGAAGCGGAGAGCGGAGAGTGGAGAGCGGAGAGTAGAGAGCGGAAAGTGGAGAGCGGAGAGTGAAGAGCGAAAAGCGGAGTGTAGGGAGTGGAGATCAGAGAACGGATAACGAACAGCGGATAACGGAGCGCAGAAAACCGAGAGCGGAGAACGGAGAGCGCACTCCGTGAGAAGAGTGGAGAACGGAGAGCGGGGAACGGGAGCAGAGAGCGGAGAGTGGAGAGCGGAGAGCGGAGAGCGGAGAGCGGAGTGCGTAGAACGGAGAACGGAGAACAGAGAACGGGTAGTGGAGGGTGGAGAGCGGAGAGCGGAGAATGGAGAGTGGAGGGCGGAGAGCGGAGAGTGGAGAGTGGAGAGTGGAGAGTAGAGAGCGGAGAGTGGAGAGTGGAGGGTGGAGAGTGGAGAGTGGAGAGTGGGGAGTGGAGAGTGGAGAGTGAAGGGTGAAGAGCGAGGAGCGGGGAGTGGAAAGCGGAGAGTGGAGAGTGGAGAGTGGAGAGTGGAGAGCGGAGAGTGGAGAGCGAAGAGTGGAGAGTGGAGAGGGGAGAATGGAGAGTGGAGAGTGGAGAACGAAGAGCGGAGAGTGGGGAGCGAAAGGCGGAGAACGGATAAAGGACAGCGGATAACGGAGAGCAGAAAGCCGAGAGCGGAGAACGGAGAGCGTACTCCGTGGGAGGTGCGGCCTGGGATTCGTCTGCGCTCCACCACTGAGAAATGCTTGGGTGGAGGCCATTGGTTCATAACCCCGCCGACTGCTGACAGACTGTTAAAGCAAATGAGCCAATCAGAGGTGCAGCCGTAGCGAGGAAGGCGATTGGCAGCGGTGTAACATGTCTGAAGTATCCGCTACGACTCAAGAGGAGGTCAGGATGCCCGGAAAGCTACTTCACAACAAGCCGCGAAGGCGGCGCCTGGGGCATTGGCGTGCGGGGATTAATTATCCGGTTCGAAGTACGAACTGGCAGAGGTGCGATTTACAGTTAGCACCACATACATGGTTTGGAATGGTTGGCAAATATAATTTGCAGCCTTCTTGCAGTGCTGTCATCCGCTGCGAATGTGAAAACGTCAGAAATATTCCGATGTGTTGTACAACGTCACCTAACTAGACAGGGCGGAAAGCGGCAAGTCCCGCTGAATCAGCGGAGACGTCTATGTCCTGAACGGATAGTCAAGGCCGTTGAAGACCTTGGGGTGACTTCATGCGACGTTAACTTGCTGCCGGAAAGTAAATGGTGACGTGTTTTGAAACGAACCAGCTTTATTCTACGGACACATGAAAAGATGTAGTGAGGCGACAAATAGTGATTTGTGAAGTTTGGCGCGACTGGAACCGTCAACAACGGCCTATGTCCACATACGTTGGCAATTTCAATCATCGCTGGATGCCTTCCTTCAAACGGTGCCTTTAGGCGTAATCAAGGTGGTTTATTAGAAGCATAAAGCTCACGGTGCAAAAGAAAACCAGATTTTTTTGCGGGGGGGGGGTCACCAATATGATATCTTTTAGATGACACACACGCATGTACAGCACCCGATTTATAGTGAACGCTAAAATACAGTGAGGCTAGAATCGGCATGGGAGAGCACATCCCACTCGGAAGGCAATGACGGACCCGCCGCAGCGGGCGGGGATCGCATTACGCATGGGTTTGCTTTCAGTTCGGTTTCTATCACTCAGCTGATCGCTTCCACTTGAATTGGAGATGCGGTGGCGCCCACATCCGATTTCCACGCGCGTCATGCGTTCACGAGCCACGAGGCGCACGCATCGGCGACACGCAGGGATGGAGATAGCGCAGCTCGAGCTGACAATGTCATCGGCCACAGGACGGTATCCGGATCGCAATGGTGCGCGACCACACGGTATGCGTCACTCAGAGACGGATCGGAGCGTCTCGTCACAGCTGCCAGGGTCTGACCGACCGTTAGAACGAGCAGCCTCGCAGCACGGTTTTCTGAGCCAACAAAACAGCGACGGACAGACCGGCCACGCCGCTTTGACTCCTCTCCACTTAAATGTTCACCAAGCGTAAAATCGCTCAGGCACGAACGGCGCCGCGCGCAAAACACAGACGGCTTCGGAGACGTTTTTCCTGGAGGCTGGCACAGTAAGAGCACGTCAACAGATGCACCGACATTCCCTCGCCACGATAGATCAGCAGCTCGCATCGCTAGTGCATTACAAAGTGCAGGAGGGATTTTAAGAACCTTTACCGTCCTCTTAGGTGCGTTGTGCCGACCACCATGCGGGCATAGACGCCTTCCAAATATTGATGAATCGACGACATCTTAACATGCAGGGTTGGTGCGTACCGTGCATGTGACGCTATACAAGCCAGTATGAGCTTGCATGGCCCACGATGCTCGTTTTGCGTGATATATGTCAAACAGATCGTATAAATCACACAAGCTGCCACGTCCGCTTTCATGGCGCAAATAACATCCATGCCCGCATTCAACGCACTCGCCACATTGCATTATAAACGAGCACATGAACCATGAGTGAACTGGCAACCTGGTCTGCTTTAGTGATCGTTCCAGTTGGACTGGTACTGGCCACTCCACCCAGGGGGAGGGTGACCACTCGGCCAGAACGGACGCGCTGAAATGAGCCGGCTTCGGCGGAGGGGGAGGCAAATCATTACTGGAGAAGGCACCAACAGGTGAGGCGCCAACAGCACGTCCCTAGCCATGGCTACGACGCTACTGTCTCTTTCTCCCGCTTGGAGTTGTTGACTAACCGGGACGGCGGCTGCTTCTCAGTTAGCTGTTAATGCTATGGCAGAGAAAGTGTGGCACGTAAGGTATCCGTCGGACAGCATGCTGAAAGCTCGACAAATAATGGCTGAACGTGCTTGCGAATTAGCAAGGAATCAGTGCAAATCCGAAATCAACCTCTGAGCCGACCACTCAACAGGCGCCATGTAATGTGTTTGGCAGACGCTGGTTGGAACGATTTTCCCGCATTTCAGCATATAACCAGTGACGTCATCAGTAGCGTGTGGCCTGGTGGCTTCATCGCGATGACCGGAGTGAGCGCCCACCACTCCGCTGAGCAAGGCAGTGGCTTGGCCTGTGCATCCTAGTTAAACGCAGCGAAAATGCATGCCGTATGGTAGAAATCAAGCATAGCCGGTGGTTCAGCCTAACTCTGATACAAGACATCGGTGGTCAGATTGGCGGAGAGCTGGGTGGGACATACGGGCGCATACCGTCACGCAGGCAGACAGCGTCACGGCTCATTGAACTCATCGCCAGACGTTCTGCGTCGTTGGGAGGGTCGTTTACCACCCGTCCCAGACGATTAGTGTACGGCGAAAATAGCTAGTTAGGGGCGGCGATAAGCCACGCTCGCAGTGTACCCTCCTTTGTGGAGTGAGAGACGCGGGGAGAGAGCGAAGAGAAGATAAACAGAGCGAGAGTGGACATGAAGGAGGAAGAGGAACAGAGAGAGAGAGAGGGGGGAGGGAGAGAGAGATAGAGAGGAGAGAGAGAGAGAGAGAGAGAGAGAGAGAGAGAGAGAGAGAGAGAGAGAGAGAGGGGGGGGGGGGGAGGGAGAGAGAGAGGGGGAGAAAGGGAGATAGAAAATGCGAAAGCGAGGAAATAATGCGTACCTGTGAAAAGCCCATTTGATGACTAACCTGTGCAATTAACTGTAAACCCTGACGTGAAAACAGTGCAGTTAGCTGTCGTGCATGATGCAAGACCTCTTCAAGCCCACTTCTCCAATATCACATCACGAAACCAGAGCAAGGAGTGAGAAGTGTCCATGCAGCTTGCAGAATGTGATTCACATAGATGCATCAGGAACGAAACAGGCATGGCGGACTCGGAAGATCAGTTGACACTCTTCGTTGTGTCAGCTGATGTCACCGCAGCTGACATGTTGCGTGTTACGGATAACGTGGTGGAGCGTACCCCAATCGATTCCTCTGCATGCGACGTGGGGAAGTCGCCTGACCGCCTGTGGCTGTCAGCGACAAGGACATTTGTCATCGGCGTGAGGAAATGGTGGGAAAGCGGCAAAACGCTGACAGATTATGACGGCTAAGTGCAGTCTGATGAGGCAAAATCGGACTCGATTATCACGCCATGAGTGAAGAGGTAACAAGCTGTTGTTAGATGTGGTAAATATTTTCTTTCTTGTTCCACGACGGCCCACGTCTTGTGACCATGTTTTACGAATAGACAGCGTAGTACTGGCCACGTGGTACTAAGCTATTCCATGTCGGTAAGGTCGCCATCTGTCTCCACCAAACGCCTTCCTCGCGGACGTCGCTGGATCCGCCGCTGGCAGCCGCATGAAGCACCGTTACCTGCCTCGACGCGCCCGCGAACATTTCGCCGCGAGCCTTCCGCCTGGCGCCTGGCCGTTCCGGTCCGTTCCGTTCCGCTCCGGTCCGATCCGGTCCGGTCATGCTCGTGCGATCCACCCGGCGGCGGGCAGTCCCGTACGCGCGAGACAATGGACGATCTGTTTGGCCGGCGGCGGGGACGGAGGAAGCCGTCAAGGAGGTGGAGGCGGCGGAGGAGCAGTGCGGTAATGGGGCGCTCTGTTCGGCCAGGTGAAGGCGGTGGGGAAGGTGGAGAGGGTGGAGGAGGCGGAGGTATTGAAGGCGGTGTATGAGGTGGAGGCGGTGGAGGAAATGAAGCGCAGTGGTGAGGTGCGCTCTTTGGCCATGCGGATGAGGTGGAGGCGGTGGAGGAGGTGGAGCGCCTTCAACCAGGTGGATAAGATGGAGGCGACGGAGGCGGTGGATGAGGTGGAGGCGGTGGAGGCGCTGGAGGAGGTGAAGGAGGTGGGGTGCACTTCAGCCGCGTTGAGTCACAATCACGGTGTGCGGTTTTGGAGCAAGGACGAAGAGAGGAGATGGGACTCTGGCGGCGCAGGGGTGGCCACAGAGATAACCACAAACTCGCTCTTTTAGCCTGAAGTCACTGGGGCGGCATATAACGTTCGAGACCAATTAACGTTGCAAACAGGCTTCAGGCGTGACTCGCAGTCTAGAGCCTGGTGCCCAGTAATATGAATGGCTAGTCTGTGCTGTTCCATGGTGCGACTTGTCGAATGACACCGAAAAATCATGCCGTTTTGAAAAATAACCCCTGAATAAAATCCTGGCAGCCTGATGTTTTGCCGGCACTCGTCGATCCTTTCAAAAAGATTCTGTGAGCGGCCAACGTTGCATGCTGGTTTTCTTTCTGTAGCCCTCTCGCTGGGTGCGCTTCTGTGTTGCCTAGCAACGTTGCACGGGAAAACCAGCGACACATCTAATCGGACCGTGGTGGGTCTCCAGGTTAAGAGTCAGTTGACCCACAACGACCGATATCAGCTTTCATAGCCGCTGAATGAAGAGGGCATGGCAAGGCATTTTCTTGTTTTGTTTTTAATAAATAACTCATGATTAAAGCTGCCTTTGTAGAATTCCGTATGAAAAGCGATATGTTTTGCCACACATATATTTCAATATCATCGACAGACAGTCAATATCGGATTTTTTAAAAAGTTTTCAACGGACTCTTGGCTAGCTGGCACCCCTTGCCTAAGCCACTTTGCACGGTGGCGCCAATCTGCAAAGCAAACTCGGCTCGTACACTCCCCTACATCCGGAAGTCATGCAGCTTCTCGTTTTCCTCCACTGGAAAGCGCGACGTCATATGCCAGCTGCTGTTTGTTCACCGATGCTTCGTGGGCAGTAGTCAGCTGTTTAGGCAGCGGCACACACTGAGCTGACGAATGCTATCGCAGCCGCTTCAGTCGGCGGTTCTGTCAGGCTCAGCTGACCCTTAGATGATAGTAGATGATAGATAACGTCATGCCAGATAACTGGCTACTGCGATAAGAGCATCTACGTTACACCGGACACTGGTCGTGCCTGCACATAATGCACATAGAATTAGTGAGCGGCGGAGAACCCCGCTCTCCCAGAGCTCGATAGAGACACGTTCTGCGACATTAACTGTTTGCATCGTTTTGATATGGCGGAGAGGCTTCAAATTACGCTGAGCTGCACAAAAACCATCGCAACATCAAGTCTTGAAAAATAATGAACATAACAGGTGTGCGCCTTGCTCCACATATGTGACGGCTGCTTCATGTCTACCTTTACTCTAGCGGCCTGACACTGGCCGACCCGAACTAGCCACTGCCCTCCATGCGATACCCTCATCATAGAACCAGAGGTGGAACCAGCAAGTGGCAGTGCAGGGACGAAGTCAGAATGTGGCATGGGAAAAAGACTAGCTGTGTACAAAATCTCGCTGGTAATGAACACAAAAATCATTGCAGCGGTGAATTTTGGAAAGATATCGCGGTGGCAGGAAGGTCCCTGGGTGTGTTCACTTTTGAATGATGAACCACTCGGAGTCACTCGGAGATGAACCACTCAGAGTAATCCGGAGATGAACCACTCAGTCACCGGGAGATGAACCACTCGGAGTCACTCGGAGATAAACCACTCGGAGTCACTTGGAGATGACCACTGGGAGTCACTCGGAGATGAACCACTCAGAGTCTCTCGGAGATGAACCACTGGGAGTCACTCGAAGATGAACTACTCGAAGTCACTCGGAGATGACCACTGAGAGTCGCTTGGAGATGACCACTGAGAGTCGCTTGGAGATGACCACTGGGCGTCACTCGGAGATGACCACTGGGCGTCACTCGGAGATGACCACTGAGAGCCGCTTGGAGATGACCACTGAGAGTCGCTTGGAGATGACCACTGGGCGTCACTCGGAGATGACCACTGGGCGTCACTCAGAGATGACCACTGGGCGTCACTCGGAGATGACCACTGGGAGTCACTCCGAGATGGCCACTGGGAGTCACTCCGAGATGGGCGTTCGATGATTGGCGTCAGGCACCGGGCGTTCACCTCCAGACGATGTCTGGAGCCTATTTGCAATGCATAGTGGCCCTATTGCTGCTTTTGCGCATGCCGAGGATACCAATAGCTCATATTGTAGCATTCCGTATGAGACTGCTCAGCGGAGCATTTGGACAGGCGGCATGGTATGGGCTGTACTACGCCGTTGGAAATGATGTTTGATGGCGTCGTGGATGGCGCGTCACATTCCTGGTTTTTTGTTGCGCGCAGGGTCCTTCAGCCATGAACTGCCCTTGCGAGAAACGTCATGATTATTGACTGTAACCTTTGCAAACGCCCTCTTGGTTGTGTCAGGATGAAACATGATTTGACCTCGTTTTTGACACCATATGTTTGACAGCCATTGGAGATAATGTGAAAGTGCCTTTGCAAAGCAGGTAGAAAACGTGAGCAGCCGTTGTCCTCTCGTGGACAGAGAGGAGATGGGGTACCTTACTGCATCGAACGTGAAATGGAGAGGGGCCCGTACTCCCGCCACAACCTAATAAAGCTGGCGAGCCAACCAAAACTTGCGACGCCTAAGATCACAACTGGACGCATCGAGCATCTGCTTTGGACATCACGTAGCCGAGATGTGTTTTTTTCCTTTTGGCTGAGCAGTCCTGACCCGGCGATAGAACTAAAACCGCAACCCAGACCCGGTGACGACAGGACCTCCAGCCGCAGCTCAGACCCGGTGACGACAGGACCTTCAGCTGCAGCTCAGACCCGGTGACGGCTGGACCTTCAGCTGCAGCTCAGACCCGGTGACGGCAGGACCTTCAGCCGCAGCCCAGACCCGGTGACGGCAGGACCTCCAGCCGCAGCCCAGACCCGGTGACGGCAGGACCTTCAGCCGCAGCTCAGACCCGGTGACGGCAGGACCTTCAGCTGCAGCTCAGACCCGGTGACGGCAAGACCTCCAGCCGCAGCCAAGACCCGGTGACGACAGGACCTTCAGCCACAGCTCAGACCCGGTGACGGCAGGACCTTCAGCCGCAGCCAAGACCCGGTGACGGCAGGACCTTCAGCCGCAGCCAAGACCCGGTGACGGCAGGACCCTCAGCCACAGCCCGGCATTCATACACTCCTGGCGTGGCTAGTGGCGTGTTCAGTAGTGTCTGACCCGAATGCGCATCGGTTGGTATGGGCGTGCCCCACCGCAGGAGGGGGGAGGGGGGGGGGGGGTCTGATGGCGCCCGCAGGATCCCGTGTTCGGTGTGCCACCGGTGACTGACCCAACTCAGCCGCGGAATGTGTAATGCTCGGCATGCTACTGCGCAGTTTGAATCATTGGATCCCTCCACGGAAGCAGCAATCCATCGGCTAGCGTTAACCCGCGGATTGGGCAGGGCTGGATCCAACAAGCAAATGACGAAAACTGGGGCATTGACCTACATGTATGTGTACGTTTTATGAACCTACATTTGCATATTCGTATTCATGGATAAAATCACGATTATTGCAAATTCTTTACGAAATATAGGCATTTGACTACGACACGTTTTGGGCACTTGATTGGATCCCAAAAATTAGCAAGCACAAATGCATTGGAACCGATAGATCGCTCTCTATTCAAGGGTATGTACAAACGACTAATGAGATATTGTTACGCCTATGACCAACGGCGGAAATGATCATTACGGGGTGCTGTGCATATGGCATCTGCATTCGGCTTCATATGTGCTGTTGACCGCGTACATGCCTGACTGTGGTACGCGGGAAACATTTGACGTCGATAACATCAAGCTACATATTTAAGTTGCGCTAAACGGAACAAAATGTTGGGGAAAACGTTGAATGAATAACGGCCTGCTGTGAGTCGCATTAACAAATCTTACCAACTGTTGATGCTACGAGCCCTATTAACCACTCCTACCAACTGCTGATGCTACGAGCCCCATTAACAACTCCTACCAACTGTTGATTGTCTACAGGGAGAATATAGCAATGCTAGTTTTGAGATCATCGTTTCACAAGCTCTTGATGTAACCTGCTGACAGTGTGATGCATCATCGAGCAGATGTAATATAAGTTCCAAAGTTCAGTAATAAGTTCCAAAATGAATTACAAACCTTTTGCATGGGTGGATTTCTGGAACCACACCTCGCGCTAAACTCTGCTTGTTGTGTGAGCCCTGGCCCCTTCCATCCGACCGTGCGATTCCAGGTCAAAGGCAGAATGTTTGGCACGGTCCGTACTGTCCGCTAACGTCACCTGATCTTTAGTGCGCCCGCTGCCACCGACCGCAGGTCATACCTGTCAAGGATAAAAGCGAGCGCCTAAAGCGACCCGAACCCACCCTGCCACGGATGGATGATTGGAAGGCAGGTGCTCTAACTAACAGAGGTATGTGGACGGACATGATGCATAATAACCTCAGTGCCGTAAATCACATTCATTACCTTCAAGAAGCGGCAGCAAATAACTTTTGATGCGTGCTGCTACGCACGGTGAAAAAAAACAACGCAAAAGTACGGCAGGTGTGCAACGTGATGACATGCTTGTTCTAGGGTGCAACCGCAAGTGCCTCTGCCCATGAGCACGCGGCACCGCATAAACGATTTTTTCACCTGTTCAGATAAGTCGCAGGTAGGCTTTTCCTCCTGTGACTAAAAGTCAGCGTATTCTTGGCGGCGACCGCCAGTATACCAGCCAGTGGATTACCGCGTGTTGCGAATTCATTCGCGCCGTTACCTCAGCATGCTTTCTAGCACCGTGAGGTCATTAGTGGTGGCACTGTATCAAATGGCAAGTAGCGCTGTAGCGGATCGCAAGATTCGCTCCGCTTCTTTGGTACTTTCAGAGGGACTATTGAAGATGGCGATGCACCTTATCCACCACTTCAAGTATGTGAACTACGCAGCATACATTTGATGACCATAGATTATGGCAGTACGGACTGCCTCATTGCAAAAACATGTCATAAAAGCTGGTCTGAGAAAAACAAAGCTTTTTAAGCCTGCAAGAACAAAAGCGCTTTGAAGCTTTTCACTTTGATGCAAAGGAAAGCTTTAGGCTCTCCATTGGAACGAAAGAGTTTTGCACAACCTCCCAACCATTCACCTACGCTTGCAGTGAAATCGTTCTCCCGCAAACAGGTGTTCCACTTTGCCAAACAGAGAAACGCCACGTCATAAATCAATACGGCACCCTGAACGTCTGTCAGTTCCCCCTCCCCTCTCCTCCCCAGCTCCCTCCCCTCCGCTGCCCGCCACCGCGCCACCCTCTGACATGAAGGCGGACCTCTCCGAGCGCCTCACACAGCTCCGGTACATGCGCACGCCCCGGGTACCGGGTACAGACATCTCTGTGCGCACGTCCCGGGACCGGCAGACATCTCCGTGCTGTAGTACGCGGATTGAAGCGGACGCGCGCTGCGCACGCCCCGCTCCAATTGTAGCTCCGGACGTGACGTGACGTGCATCTGACGCCAGGCCGACTTAATTCGCGGCACGGCCCACCTTTCTGCCGTCACTCCCGGCGCGTGCTGCTGCCGGCGTACTGCGCTGCGGACGCGGTGGTGCGGAAACGTCTGCCCGCTGTCAGCGGCACCAGCTGCGGTGCAGTCGTGCTGCGTCGCCACCAAGGCCGCGATGATTAGAAATCATGGTGCAGTCTCAGGCACTTGGGCATGGGGTGGTATTTCCTCACAGGGCCTTGGCCCAGTCGTGTTGGTCTCGGCGTCAAACAGGGCCATCTCAACATCTGATTGCAGTCAATGACAAGTGTGCCAAGAACACCATTCAACGGCAAACCCTTTATGTTCTGAGTGAAATTCGGTTGTCCAGCCCAAGAACTTCGTGAACAGTTGCTCATGCTCAGGCCAAATATAGCGGGTGTAATATATGTATATATAGATATATGCATATACACACATGATGTATGCATGCATATATGTGTATATGTATATATATATATATATATATATATATATATATGTGTGTGTGTGTGTGTGTGTATAATGGGACCTGTATTTATATATACATAAACATTATATTTTATTCATTTAAGAACGCAAGATAGCCGCTGTAGCTGAGGTGTCCCTAAACTCAATTATCACTATCATTACACTCAATCCGAGTGAGCCACGGAGCGTGACACAGTGCGTGTCAGCGGGCATGCAGCACGTTCGTCGCCCTTCCCCAGGCTCTCACTTCCACCGGCATCCACTGCTGGCTGCGCCCGTGGCGACGAAAACGATGGGCGCAGCTTGGTTGCTCCACCGCCGCACTCTGACACGTGTGTAGGAAGGACGTGGGCTGTGCGTTGGCTGGGCGTGGGTGACTGTGGGCAGATCTAAGCTGGCGGAGAGCGATCGAGTAGAGCCGGGGCAGTTTTTGGACAGCTGCTGTAGGACCACCAGCATTCGGATGTAGCTCTCTGCTTCTCGTGATCTGAGAAAATTGGCGTCGGCCATGGCTCGTTATTTGTTGTTCCTTCCTTGATTCCGCTCGAGTCCGAGGTAAAAAGAGAGGATTTTCTGTAAGCCAGACCTACGTACATGGTAGAATAGAACCACACCCAACACCTATAATCGGTATATCGGGTGCAAGTCAATTGTTGAGGCGTCTTTTTGCCGTTTACCAGGAAAAGTCACGATGCTCACCGGCCATGGGCCAATCTCATATCAGGCGTGGATCCGCCGCCTACTAACCGTCCACCAGCCTTTTTTTTTAGTCTGTGCCAACTGTGCCCCAACCATGAACCGCCAGACCGTGTACCAGTTTGTGCTAGTTGCGTGCTAGTCGCGTACCAGTCATCTAAAAAACGAATACCAGCCAGGTAACAGCCGTGCACTGGCGTGCGCTAGCTGTCTGTCAGCCATGTTCCGGCCGTGATCCAGCCGTATTCCGGCCGCGTTCCGGCCGTGTTCCAGCGGTATTCCGGCCGCGTTCGAGCCGTATTCCAGCCATATCCCAGCTATGCTCCAGTCATGTTTCACCCGCGTCCCGGCCGAGTGCCGGCCATCCTCCACGACGCGTTCCAGCCGCGCACCAGTCGTTTATCAGCCACGTACCAGCCGTCCACCAGCCGCGCTGGCCGTGTACCAGCCGTGGGCCAGACGTGCTCCGTCTTTGCCGTCCGGTCAGCGGACGGAACCGGAAGCGGTCACCGTTATCGGCCCGGCCGACTCGGCGCCGCCGGACAATGCCGGGCCGCCAGCCGGGCGTCACATTCTGCGGCCCTGGAGGCACCGCACCGACCAGTGCGGAGCTCCGGTTTGGGGAGGGGCGACTCGGTGGTGACGCTGGCGATATGCTGGCCGCGCGGCCCGCGAGGAGTGCAACGACACAGGTCTGGATCGTCAACACCATCGAGATATAACCGACAATAGCATACTGTGCCTTGTGCGGCAAAGGTCACATAAAGCGGGATTATCTCCTGCACTCAGGTCAGGGCTGGGTCAGACTGAACCTCGCCGGGTGCCCCGCACGCAAACTGTTGCATTGATATCCGATCAAGACCCTCAGCGAGACCTCTCGTCCACCCCGACACGCCGCCGTGCCTCCCGCCGCCCCGGCCGACTCTGACCGCCGCTGGAGTCACCCTACCTACCTGTCAAGAGGGACTCCGCCACAGCACGGTCCGTCTTCCCGCACTGCACACCTGCCGCCCGCCCCTCGCGCCGGCTCACCTGGGTACACTGCCGTCCCCGCGGCCGGCCGCCAGGTGGGCCACCAGGTGGCCGCGCGCCGTTACGTCACCCGTGACGTCACTGGTCGCGCTCGGCCGGAGGAGATAGGGCAGGTGGGCGCTAGCGCAGCACGCGTGCCGCCAAGGCCGGTTTTGGGGAGATTGGCAATGTTGTTATTGCGGCCATTGATGGGTTACTGGTGGCGTTCTATACCCGTTGACAAAAGGTACAATACTGCTTAACTAAACATGGAGGTAGATTGAGGTTCACAAGATGTGATCATCATGAAGGTCGGATGGCTGAAAACTTCCCCGGCGCGCTCAGGGAATATGCTCCAGCCGTGACCGGGCGCAACTTCGGGCCGCATTTATTCGCAACACATTTCATCATGTCCAAAACTTTGTTCAAAATTTTTGCATAGCAATGCTTTGTAGAAATCGACGACGAACATTTCCCCATCGCGAATCCTTGTGCGCAAAGCTATCTACTCACATGCTAGTGCCTGCAGATCTTCGTACCGCAAGCCTTCTGACCGTCAAAACCTCAAGACGCAATTCTTTGAATCTCGTTTTGGGGTTTGTTTACATTACATGAGGGCCTTTTCTGCCAATGACTTGTTCAGGGCTAGGGGATGGAAGAGAGTGGACGATGTTCGGGAAAAATAAATGCACCTGGAGACTCATCCGCCGAGATTTGGCTAGCGCGGGGACTTCACTCGGGGTTTGCACCTTCTCATGACTGGTGCATGCAGCTTGCCCCGGACAGAGCATCGCGAATATCTAACCTACTGTGTAACTTCGCGTCTTATGGAGTGTCGCTGTCGAGAATGCAGGATAAAGCGAAAATGAGTGGTGAGGGCGCATGCATAGTGTTTCCTGAAATGCGCGTTTTCATCGTATTTTACTTTTTCGTGTTCGCTTGTTTTTGCATCACATTTCTCCGCATCTTGTTTCTGTGCATAAGCCGCTCTTAGTATCGCATTTCGTCCTATGTGAGCTTCTATACATTGCATTTCATCATGCACGCCTTTTCCCTGTCACTTTTTTCACACAGTCACTCGCATGCAATGCCTGATCTAAAAGGGAATGTTCCACATTTGAAGATATTGAAGCAGACATCAGATATGAAGGAAAAGCTTACCTGTAACTATTGGTAAGCCTTCAAGGTTCAAAAACCGACCTGAAGCAGCAAAACTTCAGTTTGAAAATGCGCCCCATTACGTCATTGCTGGATGGCGCCATGGAATGGTTTTGTGACGACAGCAATACTTGGCAGCATCTGGCAGCCAGACCTAAAGAATGCCTCGAAACGCACGAAAGCTGGCGCCAACCGGCCATTCTCGTCGCGGGCGCTGTGTTGGGTGGCTGATTGGTGAATGGCTTGTCTGTGGATTTTTTGTCTTGGTATTGGTCGTAACAGAAGCTTTCGTGGGCAACTTGACATACGCAATGTTTTGTCGACTTATCCTTGCCTGCAGTGCTATTGCACTGACACTGATGTCATGTAATGAGCACAGTAAATACTGCATTATTTGTAGCTGGAAATGCAACTGCATGCAATCATTAATAGATCTGGAACATTGCTATGAATTGATAGGCAAATCATTGTTAATGTCATAGTAAAGATGGTGAGGTTGAGCTACCAAGAATGTTTTTCTTGCTTAGGTTTATTCATGCAATTACTAGTTAACCCTGATGTAACCATTGTGGTGCAACAGCATTCTCGCTAGCGATAGTCCGTTGGCTTTGTTAAGTCAGCTGTTACTAGTCTTTCGTAAATTATAAGCTGTTATCTCATAGGTTTGACATAGAGAAGTCAGCCAATGTGGTACATTGTGTAATGGTACGGGTCAACAGCGGCATCGTGGCACTGCCTCAATGCTGTACTGCGGCTTGACATAATAAACAATGACATGGGTTTTGTACTGTAATCCCTGCTGCTTTCATAACAAATTCTATCATGAAAAGATGGGCCAGGCGTGCGTTCTTGTATTAACCCCGCATCTGACATATGGCGAAACAAAAACACATGACACAACATATAAATCACTTTCAGCAAAGCACACAACCAGTAAGTGGTATCACTTACTCAGCCTGTTTCGGGAATCCATGAAACATAGGTGACAAAGGTGCAAACACGTCTTCTGCTTACACAACCATGCAACATGCTGCAGCCATCAGGCTGCTTCACTTAAAAACGTTGTTAGCACAAGAAATAACACATGTATAACAAGCCAATATTAAATGTCGTGAACCTGCGAACCTGCTGACACTGCGAACCTGCTGACCTTGCACAATGCTGAAGGCATGACAAGTGCATGTAATTATGGTTGGATGGGCGACTCCCTTCAAAACAAAATCCCAACAGGGGTTCTTGGTATTGCAACTCAAGAGGTTGTACTTGAAATACACAATTCTTTTGTTCAAGATTTCAAACTTGTTCTACAATATGTGATAAATATTTAATAAAAGATATATCTAAGATTGCTGTAATATTTCCATGATTCTATAATGCCTTGCTAACCAGTAAACCCATGCAAGGCCTTTTACTCCGGTACACAAGGGGCTAACGGAGCTGTCTGTAAGAAATACGTTGTTAGAAAAAAAAAAACAGCAGGAGAAAAAGGCGGATTTGCCTTCGCGTCTTCTTTTATTGTAACATTCGGGAGAATACTGTTCTTTTTTCGGTGTTGTACTTTCTTGCAGACAGTGTTGTTCTCTTACTATAGCATTAATCTATGGCCTAGAAATAAGGAAAAATGTCCCGTTAGCGACGAATGCCACACAGCCCGAAAGTGTTCACGCTTACGTTCGCGACACGCATTCAGTGACGAAATTTTACTAAAAGCCAGTCACCTTCCACGGATTGTATCATACGTGCCGCATCATCGCTCTTGTGAATGCATCAGCGGCCATGCTCTTTTGACCATAAGCAGAAAACAGCCAGTAATATAATGGCAATCGTATGACATTTCTTTGACGATATCAATGCCAAGATGAATTTGAAGTAGTCTCCCAATAAACTTTTTCGCACTTTTGTGTGGGTATAACTCAGGAACCAGAGGGTTTTGGGTTTTAAAAAGGACATGGCCGTAAGCTGCATCAAAACGTCCTCAAGATGGCTAGTTCAGTTGAAAACCCGATGTGAAGGTGGGACATTCTCTTTAAGACAAAATACGTCAGCAACCAGTGAACACCTACTCTCTGGATCAAGTTCACATATTCGCGAATATGTTTCCGCGGATGCATTATGCTCGCATGAATATATCGTTTCAACGTGGTTTGTCCTGCGAGGAATGTCTTTTTATTGTGCGTGCGCATCAGAAAGCGCTTCGTCGATTTCAAGGCAAGCCAGTTTGGTAATTGCCTCGACGACTTGTTGGCATGTTGTGTGTTACAAAATGTCAATCGGCTCACGTCGGGGATGCATTTTACTTTAGTTACTTTGGAGTGACGGGACCAACGCTTCATAATGTCTTGAGGAATTTATAGGTTAGAGGTGATAAGAGGCGGAACATGAAAGAAGGGGCTAAGATGTGCTGGCAAGCAAAACTAAGCGAACATTAACTCATTTCTGAACCCGCAGATTCGGGAGAAGCCAAAGCTACGTTTGGAGAATCTGGAGAAAAAGGGCATCAAGCACATAAAGGGTGAACAGCCCCGTTCGTCACCCGAAAACAGTCCAAGACACACCGTGCGTGAGTTAGACAACGCCCCTGTGACATGCTGAACAATGTGTGAAAACGAGGTGCAGTATGAATGATGAAAACTACTCTACTTATACTGTGAGCAGCATGCCAAACAACAGATACTCGCGTACTGGGGCAAGTGGGGATGTCCCCGATAAAGCAAGATTACGGTCGGGAAGCTCTAGCGGAAGCTGCTGGCATGGGACACTTTCTTCCTCTGTTCGAAAGGGTTTCTCCCTAAAAGGTTATCTCGGTCGGCAGCCTGCCCGAGTGCGGCCGGTATAACCGGGGCCATGTGCCGTCAGAGGTCTAAACGGAGTGCGCCGGAGTGGCAGATGTGTGCCCTGATGGTGGGTATGTACTCTTGTCGGACCTAGGACCGATCCAAATGTGAAGTGCAATAGTTAAAGACCAACCATTACACGACGGCTTTCAAACACCTGTGAATAAAGCATAACACGTTTTTCCTTCAAATATGTTTATTGTACAGCAGCGGGTGCATCTTTTAGTTTCGTAAATAGCTCCCAGCTGTTGCCAGAGACGGTGATGATAGGCGGCAGGCGGCTCCGGAATGACTCCGCTCCATACGAAAAGGCCTTTTATGCCAACGATAGGCTGAGAGCTGGTATTTCAAGAATGCCCGCCGCTGCCGCCAGGCAAGCGCGCTGGTATACAGGGATACGTGAGGTGAACAGGGGCTGGAGCACCAACGGGTCCCGCAAATCATTCAGAATCCGGATCCAGGATACAGGGCCCTTTCCACCGAGGCTATCACGGCGCATGACTAGATCACTTACACGTCGCCAACCTAGCGCTGGTACGGTCGGCGACATGGAACCCAGCCGACCAGCGCGGGCGACCATCCTGGCTCCAAAGGTCACCGCCCTTTGCACTTTGTTTAGGTCACACGCTGCAGACCAGCCCCAGAGAGAAAGACAGCACAGGATGCAAAGGAAACCGTGGGATTAGATACGGAGTCTACAGAGCTCAAGTGGTCGGCGGTGACGTACCTAATGCAAACAGAGGACGAGTTGCAATTCTTGACAACGTTGGATGTGTGCTTGTGCCAGGTTATGACACTGTTAGTCATAACCCCAGCATTTTCAGGGAGGGCAAAAGGGTTAATTAGGTCTCACAACGTTAGCCCTCGCCTCACGAGAGGGGGAGGCATCTCCCTTAAGCGCATCACTACTGTTCTGGCTTATTTTGCAAAGCCATGTTATTCAAGGTCAAGTTGGCTACAACATTGACCTTCCTGACCAGACTTAATGTTTTGAAGGTCATACAATTTAAACGTTAGTAACACGTACAGTAGAGCTTTAAAGCTCTACGGTAACGGTGTTCCAACATTTATGTAGCTTGTCTGTTTTTGGACTTGGCAGTATGAATCAATACAACAGTAGGTTTACACCTGTTGACCTGACATGTCATATCCCAGATCACATCTGTTGGTTTCGTCTAATGCCGATCTGATCAGGTTTTCTAAGAGCTTTTCAAATCGGTGTTTCTTCTCGTTGTTGCATGTTTAGTTCTTGCGACACCACAATGGATCTATAATGGTATCTAAATGATCTGTGAAGCATAATGTAAAAAATAAGTGATTAATGAAGTCTATCTCGGATCACACCTGCCTATTTGGCAGGTATGATACGAGTTGACCCGTATACGCTAACATTCAGTTGTTCATTCACACCTATCTGATACAGCTCGACGAGAACTTTCGAGTACCGTTCATCTCGCCTATCTACCTTGCTTAGTGTCTGAGATCTTCCGGGGAGGGGTGAAACCCCGCCTTGCAGGGCAAAGTTGAAGAAGCTCCAGTAGGACGAGGGCTGAGATAGAAGGATAAGATTCTCTTATGCGATTGTGGGATGCCGAAAAGCAGCGGAGCTGTTTTGATCGGATTTATACTGATGACGCTGGCTGTGACGATGGATCAGACAACCTAGATGGCTTCCTTCTGTCCGGATTGCAAGGTGATGATGATAATGATGAGTAGTTGATCTGGATGGGTAGAGTCCAGAAACAGTACATCACAGGCACAGAATGTTCGTAAGGGAGGTGGGATGAAAGATGGTTCGTGAAGGTGCTGCATAGGCCAGCACCGACCAGACCTTCCTGAGGGACGCCGTGAGCCAGAGGAAGGGAGAGAAAATCCCTTCTCATCGTCTTCCACCGGCAGCCAAGATAGCTCTCGACCGTCTCGGATCGATGCCACATCACTGCAGCTTTGTCAGAGTGGTGTCATGGTCGATACTGTCAGAGGACGACTCAGATCAATGGAGACGACAGCGACAGTGTGACCAGCGTCGGTCAGACGCACCAACCACTCAACAGCGTCGACCAGGGCGTCCTCCGTGGGATGACGAGGTCTGATGGCCAACAAAAGGGACGGGCGACGAGGTGGGATGACAGCTGTATGTTTACGACTTCCTCGTATATTTGGACAAAAAGCAGTACAGTTGTGGTCTCAGATTTCTCACAATATTACCAGAGTCAACGGGAAAGGCACAGAAAACATTGCAAAATGTAGGAAAACGCCAGCAACGACATAAGCGTTAATGCCATAAAGCAAGGTCCGATAAAAAATATATATCGATGAGGTACGAGTAAGGGATATATATATATATATACATATATATATATATATATATATATATATATATATATATATATATATATATATGTGTGTGTGTGTGTGTGTGTGTGTGTGTGTGTGTGTGTGTGTGTGTGTGGGTGTGGGTGTGGGTGTGGGTGTGGGTGTGGGTGTGTGTGTGTGGGTGTGGGTGTGGGTGTGGGTGTGGGTGTGGGTGTGGGTGTGGGTGTGTAGGTGTGTGGGTGTGTGTGGGTGTGCCTAGCATATAGAGAAGAACCCTGACCAGTCCCACCGCCATGAAATGGAACCCTGACCAGTCCCACCGCCATGAAGTGGAGCCCTGACCAGTCCCACCGCCATGAAATGGAACCCTGACCAGTCCCACAGCCATGGAGTGGAGCCCTGACCAGTCCCACCGCCATGCAGTGAAGCCCTGACCAGTCCCGCCGCCCTGACTGATGGCAGATCCCTCACAGCTCTCGATAGCCCATGCGAAGTGACGGGCTGCAGCCTGAGACTGGCCGTTGCCGCATCCAGTGGTCTCAGCGGAAGAGGGAGGCCACCGAGGCTGCTCGCTGCCGGTTCGGGTGAGATGCGTAGACCGGCGAAAACAAAGCGTTGGTTGGAGTTGCCGGTCCACCCCGCAGACAGTACCTCAGCGGTGCCTCCTTCAACCTTCACGGAGAGAAAAGCGAAGTTTTAAGGCCTCGTTAAAAGAAGCCGGCGAGAGCGGTGGGCATGCCGGCGCGCAAGAAATCACATCGACTTCGCAGAGTGACCTTCGACGCGGTTTCGAAAGCATTGGTAGAAAGACAAATTGGTTACAGTCCGAGATTTGTCCCAAACTTAGCACGCATTCCCATATAGCCAAGTGTCAGTCGCTCGCATGTAGGGAAGAGGGGAGGGAATCTTCGAACAGCGTTGAACAAGCGAAGCATCCGAAATTCGACTTTACTGTTTTGAGTGCTTTTAAGCTTTTTAAACGCATTTTTTGTTAGTTCTGATCTTATGCAACGCAAAAGTTGGGACGACTGCTGTCACAAATAGCGTTCGAATGAGTTTGACAACTTCCATGCGGTGAGTTGGATTTTTAAGCGATATGGCACTGATAAACCCCAAAACGCATGCTGTTTGCTGGCATATGATGTTTGCATGCTTAACTTGAGGCTCATTAAATATCTTGCTTCCTAATCGCAGTCTGCCTGCGTCTTCTTCAGCCATTGCAATGACTAAAAATTGAGAGATGTTTGCCAATGCATTGGTAGACATCTATAAATTTGCTCGTGCTCCTAGTTCATTGCTAGCATAAATTAGTGATAAAACTAAGATATAAAATTGCCATAGGCATCAGCTAGCGCCTAGTGCACTCTCTGTGCAGCAGCTACAGGTGTAGCCTGTGAAAAGTCACGCTGGCGAGGACAGCACCAGCTGACTACGACTGTTTAGGGTACGAAGCCGGGATTTCTGGGCCGCCTGTCCCGAAATGCCTTCACCTTGTTCGCAACCCATAACATAGCCGGAAAATGAACCTAGAGACCTTGATACTGGGATCTGGCTGGGCCTGCAACGAACTTTGCCGCGCATTGCCTCATTGCCGAATTGGTATGACGGCCTGCTGTCCTCTTTCCTCCTGACATTCGTACATAAAACCACCTTATCATCCGACACCAGCGTCCTCTATATTGTTGACAGCGGCACCAGAGTTCAGATGGCGCTCGAACAAGAATGAAAGCTCTATAGGTGGCTTCAAGCGACAGCAATCCTTGGTGTTTGAATGGAAGTGGTTGTAAATGAGGCTGGTACTCAGCAGCTAAGGCAATATGTCGTGGCCTGCGTCTCACTCGCAAAAAAGGCAGACACGACGGGGAATTGAGCCCCGCGCTCCTGGCTTCCCAAACGCGTGGCTTATCCACCGCGTCACCGGCACCATTGAAAGGAGTCAAGGTTAGTTATGCAGCACATGTTGGCAGCGTCTGGCACTGTTGGCACTGTGCGCTGTGCGATACTCGCTGACGGTACTTTCTTGCTAAGAGGTGTATACAGTACCGTAAAATGTAGCTTTGAGGAGTCAGCTTTTCTTTACCGGCAGCTGGGCTTGATCCGCATTGTTTCAATAGATGAGGCGGGTCAGGATTGTGGTGACGTTACGAACCTACAGAAAAACAACAAACAGCCTGCCAAATGACTTGTATGCTAGAGTGGTTTATAAAACAGTGTCCGTTAGGAGCTGCATGTGAGAAGTGCGGCTCTGCCACCTAGCGGATTACTAGAGAACTAGTAGTTGTGGGCTGTTAACGTCCGTGACCTCCGGCGGTCGTTGTTCTCAGTGCGCCGCTGGAAGTGCGGGGGGAGGGGGGGGGGGGGGTTGCGTGCACGATGGTGCATGGTGATATTTTCATGTTGTATGATACTGTATGCAACGTTATGTGGTTTGCCTCAAGTGACAAACTTCACAACCAAAAATAGAGGGGAGGTATGCGATGGGACCTTTGACTAGTTTCCTGTCTTCTTATTAAGAACTGTATGAACCAGGGACAGTTGTATCAATATATCAAAGGTCTTACTTCCGGAACGCAAAACTGGCGCGCGAGCTCGCCTGTCGGCTGTTTACCATGTGCTTCTGATTGTCAGACAGCTGACCGGCCTGGCATGGGGAGTCAGGGCGAGAAACCTTGCAGCGGCAAAACCGTCGGAAAGCTGATTCTTTCATGGTAAATATCCTAAATCATGCTTACTGAAACGGCAGCGTATGCGGTAATACACGTGTCACACTCTTCTCACCGCCTGAACCCGTAAACTCTAGTCAGTAGAGTCACGGCAATCCCGCCTGATTTGCTGTTGGCGATGAGTTGGATGCACATTGGGTCGCTAGTGAGACTAGGGAGACTAGTCATACGCGAGCACGCTGTGTTCCCCATGTCGCTATTGAGACTAGTGATGCCAGTGAAATTGTTGATATTCGAGAGCGCTGTCCTCCCCATGTCGCTATTGAGACTAGTGAGACTAGTGAAATTGTTGATATTCGAGCACGCTGTGTTCCCAATGTCGCTGGTGAGACTAGTGGGACTCGAAGGCGGTGTCTTTCCAAACCAAATGGGCAGTGTCTTCGGACGCTAATAAATATCCGTTTACCGAGAGGCCGCCGTTGAGCTCCACCCAGTTCTATACTAGCTTTTTATTAGGCAGTCTCTCAGATATTGGCCTTAAATGGGATTTGTGGCCTACAATCAATGTCTTGGTGGCCTGGCTCGTGGATATCGATCTGTTATAAAGCTCACACTTCAAACGGGTGGGCCGCTGACATCCTGGGCACACAGTCCCGATGGCCCCCAAAATGTGAATTACCTGCCGACACCAAAGCGATTCCAATACGTTAAGGCAGAAGCAGCCCGGTCCTTTGTCGGCTGTCGTTAAGGCGTGGCTATCGATTTTATGTTGCACCAACACCCACCTTTCTGTGGGTGAGTTGGGACGTCAAATGCAATTATAATCTTGTTAATCACGAGTGAAATTAGTTATCTCGCCAATCATGTCAGACACGATGGCCATGTCGCTTCTAACATCCGGATTTAATCAGCCCCGCAGACGCCTGACTCTCCCCCCCCCCCTTCCATGCGCGCCCAACGGCTAGCAGGTGCACACCGAGCCAAGAGTTCGTCCGTCCCGGTAGCTCAGTCGGTTGGAGGGGCTGCCGGCCGACTTCCACCTGTTTCTGGGTAGGATCAAGTCGCATGCTGTTTAGCTTGACAGGTATGGCGTGCGGCCGATGGCAGCGGCCGGGCCAAAGGTCAGGTCATGTCAGTGTGCTTGGCGGACTGTGCCGAGCACTGCGGCACATTAAAATTTCGCCACTGAAGTCTAAAATTGACCTGAAATTGGATGATCGGGTGATAGGGATCAGGGGCTAATACAAAAACAGTACTTAGTGTGAGCTGCGACCCGGAAATTCATCCGTTCCAAGGGTTTGGGTTAAATCTTCAAGAAAAAAACATTGTTCCCTGCTCAGTTGTAAGGTGGAGAAAACGAAGTGAAGCGCTCGGTTGGCTCGGACCTCTCTTGCCCTACGGGCAGCCTGTGCATCCCAAAGTGCTTTGCAACGGTCTGGATGCAGTAGGATGGTGCATCATGCATTTTGTGAAGCTACGGTTTCGCAATTCAGTTAAGTTGGCAGAAATAAGCAGACAATGCTTCCAAATGTATTTGTCAAATATGGTGGCCGTGATTGCTTGTAGCATACCCTTGTAGCTTCAGCATTGTCATTCGTAACCTGCGCTTGAATATAACTCTGCATGGTGCCGTGCCAAAACAGTGATTATCCCCCTATCTTGTGGTTGGTTTTTCAAAGAGATAATGTAATCTTAATAATGTCAGAGTTGTGCATGTTGGAATGTGGATTAGAAACATCAACAAGATACACTGCGGCCTACAGAGTAAAAGAACTGTTTCCATAGCGCATCGCAAACTCAATGGTCGTTCGAAGGAAACGGGCTTTAAGGCGCTTAGTGTACTTGTGACACGTTTAAAACACGCCTTAAACCAGGCACGGAGCCCCAAAACTGTCACATTTGTTGCGCGCAATATTTTTGAGCTTTACAAAAATTGCATAAACCATCCCTCTGAATTCATTGTCAGGAGCACATGTGTGAAGAATGTTCTGAAACCAAAGTACCTCAAAGTCGTGAATGTGAATATTGTTATGGAAACGAAAAGCATAATTTTTAAAACTAAAGCTGATGGAGCAAGCGGCTGGGGGTCATGCACCGCATCAGGTGCCGTTTGCACGCTGCCTATGAACCCGAGTAAATTTTGAAGATGCATGGTAACAATATTTGTATAGCTGGAATGCACACACATTAAAAGTTACGTAAAAATGCGCGCGAGGAATTATAAGTTTTAATAAAGGCGACATCGCAAATTGTTTAAAAAAATTTTCTAATGAAGACTTACACCAGCGGCGACATTCTGCTCAAAAAAGTAAAACGAGGAAAAAATGCGTGTACAAAGTTTGATTGGAGGAACTGCGTTGCCAAGGAACGCGATAAGCTCTTTCATAAAAACGCTGCTAGAGCCGTATAATGACCACCAAACAACCAATAGCTCCGTGGTTTCTTATTTCGAAATGATTTCCTACCAATTGTGAGCAAAACTGTATGTCGATCTGTGTAATTTGACAGCAGCTAACGTTTATATTTCAATCCCTTAATTCTGCAGCAAAAGACATCGTTCATTAAAATTATCAAAAATTCGAGCCCGCGTGTGCCTCCTACATTTACATCGATATTCTGTGAACCCTGGCAGAGGTTCAAGAATTATCAATAACGAATAATAACAGGGAACAAATAATTACCAATTGACGAGTTCAAAGGTGAAGCACTTGCTTGAACTACAGGAACAAAAGCGTTTGAGCGCCCCGACTTCAACCCATCCGACCACACTTCTCTTTGAAATGCTATCTACTTGTAATCTTTGATTGCAGTCCCGTGCAGTTTTGGGAGGCGTCAATACTTCAGCTTTTCAAGTGCAGGATGCTGAGTTTTGTTCTGATCGTACAGTAATATTACAGACCAACTTTTCTCTGTTGGTATGGGTCGGTAAGAAAGCGCGCGGTATTTTTAAGAATGTTAGTAAAAACACATGATATCAGTAGTCTTTCATACCCGAAAGATGGAATATCAGTAGTAATTCGCTGACAAAAAGCACCACCGGTTGACAAGCCACAAATCGTATTTAGTCACCATTGGCAGCCTCTTTCCTATTCCAATATTTTTGAATTTCTATATAAAGGTAGACACTTGTAGGGTACATTCCTGATTTATGTCGCGGCTGCCCCCTCGCCTGATTTTATTTCTGTACCGTATCATAATGCTGTACTCTATTAACTTCATCAAAACCAGCAAAACACCAAACCTAGATACCACTATGTGCATTGTAATGGCGTTTCGGTCCCTGGCGGCATGGCTGAAGCAAAACGCAAAAGCTACAATAGCCCTGCTCTTCTGGGGTTCCTATGATTAATGAGGTGCTGTTGGGAGAGAAAAAGTTGTGCCGTTCGAGAGGATATGAATCAGAAGCCGTCTATGCACACCCTTGTCGATATACTTTGCCACTTTTAGAGAGGTGCTTGATGTATTAGAGTGATGACGAAAAAGTCCACTTGTATCGGTTGGATGCGTGATTGTCTCGCTCAAAGCATGTAAATTTTGGTGTACACGGCATGGTAGACTTGGTGTAGCTTTGTTGCTTCCGTTTTCTCCGGGTAAACAACACGTTGTCAAATATAACCTATACGGGTAACTGACAGATCAAATAATTGCGCCTAGATTGCTTGCTTACTATCTTATTTTCTCACTTACCTGAATTACTTGCTCCAATGGACCTTGATTACCAGGGCTACAAAAAATAAGTCAATGAATCATCGTCAGCGCCGATGGCAATGTAATTTGCTTACTTGACTCAAGCCATCGACAAGATTACAGCTATTGAATAAACCCCTGATTGGTGAGGCATGGCATGCGCATGCTTAACATCATGATGACGTGGTTGGCAAACAATGGGAAATTTGATTCGTTGAGCTGCAAGCGCAAACGCAAACTCAAAATGCTCCCCGCTCTGAGAGGAAAACAAACCCATAAACTCGTTTATCAATGGTCCGATCGATTGCGGCTGCTCGAGTTAGGCTTGCAATCAGTAGACAAATATGCGCCGGTTCATCCGCGCCATGTAGCACACGTTTGCGTGGGGTCTCGCGCTATACTTAAAGTGAAATCAGCCCCATGAGCGTACGGTATGAATGACCGTCCCGTTCCCAAATACGCCCCGCGTACCCGCCGCTCCAGGCCCCGTACCGGCCCCCGCCACTACCAGCCCTTCCTCCCCTCCGCATCCCGGAGATGGGTACCGTGCTGCTATTGGCTGGCCGAGTCGGCGCGGTTGTTCCACGCTCGCTGATTGGTTGTCAGCGCCGGTAGCAGACGACTTCCCTTGCGACCCTGCTAGTAGCGAGCTGACAGTGAAAGTGGTGGGGTTCCGCAGGCCAACTGGCGTTAGATCGACAGCAAGCAGGTAGGCCACGTGACGCATGCGGTGCCTCCCTCCCTCTGTCCGTCTCCCGCCCTCTCGAGCGCGACGCTCGGGAGAGAGCGGAGTCACACCCTACCCCGCCCCCGCTCTGGAGTGGCGGTAGCCGACACCCGCCGCGTGTCCCTGGGCTAGGGCTCGCTGCGTGCTCTGCGCGGCCTGAGCGTGCCCTGTGCCAGGTACGCGTTCATCCCAGCCTGGCCCCGCCGCCGGCGCTGGACGCCGTCCGCTCCCACCCGGCGCCTGGACTCGGCGCCTGGAACAATGCACCGGGCCTGGAACGCTGGACCGGCGGCGGCCGGCGGCGGCGGGCCGCGATCGATGGTGGAAACAGCGGGACGGCTGCCGTGTCCGGCGTCCGGTGGGGGCAACGGCCGTCGCACCGCCACCGGTGCCGCCTGCTGCCCACTCGGCCACGGCGGCCGGCAGCCGGCGGGGATAGGACTGCAACAGCGGTACCAGGTCCACCGGACGTGGGTGGAACAGGGGTGCGGGGTACACTGGACAAGAGGAGAAGCTGAGGATCGATTTCAAGGGGTAGGGCGGGGCACGGCCTTCATAGAGGGGCGTACCTTGTTAGCTGTACACAGGATAGGAGCACGAAAGGAGTAGACTGTAGAGGATATGGTTTCTACCGGGTGGCGGGTGGAGCAGGAGTTGGAGCGTCTGTCCCTCCTGATTGGAGCAGGGAAATGGAAGAGCCCACTTTGCTGGGCGTAACGTAGTGAATAAAGGAGCCTATCGGGCCGGGGGCGTATCAAAGAGAAAAGGCACCAACCAGAGCTGGGATATCATTGGAGCTTTACGACGCACTCAACGGCTGAGGCGTCACCTGTCCGAGCCGCGGTGTGAAGCGCGGGTGTGAAGAAGGGATGTGAAGCAGAAATGTGAAGCAGAGATGTGAAGCAGAGATGTGAAGCAGGGATATAGGGCAGGGATGTAAAGCTGGGGCGTGAAGCGGGGTGTGGTGCACGGGTGAGGAGCAGGGGTGTTGATGAGCAGAGGTGTGGAGCAGGTGTGTTGATGAGCAGGGGTGTGGTGCAGGGGTGTGGAGCAGGGGTATGGTGTAAGGGTGCAGGGGTGCATGGATTTGTCGGAGGGGTCTGGTGCAGGGATATAAAGCGGGGATGTAAAGCAGGGGCGGGGCGCATGGGTTGAAGAACCTCGCTGTTCTGCTGCGTTAAGCGGCATGACACATCATAAGGATTGGAGAAAAGGAAAGGGAAAGCCACTCATGGAGCCATCATTAACGACAGATATGAATATGGCAGCCCTCGGATGGCTCCAGCGCGACATCACCTCTCTCTATGTAGTACACACATCTCGGGATGTCAGCGTCAACGCCCCAGATCTGCAGTCGTTGGTGGCAACTGACACTTTACCGCGCACAGTCGGGCGTCGCAGCGCCGTGTTGATGATGTTGATGTGAGGAGAACTGCAGTGCTTTGACGGCGGACGTCGAGTCCCCAGGGCATGCGCTTTGCTGGCGCCACTCACCACCTGGCCCGTGTCGTTCTTAGCAGTGACTAGTGCGCACTCAGTGCCCGTATTTCCGCCTGTACATTTGCGGCAGGCGATACACAGGAACGGATGGGGGGGGGGGGGGGGGGGGGCGGGGTTGAGCGGGAGGAAGTTCGAGAGCCGCCGAGGGGCATTTCCGGTGTCCTGGTCGTGGCCGGGCCGCGTTTGGGGCCCACGCGGAAGGTGGGAACAGGAGGGAGCGGGTCCGTCGGGCGGTGCACGTGACGTTCCCACCGCCGGTGACGGTCGTGAGCACGCGGGACCGGGCCACTGATGGCCTGAGCAGCTTCGAAAGGGTAGTAACCGAGTGACGTCGATGCTTGCCTGGAATGGAAATAAAAGCTTTTCGAAGAGCCTGAAGCTGACTCCGTCACAGCCGCCAGCATGTATGTTTGTGGTACGTTGGCACAACCAGCAACGCCGGGCACGTGATAGTGGCGCTGGCTTCTGGAGGGAAGCCGGCCACTCAGTGAAGGTCAGCATTTAGTTCGCCGTCCGAACTCGCGTCACTCCTGCATTCGTGTCAGTACCGCCGGCGCTGATTCGGTACCGGCCCATCATGCCGGGGTAATACATTTTTAATCTCTATTTTGAACGGCAGCCTGTAGATGATGTCCGGAATTGCAACGGCAAGCTTTATATTAATAACCCGACGCACTCCCACCTGATCCAGAGGGTGGAGCCACCTGACCCCAGCCCCTTCCTCGAAGCCCGAGGAAGGGGCTGGGGAGAAGTCGCATTCAGGTTTTTGTGATAGTGGTACCATCTTGAAAGTATTTCGTGGGATGAAAGCAAAAAGCAATGCGCTGTCGCCAGTATAGTTGGAGGACGTGGAGGCTGTTAGTACAAGAAGACTGTAAAATGACTTTGTGGTTGTTTGTAACGAGTTGAACCAGCGCGGGCGACATCCAAGTGAAAATGTTTCCTCGACCGCACGTCTCAAAGACGTGGACTGCTTGTAAGCGCCTGTGCAAAGTTATCGCCACGGGACAAAATAAATGGCTACCACCGGAAGTGTAGTGGTTTAGTCTTGCGCATGGGAAGTCAGAGGTACGTGTCTCGTTTTCCTGCGTTGCCCGCCCTGCTGCCAGGGTACGAAGCAGGCGAAGTCATATAGCCCCACCAGTTGAGTGCGTCGTAAATCCGCAGTTGGATGTGCACCTGACGCTTTCTGTCCCTGATTTTCTTGTCAGGCCTGGCTGAGTCGATCAATGCCCGCTGTCTCTGATACACGCGCCTTCGTAACTGGCTAGAATTCCGCCGCAACGGAACTGGGTCGCCAGGTTTTGTTGGGCGGCTGGATCACTCTGCTCGGTTTCTTTCTTGTGAGCGAGTAAGCCAATTGTCGAAGTCTGGCCGTGACCGATGCGAGTGTAAGTGTGTGGAACGAGGCCCAGAAAGGAGAAATTAAAGGCATAACATCTTGAAGGCCTTCTCCATCTGAAACTCGACGGAACTGACGGTGCGCAGTTTTGAACAGCTTGCAGCAACGGCCCGTCAGCGCTGTACACTCGGCGGAAGGCTGGATCAAATATAGGGCTCGCGATCTGACGGCACGTGCAATACTGGCCAGGGACTCCGATTTGTTCACTAGCTTTGCTTTATCGTTAGGTGGCCCACGAGTGCGCGACGCATAGTAAGGTATGTGGGACTGCAAAACCCATTTCATTTGATTCAGGTAACCGAAATTTTGCTGCACGCCACCAGCAGCCCCGTAAAACAGACAATCCTTGCGGCTCTTTCTTATGGGCAAGAGATGGGGGAGATTGGTGGGCAATGACCTACATGCATGGGACTTTGTGGACGAATGCCTCAGTGAAGTTATTGCTGTAGTTTTGATTTCAATGCATCGGCTCTGCACAACCTTGCGATATCACATCAGCATTTGCTTCGGCCTGCGAGCCTTAACCGGCCGACTGGGCTACCGCCTCGCTTCGAATCGGCTCCAAGTTAGTGGTACCGAAGGCTGGTTAGAAGGGAGGATCGATGGTAATTATTAATAACCCATGCTCTTCTTTAACGTCATTTACGTGCTCTGCTCTGGTGTTCTACTGGGGCTCAAGGTCAACTTTATGACTGCAATGCAATACCCAAACTTGATCGATGGGCCAGTTATGGATCGGCCTTCAGCGGCCTCGCAGCCAGCCGGCCGCGATAACGCACAAGGCAGGGGCCGCCTGCCAGCACCACCCGCTCTCAGGCAGTCACGAACTGCGGCCGTGGGCCACAATCCTGGAATGGCCGCAGCGCCATCGACGACCAACCGGTTTCGGGCGCCTTGCATCCCCGGCGGCCTCCGTGACGCCGCCGACGCGTCACCAGGCGGCGCTGGCTGGACGGCGGCGCGCTCATCGCTCGCCTGCGGCGCGGCGCCGGCCGCGCGTGACGCCGTCACGCCGTCGGGCGTGGCGTGAGGCGTGTCACGCCGCGGTCACGGCAGGATGCGGGCGGATGCCATGTCCGGTGTCCGTGTTCTCTGTCGCGCCAGTGGCAGGATCCGCGGTGGGCTCCGCCCGAATCATGTCCGTCGCGGTCGCTGTCGAGGACGCCGCGCCGCGGAGAGGCCGGCGTTGGCTCTGCAGAGTGGGAGCGTGGCGCAGGCGGGGAGGCACAGGTGGCGGACGCCGTGGTCAGTTATAGGCGATGAATGACAAGGCAGCTGCTCAGAGATAAACAGTCGGTGTCACCGGTAGCGGCATTGGCATGGCCGTGGCCGCTGGTCAGCCAGTGCCCGCTCCCCCCCCCCTCCCGTCTTCCCGATGGGTTTCACTGGAGGAGGGCAGCGTTCCGCGACGGAGTTAGCTGGCCCGGTGCCACGGTTCACCGAGAAAGTCAAGTTCAAGGCCAGCACATTTCCCCGGTTGAAACTGGCACAAGTTTCACGATGCATCGGGAGCGTTGCCGTCACATTTCGATGGCCGTTGTCCCGGCTTAAACGTGCAGTGACCTGGCTGACGCTTTGAATTCGAGGTAATCGAGAAAGAATCGGCCGTTACCTCGATGGTCAGCTGCATCTTCTTTTAATGTTGATGAAGCGAAACCCATATAGAGCTACGAACAAAGGACATTAATGTTAATGTAATTTGTGAATCATGCTCATGAGCACCATATTTGCGCTCCTCACGACCGTGATCGACGCTGCGTTCGTCGCACGGATGATAGATGGAGCATTTCCCGTCATTCCTGTACTAAGAGACTGCTACATGACGTAAGGTTAAGGTCAAGGTCGTGACGTAAGGTTAAGGTCAAGGTAGACACTGCTCCGAACGAACCTTATATTTACGTACCCTGGTTCAAGAGCCTTCCAAACAATCCCCGCGGTTCCCACGGCGCCTGGCGCCATCTGCTGTCCCATTGAGCTTCCATATCCGCTGCCAGATCCCGCCAATCATGTAAATTGCTGGTCCGGCGGCGTCACGTGCGCGGAGGTACCACCAGACCAGCACTGGCCCACTGCGAGCGGCGTAAGTGGGTCCGGCGGGAGAGCGCGCGCGCGAGAGAGAGCGACTTTTCCCCGGCTGTCCAGCGGCCGTCCAGTCGGGGGCGGCGGTGGCCAGCTGCCACCAACAGCCTGGTCCCAGCTGGGCTTGGCCGCTGCAGAGGTGGAGAGGCTTCGCTCGTGGCGCCAGGGTGGACAGGCATTAGCAGCTGGCAGCGGGGAACGACAAGCATTGGCAGCTGGCAGCGGGAAACGTTCGGAGTCGGCGGATGTACCGTTCGGTTCTTTCCGCATTCGTTGTCCCCCGGTGACCCGTGTAGTGGGCGCCGCGCACGTCTGCGATGATTTCATGTCAGGCCGTAGCGGTACCGGCCCTTAATCAAACCAGTAAAGCGCATCTTCGCACGCCGAGCGCCTCGGCGCAGGTTCGGTTGCTCTTCTCTCGCTAACGGGTCCGCTTTCACGGTCAGTTCCGAGGATCTAGTCCCCCATCGGACAAATGGAAGGTCTTTCCATCTCGTCGGACGTTGCTCTGATCTCCCTTCCGGAGTCCTCACTGGCCAGGTTAAGCTAATGAGGTGGGGTAATGAGGCGTATCACACAGCCCGAGAGATGGAGATCGAGCGAGAGTTCAGCTGAATCGGGAGCTTGACCCGGCTTCTGGCCGAGAGCCGCGGCATCTCGTCGAGAGCTGAGAGCCGGAGTTGGCTCGGTCTCGTTCGTTACAGGTGACTGGGTCTGACGGTGCCCGGACTGGGGCTTGGTGGGTGGTGTGGCTGTCATCGCCAAAGCGTTCACGCGGAAAGATCTCTATCAGGCATGTCGAGAGATATCTGTATTTGCTGTTAAGCTGGTAGTGATTGAGCATACCAAAGCAAAGGTACCATGTGGTCTACACATGCTACGTAGATAAATGGACCGTCGAATCATGATCATTATGATGCTCTTATTTTGTCAGTGCTCGTTTTTTCCTGCTGCAGTCCGTTTGCAGTTAGCGTGGACGAAAATGAGACTGACGTTGCCAGTTTTGAGCACGCCGCTCGACGTCATATTTTGATTCGCTTAATTCCTCTCAGGATAAATGATGTTCCCGCAATCAGCAATCCGCAAAACGACACAGACTAGCCAAATGCCCTGCGTGACATCCTTCTCACCGTTCCGGAGTTCCTCTGCGACTAGCCAAGTCCCCTGCGTAGCTTCCTTCTTACCGTTCCGGAGTTCCTCTGCGACTAGCCAAGTCCCCTGCGTAGCTTCCTTCTTACCGTTCCGGAGTTCCTCTGCGACTAGCCAAGTCCCCTGCGTAGCTTCCTTCTTACCGTTCCGGAGTTCCTCTGCGACTAGCCAAGTCCCCTGCGTAGCTTCCTTCTTACCGTTCCGGAGTTCCTCTGCGACTAGCCAAGTCCCCTGCGTAGCTTCCTTCTCACCGTTCCGGAGTTCCTCTGCGACTAGCCAAGTCCCCTGCGTAGCTTCCTTCTCACCGTTCCGGAGTTCCTCTGCGACTAGCCAAGTCCCCTGCGTAGCTTCCTTCTTACCGTTCCGGAGTTCCTCTGCCCCAACTCAGTTGAGGTTTTCCGGTGCTCCCCCTGTGACAGCTGATGTGGACCACTGATTAGCTGCCAGGTCACAAACAAACGCGCTGAAGGCGACTGCCCTCAGCCTGGCACCTGGCAATCAAACCCAGTCGCCCGCAGGTAGGCGTATTTTGCCGAGTTGATTGCCGTGTTTGCTGTGAGGCGGCTACTTAGTCCGCATCCGACACGGCCTATCAGTCCATCTCTGACGTCCATGGGCAGGCACGCCCGGTGGTTGGCCGCCCTGGTCGCCATATGGTGTGATCGGCGGTCCGGGCGCCTCTCCGCGCACCGGAGCCGGCCGCCGGCGGGACCGGGCTGACCTCGTGACCCGTGCGATGGCCCGTGACGGGCGCGGCCCGGGCGCCTCGGCTCACGCGGGCCGCGGTTGGCGGGCGGGCGAGGACGGGCCGGTTTGCCACCGCGAGCTGGTTCTGCGGACTGGAGCGCGGCGATCAAATGGTGACGGGTAGGAGGCTCGTTACGAGGTCATGGCTGCAGGACCACGGCCCGGTAGGTGGGCTAGGGCAGCGCAGAGCATACAGCTGCGAGCTCGCGCTCAGGCTGCCAGGGAGCGCAGGGACACAGCACTTGTGACAAGTCCTTTAGCGACCACAAACGCTTTCAAGGTCGCTGTCATTGCCACGTAAGGGGCAACGTGCGTCCCCATCGCCTGCCCCCTCCGACGCCCAGGAAATCGATCCCCACGATACCATTGGAGCGGAGTCGTCCGGGAGAGGGGCTGAACCACGCCGGGGACCCCCACACCCTCGCCAGCCGCCCGTTCCCACCGGCGCCCGGGGACCGTCGCGCGGTCCCGGACCGTCTCCCGGACCGCATGCGGGAACAGGCCCCGTGACACTCCGCCAGTCTCGCCGAGGCCGCGGCCGTCGCGCCCGGCTCGCCACGGCCAGAGCACGCACGCACGGCGGCGTAGGGAGGACGGCGGAACGCGGGATGGTGGACTGGGGGGTCGAGGACACGCGGGTCGCCAACATTGGGGAGGGCGGAGCGGTAGCACTGGAACGGGAGCATTGGAACGGAGACAGCGCTACGGGGAGGAGCGCGGCGTCGGAACGCTGGACAACGGAACGGCATGCGCCGGAACGATGTATGCCGCCGGATGTGGCGGAACGGGGAATGCCGTGACCAGTGCCAACCGAGCGGCGAAGGAATGCGGAGGAAGGAATGGGCGAAGCGCGAAGGAGTGCGGAGAGGGGACGCCGGAGCTGGTGCGCTGCGAAGTGACGTGCCCGACACAATGCCGGGACAGTGTTTGTAATGTAACTGATGGGCGCGATTTCAAGTCACGGAAAGAATCGCAATGTGAGAACGGGGAAAGGCGTTACCCGTCATTTGCCCCGGCACAGCTGGTGGTGATCGCAGAGCTGTAGAACTGCTGAACGATAGAGCTGCCACGTCGTCTACCTAACAAACGGATGGACACGGCGGGAAGGTGATAGACGGTACTACACAGGCCAGCCCCAGCCATCCGTTCTCTTCTTCGGCGACATTTGACTGCAGCCATCCTATGTCATATGATGATGACGTAAACACATACGTCTTAACTGGCGCCATTGTGGCGTATGGGTTTTGTTGTGCTGGTGCTGTGCTGCTAACAAATCTGGCCGCTGCTGTTGATACGGGCTTATTTACGCTGTCCAAGGTGCAAGCGGCCGTCCTGAGACGAGAGAGAGAATGACAGCGGTCACTCTCCTGCTGGGTTATGTCCAGAGTTGCCTGTACCAGAAGCACACGAATATTTCATCAGCATTGAGACATCTCTCGGTGTCCGTGCATGCACACGTCACAGTTATAGTTCTAAATCCGGTGTAGGATAGAAAAACACACGGGTAGCAACCTTGTGCAAATGATGATGCGCGAAGGCACTTGCTACACTATCTGTGGGCTGTATTTTATTTAGCGCATAGCTAACACCCTACGCATTCCAATTGCAATCTGGAGCATACTGTGTTCTGTGAGATATGCGACCAGATTAATATTCCCATATGCCTGAGGAAAAGAGAGTCAGCAGCCCTGAACCGTTAGAAGCGCTTAACGCAACTCATGGCTGCCACTCGAAGGTTCATGTCTGAATCTGTGGCCTAAAACTTTCCCTGGCCTGTCTCCCCGCATGCCATTCCTGAAGTGCTTTAAACGGGGCTGGTGTGTCAAACATCCCGTAATGATCAATTCAGGAACCACCTGGTTAATCGTAGCTATTTGATAGCCCGAAGACACGTGACCACAGCCAGTCACGTCGTCCAACGTACCTTTTTCTTCTTCTTCTAACCTTGGCCTTCCTCTTCTTCGTATCTGTCTCTAGTCCAGCCCGGATGCGCGAACCTCCCGGACGTCACAGCCGGCTGGGGCTGTGAGTGTGTGAGTGTGTGTCGGGGGGGGGGGGGAGGGGAGGGGCGTGACCATACGGCGGCACAGGAACCACGGCCCGCCGGCCCGGGCCGGCTGCTAATGATACGGCCCGGTAGAGGGCGCCCCGTTACCGACAGCACGAGTGCCTGGCCTCCGGCTGGACTGACCTGGCTTGGTCTGCAGGCGGGGCTGGGCTGGGCTAGGATCCAGCTGGCCTCCGGCTGGGCTGGATCGGCTTGGTCTGCAGGCTGGGCTGGGCTGGGCTGGGCTAGGCTCCAGCTGGCCTCCGGCTGGGCTGGGCTAGGATCCAGCTGGCCTCCGGCTGGACTGACCTGGCTTGGTCTGCAGGCTGGGCTGGGCTGGGCTAGGATCCAGCTGGCCTCCGGCTGGGCTGGATCGGCTTGGTCTGCAGGCTGGGCTGGGCTGGGCGGGCTAGGCTCCAGCTGGCCTCCGGCTGGACTGACCTGGCTTGTCTGCATGCCGGGCTGGGCTGGGCTGGGCACCAGCTGGGCTCGGGCTGGGCCGGGCTGTGTCTTGCGAGCCATGTGTGGGCGGGCTGCCCGCATACAATAAGCTGAATCCGCCTCTCCCAACACGTGGACGGCTAACACGGACAGCTGTCGTCGGGCTTCCATATCGCTGGGGGCGATGCACGTACCATGCTGGAGTACCGGCACGGAGCGCACGCGATCCGTGCCCAGGATTTGACTCCGACATAAGCGACTCTTACGACCGTCGTTTCTTCCCCGGCGAGCCGTCCTGGAGGTCCACCGGGCCTTCACGCCACCGGTCGTGTGTCAGTGGCCACCTGTGTCAGCTTATGAACTCGCGTCTCACTGTCCCATGCATTTTGTGCACGTGTGTGCTGGACCTCTTGTGATTGCCCTTCGTCGTTGCAATCTTTTCATGAACCAAATCCTCTTCAATGAAAGTTCATGGACCTGAATTTGAGGGCGGTACGCCAAAGTTTCGAAACGGTCTCCTTTCCATACACGTGGCATAGGCATGCCTCTACTTTCGTTAAACATAGGGATTACCACCCCACGCGCCCCGTGACGGAGGCGGGGTTTGACATAACGTTTCTGCGAGAAATATGGCGCACTTGCAGACGAGTGTGTTGTTTTCTCCTTTTCGGCCCAGGCATTGAGTCAGGCATGAAATTAGCGAGCGGTGCGGGGGGGGGGGGGGGAGCAGAGGCAGCGGTCACTGCAACTGAAGTAATGTCATTTATATCTTTAATTGTGCGGACAAAATTGACAGTAACCCCATAGGACTGCATAGTAGAATATGTGCTTAGATTGCGCTCGGTCCCGGCCGGCAGCTCCTCGTGGATAGCCGCGCCGCTGCCGTCGTTGCCGTCACGGTGCCAAATCAAGCCACTCCATTGCGTCGTGCGGGGCTCACGCACCGCGTGACCGGCGCAGGAGGCACACGCACACACGCTACGTGACCCGCCCCGGAGGCACACACACTGCGTGACAGGAGCGGGCGGCACACACACACACACCACACACACACACACACACACACACACCACACACACACACACACACAAACACACACACACACACCACACACACACACACCACACACACACACACACACACACACACCACGCACGCACGCACGCACGCACGCACGCACGCACGCACGCACGCACGCACGCACGCACGCACGCACGCACACTTCGTGACCCGCCCCGGAGGCACACACACCGCGTGACCGGCGCGGGTGTGTGCCTCCGGGCGGGTCACGTATTGTGTGTGTGTGTGTGCGTGTGTGTGTGTGTGTTGCACGTATGGTGTGGTGTGTGTTTGGTCGCCCGCAGTGACAGCAGTGATGAGCGGTACGCAACACGTGAGAGTCTTGGCTGGACGCACACGCTCTGGTTTGATCGCTTAAGTGTTCTTTCTCATTGCCGGGAAGTTTGGTCTCTCAGAAAGTATATAACGTGTTTTGGGCGAGGCGTGGCGTAAATCCATCGTTCCGGTTTTTTTCTTTTGCTAAACCAATGGGCAGTTTTTATGGGGTGACTTTCGACATCGTGTGTGAGTTAAGCCGCGGGAATCTCACATAATTTCATCTCGCTTTTCTCTCGACAGTGCTGTCGCTTTCCGTCGAGACCGGTTTTATGGAATGACTTTCGGGGTGTGAGATTCATGACTGCATGTGTGGACAATTTGTAATTGTTTTTTTACCACACTGCCCTCAAAGCATATTTGTACGACCTCGCAGAACCCGTACGCGTCGCGCATACGCGTGTCCAATGGATCACCGTACATTTCTATTCCGGCGATCAATATCACGCGTGCACACCTTTTGCTAATTATAGCATGCCTCTTGACTTGTTCCCAGGTCGTTGCCGTTAGCACTTTCACAGAAATTATTTGGCGTCTGTGTCATCCTACTCAGCATTTATGCTGGACCAGCCAGCGACTGGCGGTGCCGCCCAGCGGACCAGGAGGATCCGGCGGGCCGGTCCGCGATGAGAATTTGGTGGTTGCGATTCCCCGGCAATTTGCTTCGGCTGGCCGCCTTGCTGTCCCACTTCTTCGGTTGGCGTTCTCTCCATACCTGACGCGACCGAGCACAATAGAGGAGCGGACGATGCCGAGGGCGGAGTCGGAGGGATCAGCGGTGTCGTGGCCGCCTCCCAGGGAACGGAACAGTTTCCGCCATCCGGATTGATTTTAGCGCGGTTGGCACTAAATTTGAAAGTTGAGCCTCAGACGGGCCGCGCTCCTTACCACTCGCCGGCATTTGAATGGGCCTTGTCAACATCAGCCAGGATTGGCGTCACCATCAGCCAGGATCGGCGACAACAACAGCCATGATTGCCGTCACCATCAACCAGGATTGGCGTCAGCGACAGCCAGGATTGGCGTTATCATCAACCAGGATTGGCGTCACCAGCCAGCACTGGCGTTGCCATCAGCCATCAGCCATCAGCCTTGGTGCGAAAATGCATGATGCGGCTTGGGGCCGATTTTACGCAATAAGTACGGGAGAGAAGGACAACTTGACAACTATGTGCTTACGGCACACATAAAAGTTGTTCTTCACGAGTTTAACCCACTTTGTTTCCAAAATTACTCGGGGGATAAGACTTGAATTCCAACCACATCACAAAGAAACTACACGCCTGGGCACGACTTCGGCTTAACTGGAATGGGCCAGCACTAAAAATTTGCGGCGTTTTTGCCATCTGGCTGATGGCTAGTCGTTTGGGCGCTCTACGATCGCTGCCAACGCTTTTCTCTGAGGCATCTGCCTAGCTGATGTCGTTGGAGGGGCCATAACACAATCACAATGTGGCGGCGGCAGCTGTGCAGACGTTCACAGGTACTGCTTTGCGCCGTCTGAAAACACATTGAATCGCCGGTGGACATCCATACCGCTTTCATGCGGTGATCTGGACTGGACATCGACCCCGGTCTCCCGCGGTGCTCTGGACTGGATATCGACACCGGTCTCCCGCGGTGCTCTAGACTGGATATCGACACCGGTCTCCCGCGGTGCTCTAGACTGGATATCGACACCGGTCTCCCGCGGTGCTCTAGACTGGATATCGACACCGGTCTCCCGCGGTGCTCTAGACTGGATATCGACCCCGGTCTCCCGCGGTGCTCTGGACTGGATGTCGACACCGGTCTCCCGCGGTGCTCTGGACTGGATATCGACACCGGTCTCCCGCGGTGCTCTGGACTGGATATCGACATCGGTCTCCCGCGGTGCTCTGGACTGGATATCGACACCGGTCTCCCGCGGTGCTCTCGACTGGATATCGGACCTCGGTCTCCCGCGGTGCTCTGGACTGGAATCGACAACCGGTCTCCCGCGCGTGCCTCTGGACCTGGATATCGCCACCGGTCTCCCGGGGTGCTCTAGTAGACTGGATATCGACAACCGGCTCCCGCGGTGCTCTAGACTGGATTATCGGACAACGGTTCTCCCGCGGTGCTCTCGACTGGATATCGACACCGGTCTCCCGCGGTGCTCTTGCGACCTGGATATCGGACACCGGTTCTCCCGCGGATGCTTCTGTGCTGCTGCAATCCACACCGCCTCTTCATGTGCCCCCTACGGTATGATTCGCGATGCTTGTCCCGCATGCCACATATTTTTTCTGTGCTTGCGGTGAAGTGTGAACCGTCGGGCTCCAGAAATGTGCGGCGGGTTCACAAAAGTAAAAGGTTAGAGAAAACACCTTTAAGACATGCAGCGCTAGAATTTAGCGATAGAGTGCTGCTTAAACACTATTTGCGCTTTCATTGTTGTATGACGATCAGGCCTCAAAGACTGTGTTGTCACGCGGTTTAAAACCGATCTGTTTCGGTACTGTCTTAAGATAAACAATGGCCTCCCGACTTTCTACAATCGTGTGTGCGATGTCAATAAATGAGGTTCGGAGCTGATAGTTTTTATTATTGTTCCGTATGTGGTCTATTATCGGAATGTGGTATTGTATTTATTGTTGGTGCATGTTCAAACTTGGCTTGATGTCTTGAGAGCGGAAATTCCTACATCAAATAACTTTTTATCCCTCGGTGAGGCCAGGGCTGTGCCAGAGGGGAGAATTGAGTACCGGATAACATACACCCGTCTACTGCCTACCCGTCCGGCCGGCGAGCGTGAGCTGCGAACTCGACGCTCGGCCCCAGCCGAACGCGTGCCGCCGGTCGACCTGGCCGGACCAGAACATGAGGACGTCACGTCACATGTCATATGCACTTCCATGTCGCATGCCGCCCGCAGTAACGATCAATCGCACTCCCATGCCACATATCGCGCGCAGTAACCCTCAGTTGCACTTCCAAGTCGCATGCCTTCCGCGGTAACGGTAACGCCCAGATGCACTCCCATGTCGCAGGTCGCCTGCAGTAACACCCAGTTGCACTCCCATGCCGCATGCCTCCTGCAGTAACGCTCAGTTGCACTCCCATGTCGCGTGCCGCCCGCAGTAACGCTCAGTTGCACTCCCATGTCGCATGCCTCCCGCAGTAGCGCTTAGTTGCTGGATGGCGATAGCTGTTCGTGGATCGGTTGGTTGGTCCACGGAGCGGCCGAGGTTGATGGTCGAATAAACTGACGTGATCGACTGCAGTGTTCGGCCTGGCCTTCGGCCTTAGCAACGCTGCACATAGACGCCTATGACCCGAGGCGCATACGTGATGTGATGAGGTTATAAAAGCCGGCGTTAGGGCTCAGCTGCGGTCATTGATTAAGCGGCTCCCGGCTCCCATCGTACCCAGGCCCGCGCTCCCAGGTTCCCACCACATCCCTACGTCATCCACGCGCGCTTATCGCCGCCTGGTCGCTGAGCTCAGGTATTGATCAATGGTGGGGTTCAAAGGCCCCTCGCTGAGGAGGGAGAGCGCGGAGAGGAGGGCTTCGCTGGAACTCGAGATGGTTGAGAGGCAAAGGTCTTGGCGCACTGTTGCCAGGAGGCGTCGTCAGAAGGGAGCAGACTGAATGTTTGTGAGTGAAGGCGAAAGGTCGACTGAATGGTGGTCATGAATGACGGATATTTTCTCAACATTGAGAAAGTTCGTGGCGCGTTCGGATTTTTTATTAGTATCCAGAACTATTTCGTGAAGATCTAGAGAGAACAGGATTTTAGACGTCTCCTACATTCTGCCCGCGGATTACCCCGGTGACTCACACACTCCGCCCGTTTCCAAGCTCATTCCATCGACTCCCGTCCTCTTCTGTGTGCTCCAGTAGCCTCTCGCCCCGAACGACTCAGCTCCTCAGTGCTTGCCTTTCCTCTTCCTCTCCGGCCGTCGCCTCGCTATCGGCGCTCCGCTCCAGACGCGTCTCTCCAGCTTCCGGTCCGGACCACTATCGTCCTCGTAGCTTCCGGCGCTCTGCCACTACCGCGTGGCGACCGACCCCCCCCCCCCCCCCCCCCTTCCGCCGCGCCACCGCGGGCTGTTTACCAGCGTGGGAGACCCGGGGCGGGGGAGGGCAGGTTACGTGACGGACTCATTTGACGCGGAGCTGAGTGCGATCGGTCGGCGTCGGCACCTGCTGCGGGCTCCGTAAACAGGGCGCGGTCCCGACAGGGCCCGCTGGCCGCCGTGACGGGCCCGAGAGCGGCGTGACGATTCGCCGTGACGCGTCGTGACGGGCCGTGAGCGCGACGGCGGCGGCGGCCGTGAGTCGTGACTGGGTCCGTGATCGGACGGCTGGGCAGAGAGCACAGCCTACCGAGGCCGCTGATGGGCCCATCATGACGGCCATGCGGTGGTCGCGACCGAGCGCCGAGCTGTCGCACCAGTGGCGATAGCGGGACCGCGGTCTCCTGGTGTCCGCGGTGCTCACGGTCCTTGCCGCGTGATACCGTTGCCTTCTGCCCGTTTTCCCCATACACGGCGCGGACTTCATTCCTCATGCGCGGAAGCCTGGATGTGGTCGCCCGCGGCCTGTCCTTGCAAAGCTCCAGACTTTCGTGCGGGCTCGGCTGGCAAATAGAACGGTGCGGCAAGACATGTCTGCCTCGACTTCATCGTTCGTGCACACTCCCTGTGCACTGTTGTGTGCTGTCTGCATAACACATAATAAACATTACTACACACTACGCGTGTACACATCTGCCATTGTGTACCTCAGTACGCACCTGTATTTCGAAAAGCGTCAGTTATGACTGAGGTTTTGCACCTCTCTGGAGCGACCTTGCTTGCCGATGTTTTTTTAACCGCGATATTCAACCCAAGCTGCCAAAATGTCTTAGCGAAGGATCGCTAGAAGACGGCTAATTGTGTCCTTTTTGGGGTGAGGGCGGAAGGAAAGAAAGTCTGGTCCTTGATACCCAATGCAATTTTGAAGTTTCGTTTATGCCTCCATTCGCAGCATGTGCGTGCAGTTCCAGCTCCGTCGTCCCGGGCCGCATCCACATGTGGCCTCAGCGTGCCGTCAGTCCGATCCGTCTCCCTTGTGACAACACTCCTGCCCCTCCCGACGCCGCGTCCGTCTGCTGTCGGGGCTTTGTCTCGTGGGCTGGGGCCAGCCCGATCGATGCCTGTCCGGCCGGTCTCGGCTGCGGCAGCACGCGCCGTCCACCGGCGCAGGTCGGGCCCACGTGCTGCTCATGGCTGGGGAGCGGCCGCACGTGCTGTCCACGAGCGACCCGCGTGATGTTGGCCGGCGGGGGTTGGACACACGTGCCTTCCACGAGCGGGTTCAAACGTATGTCGTGTCCACGCGCGGAGTTCGGGCGCTTCTAATGGACGTGTGCGGCATTAGGACACGCGTGATGTCCGCGCACCGAGCTCATGCTGACTCTCTGTCATGAACGGAGTTTGTATGCACTGGTGTGTCCGGGCGAAGAACAGCAGCAAGTGTTGGAAAAACTGACACTAAACATGCTGTAAACGACGGCAAATTGTAATATAGTCCTCTATCGTGCTTAGATTGGAGTGCGGTCCTAGTACTCAGATATTTGCCACAACTAGCCCTGGCGTACTACATCTGATCAAGTGTAGCATATGCCGTACATTTTCCAAACAGACTGCACGTTCAATTTCGGGGAGGAGACCGTTGGGCGTTTGTCACACGTCAGCAGCCGTTGCTACCTGTTGTCGGTGGGCTATTCTATTTCATTATATTATGTTGTACTTAATTGCATTGTGTTGTGTTGTACCGTGCTGTAATATGCTGCAATTTAGTTACATAAAAGATGGATATTTCTGCACAACTCGCGGTGGAAGGGCGAATACGGCATTTTTGCAAGGAAGGTGAGATGAGGGGAAGAGGAGGAAGACTGAAATGCAAGGATATAAGGAGATAAGGACATGGGGGAAGTCAGGGACCAGCTGTTTGGAGCACTTCAGCCACTGGGCACCTCGCTGAACAAATGGCAAAGAGGACAAGGAAAGGGATAAGGTAAGGAGGCGCAAGGAGAATAAAGGAAATGGAAGGGTAGCGGAGAGCAAAGAGAATTGAGAGAAATGAGAGGGTAGGGGAGAGCAAGGAGAATAAATTAAGGGACAAGATAGGGGAGAAAACTACAAACTAGATCGGTGAATGATACGATGAATGATTCCTTGCGTGAATCTCTCACCATATTGGTGTTCGTGTTCGTGTCCATGTGCTCTTACCAAAAAGACATAGAGGTGAACGGGGACACTCTGCCACAAAGTCACAGAGATGCAGGCGAGTCGCAGTATCTGTCCTGGTCACCATCAGCAGGACGGCCGTCACCAGCGCGTCAACTGGTTCTGTGTCCCCGGAGACCAGCGATGTGCAGGGCTGGGCTTAATCGCGGACGGGGATCGCTCCCGGGGAGCAGCCGGGAGTCGAAGGGAAACCCGGGGAGCCGTCGGGAGTCGAGGGAAACCCGGGAGCCGCCGGGGGTCGAAGGAAACCCGGGGAGCCGCCGGGAGTCGAGGGAAACCTGGGAGCCGCCGGGAGTCGAAGGAAACCCGGGGAGCCGCCGGGAGTCGAAAGAAACCCGGAGAGCAGCCGGGAGTCGAAGGAAACCCAGGGAGCCGCCAACGAACGCTGCTCAAGTTCAGTCGTGGTATGGTCTGCACGCCTCTAGGAGGGAGCGGATTTACAATCTGGAGGAGCACCATAACAGTGGTGCTCGCTGAGGTGCTGAGCTACGCTACTGAGATAATCGGATCGACTTATTTTGGGCTGAGAGCGTTACATGCTACTTTGTGTGGTTCTGGCATTCTTGGAAGGACGCCTGTTTGCCTTTGGCGGGTGTAATATTCCGATGGTCGGCAATCTTTGTGTTCCAGTCAATGAAAGAAAAATTTCTTTGTGTTCCAGTCAATGAATGAAAAATTTCTTTGTGTTCCAGTCAATGAATGAAAAATTTCTGGGCACCCAACAGAGGCTCATACAATAGAATACAATTTGATTCCATTGTGGGAAAGATGCGTTTATAAAATGAGACCATTCTCACCATCTGCTTCCGACACAGAACTGCTCCTGCATCGAAAGGCATCGTGCTCGCAATTCACCACGTCTGCCATTCCCACTCATGAATGGTCTTTAATCCATGATGGGCTATCTCTGTTTGTTACCTTGTGATGAGTCGGTTGCTTTAAGTGGATTAGAAAGGAGAGTGTTCCGCCATCTGGTCTCGTGGACTGAAGATGCCCTTGGAGCGTGTGTAGGCGCCTGTCTGATAAACTTGGTGCTCAACACGGTCCACGGCATGCAAGGCATTCGACCGCGGCAACGTATGTAAACATTTCCACTTTTCCGGATGAAGAAGCAGAAAAAACGTGCATTACCTCATAAATGTAACCACGACAGCAAAATAAGCCAGCGAATGTCCTCGTTTGCGTTTCATTGGTCGTCAAGCAGAAAGTGGAGATCGTCCACTGACGAAACGACGCTGGCCGGCGCTGGCAGGCAACGAGCGAGCCGCTGCTCAGCACTGTTCATCACGCCAGACGCAGAGGCCGGCCAACTGAAACAGATGCAGGCACTTGCCGATCCGAAAGTGTCGTCGCATCCATCAGGCGCGATGTGGGTCGCCTAGAACACCGGTTCGCGAAGTGGCGACCGAGTCTCGCCCGCACCTGGAAGGCCGCTAATCGAGGCCGAACACATGCCGTTGCGGTGATGGCTTCCATCTGCTCCGCTCCTCCGCCATACGCTCCCTGCGTCTGAGGCAGCGCCGGCCAGCGACGTCTGTTTTGACGGCAACTGCTTACACCTTGCTTTGACGGCAGCTGCAGTTCCGATTAAAGGGTGCTACGCCGGCAACTGAGTGGTATTCAGTCAAAATGTTTCCTGTTACTGTGGAGCGCCTGATTCGCGTGGTTGTCCGATCCACCTTTGCTTGCTGGAAATAAATCGAGCTACTACTTTGCTGCACGTGCCCAACCTTTGATGTCATGATGTGGTTCAGGACATCACCGTTGTAAAACAAACGATAGCTAGATCCTAAATAGGAGGGATTTTCTTCGACAAAAGCAACAGCGGTTGGCTGTTTCCAACATAATGTCTGCTTTCGAGTTTTGGCACGGGCCCGGGTGGCTGACTGTATACCTTTCGCTCAGGTGGGGGGTCAGTTCGACCCCCTGAGATCTCAGGAACTAACAGGGCTAGAGACAATAAACTCACAGGGTGCACTGGTCTGTACGTAAACTCAATTTAAGATTAAGCTAGTCAGTATGTTCCTAAAAACGAAATGCTGACTCGGGTCATTTTAGGTCAGTGACCTATTCTGGCCTACAAGAAGTCTATGGAAGATGTGTCATGCGGTTCCTGTCCTCAATAAACTCGAAATGAGCACCAGAAACTACCTCATACAGCAAGCCCTGGAGTAATAAAATAGGTTAGTCTTGACCTTGGTCTGACCTTTATATCTGACTCCAGCTCAGCGGAATTTGATCATTTAATTGTTGTGTTGCCTGAGGGGGTAAGTATCTCAGAGACGTATGGCTTCGTCTAACACTGTGTTGTTCCATCAGATTGAACGATTCCCCTGCAGTTGACGTCGCTGAATCCATGGCTTGACTTTGACCTGTCGTAGCGCGGCTACACCTCGCCGTTCGGAAGCCATTCCGGGAATCCTTCGGAGGGTCAATCTGACCCTCACCCGAGCGCGTATTAAGTATGCTGGGGAATTCGTTGTATTTTGAGAATAATAATCCTGTTCTCCTGCCATGTTAGAGAACATTTATCAACTTACCGTGTATCAAATTCGAGACACTCCATTTTGCTCTTACAGGCTGTAACGGCCTAAATCGGTCTGTGCAATTGCGCGACAACCATTTGTGCAAGCCATAACCTTAACAATAATAACTTAAGTGCCTGTTCGTATTTAAACAATCACTGCTGACCTCTCGACCCGTGACGCTCCGACATTGGACCTCGCACCGCACGTCCTCCGGGGAGAGCTATCTCCCCTCATTCCATGGCTCCCAACGCAAACACGCCAAGTGGTCACGTGATCGTCCTCTAATAAACTGCTGGGACGGCCGCTGCTGGCTTCTTTACGTGCTCCTCGGTCTGGCCCTATAAATAAATGGCGGCGGCGGCGTGCTTTTGGACGACCGTGTGTTTACTTGGGTCGCAGCTATGCGGTGACGAAATCCAGGATGGTGAGTTATGGGGTGTCGGATGGTCATCCAATAAAGCCCAGCCACTAATCACATCGGCGTAAACTCTCTCGTCAGGTGAGAGGTTGACGGACAGCGTGCTATATCGCACGGCGTCGGATTGCATAGCAACAGGCCCGTCGTGACACACAGTTGTGAAGCCGACTACCGTCAGGCGGTCCGCTGCGTTCCATTCTAAGCGGTGGAGAAACGGAAACGCGTTCTTGGTTCGTCCCTTCCCTCAGTCTCATAATACAGGTTAACAGGCAGCACCTTATGCTTCTTTAAATGGAGTGAAATCATGCGGCTGTCATAGGTTGCGAACTTTGAGCCCAATATCTAACTTTCGAGCTTGCCGGCCTGGAAAAAACAGAAAAGGATTTCTTAGATTGGCTAGAAAAGTAGCCAACGCTTGCTACCGCCCCAAAGGCAACCAGCAAAAGCCAGCATGTTCTGCGCGTACGGGCTGATCGCGAGCGGCTTGTGTTCGCGCCTTGTGCCTGTCGGTCTCAATGATCCGGAGGCAGTTCGAGAGCCACGGATCGTGTCAGACCACAGTTTGAAAGCCACTGGCCATGGCAGCGGCCCCTACAAACACGGCGCGCACAAACAAGGGTGACCCCGGGTCGCCTGCACTGCGTACTGGAGGCTGTGTGCAGGGGAAATCGAAACAAGCCCTGCCCTGGACATTGCACCCTCGCAGCGGCTGGTGTAGGCGTGTTGCGTGCAGTGCAGTTCGCTACCAACCTGGAGACCAAACTATATTGGCGCACGCGATGGTTGCCGCGGTATGTGTTGAACTCACGTAATAGCTTGCCGGGATCGGAAAGAGGCCTAAAGTAGGACAATCTGAGAAGTCTTAACCGGAGTGGCTATAGCATGCTGCAATCTCATGCAGTTAATAACAAAACTCAGCTGGTTTGAAGGTTTGCTCGCGGGGAGCTGACCACCGCGTGCAGCTCGCTCTTGCAAGATCCTGTTTTTGAAAACACGTTTGGGCTTGGGAAAGTGACCAAATTTGCCCCAAAGTACGCCAAGAGACTGCTTTCCGAAACAGCATTCCAACATTCATTCATTAGCCAACATTCTTCTGACGGTCGGGGGGGGGGGGGGGCTGGAAACCTCAGATGAGCAAGGAACTAGATCCATGCCTTCCAGCATCTTCCCTGCTTAAGCAAACTTTGCGCTAACCACACTTTTGAGTCGAGGCCTGGCTGTTGGTCTTCAATGACAGTCCATTACACTTCAGCGCTTTCTTCTGAAACCCCACAGCGGGCGTCTCACGGCCCAATTAGCATGATAAAGGCCCGCGCAGCGGGGCTTCGACCTTACCCGACAGTGCGCTCTTGCGTGACATCAACACGTCACACACGTCACATACGCACACACGTCACTCACATCACACACGTCTTACACGTCACTCACATCACGCGTCGCTCACATCACACGTTACACGCGAAATGCACACATCACACGTCACACACTTCACACACGTCACACACGTCACACGAGCCCTGAACGCTATGGCGACTTCCGGCACAGGTAGCACCTAATCCCAGAGCTTTGGTACGATTTCTTCCCATGAGCTGGCATGCGTATTCGCCGGCTCCCAGTCTAAAATGTGTGCGTGCAGGTGTCTCGTTAGGAATAATCCGCAAATTATCAGGCTATATTTGTTGAGAGCATTACTTCATGCGTACCAAAATCCTTTTTAGCAACTGCAGGCGCTTAACGTAATATCACAAGCTCACGATTTTGGGACGATGTGGGTAGGAAAACGTAGTCAGTGGTTACGTGTCTACTCCACACCACACTCTTCTTTAGAATTGTGACACGTAACCAGCGCGCCTACACTCGTTGTCAGATGATCAAACAGCTTACCGCTTCACGAAGGGATATAACGTGCACTCTCCGAAATTCGTGTCATGTTTCGGGTGCATATATAAGTGTTACAAGCAGCCATTTTAGCAACTAACCCTGCAAAATTGCGTTAGCTGTTTTGATCACATTAAAAAGCTGTCAGGAAGTTACATGGGTAAATCTAGCCAGTTCTGGATAGTGATTAAGGTATGTGAAAGACTTTTACGATCAAACATATTCCGCAAAATCTAAAACATATATTTTGCCTTTTCGTAAACTGAAGTTATTAAACGATGCTCGATGTAAGTGGCTATATGTCTTCTCCTGTCCTCCACCTCTCCGCCATTCTCTGTTAGAGATCGTCCATGACGAATAGCATTATCAATGGTTTTGGGCCCTCGGGAGACGGTACCTGCGGCATTACCCCATTTCACGGCTGGCCGCCGCCGCCGCGTTTCTCTGCAGTTTCCCCGATTGACGCCAGGTGGCTGGCGCCGCCGCCCAGCATGCACGGGCGGCAGCGAAAGCTCCTGCGCCGTGACGGTTTCGTCGCACCGTGACGTCCCTTAGCTCGCGAGGCCCGTGACGCTCTGATGTGACGATGCCGTGACGCTGCCGGTGAGTGACGCTTGACCGGACGGCGCGGGGTTTGCTTGTTTTTCTCTCCATGCACGCTGGTGGGCAGCACAAAAGGCACGCTACGGTCTCGGGTCACTCTGTAAGAAGTCACATTGTGCCTTATGCACTGATCGCACTGGTTCATCTCGATGCAGCGTAACGAAACAAGTGCACCAGGAAAACGTCCTTTAAACATACCAAGCATCCAGCTGAACGGGCGTGGGACGTACTTGTTCAACCCCGCCTTTCGCATAACTATAGCATTTTTAGGTTGCGTTGGATCATCCACCTTTGCATTGGCAGACATCACTGGAATCGACTTCAGGCGCGGAATGACATCCTGATTGGGTGACAAGGGATAGGGCGATGCGTGACCGCATGCCACGTGACTGGCACACCGGCCGTGGCGCCCCTTCCCGAGGTTACAGTCACAGAGGCGTCCCGTCCCAAGGTCACAGTTACAGAGGCGCAGTCACAGGGTCCCGAGGTCAAAGTCACAGTGGCGCCCCGTCCCGAGTTTACAGTCACAGGGGTGTCCCGTCATGAGGTCACAGTCACAGAGGCCTAAGTTGGTCTTACAGTCACAGAGGCTTAGGTTGGACGGGTCTTCACAGGGTTGTCTCCTCCTGAGGCTGGCGGTCGCTGGTGGCTCGCCCCGCGGCCGCACTGGGCCACTCCCTCGACCTGCGCGTGAGGTCAGCCGTGACGGGCGCAGATTGAGTGTGGGAAGGATAGGAAGGAGGCGGCGCGCGGGGGCGGCGGGGCTCGGTCGACTGTGCTCGTTTTTGAGAGGCACACGATGCCGCTTTTTGCTGATTCGAGGAGTACAGCAAGTCAAAGGTGGAGTTTGCCAAGACCGGTCGGGAAACGACGGCTTCAAAGGCTGAAGGATGCGTCGTCGCTGTTCTTTCTTCGAGCACACTTTATGACGCATCCTGTGGGACGGACTAGCATACGTATGTGGCGCTACTTAATCGGCCTTTGCAGGAGCACTGGGACATGCTGGAGATGACTCGCAGAATGGAGCGGGCTCGAATCCGCCACAGAGCACAGGACCGCCGAGAAATGGCCACGCCTCTGCATGCTAGGCCGTGGTAGGCCGCGCGGGCTGCTCCCTGGTCCGGCTCGACGCGTGTTCTGCAAGCGTTGACACCCGAGAACGAACTGGTTCGCCTCTGCGGGCTAGGCCGTGGTAGTCCGCGCGGACTGTTCCCTGGCCCGGCTCGACGCGTGTTCTGCGAGCGTTGACACGCGAGCACGAACTGGTGCTGCCCAGCAACCTGCTGGGTCTCATGCTGTCGATATTCGGATAATGGGTGCCTTATGACCCTGGTGGTCGGCGTGCCCTAAAGCCCGAATCATCATCAGCAGCAGCAGCAACATCCAGATGGCAACTAAGGTGGCAGTGACGAAACATATTTACCTTGCATTCATACGACACTCAGAGATAGTGTGATTTCAGTATTAAGAGGTAGTAATGATCGCTTGGCAGGGATTGAGCGTAGTTTGAGGCGATGGCTCATGCCCCCTCCCCTTCCCTCCCCTCAGTCAGCTCATTCGGCTCTGGCCGGAATCCGAGGGCAACATCGTTAGCCGGCTGACTCGCATGTTCCGCCTGAGAACGCCCCGAACGAAAGCACCGGCCCTGTTTTGAAGGCATCCAGGAAGTCTTCACGCTTCATCTGAGGGGCGGCGCACGGTCGCGCCTAGAAAGTCGGGATCAGCAGCGCAGCCAGCCCGGCCGTGGAGATGCGTGTTATTCGCGACTAACAACTAAAAAGTAACTAGATTTATGCGTGAATAACACATATAGACAGGTTAATTGCGAATATTAAGTTTTCGTGTGCGCCCATGCCCAATGCACTGCCCCACCCCCGACCCCTGGACGCACCCCTGTTGCAGAAGATCTGCGGATCGTAGAGCCGTTGCCAACTTCGATGATGCCCCGTCGGCTCTCCGTCGAGTGGCTCCCCCTAATGAGCAGGGGTCTGCAGGCCTCTCGTGTCCGAGGTCAATATTGTTACGTGGGTGGGGGCGCCTGTTAAAAGCCTGGGGCGCGGCTGGCGGGGTCAGTGCGCCTCGCACCGCGCGGACTGACCTCCGGCGCGGCTCGGTGGTGGATAAGCTCGGGTGGACGGTGGAGCCATGTGGAGAGTGGTCCATCCGCCCCGGAGGAGATGGGTGAGATGGCAGGAGGGTAGAGTTTATCGAGAGTGCGTGCAGCGTGAGGCAGCGAACTCACTCGTTTCTGTCTGTGAGCGGCTTTCCGTCTGTGTGTGTATGTGTGTGTGTTGGGTTGTGGGTGACTGCATCCGCCTGTAAACCACTCTAAGCGGATTCCACAGATGAGGGCAAGTGTCCGTGTGGTCACAAACCAGACACTCCGTAATCTGTTGATGTATCTCGACAGTGCCGGCTGTGACACGGACCGGACCTTCATATTACAGGGACCGGTCCACTACTTCATAGCAGCTCCACTGCCAGGGGCCCTTCCCACGGCGGCACGCTGGCTTTAACGAATACGCGCTCAGAAAGCGGAACAATTCCTTGGCTTTACTTCATTCCTCAGGTTTGGAATGGTGGAGAATTTTAAGAAATATTTAGATGCGGCGCATATGCAAACGACAACATCAATATCGGAATGTTTGAAAACCATCTGAATGCCCAAATGTTCGAATGTCTGCTGAAAAAACCATCACGAGATTTACGAAAAGTATTAGTGTAAACGTTTGATACACTTAACATTTTGTTCCAAAGTTGCTATTTGTGATGAGAGGAGGCTGAGTGCTGGTCCTCTGACACCGGACTAGGTTCGTGCACAGCATGAACTGCGCCGCATGGCTGGCCTCTGACCCCTCCGACCCCTCTGACCGTGGTTGGCCTCTGCACCGGACGTCCGGACTCCCATTGGGCCTGCGTCGGACTAACGATTCCGGAACGAACGGAACTGTTGTAATGTTGAGGTCAAAAGGCTTCCAACTGGAAATGTTTTGTGAGATTCGGGAGATGTTACAGTTGGACGCGCATGAAATACGCTCAATCACTTGATTTAGTGCTTTAGGTTGTTTTGTTTTCACATGTGGAGAGAACGATGTTGATCCGCCGTCGTTCCCATACGTCATCCAGCTGAAAAAGCGTACGCGCGTGCGTAAGTGCGTGTGTGCGTGCGTGCGTGCGTGCGTGCGTGCACGCGTGCGCGCCTGTGGGCGGGCGGGCGGGCGGGCGTGTGTGCACATGTGTGTATGTATATATATATATATATATATATATATATATATATATATATATATATATATATATATGTGTGTGTGTGTGTGTGTGTGTGTGTGTGTGTGTGTGTGTGTGTGTGTGTGTGTGTGTGTGTGTGTGTGTGTGTGTGTGTGTGTGTGTGTGTGTGTGTGTGTGTGTGTGTGTGTGTGTGTGCTTGCGTGCGTGTGTGTGTGCGTGCGTACGTTGGTGTGTGCGTGTGCTTAGTTCCCTATACATCTACCGGAATTCGTGTAAAAACTCGGAGCACCCCAATATAATGCTCATATAACAAAAATTGGAAATCATATAATGGACGATTCAAACTGGGAAAAAATCACGACCTGTATACAAATCCAGAGGACTGAAACAGAATGCTTGGGTAAATTACCCGAACCCTTCGGGTGCCGAAGCCGAACCAGGTGCTCAGCCGAGGCCCGCCCACTTCACCGGTCGTCCTCCGCTGTGCAGCATCCTTTCGTCAGGTTCCAGCGGACCGGTGCGCTCGCTGCGCCGTTTCGCTCGGAGCGCGGCGTGGGTCTAATTTGGCCGAATCCGAGCTAGTCCCGCGCGACGGCGGCGGTCTGGTGAGCTGATCCGCCGCAGATGTTCGCTGGCCGGGTATTAGTTGCCTGATGACGCACGGCATGAGCCGCGAGCTGCGGGCGGAACCGGGACATGTGTCCTGCTGACTGTCGACACTGGATGCAAACGTGGGCCGACGTCATCCACAACAGCTGCTGGTTAGCGAATCATAACATCTCTCGCTGGTACCCCGCAGTCAGAATTGGGGTCGCGGCAACATGCTTTGACTCAGCGCGTGGGAACGGAGGCAGGAGTGTTTAGATCACATCATCGCATACCTGCGTCCAAGTCACGCGATTCTCGATTCGTATGGTTGGGCTGGTGGCTTGTCGGGCTCACTTGATGTGAGCAAGTCTGCAGGCATGGGATTTGGCGACGAAGTCAATGCGAGTCAATGGGTCAATCTGGAGAGATTTTACAACTGGTTCATTTTAGTGAATTATGTAAGATTTCTACAAAGGTTACTATGACCTAGTGCTCGAGGCAGCAGAAACATAACTGAGCGCAACATTTTGCATGCAATCTGTTTCGTAAAAAGTCATCACTGTTGACAGCATGAAATGCGATTGAGCTCGTCGCTTTTTATCAAGTGGTTCTCTCTGAAACACTTATCCGGTGCATGAGGAGCATTCCTTAATATCGAAAGCTGCGACGGTTGCAAGCTGCAAAGGACGCATCGATTTTTCTTCCAGATTAGCCGCGCATTTACCGAAACTGCAGTTGAGCATTGCCTGGCATGACTCGGCACTGAAAATCTTTCTTGTTGATTTTCGAAATACACTTTTCTTTTGGTACGTCCTCAACTACCCCAGCACTGTCATGTTTTTGAGGCTGTGTCAAACTCTCCGTGGTCCTCGATATGCGAGACTTTATTGAATGTGCATCCTACCTCCGGCAAGTCTGCCATTCAATCCTGACAAAGCAAGCCTTGTTCGATCTTGACGCTGACGACATCATCCTTTTTCTTAACCGATCGATTACCCTCGACTGCTCCTCGCCGGGACACGTCCCCGAAGACCCTCTCCTGGTGGCATGACGAGGGTGCCGAGTCCTCCGGCCAGCCGACCGACCAGCAGCAGGGCGGCAGGTGGACCCGGGCGCACCCCTCTGCGGGACTGCCCTGACCCGGGGCACCCCTCTGCGGCGCTGCCCTGACCCGGGGCACCCCTCTGCGGGGCTGCCCTGACCCGGGCGCACCCCTCTGTGGGGCTGCCCTGACCCGGGGCACCCCTCCGTGGGGCTGCCCTGACCTGGGCGCACCCCTCTGTGGGGCTGCCCTGACCCGGGGCACCCCTCTGCGGGGCTGCCCAGACCCGGGGCACCCCTCTGCGGGGCTGCCCTGACCCGGGCGCACCCCTCTGTGGGGCTGCCCTGACCCGGGGCACCCCTCCGTGGGGCTGCCCTGACCCGGGCGCACACCTCTGCGGGGCTGCCCTGACCTGGGCGCACCCCTCTGTGGGGCTGCCCTGACCCGGGGCACCCCTCTGCGGGGCTGCCCAGACCCGGGGTACCCCTCCGCGGGGCTGCCCTGACCCGGGGTACCCCTCCGCGGGGCTGCCCTGACCCGGGTGCACCCCTCTGTGGGGCTGCCCTGACCTGGGCGCACCCCTCTGTGGGGCTGCCCTGACCCGGGCGCACCCCTCTGTGGGACCGCCCTGACCCGGGCTGGGCAGGGAGTTGACCCCAGCTGTGTCTCTCTGCGGGCCGCCACTACCATGAGTAGGCTTGGGAGACGGACCAGGAGGCTGGCGCTGTCCCCGCGTCGGACCGCTCCGCTCCAGTGATCCCGGTCTTCGTTGACTCCTTGCCCGCGCAGGCGTACTGGCTGGAGGGTGGCCGGCGGCAGCGGATGTTCTGCTCGGCTGGCTTCGGCTTTGACTCGCCCCTGACCTGACCTAGTTATGAGGTCCTTGTCGGGTGCGGCTGGGGCTGCCCGTGGAGTTCGGCAATTGTCTGTGGACTTCAACCGGAGTTGCCTGCGGAATCCGGCGGGATTTCTGTGGAGCACAGCCGTGCTTCCTGAGAGTCGAGAAGGATTTGATGTAGACTTCAACTGTGGCATTAGGTGGAGCTCACTTCTGCTTCTTCTTTTACTTCTGCTTCATTAATACTTCTCTTTATCCGCGCAAAACTACCAACAGGCATACAAATTCATTACAATTAAATCCACTGCCCTCATCGTAACCGTCATACATGTCCCAGCTCATATTCATTCTCCTCCTTATCTCCTAACGGACCTCCTTTCCACCTAATCCGACTTCCGTCGCAGCCAAGTCCCAGCACACGCCCACGGCCGCCTCCCAGCCGTCACGGGCCGTGACGGCTCCCGGTGGCTTCGGCGGCGGCGGCGGCGGCGGCGACGGCGGCGGCCGCTCGCAACTGCTTCACGCCTGGCTGGCTGTGACTTTCCCGGGCCCGTGCCAGCGCCAGGTGGGCGCGCCTTTCCCGCCCACCGCCGCCGGCGGAAAGGCTCGGCCTAGCCGGTCGACTCTCAGACGGAGCCACACTTGACGCCGGTGAACGCTGCTGGGTGGAGGTGTGCGCTCCCGCTCCGTCCCGCTTCGTCTCGTTGCTCGCGGGGGCGGCGGTACTGTGAGCTCGTGCGGTGTTCGCTTGGTCCCAGCGAGCGGAATTTGCCTCGAAAGTGAGGCTGCTACGCGGTCGCACTCAGTTGAAGCCTTGCTCAGTTTGTCACTCTCACTGTAGCGTTTTTTCGCACGTTGATTTGGTTGGTCAGGCCTGTTCCTCAGCATTAATTTCGTTCTTCAGCAAATGCCAGTTGAAGCCCCCTGCTTGTCTGATAGGTTCGTTTTGTGCGAGAACTTTCCCGACCTCCATCTCGTCAAGACCACGTTACACTCCTTCCATGCCGTAATTTTGATAGTCTAGCATTGAGCTGTGGCTAGCTGATTGCTTTTTGTATCCATCACAGCTCAACGTTTGCAGCCGGGCACAGGTTTCAACTGCGTGCGACCCTCGTGTATAAAGGCAGCGGGTCATTCGGTGCAGGAGAGCGTCCAAAACCAAGCTAGCCATGCCGATCATGTCGATATGCCGCACGCCCGACTCGGACGGGTGGGAAGAGCTGCAGGACATGAGCTTCATCCAGCCCTACGTGAGTACGGCAGCGTCGCCACGAGCGTTTAACGTCGCCCGAGGCCAGTTTTGGGCCGCGGGCCGGCCTGGTGCGAGGACGTAGCCGGCGCACGGCTGGCATTGTCCGCTGATGACTGGCGCACCAGGGCCTGTGTGCGTCATCGTCGGAGAGCGCGTACCTGACGCAGGGCCGGCAGCCTGTGGAGGCTCTGGTCTGTCGCCCCGGGCTGCCGCGCATCTTCAAATTTACGAAACCAGTTCTTTGCTAGTCAGCTATCGTCCTCATGCGCGCATACATGCATCTCAGACAGCATGCGTGTAGCTCACTAAATTTCAGTGCTTATATTATTGGCACGTCACATCCGATGGTGTGGTGGGCTTGGCAAAATTGCACCTTCCAGCAGAGCCAGACGAGTACCTCGGCCGCTACTTATCGGCGTCTCATTGTTTCAACGGGACTTCCCGTTAGTCCGCTGCTGAACGGTTTCAACGTGAACACACAAGTGCTGGGCAAACCATCGCCTTTGCTCGAGCATGTCAGTTCCAAAACGTTTCATCCACTGACGGGCCTTGATGTCGGTGACGTGAAAGGCAACGGATGAGACACGATAGGTTAGTCTTAAAGCACGCTGCGGATGCATAGCAAGGTAACGTCAGTCAAGACAATAGAGGCAGGGATTTTAGTTTCGGCCGAGGCTCCAGCCATGATCAGAAAGCTTGCATGTGTGGCGACTCTGCTAAAATATTTTTGTCTGGGATAATGTTCCTGTGTTGGTGGTGCAAAGGATGTTTGTAATGAAAGATTTAGAGCACGTGGGTGAAGGAAGGAATATCTAATGCACCGTGTTTGGTATGAACATAAAGCCGCTGGCGCAGAGAACTGTCCAGTAGGTGACCGAGAAGTGTTACGACACAATTTTCTTTGAAAATAAAACAATAGGTTGATCCTATCAGTCAAAACTCAGTATTTTTACAAAGAATAGCACTGTTCCCACATGTTCGGCACGTTCCATCAGTGTGACGATGTAACTTCCTGCCCAAAAACATGCAGCGTGAACAATGGAGTTCGGCAGAGCTCTTAAATTTGGCAGGTTGCTGTTGCTCCGCTAGCTACAAACGCATACCACGACGTCGTTTTACACCTTTGCGTAGAAATGAAAGGAATCCAGCAAAATAAGCAACCGTATCGAAAACAGACAGCTGCTGTGTTTTTAGGACATGATTCTCAACGACCGCAAATGCGGCATTACTTTGTCCGCATGGTCGTAGCAGTGACGCCGGGAAAACGCCATTCGTTAATTAAAGGGGATGTTTCACACTAAAAGATGTTAAAGCAGGCATCATATATGATGAAACAAGCTCACTTGTAGGTATTGGTATTCGTTTTTAGTAAAAAAGACTGCTCCATACAGCACGATTCTCTGTTAAGTAAACATACTCCCCTAATGCGCCATGGTTTGATGACGTCATCTTACCTTCTACGACATTGAGAGCCAATTGACGGCCGTTGTATCGGTAAATCACGCTCACGAACGCCAGATATGAACGCCCGACAGTTTTATCTTTTAGCCTTGATCACTACATGGCTTATGAAATGACAGGATGTGGAGTACGTTATTATGACGTCATGAACGCCAAGATGACTTAGAAATACTCTCCCCGATATACCCTTCCCCATTTTCGTGGGCGTGTAGCTCAGCAACTAAAGCGGCTTAGGTCTTAATAAGGGTAGAATGGTGAACAGCACTGAAATGTCTTCATTATAGCAATATCAGTTCAAAATCTCATAGCAATGTGGAACACTCCGTTTAATCTATAACTCGTGTTGTGGTGCTCGGTCGTCAGTTATCATGCGCCTTGATAGGTCGGCCTTCGTAACACGTGCGCAGGCAGGCGTCGTCAAAGAACGGGCCGCATCCGTGAGGCGTGGGGGCTGTGACCAACTGTGGATAACGCACGATTTGTTCGCATTGCGATGGCATTCATCCGCTGCCGATGGCGATGACACCCTGGCCACTGAGAAGGCCACCATCAGCAGCCAACAGGCCTCAGCCGTCGGCCGCTGGCGATGGCGATGTACGCCCTGGCCACTGAGAATGCCACCATCAGCAGCCAACAGGCCTCAGCCGTCGGCCGCTGGCGATGGCGATGTACGCCCTGGCCACTGAGAAGGCCACCATCAGCGGTCGCCAGGCCTCAGCCATCGGCCGATGGCGATGGCCATGACACCCTGGCCACTGAGAAGGCCACCATCAGCAGTCGCCAGGCCAGGCCGTCGGCCGATGGCGATGGCGATGGCGATGTACGCCCTGGCCACTGAGAAAGCCACCATCGGCAGTCGCCAGGCCTCAGCCATCGGCGACTGACCTTGCTCAAATCCACCACTCAGTCACCGCGCACGAACTGTGAGGCATTGTGCCTAAACATTGAAATGCTTAATGCGGAGCTCAGCATTTGACGAAATGAATCAACGGTTGTTGTTCCTCCATTGCGAAGCATGCAACAGACTAATGATGCTCTTTTGTTGCCCAAGAACTAGCACAAACATGGCTACGAGCCTTCTCGCTGGTTAGATTTACAGCCGCTCATTATCGCCGGACCAAGGGCTGTGGGCTCAGCCTCTACAGCATAGCGAACCACTGAAGCAGTGAAGTTTTTGTCCCGTGTCCGTCCCAGTATAACATCGGAATGGATCGGTCGTTTAGTTTCCTACCAGAGGGCCATTAACTTCAGCGATCATGGCTATAGACGGTCGCTTAGATGAGCCAGGTGTGGGCGTGATCTGACGACTCATCATTATTCCAGCTGTCGGTCTATAAAACGCCGCCACAAATAACCCCTGTCCGAGTTTCTAGGCCATCTGAGACGTTGCTGGAGGCGGACCATACACGGTTGCCGGTGATAGGACCGGCTGGGCGTCCCATTTGTAGACAGCGCTATGCATGGTATACTACTAGTTATGAAATAGTTAAGAAGCGTCGCAAAATAAATTATCTGGATGGGGATATATGCTACTATTTTGAGAGCATTTTCTGCCCACAACGAATGTTGCCTCGCGTCTTTTCGTGGTACCTGCGAGCAGGAAGTTCATGTCCAGGGCAGATCCAGAGCACAGCTTCAGACAAAAATACTCTTGAGTGAATCGTGGGCCTCAAATCCGAGGAGTGTGATGGAAGTGATGAAATCGGTGTTGCTAATATCCGCTAGCGACTGATCGCACTCAGCACGTTTCGCATAGCGACTCGTAGTGGAACTGGACGAGGAAAGTCAGGAAACTATAGAAGAACAGAGACGCCTGTGTTTTATGATTGGAAACAAGCCGAATGTCGAGATGGATACATTCATAAGTTTTTCAGGATAGACGGACTAAAACCAGCCAACTTGCTATCCACATGGCGTGCATCTTCTCTTCAGCGATGGGTGAATTATGACATGGCCCCCATGGTCCCAGGGTCCCATAAGTCACAGCTTCCATCAGAAAAGCGTGCGTTCGTGGCCTGGACACCGTTCTGCCGCCGTAGGCTAGGTTCGGACATGAAACAGCCGCTGAGCAATTTTCTTTGGCCATCGCAGCATTTAGCCTCGAACCACAGCTTTTACTTCAGGTTTTCCCAGTGCCTCGTTTACAGCATGTTTACATACCAAGCCCGCTCAGCTCGCTGCCATAGCACGCAGTGTGCTACAAGTGTCCACTCTCCCCAGCTTGAGTCTGCCACTCGGGATTCCCCGTCAACCCTGCACTATCTCCCGAAGGGCATCCCAGCGTCCGGAGCGGTGCGTACGTCCGGCGCGGCGACGCTGATGGAACTCGCCCCGCGTGGCGGCGGCGGCGTCAGCCATTGTTTTCTAATGGCGCCTGCAGCTGTCGCCGCAGCGCCGTCCGATTTCCCGCGGCCAGCACGCCAGCTGCAGCTGCGCCGCGCTTCGCTTTCGTCCTCTGGCGACCCAGTAACGGGCTGACACGGGCGCAGCCGGGTCCCAGCCGGGTCCCAGCCGCGTCCCAGCCGGGTCCCAGCCGGGTCGCAGCCGGGTCGCAGCCGGGTCGCAATCGGGTCCCAGCCGGGTCGCAGCCGCATCCCAGCCGGATCCCAGCCGGGTCGCAGCCGGGTCGCAGCCGGGTTCCAGCCGGGCCGCAGTCGGGTCGCAGCCGGGTCGCAGCCGGGTCGCAGCCGGGTCCCAGACACCTGAGGCATTCGGGCGGGGTCGTCTGTCCAGCCTGCGCTCAGGCGCTGACGTCCCTGGTAGTGGCGAGCTGTGGCGCTGACGTCCCTGGTGGTGGCGAGCTGTGGCGCTGACGTCCCTGGTGGTGGCGAGCTGCGGCGCTGACGTCCCTAGTGATGGCGAACTGCGGCACTGACGTCCCTGGTGTTGGCGAGCTGTGGCGCTGACGTCCCTAGTGTTGGGGAACTGCGGCACTGACATCCTGGTGGTGGCGAGCTGTGGCGCTGACGTCCCTAGTGTTGGAGAACTGTGGCGCTGACGTCCCTAGTGTTGGGGAACTGCGGCACTGACGTCCCTGGTGGTGGCGAACTGTGGCACTGACGCCCCTGGTGGTGGCGAACTTTGGCACTGACGTCCCTAGTGGTGGGGAACTGCGGCACTGACGTCCCTGGTGGTGGCGAACTGCGGTGCTGACGTCCCTGGTGGTGGCGAGCTTGGTCTGGCACGTGTCCGGGTCTTGCTACGGTAACAACATTGTACCATTCAACGTCCTCCGCGATTCTCCGAACATCATCACACTATCCTCCGAGCATCACCACATTATGCTTGCGGACGTCCTCACGGGTGTAGAACCATCAAAGAGCTGTCCTGGCAGCTGTTGATGCGTCATCACCGGGTCACGGCAGTGGACGAGTGCGGTCCGTAGAATTTCGCACATTCAAACTAACCTGTATCATAATGTAAACCGTTATTTCACCTAACATGTACAATTTATCATCATAAGCCGCGCCGTTTTTTGCATCGTTCCGTTCTTCCAATGCAGCGTCTTGGGATCTTTGGGCGCAACTATTCAGGGCAGCTTCGATGGCAGTCCATGCACAGCGCGGCGTGGAGGACCCTGACCGCGGCGGCCCACGCAGTCCCAGCCTCTGCTGCACCGGAGCCTGGCTGAGTTCTCGATGTTAAGTCGTTCCGATAGTCCGTGGTGCTGTGATGGTCATCATCAGTGCCGCCTTTCAACCGTGCCTTCTTTGTCGAACAGCAGAGCGCCGTCCTCGGATTCGGTTGTGTCGAGGGTGCCGCTGCTGAGCTTGCGAGAGAGACGGAAGGGAAAGAACGATCCAGATGCCGTGGAAGCCCGTGGAACGAAGCCGCGGACTGATCTCGCAATTCTGGCGTGGTGTTTAATCGTTTCAAGACGTGGTTTGTCCCATAAGTTTGACTCTGACAGCTTCCTTGACTTTTGCTAGGGTGCGAGAGGAATGCTCAAAGTTGTCCTTATTCGGGGGTTGTTGGGCTTTTGCTAGTGTGTGAGAGGAATGATCGAAGTCGTCCTTATTCGAATGGCGGGCGCTATAAGCCAGGCGGTGGTGCAGGCGCTTGTATCGGCGTGCGTCTGATGGCATTTGCTGCTCAAAATGACAACCGATTTATAAAGAAAGCTTTGCTATGTTATGATTCACAGGCCTGTACAGACCACGCAATAACTTTTATTTGGGTGAAGCATGCTTTGTCAAGCAATTTTCCACACTTCCCACACAATTTTTATAGTATGCTGTCTTATGGTGGTGAGCTGCTGTTGCGTTGTTGGCAGAGATAACACGGCAGTAAGTGAAGCATAATGGCTGATGTTTATGTCTCGCAGGGCGTGCTTTTAACAAGCACCTTAAGTGTGGAAGCTCTTCCCAGCTCTTGAAGGCCTTCATTTTTATAGAACTGGCTATGGCTTTTTTTGAATGGCTTCATTTTATTTATTGAATGGCTTCAGGCTTGAAGGCCATTTGTTTTTATAGAACCATTTTTGTAAAGCCTGCCCGCTTCATAACAATTTTCAAGAGGAGATATCAGTGTTTGACGGCTCTATCCTACACGCGCACACACAACTTTCACGCTGGCGTCTGCCTGATCGCACTCTCCAGTCCAGTTGGAGGCCGGCTGGAGCCGTTGTGGCGACACCGACAGCCTGACCAATGAGCCGACAGCCTGTGTCCGCAGTTGTTTTCCATTGGTGAAGCTCGCCTGACCTGCTTTTGCACCTGGCTTCGTTCAGGAGCTGGAGTGTTACCAGCCTGGGTCCGTCGATATGAATCGGCTCCTTTGTCTTACTCCAGTCAGAGTTGGACTCATCGAGATTTGTGTTCGTTTAAAGCGTTGTCTTATCCTGACGGCTATCGGTATCATCACTATGAGTTGACTTCAGGGAACTTGATGTGTTGCACTGTCACCGAACATGGTCATAGTGTCTGTCTCCGATATGTTATCGGTCGCGCACACCCCTCCAAAGATGTGCTAGAAGCAAACGATATATGCGCGTCTTTCCCGCAGTCTGAAAATGACGTCACATCCGGACTTAAAGCATGCACCGCTACTGTTGACAAATGTGGCGCCAATGACTCAGCTGCAGCGCAGCGTGGGCGTCGGGGTGGTCCTGGTCATGCTGCTTGCCATGTAAATCAACACGCCCAGCTGTGCGCTGGACAAGCTTGTCGACGCATGGACCGCCATGTCCTGGTGACGTCAGATGTCGTATCGCAGGCATTGATAGTGTCACGAGATATTGACTCACTTTCCCTGGCCTAACGTGACGTATGCGTGCGTGCGTTCTGCCTGGAGACGCCACACACTTGTCTTACCGCGCCTGTCACATACAAGACGAACCGCCTCCACCCGATTGTACTGCCTATTGCTTTATCTCTCCGTATGTTGGTTCCAGTCCTGCAAATGCTTGCGCAATGTGCTCTGCGCACACATCATTTCCCAAACATTCAGCATCTCGACGCGACCGTGTCGTGTCCAGTGGTGTTGCCAGGTTTTTGGGCCCTACGGTCGTGGCTGAAGCGGCAACAGGCGTGCGGGGCTAAAAAAAAAAAAAACTTTACTATCATGCCCCCATCTTCGCCGGATTTCGGAAAAGTACCCCGAATTGGTGTGTCTCAGTTCGACGCTTCTGGACGGCCGGGTGATGACCCACTGCCCTCCTCCCCTCCCGTCCTGGCGACGCCCATGGTCACGCCCCACCGCGGTCCACACATAACGTGGGGCGACACGACTGGTACGGTGAGTCGGCGCGTCACGGCCGGGACGCCGCCGCCGCTGGCCGGGTCATGGGAATACACGGTCGGCAGCCATCCGGCGGCCGCGGAATTCCCTGTGAGCAGGCGCGGGGTTCGGCGACTCGGCCTGTGATCAGCTGACTGCTGTTGTTAGCAGCCGATCCCAGCTACCTAGGGTTGCTGGACCAATTGGGGAGCTTGCGGCGACACTCTTCTGGTGGCTACACACAGACGGTAGCGGCAGAGCTTGTCGTTCAGGGTGAAAGAAAGGTGCAGCCTGAACAATGACGCCTGGAACGCCGGCCTGGAACGCCAGCCTGGAACCTGGCTCAAAAAGAGAGAGAGAAAATATTTCGAGCATTAGGAATTCAGGAGCGAGGAAAGTTTTCACGGCCGCAGTTCAGATTCTCCAAGAGTTATAGGGCAAACTAGCTGGAAAGGCGGGTACAACATGAAATAACGGAATACATGTACCTAGCGTATGTCCGATACAAAGTTCACCAGCAGGACGCCTGACGCTGCACGTTCCACCGAGCTCAGTGATGACATGCCGTCCAGTCCAGCAATGTTGCCGTGTCCCGCGGCGTCATTCCACGCGTGCTTCGGTGGCGGCGTCACGCTCGGCTCCAGCAGACAGCGAACGGCCACTGTTTACACCGCTCGTTAGCCGTTTATTTTTCGGTCCGGGTGGCGCTGGGAGATCGCGGCGAACATCCGTGCTGTGCCGCCGTTCGAGCCCGGGCCAGAGTAGGCAGCGAGCTGCCGCGTGAGCAGCGGCCAGCCTCACCACGCGTGTAACGAGGCAGTGCCATGAGAGGCACGCGCTGTCGCGAGACCTTGTTGCCGTTATATTTGCAGGGCGTGTGATGTTTCGCGCGATGCGTGGGTGGGGCGCTAGAGCAAAAAACAGCGATAAGACAAAGAAATCCGTAGCGAGGAAGAACAGTTCAATCCACTCCGCTGCAACCGGCGGCCAGGTCCGTCGATTGTCACGGAGGTATTTTGCGGCGTTTAGTGGCTGTTGGTCTGGTCGACAGTCAGCCTTTTAAACGGCGGCAGAGGAAGACAATCGATTAAATACATTCCCAGCATGCAACGCCGCAGCATTGGAACCGTCCAGTCCACAATCGATCGAGGAAGACAATCGATTATATATTTTTCCTAACGCGCAGCACCACAGCATTGGAGCCGTCCAGTCCAGAGTATGCTACCCCCAGTCCGAAATGGCCCCTCGAACCCCAAGGTCCCGTGGTGAGCAGGCGGCGCTGCATGGCTCACTCGGGCCGACACCACCTGGAGCGGGTGGCTGACCTCCGGCCTCTGTTGCAGCTGGACAAGATGAACGGGTCCGGCCACGGCACTAATGGGTCTGCTGGGACGCCGGACGATGAGCGAGCCTGGACCATCGGCGTCATCAACTCGCGTGCCAAGTATCTCACTGCGGAAACGTTCGGATACAAGATCAACGCCAACGGTGGGTGAAAGGCGATTGGCGGCGCACGTTCATTGATACATTATCCCGGAGCTGGATACCCAAGCTGGCGACCCAAGCTATAATACATTCTCTGCTGACGTGATTGTCTGGTTACATGAGTAAAGGTATACTCAGGTACGTGTGTGATTTGGAAAACTGTCTGGCAGCGGTGGGATTCGAACCCACGCCCTTTCGGACTGGTGCCTAAAACCAGCGCCTTAGACCACTCGGCCACGCTACCACGGAGGCATGGCGTGTCGGGTTGCGCAAGATTGGAAGCGAATTAGCAGCCGCTTGCCTTTTGACTTTTCTTGCTGGATTCCGGGCATGTTTCTTTGTTTGTGGGTCTCTACATCAAGCAAGTGGTGTTTATTGAAATTCCAAGCCGGAGCTCCAAGCCTACACTCGCATTTTGTCAAGATACACTCACTGCGAACTGTCAGCATGTGTGGCTTTGGGTTTAGCGTACCTGCTATGCGTGGACGCATGCCTCTGACTAGGCCCGTTCTAATGGTGGCGAATTTCTACGACCGTAGCCCCATGCAGTAAGCGAACGGCCACCGCCGCTTGGTGGTGGCGCTGCTTTCGAATCTGCGGACAACACTGTCCGTGCACCGTCACTCGTTCAGGATAAGGGATTAGGGTAGATTGATTGGGGCTGGAGCTGAAACAATAAAGTTCTCTTGACCTACTCCCAAATCCTGATTTCTCCCCGGATTCCAGCCACTGCTGTTTTCGTTCCGGATGTTGAAATTTGAAATAATGTTTGTCTAGCTCTGAAACTGCTTTGATGTTGAGCAATACCACCTCATTTGGAGCCGACGTGATTGTGATGATGAGTATGTATGATGATGATGGTATCGATGGTAATGTGTTTAGGTACTTAGCGTATCAGCACTTCAGACACTTGCTGCATTTCATATGCCCAGTATTCCCTTCTTTTGATTGAGGGGCTCAAGTCAGCACGGGGGGTGGGGGTGGGGGGGGGGGTGGGGGGGTGGGGGTGGGGGGGGGGGGGGTCTGCCCCCCGAAAGCATACAAAGTGACACCCTTGATCTTACTGGTATGATCATAGTCATGCACCTTTAAGATTGGGGACGAATCAGAGCTGGAGGATCAAATTTAACTCTGGAACAAGCAGCCTGACCTGAAAATGGCTTTTGAATAGAAAAAACGAGAAAACGTGCATCTTACGGGCAAAACTGGATGAAAATGGCATTCCGAGAAAGTTGGAGCGGACATGTCCACAGCCCCCTTTCCCTCCCAGTGGTTACGCCCATTCTTGTCCCCTGACCGTATGTTCCCTATGGCGGCGAAGCCATGATTTCGCCCAGCAGCAGGCCAAATCGGGGCACTGGGGCCCTTTTAGCCAACGGATCCCACTTCGTCGCCGTAGGGACCCTGCTTTTGGATTCGGAGCCTTAGGCTCGGATGCAACCTCGTTGGATGCCTAGGGCCATTTTTTATGTTTTGGAGGCCCTACGGGTGACTTCAGTTGCCAGTAATTTCTGGGGCATTCGGCTCTCGGGGGTCCTCACCACCTTCAGACCGGGTGAGGGGTCATGATCCCCGAATCTCCATCTGCGTGCGCCACTGCGGAACACGTGGCACCGCCTGCTCCATGCCGTGTTCTGTGATCTTCTTGCGTTTGACAGGGACTCTTCTGTACGCTGTGGCGGTCCAGCTCTTACGCTCTCCCTGAAATCGCTTTGTGTTGTCAGACCCAACCGTTACACTTCGGAGATTGCGGGGAAAATGTGGTTTCACCGTGTTTATAAAAAACAACGCCACGCGGGCATGTTAACATTTTTTAGTGGGAATGGTGTGGTAAGGCTGCTTACAGTTCCACGGCTTCCAGAATGTCTGGGCGTGATAAATAATCAGTAAACGTGTTGACAAACGCTAAAATTTGCACTGTCTACTGGTTCATGTTTTATGTAATGGCTGAAATGGCTACGAGCGAGGCCGCAGCCGGTAAGCCGCGTGTGTACTGTGATAAAATATTCAGCTGAGTGTCGCGGCCCATTCTAGTCGCGGATCGCGGCCCAACTACGGCCTGGTGGATCGTAGCTGCCCTTCTCTCTGGCCGGGGTCGCAATGCGCTGTTTCTGATACGCTGAGGGAGGGGGGGGAGAGGAGAAAGGAAGAACCGAGGAAAGAGGGGCAGCGTTTTCGTCGCCTTCGAGTGCTATATAGACGATACGCCTTCTTCGCTGCAGGCGTTTCCTTGAAGAAAAAGCAGCTGTGGACGCTGCAGCCGACCGGACAGCGCGACCACGTGAGCCTGCGCTCCCACCTCGGCAAATACCTGGCCGTCGACAGCTTCGGCAACGTCACGTGCGAGGCCGACGAGCTGGAGCCGGGCGCCGTGTTCGAGATCGCCGTGGCCGACGACGGCAGTGGCCGCTGGGCCTTTAAGAACGTGGAGCGGAAGTACTTCTTGGGCGCCGGCGGCGATAAGCTCCTGTGCAACGCCAAGACACCCTCAGACGGAGAGCTTTGGTGCGTTGCTGGGAGGGGCCGTGGATGACTAATGGTTGGTTGGGTGGGGATTAATGACAGGATGTCGGAGGTGCTCCTGCGACTAGCCTTGCTTTACAGCTCGAGGATGACCCGCTTTGTATTTCGTTAAGCCTACACTGACAGTGGAAGGAAATGCTGTTGTAGCGCTAAGAAAATCTAGTTGCGGTTTAAAACTGTGTAGATATTGTTAACTCATTATTTAACATCAGAACGTGGTTGCGTTGAGGGGATCAAAGGAAGGAAATAGTATTTGCGTGGAGGGAAAGGGAAGGGAATTTAGAATGCACACAACTCGCCCGCTAACACCTCACATCGCGGTGCAGCAAAGACGGGAAAGGCACCCTCTTGTGGTCTGCGTGTTCTTGCTTTGGAATTCAAACTCCGCTCGTCGTATGCCTGCGGTCGTCTCGCTGACGAGGCCCGCCGCTGGGTAGTACCTTCACCCGACGCCTGGTCACTGACGCCGCCTCGCCGTCGCCAGGTACATTCACCTGGCAGCTCGGCCCCAGGTCAACGTGTACAGCGTGGGACGCAAGCGGTTCGCGCACCTCTCCGAGTCCCTGGAGGAGATCCACGTGGACGCCAACATCCCCTGGGGCGAGGATACGCTCTTCACGCTCGAGTTCCGCGACAACCACTACGCCGTGCACACGTGCAACAACCTATACCTGCACCGCGATGGGCGACTGCAGAGCTCCTGCTCCGAGGACTGTCTCTTCGCCATCGAGTACCACAACGGCAGCCTGGCGCTGCGTGACCGCTCAGGCCGCTACCTTTCTCCCATCGGCTCCAAGGTGAGCTGACTGTGCGTTGGGTCACGCTGGAGGCAGATACCGCTTCACTGCCGTCTCTAGCTCTAGTTCACTAGTTCTTGGGTCACAAGGGAAACAGCTGCCACTCCCTCATCGCCTCAGATGTGAGGTCACTGCGTCATGGGTTGCAAGGGAAGCAGCTGCCACTCTGTCAGTGGCTTTGAAATGCACTGTGCACCTTCAATATCGCGATGGAGGCATGGGACGGAGACCGCTTCTGCACCAGGCATTTAGCCAAAGTTGTCCTCATGGAAAAGCTAAATGTCGAACGTTCTCTGAAATGCTGTAAGTTTAGATCGAATTTCCGAGAACTTGCCCATGAGCTAATGTAGAGCTGCTGTTATAGCGCGGTGGCACTGCCCTTGGTTACGCCCCTGGTCTGCACTGGTGCTCCGTGCCAGACTTCGGCCTAGTCCTGACGTGTCGGGCACCACACAAGGCTGCCTCCACGTCGTCGCCTGAAGGCTGACCTCTGTCTTCTGACGGCGTCGGCAGGCCCTACTTAAGACACGTGCCCAGGCAGTGACTAAGGACGAGCTGTTCTCGCTGGAGAACTCTCTGCCCCAGGCCTGTTTCGGCGCCGTGCTCAACGACCGCTACGTCAGCGTCAAACAAGGTCAGCCCGGGTCACCGCGAAGTCGTAACGGAGTCAGCTCCGGGTTAGCGGGAGATCGCAACGGGATCAGCTCCGGGTCAGCAGATAACAACGGGCTCGACGTGGGGAAAATGTCTGCAGTTTCGGCAGTGCACTTCCTGTTCAGGCCGGGGATGGCCCGTGGTAGAAGGCTTTTGGGAGAGGGGGCCATTCCTTGCCACGATACTCCGCCCTCGGGTACGATCCTGCATCGACGGAAGGGTATGCGTAAAGTCGCATCGAGCGTTGCACTGAGACGTCGCAAAGCTGCATCGGGCGTTGCCCTGACATGTCGTAAAGCTGCATCGGGCGTTGCCCTGACATGTCGTAAAGCTGCATCGGGCGTTGCCCTGAGATGTCGTAAAGCTACATCGGGCGTTGCCCTGAGACGTCGTAAAGCTGCATCGGGCGATGCCCTGAAGCGTTGCAAAGCTGCTTATGGCGCTGCCCTGAAACGCCAGTATTCTATTCCACCTCAAGACACTTTCGTGGCTCGAATACCCTTGGGCGGACGTCGCTTTCAGCTGGCGTTGACTGGTGGAGAACAAGCGGCACATTGCACAAGGTAACGTCGCTGTCCTTGTCGGGCGGCGATGTTAGGCACATTGGTGCGCCCACAAGAGCAGTTCGCGGCCACGAAAGTAACGTAAGCCACCATGCTCCAGACTGCCCAACCAACCAAAGGATCAGGGTCGCATCGGAGACCCCAACGGCGTGGTTTTTCCCGCCGGTATCCGCGGCTTCTCCGTGGTGACCTGGGCTCGTGGACGCCTCGCTTCGCCAGGCGTTGACGTGACGGCCAATCAGGAGGAGGTGGGAGAGCACGAGCGCTTCCTGATGGAGTACGACCTGGCCACGCGACGCTGGTACATCCGCACCATGCACGACAAGTACTGGACGCTCGGCACC
>NW_023596448.1:11149124-11220160 GCF_011947565.3 Pollicipes pollicipes | reverse complement strand
ACAGGAGCTAGACCTCCAGAGCTAGGCCATACCCCGATGCACGTACTGATACATCGGACTGGGCGACGACAGTGGCGAGATCTCAGCGACTGTGCGGACAGGCATGGACAATGCATGTGGTCTACCAGACTCTACTCAACTACTTGAGGGTCGGTGGAACTCTCCGACACGAAACATTCTACTGCCGAATTCAACCTGGTAATAGCGAGTGGGCCCAGGACCTTGTCCACCATCCTCATCGCCGTCAAATACGTGGAATGTGTCTCTGACTCGCGAACCAAAGCATCTTCGGGTTTCAGCCGACAGCACTATTAGCTTACGTTTCGGAACCGCGCGCACGTGTGTGTGTGTGTGTGTTGTGTGTGTGTGTGTGTGGTGTGTGTGTGTGTGGTGTGGGTGTGTGTGTGTGGTGTGTGTGTGTGGGTGTGGTGTGTGTGTGTGTGTGTGTGGGTGTGTGTGTGTGTGTGTGTGTGTGTGTGTGTGTGGTGTTGTGTGTGTGTGTGTGGTGTGTGTGTGTGTGTGTGTGTGTGTGTGTGTGGTGTGTGTGTGGTGTGTGTGTGGGTGTGTGTGTGTGTGTGTGGGTGTGTGTGTGTGTGTGTGTGTGTGTGTGTGTGTGTGTGTGTGTGTGGGTGTGGGTGTGTGTGTGTGTGTGGTGTGTGTGTGTGTGTGTGTGTGTGTGTGTGTGTGTGTGTGTGTGTGTGTGTTGTGTGGGTGTGTGGTTGTGTGTGTGTGTGTGGTGGTGTGTGTGTGGGTGTGTGTGTGTGTTGGGTGTGTGTGTGGTGTGTGTGTGTGGTGTGTGGGTGTGTGTGTGTGTGGGTGTGTGTGTGTGTGAACTTTACGACGCTCTCAGCTGCTGGATATCATGGTATCGCCTGCCTCTCACCTTGGCAGGAAGGTCGTGCAGCCACTCGTACCTGTGTTTGCCCAGACGCACATCCCACACGTTATGCAGTGGTTAAAGCGGACGCGTTAACCACTACACTACCGGCACCCCCATTTCAGAGCGCTGAAGAACATGACAGGTATGGCCCGCTCCGACACTGAACTTCATGCACGTCCACTTCGACACTGAACTACACACATCGCCCGCTCCGACACTGCACTTCATAATTCGCCTGCTCCGACACTGAACTTCATACACCGCCCACTCCGACACTGAACTTCATGCACGTCCACTTCGACACTGAACTACACACATCGCCCGCTCCGACACTGCACTTCATACTTCGCCTGCTCCGACACTGAACTTCATACACCGCCCGCTCCGACACTGAACTTCATGCACGTCCACCTCGACATTGAACTACACACATCGCCCGCTCCGACACTGCACTTCATAATTCGCCTGCTCCGACACTGAACTTCATGCACCGCCTGCCCCGACACTGAACTTCATACATCACCTGCTCCGACACTGAACTTCATACATCGCCCGCTCCGACACTGGACTTCACGCATGATACTGTCAGGGACGAAGAAGCGTTCCGGTAGTCGATGTAGCAGTGAAGTATAAACAGGCGGCCACAGCCTAGGTCATGAGTTCTGGTCAAAAGTCGGGCTGTTATGAATTTAAACCACCTAATTGGATTTCTCTAAAAATGATAGTCCTTATATCACAGGCTGCGGAAGGACTTTTCGGACATCTACGTGTTTTTGGTAGGTACCTTTTTCCTTGGGCAGACTTTAGTCAGCACCAAACAGAAAAGAGACGCCAAATTCTTAAGTGTTAAGTGGGTGTCGTTATGATCTATTCAGCTATTTACAAAACATTAGACAGGTGCTTGTTTTCAAGCATCTGTCTAATGTTTGTTGGTCTTATGTCTAATGCTGGTTTGAACCACTCCAGCCATATCAGGGACGTACTTAAAAGACAACCGCTTATCAAAGGGAAACAATTCTCACAGATCAGCTGATGCAAAGAAAAACAAAAAAGTTATGGACGGTCAGGGGAGGGACCGACAGATGTGTTTGAACAAATGCGTCGCCTGTCGCAGGTTTTTCAAGGGCGTGCTTTCGTCAAGTGACTTATGACGTTGTTTAGGTAAGATCAAACGATTGGATGTATAACGGACGTGATACATGGTGTTTTTATATGGTGATATATGGTGTTGTGCGGTGTTTGGTGTTTATTGTGTGTAGATGTGTATATTATGACGGGAAATAAGGGAAACTTATACACACGCATAGCAAACCAGTTATCAGTTGTAACGTAAATGGGAATATCCCGTCTGTTTTGGTACTGTTTGCTCATAAATCAGACGCGTTCGATTTGGTATACAGAACCAGTTTTCTCAAAATACTTAAAAAATGAAGTGTAATTCCAACATCCGATTTGAAGTGCACTATGAGCTGTGGCACGTTGTTAACTGGGCATTCACTTTGACATTAGGCTTGTCTGATTTGGCTTGTGGAACTTAAGACTGGCTTATGGCCATGAACTTAAAGCCTGCTGATTCTTCTTTATGCACGTCTGTGTTTAGCGTACGCAACTTGTGATATTTCTAGTTTGCGATGTATTGTGTCTACGTGCGGTTTCACTCCCAATTTAGATGATGTCTAGGTTTTGCAGCTTTAAATTGCAACATGATAAATCACTGCTCCCGCTGGAGCGAAATGCCTTGTTACCTACCTGAAAAGAATTGATGATGACGTGTATAAATTTCATGTGTATGTTAAAATACACGTTATTATATATATATATATATTATCATCATACACGTTATTTAAGCGTGTAGGAAGTTAAATGCCTTGTTACCTAAATCCATCAAAATGATGGAGAATGGGTGGCATTTATTATGGTGAACATGCTAGAAAATATCTGTTTGTCAAGAAATAGACCTTTGCTTTAGAAAGCTTCGTCCCTGAAGTTTAGGTGTGGAGTATGTGCGCATTATCTGGAGCCTGTGTGGCATTTCCTCCCTCACCTGCCATATTCCACACAGCATTGTTTACCTGTTTCCTGACCAATCAGGATATTTCTCACGAAGCAGTCCAAGATGGCGTCATCGTGCAGGTTGGTCGCCCTGTGTCGGCTGAGCACATCACTGTTGTGCGTGGTGTGGAGATCGTGGCCAAACGTGCACATCACTCTGGTTGCAGTCCCCGCCAAAAATCGCCTAGAATGAAAGGCATAATCTGGATGAGCTGCCAACGGAAACTGTCATCACGATGTAAGCGAGCTCCTGCCTCATACTTGCCCACCCGTGGCGCTGTGAGCTCGAGTCGCTGTGAGCGTTCACTATTTTCCCCTGACTGAGCTTAACTGCTTAGTCAATGGAACATTATCTAACCCCTCAGTGGCAGCAGCTACACTGAGAGTCAGGTAACGCCTGCTTAGTCAGGGGAACATTACCTGACCCTCAGTGGCAGCAGCTACACTGAGAGTCAGGTAACGCCTGCTTAGTCAGGGAAACATTACCTGACCCTCAGTGGCAGCGGCTACACTGAGAGTCAGGTAACCGCCTGCTTAGTCAGGGGAACATTACCCTGACCCTCAGTGGCAGCGGCTACACTGAGAGTCAGGTAACGCCTGCTTAGTCAGGGGGAACATTACCTGACCCTCAGTGACAGCAGCTACACTGAGAGTCAGGTAACGCCTGCTTAGTCAGGGGAACATTACCTGACCCTCAGTGGCAGCGGCTACACTGAGAGTCAGGTAACGCCTGCTTAGTCAGGGGAACATTACCTGACCCTCAGTGACAGCAGCTACACTGAGAGTCAGGGTAACGCCTGCTTAGTCAGGGGAACATTACCTGACCCTCAGTGACAGCGGCTACACTGAGAGTCAGGTAACGCCTGCTTAGTCAGGGGAACATTACCTGACCCTCAGTGGACAGCGGCTACACTGAGAGTCAGGTAACGCCTGCTTAGTCAGGGGAACATTACCTGAACCCTCAGTGGCAGCGGCTACACTGAGAGTCAGGTAACGCCTGCTTAGTCAGGGGAACATTACCTGACCCTCAGTGGCAGCGGGCTACACTGAGAGTCAGGTAACGCCTGCTTAGTCAGGGGAACATTACCTGACCCTCAGTGGCAGCGGCTACACTGAGAGTCAGGTACGCCTGCTTAGTCAGGGGAACATTACCTGACCCTCAGTGACAGCGGCTACACTGAGAGTCATGTAACGCCTGCTTAGTCAGGGGAACATTACCTGACCCTCAGTGGCAGCGGCTACACTGAGAGTCAGGTAACGCCTGCTTAGTCAGGGGGAACATTACCTGACCCTCAGTGGCAGCGGCTACACTGAGAGTCAGGGTAACGCCTGCTTAGTCAGGGGAACATTACCTGACCCTCAGTGGCAGCGGCTACACTGAGAGTCAGGTAACGCCTGCTTAGTCAGGGGAACATTACCTGACCCTCAGTGGCAGCGGCTATACTGAGAGTCAGGTAACAAGAGCCAAGTCCCAATGTCAACACACGTGAGAAACACTCTGAAAGAATGATGCTGCAATTGTTGACACCATTATGCTGCTGTTGTCTGTACTCGAGATCTGAAAATTTGTTTCACCTGTACGGATTCGATCTCAACAGTCGACAGCATTTAACAAAGCGCACACTTCGGTAGGTTGGGCCCCCTTGTGAGCCTGGGGGGGGGGGGGGGGCGACGTGCTGAACGGCTGAGGCTATCAAGCAGCGTGAGAGAGGGGGCGGGGAGAATGTCGGTCGATACAATGTCAGTTGCACTCCCAGACGAGCCGTTAACCGAGAATCCGAAAATATAATTGTGACGCATCAGATTGCTTACGCTTTCATCTTTTCCGACATTCCAGAGCCATCCGACAGGGTATCCGACAGTCCGAATTAAACGAGGTCACAGCTGAAGCGTGTGGTCTTATCTCCGCGCACATGTAATGTGTCCGTGAATCAACGTTGGTTCAGCCAGTGTGCCACCATTTACATCGAATGGACTTTTGTGACCTCATTACGTCACTTCATGACATATTGGGATTTGGACCTTGTGCAGACGTAAGCTTCCGGTTCAGTGCATGCACATACTTCAACGGATGACATGGGCATATGCTGGGAGATACCCATGAAACCTCAAAACCATTTGCAAAATTTTGAATTAGCTTCCGAGTGATACTCATCTCTAAGTCAGCGAGGTAACGGCAGTCACTTCGCCGAACGATAGTTCCATTCCCGTTTGTCAGCTGCATGCATATTTAAATATTGCTTACATGGCGGTGTTGAATTTGAGCGACATGTTTGTGTACTTGACTTTTATCAAAGGTGCCTATTTTAATGTCCTTTTCATGCAGCCTGCGCCTTCTGATAAATAACACAATTATTCAAAAGCCACAACTGGGTTACTGAACGCTGGTTGGTGGCCCTTTCGCCGTTGCAAAATATGAAAAGAGACGTAGCTTGGTGACCTGATGTGTAAAATAATGCAACTAAGTCAAGTGAAAGCGATTCGGGAGATATCCTCCCCCCCCCCCCCCCCACACACACACCGCCACCAAAGTATAACAAAGGAACGTGCAAAATTTCAGACGCCCAAGCTAGAAGACGCCTACGAGTGCCGATATAAAATAACGCGTGGTGTACAGAGCTCAGAAAATGCATTACCTGCAGATATGCAATCTGTTGCACAGATGTTCACAGCAAGGACTCGCGGAGCCGGCCTTGTAGCACACTTCCAGGCGTTTGTGATAAAATGCTTCTGTCACGCGACCACTTCCTTGAAAGGCGAGCTGCAACTTTTGGATAGACAGCAGTTCCCGGGTGGTCTCAAGTCCAAACTTGTTGCACACCATCTGCAAGATATAGTTGGTATTATGCCATTGTACTACTGACTTTTTTTCTGTCGTGTAACTACGTACAAGCTGATGATAATAAGCACACACTCGGTTGGAGTGGGAGGTCAATTTTGGATGCATCCCAAAGGCTATTTCAACATAAGCTCCGGACAGGTATGGTGTGGCCACGCTAATTTTGTACAACTGAAAGCAATCAACACGAGTCCGGATGGCCAGTTAAATATCCTATGATCGGGTGGGTCAATTGGACTCTATGAGATCCAAAATAAATAATGAGCCTGGCGACACAAACGCAAAGGATGGGTTGGTACGTATGTGAGCTCATTTTCTCATTTCTTAAATCCATAGGTTGTCACCTTCGGGTCAAATAAGGTCATACAACGCCAAACTTCAGACGAGCGTCCAAAGGGCTAGCCAGACCTCCTCATGTAATCGCCTTGAACCTAGATAACTGTTCTAAGCAGATGTCCATGGGCATCTCTTTTAGGTCAGTGGCATTGTTTGATTTTTAGAAGGTCATGGTGACCAAACACCTGCGAGATTGTGTTGATTTGCTATTTGAATAGGAGCTAAGGCCTTTGTTAGATGGTACCTTCCTAAAAGCAAAGGCCTGGTATTTACGAGGCCCATGGAGGATGTCTATTGTGGTCACTGTTATTAATAAACTTGAAATAAGCATCAGAAAGTACCTCATTACGCAAGCTCTTCAGTGAAAAAGCGGATTGATTTTGACCTTGGCCTGACCTTTATACCTCACCCTATACCAAGTAAAGTCATGACTTTCTTAAATTCCACCGGAGCATTGCCTTAGAAGCTATGCCAGAGATGTATCTCACACTTCGTTGTCGCATCAGGCTGAACGATTTCATAGAAATTCACTGTGCTGACATCCACGGCATGAATTTGACCTGCCATAGGTCAGCAACCTTGCAAAGTACATCTAACTTTGTAGATCATAACATCCTCTTCAGATGCCTCCAGGTATGCAGTTTGGCGGGGCTACGTGTTGCTCAAAAATTACTTTGTAAAAACCTTTGGGAGTCAGATTGCTTGCCCCACTCGGGCGTGTGCTAAGTAGCCAACATGTTGGTACACAAATTACACCTACCTTGTAAGATCGCTGCAAAAGCCACGCCATGACGGTCAGCGAAAGCCACTCCTACCGAGATGCTCAATATGATGCGGCAGCGTGGTGTAAGACGAATTCATGCAGTTCTGAGGTGCTGTCTGAGACAATTAGACTGTCAAAATTAGAATTGCGATTGATTCCTTTGATTATGGGTCGGGCATGGACGTCAGATCAAGGTAAAAAGTAAACCACTTTTAGTACGCCTTGTTCCGACCTCCGGACCACCACGACGTCAAAGGATTTCTTATTATGACTTATAAAGACCAGAGAAGTTCACTGACCTAAACTGACTTCGATCACACTTTTGGTTTCAAGAGATAGTATGCGTCTAGGATAGCATTTGTGGCCGATTGTAAATACAAATACTAGCACAATGTAGAACATTTTTGGCCTTTTTTCTCCTAAGGCTGAATAAGTTCACTGACCTGATATGAACACCATTGACGTTTCACCCATATGTGTTATTTAAATCGAGAATGGCTGCTTGGGGAGATCTGAGCGCACGCTTCGGTCACCGATCTGGAGTTTGACCTTGTTTGACATTATTTTGCGCGAAAATGACGGCCTAGTATCTGAAAACCTGAAGCAAGTGAGCTCACATAGAGACCTATCTGACCTGTCAACTTGGTATTTATATCTCCCTGAATATTTAAAATATCTAGGGGTGTTCGAGTTGACCCCTACCACCCAAGCGCCTGGTATTCAGCCGACCACCCTGGAGCTTAGGCGGCACAATTGCGTGCTTTACGTCACCCGTGCTGCCAACGTTCTGCTAGTTTTGTACCAACGCTTTCGTACCGCCGGTGGCAAACATTAACTTCATTTGGGAGGAAACTGCTGAAGTTTTGCAGGATTGCGCACAAATAGCGGGCTGTACCACAGCAGACCTGTTCGCCATTTCTAAAAAAGGAGCCAATCAGAGTCAGACATCAGCTGGGGCTGTTCTCTTCATAGCGTGGTGCAGGGTTGAGCAGCCCTGGTCTCGGGGTGCGCTGACGCGTGGTGTCTGCGCCTGGCCCGGCGTCCCGGCATGCAGCCTGGCGTCCCGGCGTGCAGGCTGGCGTCTTGCCATGCAGCCTGGCGTCCCGGCATGCAGCCTGGCGTCCCGGCGTGCAGCCTGGCGTCCCGGCATACAGTCTGGCGTCCCGGTAGGGATCCCCACTTTTGGCTGTGAGCCTGCACGGGACAGCATTTGTCCTGACGCCCGATCCAGCGATAGACTCTGCTTGCTCTCCGGCCCAGCGCTGGTCTCTGCCCGGGTCTTATAAATTGCCCTACCTTTCTGAGCACGGGGAAAAGCTACTTTTTCAGATTTGGTCGGATGTTTTTTTTACTCTGCGACAGGGTCTGCTGCGGATAATGTGGATGTAACCAGGGGGGGGGGGGGGTGATGCGGGGAAGATATTCCCCCTAACGTTCCCAAAATGTTTTGTCCCCCGATTCCACCGTTGGAAAGGACGTTTTTCATGTTTTGCTCACAAAATGTCATTTTCGCGCCGGTTTATCTCCTCAATACTCCAGTCTGACCCTCCACTCATGATTTACCCCCTCCATGTCGGAGAAATCGTGCGCCCAAAGTGGTTAAGTTTGTAACTTACATGCGGCCTAGATATAATTTACAATGCCATTTTAAAATGAATGAGATATCAGCTATACTCACTCACTTTGGGCCTTTGCCTTACTCCGGAAACGCTTTCTTCGATCGAGGTCCTTAACGAAAGAATGAGATCGCACTGGCTTTTGCATTAAACTTTCTGTGCGCGGAACTGTGGGATATTTTGAAATTATTCCGAAAATCCTGTAAGAGTACTCAATACTGATACATCAAGCCAGATAACTTGAAAAGTGAATTTGATCAGGAGAGGCTATGTGAGGAGGTGGTTTCACTGTAGGTTCCAGTGTAGGTTTGTACGTTGTGTAGGTTCCTTGTCATACGAAGGGCGAAAGAATTCCACGGTTGGAAGTGTCCGACCACGACGCGTCAAGTTGGCGCACACACTTCTGATTAGAACTACAACTGCATGATGATGCCAATAATGCCGAACATACATTACATGTATAATTTCCTGCATATGGCACGAAGTAGACGCGATGCGATACAGCTCCTGATCCAGGTGGGGATCTGTTTAATATAGATGTCATTGTTTCACATCCTTCTGTTTTGGGCTTACCGACCCAACCCAACAAGGCAAAGCAAAATTTGACATTTGGTAAGATGTCTTTGGTACGCGAAGCCTAATCTAAAGACAGTGCTTGCAAACGCCCTCCACCTTGCAAAATTGTGCGGAAATGACCGCCAAATCCGTAATATTTGTGAAGAGAACACTAATATCCTACGTAACACCAAATGCCCCCCTAATGGGCCAGGCCAGCTATTTCCAATGCTGCGGTTAAAAGGCTCACTGTTTGGTTGGAAACCATCGTTAACAATCCCAAGTTCGAGGGCGACACCGTTATGATGATAGGACACATCCCGAACACGGTCCCCCTGGCGACATTGCTCAGGCTGGCAGCACCCCCACCACCCCCCCCCCCCCTCCTCCGTCACTCTCCTCCATTACCCGCGCTCTCCTCAGCCCTTCCGTGATCACTGACGACCGCTCTCACCTGGTTGTGCACTGTGGTCAGCGAGTGGCCTCTGCGACAAGGCGTCGCCGAACTTGCAGATGTCCGCCAGGAGGAGGACGCCACAAGTGCAGCTTCTGGCACCTGTCATCCCCACAGCCCAGGCTGGTGCCGTATTGGCTGCAGACCGCCGGCAGCAGGCCACTGACGGCTCGGGCTTCCACGACCGATCCCGAAGCGGTCCGGCTTGGCAGGCCGGGCCTGGGACTGGTGGAGACGGGATGGCGGGTCCGTGCCTGGGGCGGTGAGAGCAGGACGGGCGGTCCATGCCTGAGGCGGTGGGGATGGAACGGCGGTCCGTGCCTGAGCCGGTGGGGGGTATGATACAGCGGTCCGTGTCTGAGCCAGTGGGACGGGACGGCGGTCCGTGCCTGAGCCGGTGGGGATGGGACGGCGGTCCGTGCCTGAGCCGGTGGGGATGGGACGGCGGTCCGTGCCTGAGCCGGTGGGATGGAACGGCGGGCCGTGCCTGAGCCGGTGGGGTTGGGGCAAACTGTCGGCATGTCTGAGCCAGTGGGGACGGGACGGCGGTTCCGTGCCTGAGCCGGTTGGTGTGGGAACGGCGGCCCGTGCCTGAGCCGGTGGGGATGGAACGGCCGGTCCGTGCCTGAGCCGGTAGGGATGAAACGGCGGTCCGTGCCTGAGCCGGTGGGGATGGGACAGGCGGTCCGTGCCTGAGCCGGTGGGGGCGGGACAGCGGTCCGTGCCCTGAGCCGGTGGAGGTGTGTCGGCGGTCCACCGCCGGGGCGGTGGGCACGGCTTGGTGGATTCCAGTGGGGGGATAGTCAGTTGCGAAAACGAAGGGTGAAGACGGGCGCGTGTCTGCGACCCGAACGACCGTTGACATGGACACCTGGCTCCTGGTCTCGCCGGCCGGGATGTACCAGGACGTCACAACGAGCCACCCATTCACGTTTTCTTCCTTCCACTTGGTCACCGCCGTCCGTAGTCCAGGTCCTTCGGCAGACGCATCCCTGCTGGGCAGAGTCCATCGCTCATGAGAGGGACGTGGCCCGACTGGTGGGGAGAAGACGCTTGCAGAGTGGCGTGTTACGTTACAACACAGCGACATTGGCACATCTCCATCATACGCATGCATGCTTCGAAGACAATTTATATCTGTTTGTTACGGATTCGTCATAGTTTTCTGCACGTTATCATTTAATTTTGCACCTTTGTCGCGGATTTGGCGTCGTGATGTAGTCATTACGAAGAGCAGTATTACACAGCATGATCAGTCTTCACTCAGTGGTTATTGTTTTAGCTCGGGCACGTGGAATGGCACGTACCCCTTATCCCTAATAGCGCAAAATATGGTTATCAATAGGGCAACGGCCTTAACGTAAAGTCAATAGAGAAAATGGGTCTCCTGTCGACGGATTTTCCAAGCTTTGCCTCTAGAGGTCAACCAGTGACCCCCGGATCAGGCCACTCCACAACTACAGATGCGGAACATTACAAATTCCTGGGACAAATAATGGCATTGCTCAAGTCGCATATGGTCAAGGGTCGCTCGAAGAATCAGATTTAGAGCATGAACGCGGGTCTGGAACTGACTGAAGATTAAGTAAGCTCCGCGAAGGTCATCAGTCTCATTTAGTATGGAGAGGTCCCCGACTTTTCAAAAGTGATGCCTGTTTTCAATACTGTACTGCTTGTGCGCTGAAAGAAATATATGTGTTTTCTGTTCAACGCCCCAATTATAATTATTTACCGCGCATTTTAATGCGTTAAAGAAAACCGACAACAGCTGTCGTAGATATGGCTGGTGCTGACCTTGACACCATGGTACCGTAGTTCAATGAACCAGGCAAGGTCTTGGATGATTGTTTTAAAAAAGCATGCTCCATAAACGTGCTTGAATACAAACTAAAAATATATTAAGGCGTCTTAAAGTGTCTTTAAGTGTAATAAAAGTGGCCTGTTTTTGAGCGTTATGAGTAAGGTGTTGACAGTTATCGGGCCTACAGTTTACCAGGAGTTGATGGCTAGAGAACCTATGTGGTCGAAACCGAGTTGCTGTAAATTTAAAATGTGAGTGAGAGTCCTGGGGAGCCCAAGGGCCCCTCGAAGTGGCCCTTTTCGGCTCACACAGTACGAAGAAAAATGGACGAACTGGGCGAGAAGCAACCCCAAAAGTGGCCTTTACCGAAATAAAGTTTGGTTAAACTTCAAAGTACAAAATCATCTTTTCTGGATGCTCAGCAATGTCCCCCTGGCAACTCCGGGTACAATCAGGACAATTAGGCCCGTTCAGTTGGTCCCCTCCTGGCCAACAGAGGCACTTTGATCGCCTAGGGGCCTTCCGGCTACTTAGAACCCCTCTCGCTAAAGTCCCAGTCAAGACCTTAACGGGACCTCAGGACCGACCAAAGGACTCCTTGGCCGCTGGAGAGGTCGTATTTTCCCGCAGGACGTTTTGTGCTTAGAGCCTCTCTGGACGCTCATTAGCCGTTTCAGGTGCCAAGAGCTTTTTGACCGCTGACGACCCCCCTGGCCCATTGAGAAGCCCTGACCGTTGGCGTTCCCCTCTGAATGCTCAGGGGCAGGGGCAATGCCACCCGGCCCTCTCCGGTCACCAAAAGACACTATTTTTTTGTTCAGGAATACGTCCTGACCACTCCAGTGCTGGTATGCATACTGAATATCCGACCAACAGCTATAACTATTTCATTGAACGTGCGTCCACGCGGTGATTGTTTTGCGCCTAGCCGAACAAGAAAAAAAACGCACACGCAGTACACAGAGATACACATATAAGCACAGGTGAAAGCGGTTTCAGTCAATGAGCCAGCGATTTAACACCGTCAGGAATGCCCGGCGCGAGGGGGCGCGGACGGCCACCGCAGGCAGCCAGTTCCATGCGGCGGCGGCGCGCTACGGAAAATGCCGCTGCGTAACGGTTAGTCGGGCGCGCAGCAGACGTGGCGAGTCGACACATCACAGTCGCCCGGAACAGCCCGAGGTTTCGGTCGGGGCAAATTGGCGTAAGCGCACATGGTAGATGTTACGACGCTTACAAACGCAGCAGCAATGTCGCCCACCGGAGCTCGTCAAATCGTGTAGCAGTCTTCCTTTTGCCCCATGGTATGCGTCCTAGTTTTTCGTTCCTGCCCCCCACATTCTGAGAGAGTGGTTGTTGGTTTGCAGAAGGTAATGATTGAAAGACATTGCTAAAAATATGTTATCAAGCAGACATTGGCAGTATTATCGCTACACAACATTTCAACAACAATCAAGCGCTCGGTTTTGGTCAATATTTTTATAAAGACTTGCTACCTTCGGTGCGGGGGTCTTAAGAAGAAAACAGAAACATATCAACCTTTTTACCATTGATCGGCTTTCTGTAGTGTGAGCGGATGGCACGCACTTCACTGCGTGCGAAAGAGGCATCCCCCCGTGCATACCGAGGGCGAAATGAGGGTGTGGAAATTTGCTCTCATTTTGAGAAGGAGCTTCTCAATCACAAAGCATGGCGAACTACTCAAGTATGCTCCCCTTGCACTTTGTCGTTAGAGGTGAAGCTACGGACTAAAAGCATGAAGCAAAACTTTTGCAGGCCTATTTATTCGTAAAGAGTGGACAATGATGCTACCAAATTCGATATGGCTTGAGCTTAAGAGTTCGTTTGTGATAAAAGCTGCTACCTCGTCTTGATTAAGATATTTGTGGGCAGTTTCAACCTTCTTAATTAAGACCTTATAACGAATCGCTCCTCTAGAGAGTTAATTAATTTGCGCTCAGAACATGCGGAATTCTCACTAACAAACTTTCAATCCCAAGAAATCCAGAAAATACCCAAACATATTGCTACTATCGCCCCTTGCATTCGGTCATAACGATATGAACGGAAGCGCCGACATGATGGAAAGGTTTCTTTGTCGCAATTGCCTCACACTGGACCCTGTTAAGGTGCACAACCTGCGTAATTATTGTGACCTAAAGAAAAAGTTAGCACAAAAATTATCGATGTTAACCAACGAAGAACGTCAGAATATTTCGCGTAGCCATCTCAAAAACGATGTTCGGTAGGCCCAATCCGTTTCAGATTCATGCTGAAGTATTCCGGCTCTACAGCGCTGTGGCATGAAAATAATACGGAGTGCGCTACTGGACCTACACGACGACCTACACGCAGCCTCCTACACTGCCGACTCTACGGTGTTTGAGCCCATCCAGCGTACAACGTGGCAATATGGGCGCCAATACTTAGTAAAGGTGTGCTCACGGAGACTACCAAGTGAAATACGATGTTTACTGCAATGGAGCGGCAGCATATACCGTTCCCTAGAAATGTGAAATGCTGATTTGCAGGGATCACTTAGGGAAAAACGCTCTTGCCGAACAAAGCTTGCTGCCCAAGATCTTAACACCTGCGACTGATGTAGAAAAGGTCAAGGTTCCCTGGTCAAATGTTCGTGGAAGATCATTCAAATTCTCGCACTGATTCTGTCTGGCTGGGTTCGTGAATTGCCGCTGGGCCGTCAGAGAAGAGCACGTAGACCTGTGTTTGAGACGTAAACCCACAGGCTTACCATGCTGTGGCCAGTGTACGACATCCTATCAAACTGAGCTCTCGGGACGGCAAATACATGGCGGGAGGGATTTCTAGCAGGCGATAACAGAACTGATGGCTGTTTAAGTGCAAAACGGATGAATGTCAGCAATTCAGCTTTTCATTTGCAGTCTTTGCTTACCTGCTGCGAACCTCATTTCTGCTGTCCTCGAATCTGTGGTATTCCTGTGAAGGAAGCGTTATTCAGTCAACGTCTTCGGTGCTTAGAGGACCTATGTTGTAGACAAATACTCGTCACGTATGACGTGATTGCCTACATTCCAGCGGTGTCATTTGCAACAGCAGAAAAGACGAATGGCGTGTGAGAACGAGATGAGAAAAGACCGATGACAGTCAGCAAGGGTGACAGTCTACCTTAGTCTGAAGATTTAGCACACGCCAATTTCCACGAGGATGCCACTCGTTTAAATCCATTCGTGCAATAACACTCGCGCGCCAGCCTTCGAAGGCAACTTGGTACCAGTGATTCCTTAAAACTTTAGTCAATAACATTGTTTTTCGAAAGGGATCACCGGTCGACGCAAGAACTGCATCTGAGATTTACATGTTAAGTTTAGTTATATGTTTAATGGAGTAAAGCATTTCATTTATCATGCACACTTAACAAACGTCCGGAAATTTCGCTGTCAATATGGCCGAAATTTGCACCATTTCTAGGAACTAAGTTTTTAATTTGTCAAAATTCGCGGGAAGTGTAGGCTGCAAGAAACACTGCAGTGATGGTTTCGTGTATCTAGTTCAATACCATTTAGGTAAATGAGGTACAGTGCCCAAATTTGGTAATTTCAGGCCATTTATTTTCACCGAAAGCGAGCTTTTTACTGGAGTGCACTTTCTATCGGGTACGATTTAACGCTCATTTAAAAAATTAAAAGATCACGTCAACAATAACAGATTTCTAACTTTACAAAATGCTGGCCAGAGAAGGTCAATGACATAAAATGGCATCGATCAGCCTTTCGCCTTGAACAACTCGTCATCTAGAGAAGTCTTTGACGCTGGCTGTAAATTCAATTATCAAAATGACTTTGAAAAAATTACCATTTTGTCCTATACAACCGGCCGCGCAGGAGCGTGTTGAAAAATTTCGACTCTTGTTGGTGGAACTTGCATGGACACGCGTGCAGTGATTACAGATATTTGTACATAGTGGATCTGCACGCGCGTATAGCATCATATACCCTCACAATATCGCACTCGCTTCTCATTGGCTATCAAATCATTTCTAGACCCTGTGACCATTAATCATTTTCGACGCGCGTAGTAGACAAGTCGTCCCAATGGTGTTCATGTAGGTTCATACTCTCTCTGGACTCGAAGAAACAAAACCGCTGTTGGTTGTGTCGTTGGATGTTGCGGTGTGAGTGTTGGTGCGCGCAAGTAACTAGAAGATAGAAGCTGTGGTTTGTCAAGATCTCTTCTTAACTAATTCACGGGCAAGACTGGCACGAGCGAAGCCTAGCTAGTATAACTATCACGCTAGCAGCAAGGAATCTGCTACAGGCGCCCATGTTGCATCGAAGAACACTTTTGGGATGCTGACTAAACCCACGATGTAATGTCTCAACGCCGTATCAAAAACGGCTGCTGTCACTGACTGTGAGCAACTCAACGCATAAGTGTGCTGACCATGCCCTGCATAGACGCAGTATTCCCGCAATACCCAGTGTATGTCGCCAGGGGACATTAGCGTTCCGCTAACAACACGAGGAAGTTATGATAAAAAGACCACCCTTTTCATAACGGGCGTCGCCGTTCGTTTGAGAAAGAAGGGTCCCATATATAGGATGAGCGCGTTCCGTAAAAAACTTATCTTTGACATGCAGTTGGGCTAGTCACACGAAATAGGCATACGCGAGCCTTCGCCAAGTTGATCGTAATTTCCATGAATCTGGGAATTGTTACCTCACTTGTAAATAGGTGTGTGTGCGCTTAACAAAAAAATACGCTTCCCATAAAATAGACGCAGCTGTGGTGTTAAGCACAACTCGCAACGAAAAACGGGCACCATTTTGAACTGTATCGCACCACGCTGCGCAAAATCCGCGCCCTTCAAAAACAGGCGCTATCCGCTATTAAGTGGGCGAAAGGATTCGTAATAGCGGCCGTTGGAGAAAGTGTTTCACGTTTTTACCGGATTTTGAATTGAAGTTGCAATCTTTAAGATTGTTCGGTGCAAGTCACAGCCTTCATATCTTAACTACAGGCCCACGAAGATGCGTAGGCTATTTCGGGAGACCATTTCAAGATCACCCAGGCATCAGTGATGCCATAATAATATCCCTCGAATATTGTCATTCTGTTGTCCATGCAGCGATTAAGGGCAACAACAACATAAATTTGTCGAGTCGTTCATGTCTGGTGTTTGTAAGCACAATTTCCACATCTAACAGCCGCCAACTGACTCTCAATCACTGCTGTGGAAGGTACGATGATGTAATAAAAATGACACATTGAGGAGCGTATTTGCCAAACGGATAGCGTGATGCTTAGAGCAGCCTTTGCCACTTAAACATGTACCAATAGTTCTAGTGAGCTTATTTTATTATATCTGACGGTTGCGCAAATATCTTTAAATCTGGAATGTTTTCTTTAACCTAAATTAACCCAAATTATCATTATTATTATTAACCTAATACTGTCATCTACTATTGTAATCTAACTCTGTCCTGTTCTAGCAAAAAGGCGGCATAATCATCCCTTTGTTATCAGTACATTTTACATTCAAGCAGCGACAGCTTGGCGCTGTTCCATTGGGTTCAAGACTGGAGGCTGGAAGCTGGTTGAGCATGACTCGAACAGGCAGCTGAGCTGGTTGGATGCAGCATTCAGCTGTTTAGGGAAGTAGTTCCTGCATAGTCTGCGCCCGCTTCGTCACATGCTAGATGCGCATTCCATGTTCTAGTTGCGAAAAACATGTTAAGCACGTTCTCCGGGGGGAGGGGAGGGCGTCAATTTGTTCCTCCCCTCCGAAGGTTTTTTCCAAATTTGTTTTCAAACGGCGAGATGCAGCCGCGCCTTACTTTGCATATTCATAACTAATTAAATACTCACCCTGCTGACATTAAAACATAAGATGCAACTTGTAATGTCGCACACCTACGGCATGCTAAAGTCCGGCCATGTCCGTCCGCGCAGGTAATTCTTAGGGAATCTTTCAATCTGTTGCAATAACGAAGTGTTAGACGAGGCCAGACATCTTTGAGATGACTTTTTTGACGACTAACAATTAAATTTAAGATTAGGACTAATTCCATTGACGTTGAATCTAGTATGAGGGTCAAAGCAAGGTCAAAGCCTTTTTACCGGAATCATGCTAGCGTGAAAGTGTTGTGCTTATTTTGAATTCCTTGATCTCAAGAACGTCATCAGACATCTATTTAAACGCCATGAAAGCCAGGACATCACTGACGCATATCGATCTCATTCAATCTTTTGCTTCAAGAAACATACCAACTAACGCAATCTTTGCGGCATATTGAAGCCAAAAAATTCAAGCAATGTCGCAGCTTTCAGTCGTCATGACATTTTGAAGGTCAAAGAAGGTGTCTGGTCTGAAATGAGCGCCGGTTACGCTTCTGTAAATATTTTCCAATGTGGTTTTGCTTTATAGAGGTATCCAGGTTAAAGGTGGTTGCATAGAGAGCTCTAAGGAAACTTCTGATCTTGAGTTGGATTTGTGTGACGTTCTTTGACCCGAAGGTCGTGCTCTAGGGACATGGAATACGGCACAAGTAAGGCAATTTTCAGCCCTATTCATCCGGTGAATTTGGTGGCCCTAGCTTTCTTAGTTTTTAAAGTTTCAGGGAATTCAAATTTCTCCGCCTTCCTCCCGTTGTGTTCAACCGGTCGCCCGGGCGCGTATGACCACGAGCCCGGGTGACCAGTTGAGTCATGAATACCCGTCTCTCGGGTGGAGGGAGTCAATTTGACCCTCTGGTATCTCAAAAGTTAAGCAACCTGGAGACACCAAACTTACAGCGTCTAAGCCTGTATCTGAATTCACTTCCGTCAATATTTTAAGTTCCTAGGTCTTGACCTTCACGTCGAATTAATTCAAACAAGGTCAAACTCTAGGATCGTGTCGAAAGCACCCCCAGACCTTCTCATGCAACCTCGTGAACTTATATACCTGTTCTAAGCAAAGGTCGCTGGTGCTCATTTAAGATCAGTGACCTTGTTTGACCTTAAGAAGGTCATTCCGACCAAAGTCATGCAAGGCTGTTCTGATTTTTGCATTTGAAGAAGAGTCAAGGATAACGCTATGCAGCAGGTTCCTAAGAACAAAATGTTGGCCTGAATTACTTTATGTCAGTAATCTATTCTGAACTATAAGAAGTCAATGGAAGATATATGATGCGCTCTCTGTTATTAAAGAATTCAACATTTTGTTAACGGAATTTGTGAACTCAAACGTTGTGTTAACTAAGAACCTATCTCGGAGATAAGTTGCTTCGCTTAACACTCAGTTGTTGCGTCAGATGGAACGATTTTCTACAAATTGTCTTCAATTAAACCATGGCCTGACTTTGGCCTGCCATAGGTCAGCAACCTTACAAGGTACGCCATATGGCGGCTGTGCCTATAAGCTAATACTCTTTCCATCATATACAAACACCGAATCTACATAAAACGTCGTACAAATTTGCAGTATTTACGAAGAAATAGCAGAGCTTGAGCCGACTTTGGGTCAGTAATCTTGCTTTTTCCGAAAAATATCAAATGCACAAATTGTTAATACTGTTATGTTTTGTTACTACAACAACTTGAACAATGGTAAATGGTCCGCAAACAGTTGTGTGTGGTCAAGGTTTATAGAGGTTGACGCGTTTGATCTGGCTTAGGTCACTGATCTTGGTAGATAAAAAATTCAAATTTACATAAAGGATGTCAAGTTGATTGGTGAAGAGGCACCCACCACTTGGTATTGTTGTTCCAGCTCTCTTGGCCTCTCCGTTTGGCGGGACGCAACATCCCGCTCGACCGTTGTTGAGCAACTCATCGTCACTTTCCATGGCTTTCCGCTAGGAGAGGACGACGAGTTTCCCATGGTTGGCTGTAAAAATAAAGGAGGCGACTGCAGTGAACATCACTCCCGATGCAGCTATTAACAGTGGCCAAGGGTGGCAGGTGTGTGTGTGAGTGTGGGGGTCTGATGCATGTCATTAGTGTCATCTGCTGTAGATATCGGCAATTTTGGTCACGACTATAGTCCTGACCAAGACAACTGTCTTCCAACCTCAGTAGTATGCCACGCGCTGGAAAAGGGTACACGAAAGTGCAACTTGGAGACCTCTGTAAAAGACCTCGCCCCACCTGGAATCAATCTTGGTAGATCAAAAATGGAAATTTACACACAATTTGCTTGTAGATGTGGATTCGTCTGAATGTACACGTATTTTTGGCGTATTTTAATCATTTGCTAGATGTGCACTACTGCGTAGAAATGGGTGCCAAGTGCCCGTTTTTAATTCCCTAAATGTCGGTGACCTGTAAAAACTGTGGCTCGTTGTTAAAAAACGAAAACATTGAGAACGATCAGCAGGCAATTTTAAATCTGCTACTGATGTTTGTTTTCATAAAGGCTTGTAGCCGAGATAGTACATCTATCTCTCCATTCTCTTGTTTATTCTACGAGAAACAAGAATATAAATGCTGCCTTATCCAGATGCATAATGTTACTTGGAGATGCACTTGACAAGTTTTACGCCACTAGTTACGCTGACAACCCACACCATTTCATTCGTTTTTTTGTTTTGTTTTTTTGCATTGGATCTTTACCCAATTTTCATTTGCAAACGACTTACAGGGCTTTCCTGACTTTAAAAAGGGCTCATATCATCGTTATACACACACTAAATTCGTACATAGAACCCAGCAATTGATATGCCCGATGTCTACTGGTTATCTTTACATGGCTGCAAAAAACTCGATCAACATTAAAAGATACCCGTTCCATAAACAGCATACGGATACCATGGATCTTGCCTGTTTTGAGTTCCCCCTTCCTGCCAGAGTGGAAGGCAGGCGACGCCATATAGGCTCACCAGCTGAGTGCGTCGTCAAGTTCAGTGACAGCGATCTTGCCTGCTTCTTCGACGGACGTACTTCACCAAGCTTGCTCAGTTAGCGCACTGAGCCTATCAACCTTCTGCGTCCCGGCCGGCAGCAGTTTTCTGTCCGCCCGCCGAGCCTTATCAAGACACATCGCATTGGTGTTATCCAAGGGCATATGCAGGATTTCACAATGGGTGAGCAGAATTCAGGCGTCGTAAGCGCGCGAAATTTCGTAGGTGACGTTTGGCTTCATCACATGTTTTAAATCTGGCCGTTTTGCCTGTCTACCTTGATTTTTAACCGTCGTCATTTCTACCTCGTTTTGTTACCGTCGGTATTTATTCACTTGCATATTAATGCACATGAATGTACGATGAGGTACTTGTGCCCCTGATGTCACCCCGATGTCTATTAAATACGTCGATGGTGCTATCAGTGCTGCTCTATAGGTCACCCACAGTCAGATACATTAGAATGACATATACAACACGCAATTTCTCTGATACAATGGAAAGCAAGTTCTACCATTGCTCTTTGTGTAAGTTTTCCAAAATGCTGCGGCAGCTGATGATGTGTCGTACGTACCACACGCATCATCAGTACCTAGTTTCAAACACCCTTACACCAACGGCCAATGATGCAGAAGATGTAGCAGGTTCGGTCAGACCCCGCTACAGCGAGCATATGTGACCCGTAGTTGGCACTTGAGAGGGAGGGCGGGCCGGGCAGCTGTTTGCGTGTTGTGTGGTATCTGTTCCTTAATTAGGTTGGAATTGGCAGCTTTGTACTCTGTTTCGTCCACGCATTGATGGATGCTTGTGATTTTGGTCGTGTCTGTGGAGTCAAGGACTGGATGCGTCAATATTTGTGAAATGATTTACCCTCGGTGTTTTGGGTTTCCTGTCGGCCTCCTCTCGCACATATTTCCCGAAGTGTAATGTAACTGGATGTTCTGTTTCCCGCACGCAGTTCCAATCGCAACATGTATTTTAGCTCATACATCACGTTTTGCGATGAATACACCTCACAAGCCGGTGTTCCTCACGTCATCTTCTCGCCGTCTGACGAGCACAGCATGGCACAGCAGAGCACGGCAGGGTGCAGGCGAGACTCAGCGGAGTCCTAACCAAGATCTCTCTCAGATCGTTCTCAGACCCTCTCCAGTGCTCCTTAATGAACATTTACGAGACGCAACCAAAACCACATCGGACTCGCCCGTGGGGTATTATCTCACGAAGATAGAAACCGTGACGCAACAGACACCGTCAGCACCACAATCACGCGTAAATGTTTTGGCGAGGCATATCGCAGATTGCTGAATTCGCGCAAACACCGGAAAAGCCGCCATCACTCAATGTTCAGACAACTGCTTGGCCTGTTCTGCTCCCGAGCAGGGACGCCATCACTCAATGTTCAGACAACTGCCTGGCCTGTTCTGCTCCCGAGCAGGGACGCCATCACTCAATGTTCAGACAACTGCCTGGCCTGATCTGCTCCCGAGCAGGGACGCCATCCGGCTCGAAAATGGGTATAGCAGGCTTTGTCTTGCCTTCTGCCATGTGGCGTATATCTGAGCGACCCGGTCATTCGTGGCTCGAACAAACAGCGGCAGCTATTTACGGGTGGAGAAGACAATACGTACGGCCGCAGGGGCAGAGTTTCGCAAAATGAGTTGGAAAAAGGGAGCTGAGCAGGAACAAATTGATAAACATACCCACAAAATGTGAAAAAGCGGCTTTCCCATATTTTGTCTAATTTCTTCTTCAGCTAGAGGGAATGGAGCCCCAACTGCATAGGAAGCTATCCTTCTGACAGGTTAAAGAAACCGCTCCCATCAGTACCGTAATATTTACGTTCCGTAATTAATTATTGCGTGGGTGGTCTGAAGGAGGCCAATCCACTTTGAACAGAATGATGTTTGGAGCAGTTGGTAGGAAATCATACCTTTGATAAGTGGGATCGAACCCAAGGGCTGTTTTACAAAACGAAGTGACGCGTCTGCCCCTGTGCAACGTTTTATGTTTTTGACAAGTTTTTTTTTTAGCGTGGTTGCGTTGTTGTCACTTTTTTATATTGTACTGTCAAGCGATAGCGAATCAAGCAGCAATCTCCTTGTCGACATGACTCGTTAACACAATGAAGTCATAGGGATATGAGGTTATCAGGTCCTGATTGGAACCTCGCTGCAACGAAATACGCAGTAGACTACATACTGAAATATCCAACATGTAGACATTTTACTAAAATTGAAGCAGCCATGGGTGTCGACTTGTATTCTTTTGTTAAGGCCCTGTCCCCCCCCCCCCCCAGTGCTAACTTGGGTCCCCCAATGTTGGCTAGGCCCCTCCAATGTTTTTGGCTGGAAAACTAAAAAAAACATTGGTAAAAGATAAGCATAACACGAAGACTATCTCGTTTGATTTTTCTGAGCGGTGGCGCCGTGCACCACTCTCATAACAAAAAGTCATGGTTGCTCTCACTACAAGATGCAAATCGTAACAGTTGAGTAGATAAACGATGCAATAAGTTTCACACACCTAGCGCCGCAAGACATGCAGTGGTTTGTGAGGTTAAAGTGAAAAGCTCTGGAATATGGGGATGACCTAAGTCCTTCATGGCTAATCCCGTCCCCACCCCCTAGAACCCAAATGCGTGCCGCCTCCTATGACCGTCATCGACAGGTGTCATCGGCGCCCTAAGGTGGCCTCTAAAGGTGGCCTAAAGGTAGCCTCTGAGGTGGCCTTCACGTGCCGATTGGAAGAGACGCGTGCGTCCAGTGCCTGCTCCCTTTATCCAACCCTGCATGACTTCTACACTGCTTTAATGAAACATTTTTTTTTATAAATCATACAAACATTTAAAAATCCGGTCAGAAAAAATGGCGGGTAGGTTGTCGGGTCTTCGGTTGCCCCCCCCCGCCCCCCCCCCCCGAAGGGCGTGGGAAATGTGGAGTCTTTTACCAGCGTTCGCCGCGGGCTAAACCAGCGACTTCTGCGATCTTATCGGGGGAATTCACCAACGCCGTGTTCTCTTCTTTCCAAGCCGCCAGCTGAATTGAGCGCGTCGCTGCGGCCGCCTGGGGCCCGAGTACTGCGACGGCTTCCGGCACGGGCCGGGGGGCCTGTGCGAGCTGCTGGTGGACCCGCACCACTGTCTGCTCACCGACGCACTGCTGCTGGAGCTGGAGCAACGCAGCTACTCCCGGCGGGCAGTCACTCGGGTCACGACCTTCTGCGCCTCCGGCTGGACTGCATTCAACAGCAGCTGCTACTTACATAAGGAGCTCATCGATCAACTCGCTAGAGAAAACGGCCCCTCCTGCAAGGACTCAGGCGCATGCTCTGAAGTGGCGCCCGTCAACGACGAGCTGGAGACGGCATTTTTGCTGCACCACGCGAGACGTCCTGCATGGAAAGAATGGTTCGGAGGCACAAACTTGCCGCCTGGGACCAACTCCGGATGGATTTGTGAGATGCCGCCTGGGACCAACTCAACAGGGCATTTGTGAGATGCCGCCTGGGACCAACTCAACAGGGCATTTGTGAGCTGCCACCTGGGACCAACTCAACAGGGCATTTGTGAGCTGCCACCTGGGACCAACTCAACAGGGCATTTGTGAGCTGCCGCCTGGGACCAACTCAACAGGGCATTTGTGAGCTGCCGCCTGGGACCAACTCAACAGGGCATTTGTGAGATGCCGCCTGGGACCAACTCAACAGGGCATTTGTGAGCTGCCACCTGGGACCAACTCAACAGGGCATTTGTGAGCTGCCGCCTGGGACCAACTCAACAGGGCATTTGTGAGATGCCGCCTGGGACCAACTCAACAGGGCATTTGTGAGCTGCCACCTGGGACCAACTCAACAGGGCATTTGTGAGCTGCCACCTGGGACCAACTCAACAGGGCATTTGTGAGCTGCCACCTGGGACCAACTCAACAGGGCATTTGTGAGCTGCCGCCTGGGACCAACTCAACAGGGCATTTGTGAGCTGCCACCTGGGACCAACTCAACAGGGCATTTGTGAGATGCCGCCTGGGACCAACTCAACAGGGCATTTGTGAGCTGCCGCCTGGGACCAACTCAACAGGGCATTTGTGAGCTGCCACCTGGGACCAACTCAACAGGGCATTTGTGAGCTGCCACCTGGGACCAACTCAACAGGGCATTTGTGAGCTGCCACCTGGGACCAACTCAACAGGGCATTTGTGAGCTGCCACCTGGGACCAACTCAACAGGGCATTTGTGAGATGCCGCCTGGGACCAACTCAACAGGGCATTTGTGAGATGCCGCCTGGGACCAACTCAACAGGGCATTTGTGAGCTTCCTGATCAAAACACTGGGTAATGGTTGGGGCATTTGCCTACTCATTGCGAGCTGCACAACGTAGACGAAGTCGTCTACCGCCTGTGCGCTGCTACGAGGCGAGCGGTATGTGAGCCCCGCCAGCCAAGGGGTCTGCTGCTAGGCTGTCCCCCAACTGGCTGGACGTCGACGCCCACTGCTGCCTGTTCGTGTCCCAGCCGCTGCCCTTCCACCAGGCGGACCAGCACTGCGGCCAGCTGGTTCACGGCGCCGGGCTGGGTCATCCAAAGAAGCCCGGTATGGACGCCATTCTGGCCGCCTATGCCGTACAGGCTGGCACCATCTTCAACTTCTGGGTGGGCGTCCATGACGAGGTCACTGACGGCAGCTGGCAGTCCCTGGACGGAACACCTTGGCATCTGACATGGAACCCAAATGGAATGCATCTTCAGTCGAATGTCCAACACAAACTGAGCCAAGATGAGGACAATTGCTGAGACAGGCATCAGGCCGTGCACGGATTCCTTGTCCTTCGTTTGCTGCATAGACAGTGGCGCCCCTGAGGGATCGGTCAACGAACTGCAGTCAGTTCGACGACGTGCGCGTGGGTTTCATATCCACCTGCATGTTGGGCAACTGACGAGAAACAAGATATATTTGGGTGCCGGATTCCTATCATTTTTTCATTGCTTTCCATGCACAAATATTTGACACTTCCATGGGAACATTTTGGCGCCTCCTGTGACCATGCAGTCATTCGCACACCATAGGTAGGCGTCACATCAATTCTCGCGTTTATGCAAGTTTTCCAGCTTTTTGTTTGCCGCAGCCAGGTACATTTCAAGCCTGTGGCGGCTCAAATAATTTTGGACTACCCTTCAACTCATGCCATGGGCGTTAGAGCAGCCGCACTTCACACGGAAATACATGCTATTCGGTGATTACCAGACGGGCCAGCAGTTGACCGACGGCTTACAAGGATTATCAAATCATTTGGTGGTTTAATAACGTTCTGGGCACATTGCCGGAGCTTGCTTTGGGGACTACACTGCTGATGTACACCAATCAGCAACGCTAGATACATGTGTTTAGTGACAACATGCGTGCAAGGATAGTCCTGTAAGGTATAGAAAATTTGAGTAAAATCGCACGAAATGCCGAAGAGATATCAGCAGGAAACCTTACGAGATGGGTCGCATCATCCTTTCCCCTTCCCTATTATGGAAGGAGTCAACCCTTTTTAAAGTGCCTGTCACAGATTTCACCCCACTGGATTTGCTCACTGCTTTCTCCAAAACGTTGTGGAGCATATCGCTGAAATGCAGGCCATATCGCTGAAATGGAGGCCAGATTGCTGAAATTTGTACCAGATCGCTAAAATTTAGGCCAGATTGCTGAAATTTAGGCGTCTCCTACAAATATCTTCGATGTATTGTGTCAAGATTTCAGTATATGACGTGCACAGGGGTAGTTCCAGGGTATGGCATTAGGTGGCCTCCAACGAATTTTTTTGACGATTCTGATCAGGGGTGATCTCCTACGGGAATATTTCCACGGTTTTGCGTTCACAAGAGAAGCAGATACCTTCGGTGCACGCAAAACTTTAAGATGAGGTTCTTTTTAATGAATGTTATGACATAAACACACACATACACACACGCACACACACACACGAGCGCGCGCGCACGCGCCTTTCGGGCCACTCGGAACCTTCGATTCATGGCCCGATTTGAGGGCCCGAAAGGCTCAAAAGACCGGCCGGAGGTCGCATTCAGGGGCCCTGGTCCGAAGGGCCGGGCACCCCAATGCCAGCCAGAGGGCCCCGCGTGCTGATCAGGGGCCCACTGAGTCGATATGGACCTACAATATGGGCCCAAATATCAGATAATTTCAGCGTGACCCGTTGAGCCTAACTGGAGTCTATGTGCCAGTTACTTGACCCCCTGCGGCGAGCAGAGATGTTGTTGCGTCAATGGCGGCTCACGCGGGGATCCGGGGTCAACCACGTGGGTCAGACGGCCTCCCGGGTTAGGGAGCGGACCAACGTGATGTGACGCATCCTGCTGAGGGCCCCGCATCGGCCAGGGGATTCCGCTCGTGTGGCCAAAATGACGGCCGGAGGACACACCGCGGTGGGGTAGAATGGCTCTTCAGCCCCTGTCCGGGAACAAAAATGTGCTCCGAAGTGTTTTACTTAAGTTCTACCCTTTGTCGGAAAAAATGAGGGATCTCATTGAAATCCAATGGAGTGAGTCGAAGTGAGTTCAAAAACGCACGAGCCCATCCCATGTTTGCCTGAGAGTGCTCATTCTTTTGCAGAATCGGCTAGTAAAAGAAATGGCATCGAAGGGTTCGAGCTCGCGCGCCGGGTGCTGATAGCGTAGTAGTTAACGCGCCTGCCTGGACCACGGCGCCTCTCGGTAACCAAAGGTACGGGGTTCGATTCCTCGCGTTGTCCGCCATTCCCGCCAGTGTGAGAGGTAGGCGACACCATATAGCCACGGCGGCTGAGTGCGTTGCGAAGTCATAATGACACGCCTGCGATCTCGGGAGCAAGGGCAGCGATGGCTTCGGTTTCAGTTTTCGTAAAACCGAACGGCGTTGGCCAATGCAAGTAACGCCGGGGTCAAAAACGAGTCGGCTAAAACCCTTGAGAAACAAACGCTTGCGCGAGTTTAGTCGTCGTTTCCTCGGTTCGGCTCCCCAAAATTTACCAAATCTGACGCCCTAGTGGTGCTCACTGCAACGTTTCTCTCGACCGAAGTGCAGGTCCCCAGCATGTTCTGTTACGCGTGAGCTGTCAGAAGATGTAGCGTCTCTTCTGTCAGCTGTTTGCTGAGCTCTCGTGGCTTGCGCTACAGAAAAAGTGCAGCGGCGCTGTTTCATTTATTGAAATCGTAGCTCGCCACAAGAGGTGTCGCGGTGTACTGAAGAACCACCAGTATCAAATAAAGGCGCATCATGTGAGGGCGTAAAAATATAAACAAAATGCATGGCATGCTTGCGATGGAGCACGCCAACTCAGCCTTTATGGACTGTACACGGTTTCAAAAACAAAGCAGTCAACAACCCCGGACAACCTATTTACTTACCCGACCTTTGGTTTGAGAAGTTAGAGGCTACGTGTTACAAATCACGATCATGTCCTCCGCGAACGTAGCCTTTTAAAACGGTCCAAAGCCGTGAAGCGGACCAGCGTGTCCCATATCCAGTATCTACTAACGTACAAAAGCAGCTCGAGTTCGTCACAACGCACGGTGGCCAGGCCTCTATACACGTCCACGCCAACACCCGAGCAGAAACACTCCCACATGCGCAATATGTCTGCTTCCGTCGGTGAGTAACTGACGCCCGAAACGGCCACTTTGATCATAAGCCCGCGTCGTTGGCCGAAAAGCTACGCCCAGGACGCTGCAGAGGACGCCGTTCCTGCCTCGCGACACCCTTCGACCATCGCCTCCGTGAGACGGTGTGTCATACCCAGCGCTCCGCCCTGCACTCGATCGCTCTTCCCGCCCCAGCGTTGGCACCTAATCCCGCTCGCAGCGTCGCGGCGTGGCCGCTTCCACAACTCTAGTGTCTAAAACTCCCAATAGGTGGCGCGGTCCGCATCGGTCGAGTCCAGCCGGAAGGAGCCGTTCTTCTGCGCGCAGAGGTAGGCGCCCTGTTCGTCCTTGATGCACATGCGCGTGGGTTCGCGCAGCTCCAGGTAGAAGGGGTACGGCTCACGGCTGGAAGCTGACACCCCATCGTCGGGCGTCCAGTACATCCCATTTTGGCCTGCGCGCGGAGACGCTGTCAGCAGGGGTAGAGGACTGCACGTACTGTGCACGGCTGGCTGGTGGTGGCCGTAGTACCGCCCAGGTTATGCCGGACTGACGCTTTTCTGAGTTGCATGTAGCATTCATTACGGGATATAAAGTCGCTATCACAAGTGTTTGACGCTAGCCTTCCTTGTCAAGCACCGAAAACGACAGCCAAATCATATCTTTACAGATGAAGACTGGCAATACTATTGCCAAGTGCTCCAGTATTTCACATTCTCGACGGTAACACTATTTCCGGAAAGCGTAGACGTTCGTGACGAACGATTCAGTGCGTCACTCGCCTTTGAAGAAGACCTGTCCACGCTGCCCCCTCTCCACTTGAATTGTCTCATAAGACGCTTTGTTGCATTCCAGTTTCGTGGTGCTGGAGCTCTTGTAGCCAACAAAGCCCTGCTCAGACTTGAGAACCAAGATAGGTCTGAAAAACATCCAGCGTTCATGATACATGTGGGTTTTTCTTGCACAAGGCATAGACCCCATACCAGATAATCCAACTACGCGATGTTTGTGAAACCCTTTCACTCTTTGCACAGCCATGCACGTTTGAAAGAGCATTTTGAAGCAATGATTCTGAGCTAGCAGGCCTGTGAACAACAACAAAATTGACAACAAGGTAAACAAGAAGGCTAACAAAGACAGCGTTGAAGAACAAGATAAACGTGAGAAACCATTTAATTGCAAGGTGTTGGGAAATGCATTGCTGATATTGAAGAACAGATCAACTAAAAAATGTCTATTTTAAGTGTCTGTCACAGCAGAAGTAAAACAATACATGCTTCGCTGTGTCCCATTTCTGTCACCGCAGCCCACAACTTCGAACAGGGCATCCACCGCACATGGTGCTCACCTGTTGATGAGGTAGAAGTAAAACCTGGCGGACTCCTCGTTCTCCTCCGAGTTCGCAAACAGGTGTCCGGACTTCTTGGTGGACAGGCATTTGCCGTTGTTGGCCCGGAAGGAGACAGTGCCATTGCGGTGCCACAGCAGGTCAAACAGACTGTTGGACGACCTGCAGTCGCACGGCGTAAAGGCACCCGAGTGAGCTCAATATACCTCCAAAGCACAGGCGGTGATCCCAAGTAGCAAGTAAAAGAGCAAGAAAGACGCCTTTCTACGATCACGCTCTATGCATCTGAGATCCGAGGTGAGGAAAACATCGCAAAGATTCAAAACTTGGTAGCAAAATAAATAACATCCTGCTACAGTCTACAGCTGGTGAGAATAAACGTAAGAACATATCGATTACAGACTAACGTTGGCAAACAACGATCACCCAAATCGACCTTGCCCCACATCTAAGCATTCCATCAGATCACCGCAATGAACATCATCAGCGCGGAAGTCCGGCAGACAGTGTGCCACAAAGCCATCCGACCCATCTCCCCTCGCGTCGCACGTCGACTGACTTCTTCCCGGAGGCAGCCTGGATACCGCCGGCGGTGCCGAGCGTCCAGTACTTGTCGTGCATGGTGCGGATGTACCAGCGTCGCGTGGCCAGGTCGTACTCCATCAGGAAGCGCTCGTGCTCTCCCACCTCCTCCTGATTGGCCGTCACGTCAACGCCTGGCGAAGCGAGGCGTCCACGAGCCCAGGTCACCACGGAGAAGCCGCGGATACCGGCGGGAAAAACCACGCCGTTGGGGTCTCCGATGCGACCCTGATCCTTTGGTTGGTTGGGCACTCTGGAGCATGGTGGCTTACGTTAGTTCCGTGGCCGCGAACTGCTCTTGTGGGCGCACCAATGTGCCTAACATCGCCGCCCGACAAGGACAGCGACGTTACCTTGTGCAATGTGCCGCCTGTTCTCCACCAGTCAACGCCAGCTGAAAGCGACGTCCGCCCAAGGGTATTCGAGCCACGAAAGTGTCTTGAGGTGGAATAGAATACTGGCGTTTCAGGGCAGCGCCATAAGCAGCTTTGCAACGCTTCAGGGCATCGCCCGATGCAGCTTTACGACGTCTCAGGGCAACGCCCGATGTAGCTTTACGACATCTCAGGGCAACGCCCGATGCAGCTTTACGACATGTCAGGGCAACGCCCCATGCAGCTTTACGACATGTCAGGGCAACGCCCGATGCAGCTTTGCGACGTCTCAGTGCAACGCTCGATGCGACTTTACGCATACCCTTCCGTCGATGGAGGATCGTACCCGAGGGCGGAGTATCGTGGCAAGGAATGGCCCCCTCTCCCAAAAGCCTTCTACCACGGGCCATCCCCGGCCTGAACAGGAAGTGCACTGCCGAAACTGCAGACATTTTCCCCACGTCGAGCCCGTTGTTATCCCGCTGTGATCTCATGCTGACCCGGAGCTGATCCCGTTGCGATCTCCCGCTAACCCGGAGCTGACTCCGTTACGACTTCGCGGTGACCCGGGCTGACCTTGTTTGACGCTGACGTAGCGGTCGTTGAGCACGGCGCCGAAACAGGCCTGGGGCAGAGAGTTCTCCAGCGAGAACAGCTCGTCCTTAGTCACTGCCTGGGCACGTGTCTTAAGTAGGGCCTGCCGACGCCGTCAGAAGACAGAGGTCAGCCTTCAGGCGACGACGTGGAGGCAGCCTTGTGTGGTGCCCGACACGTCAGGACTAGGCCGAAGTCTGGCACGGAGCACCAGTGCAGACCAGGGGCGTAACCAAGGGCAGTGCCACCGCGCTATAACAGCAGCTCTACATTAGCTCATGGGCAAGTTCTCGGAAATTCGATCTAAACTTACAGCATTTCGGAGAACGTTTGACATTTAGCTTTTCCATGAGGACAACTTTGGCTAAATGCCTGGTGCAGAAGCGGTCTTCGCCCCATGCCTCCATCGCGATATTGAAGGTGCACAGTGCACTTCAAAGCCGCTGACAGAGTGGCAGCTGCTTCCCTTGCAACCCATGACGCAGTGACCTCACATCTGAGGCGATCAGGGAGTGGCAGCTGTTTCCCTTGTGACCCAAGAACTAGTGAACTAGAGCTAGAGACGGCGGTGAAGCGGTATCTGCCTCCAGCGTGACCCAACGCACAGTCAGCTCACCTTGGAGCCGATGGGAGAAAGGTAGCGGCCTGAGCGGTCACGCAGCGCCAGGCTGCCGTTGTGGTACTCGATGGCGAAGAGACAGTCCTCGGAGCAGGAGCTCTGCAGTCGCCCATCGCGGTGCAGGTATAGGTTGTTGCACGTGTGCACGGCGTAGTGGTTGTCGCGGAACTCGAGCGTGAAGAGCGTGTCCTCGCCCCAGGGGATGTTGGCGTCCACGTGGATCTCCTCCAGGGACTCGGAGAGGTGCGCGAACCGCTTGCGTCCCACGCTGTACACGTTGACCTGGGGCCGAGCTGCCAGGTGGATGTACCTGGCGACGGCGAGGCGGCGTCAGTGACCAGGCGTCGGGTGAAGGTACTACCCAGCGGCGGGCCTCGTCAGCGAGACGACCGCAGGCATACGACGAGCGGAGTTTGAATTCCAAAGCAAGAACACGCAGACCACAAGAGGGTGCCTTTCCCGTCTTTGCTGCACCGTGATGTGAGGTGTTAGCGGGCGAGTTGTGTGCATTCTAAATTCCCTTCCCTTTCCCTCCACGCAAATACTATTTCCTTCCTTTGATCCCCTCAACGCAACCACGTTCTGATGTTAAATAATGAGTTAACAATATCTACACAGTTTTAACCGCAACTAGATTTTCTTAGCGCTACAACAGCATTTCCTTCCACTGTCAGTGTAGGCTTAACGAAATACAAAGCGGGTCATCCTCGAGCTGTAAAGCAAGGCTAGTCGCAGGAGCACCTCCGACATCCTGTCATTAATCCCCACCCAACCAACCATTAGTCATCCACGGCCCCTCCCAGCAACGCACCAAAGCTCTCCGTCTGAGGGTGTCTTGGCGTTGCACAGGAGCTTATCGCCGCCGGCGCCCAAGAAGTACTTCCGCTCCACGTTCTTAAAGGCCCAGCGGCCACTGCCGTCGTCGGCCACGGCGATCTCGAACACGGCGCCCGGCTCCAGCTCGTCGGCCTCGCACGTGACGTTGCCGAAGCTGTCGACGGCCAGGTATTTGCCGAGGTGGGAGCGCAGGCTCACGTGGTCGCGCTGTCCGGTCGGCTGCAGCGTCCACAGCTGCTTTTTCTTCAAGGAAACGCCTGCAGCGAAGAAGGCGTATCGTCTATATAGCACTCGAAGGCGACGAAAACGCTGCCCCTCTTTCCTCGGTTCTTCCTTTCTCCTCTCCCCCTCCCTCAGCGTATCAGAAACAGCGCATTGCGACCCCGGCCAGAGAGAAGGGCAGCTACGATCCACCAGGCCGTAGTTGGGCCGCGATCCGCGACTAGAATGGGCCGCGACACTCAGCTGAATATTTTATCACAGTACACACGCGGCTTACCGGCTGCGGCCTCGCTCGTAGCCATTTCAGCCATTACATAAAACATGAACCAGTAGACAGTGCAAATTTTAGCGTTTGTCAACACGTTTACTGATTATTTATCACGCCCAGACATTCTGGAAGCCGTGGAACTGTAAGCAGCCTTACCACACCATTCCCACTAAAAAATGTTAACATGCCCGCGTGGCGTTGTTTTTTATAAACACGGTGAAACCACATTTTCCCCGCAATCTCCGAAGTGTAACGGTTGGGTCTGACAACACAAAGCGATTTCAGGGAGAGCGTAAGAGCTGGACCGCCACAGCGTACAGAAGAGTCCCTGTCAAACGCAAGGAGATCACAGAACACGGCATGGAGCAGGCGGTGCCACGTGTTCCGCAGTGGCGCACGCAGATGGAGATTCGGGGATCATGACCCCTCACCCGGTCTGAAGGTGGTGAGGACCCCCGAGAGCCGAATGCCCCAGAAATTACTGGCAACTGAAGTCACCCGTAGGGCCTCCAAAACATAAAAAATGGCCCTAGGCATCCAACGAGGTTGCATCCGAGCCTAAGGCTCCGAATCCAAAAGCAGGGTCCCTACGGCGACGAAGTGGGATCCGTTGGCTAAAAGGGCCCCAGTGCCCCGATTTGGCCTGCTGCTGGGCGAAATCATGGCTTCGCCGCCATAGGGAACATACGGTCAGGGGACAAGAATGGGCGTAACCACTGGGAGGGAAAGGGGGCTGTGGACATGTCCGCTCCAACTTTCTCGGAATGCCATTTTCATCCAGTTTTGCCCGTAAGATGCACGTTTTCTCGTTTTTTCTGTTCAAAAGCCATTTTCAGGTCAGGCTGCTTGTTCCAGAGTTAAATTTGATCCTCCAGCTCTGATTCGTCCCCAATCTTAAAGGTGCATGACTATGATCATACCAGTAAGATCAGGGGTGTCACTTTTTATGCTTTCGGGGGGCAGACCCCCCCCCCCCCCCACCCCCACCCCCACCCCCCCCCACCCCCACCCCCCGTGCTGACTTGAGCCCCTCAATCAAAAGAAGGGAATACTGGGCATATGAAATGCAGCAAGTGTCTGAAGTGCTGATACGCTAAGTACCTAAACACATTACCATCGATACCATCATCATCATACATACTCATCATCACAATCACGTCGGCTCCAAATGAGGTGGTATTGCTCAACATCAAAGCAGTTTCAGAGCTAGACAAACATTATTTCAAATTTCAACATCCGGAACGAAAACAGCAGTGGCTGGAATCCGGGGAGAAATCAGGATTTGGGAGTAGGTCAAGAGAACTTTATTGTTTCAGCTCCAGCCCCAATCAATCTACCCTAATCCCTTATCCTGAACGAGTGACGGTGCACGGACAGTGTTGTCCGCAGATTCGAAAGCAGCGCCACCACCAAGCGGCGGTGGCCGTTCGCTTACTGCATGGGGCTACGGTCGTAGAAATTCGCCACCATTAGAACGGGCCTAGTCAGAGGCATGCGTCCACGCATAGCAGGTACGCTAAACCCAAAGCCACACATGCTGACAGTTCGCAGTGAGTGTATCTTGACAAAATGCGAGTGTAGGCTTGGAGCTCCGGCTTGGAATTTCAATAAACACCACTTGCTTGATGTAGAGACCCACAAACAAAGAAACATGCCCGGAATCCAGCAAGAAAAGTCAAAAGGCAAGCGGCTGCTAATTCGCTTCCAATCTTGCGCAACCCGACACGCCAGGCCTCCGTGGTAGCGTGGCCGAGTGGTCTAAGGCGCTGGTTTTAGGCACCAGTCCGAAAGGGCGTGGGTTCGAATCCCACCGCTGCCAGACAGTTTTCCAAATCACACACGTACCTGAGTATACCTTTACCCATGTAACCAGACAATCACGTCAGCAGAGAAGGTATTATAGCTTGGGTCGCCAGCTTGGGTATCCAGCTCTGGGATAATGTATCAATGTACGTGCGCCGCCAATCGCCTTTCACCCACCGTTGGCGTTGATCTTGTATCCGAACGTTTCCGCAGTGAGATACTTGGCACGCGAGTTGATGACGCCGATGGTCCAGGCTCGCTCATCGTCCGGCGTCCCAGCAGACCCATTAGTGCCGTGGCCGGACCCGTTCATCTTGTCCAGCTGCAACAGAGGCCGGAGGTCAGCCACCCGCTCCAGGTGGTGTCGGCCCGAGTGAGCCATGCAGCGCCGCCTGCTCACCACGGGACCTTGGGGTTCGAGGGGCCATTTCGGACTGGGGGTAGCATACTCTGGACAGGACGGCTCCAATGCTGTGGTGCTGCACGTTACGAAAAATATATAATCGATTGTCTTCCTCGATCGATTGTGGACTGGACGGTTCCAATGCTGTGGCGTTGCATGCTGGGAATGTATTTAATCGATTGTCTTCCTCTGCCGCCGTTTAAAAGGCTGACTGTCGACCAGACCAACAGCCACTAAACGCCGCAAAATACCTCCGTGACAATCGACGGACCTGGCCGCCGGTTGCAGCGGAGTGGATTGAACTGTTCTTCCTCGCTACGGATTTCTTTGTTTTATCGCTGTTTTTTGCTCTAGCGCCCCACCCACGCATCGCGCGAAACATCACACGCCCTGCAAATATAACGGCAACAAGGTCTCGCGACAGCACGTGCCTCTCATGGCACTGCCTCGCTACACGCGTGGTGAGGCTGGCCGCTGCTCACGCGGCAGCTCGCTGCCTACTCTGGCCCGGGCTCGAACGGCGGCACAGCACGGATGTTCGCCGCGATCTCCCAGCGCCACCCGGACCGGAAAATAAACGGCTAACGAGCGGTATAAACAGTGGCCGTTCGCTGTCTGCTGGAGCCGAGCGTGACGCCGCCACCGAAGCACGCGTGGAATGACGCCGCGGGACACGGCAACATTGCTGGACTGGACGGCATGTCATCACTGAGCTCGGTGGAACGTGCAGCGTCAGGCGTCCTGCTGGTGAACTTTGTATCGGACATACGCTAGGTACATGTATTCCGTTATTTCATGTTGTACCCGCCTTTCCAGCTAGTTTGCCCTATAACTCTTGGAGAATCTGAACTGCGGCCGTGAAAACTTTCCTCGCTCCTGAATTCCTAATGCTCGAAATATTTTCTCTCTCTCTTTTTGAGCCAGGTTCCAGGCTGGCGTTCCAGGCCGGCGTTCCAGGCGTCATTGTTCAGGCTGCACCTTTCTTTCACCCTGAACGACAAGCTCTGCCGCTACCGTCTGTGTGTAGCCACCAGAAGAGTGTCGCCGCAAGCTCCCCAATTGGTCCAGCAACCCCAGGTAGCTGGGATCGGCTGCTAACAACAGCAGTCAGCTGATCACAGGCCGAGTCGCCGAACCCCGCGCCTGCTCACAGGGAATTCCGCGGCCGCCGGATGGCTGCCGACCGTGTATTCCCATGACCCGGCCAGCGGCGGCGGCGTCCCGGCCGTGACGCGCCGACTCACCGCACCAGTCGAGTCGCCCCACGTTATGTGTGGACCGCGGTGGGGCGTGACCATGGGCGTCGCCAGGACGGGAGGGGAGGAGGGCAGTGGGTCATCACCCGGCCGTCCAGAAGCGTCGAACTGAGACACACTAATTCGGGGTACTTTTCCGAAATCCGGCGAAGATGGGGGCATGATAGTAAAGTTTTTTTTTTTAGCCCCGCACGCCTGTTGCCGCTTCAGCCACGACCGTAGGGCCCAAAAACCTGGCAACAGCACTGGCCACGACACGGTCGCGTCGAGATGCTGAATGTTTGGGAAATGATGTGTGCGCAGAGCACATTGCGCAAGCATTTGCAGGACTGGAACCAACATACGGAGAGATAAAGCAATAGACAGTACAATCGGGTGGAGGCGGTTCGTCTTGTATGTGACAGGCGCGGTAAGACAAGTGTGTGGCGTCTCCAGGCAGAACGCACGCACGCATACGTCACGTTAGGCCAGGGAAAGTGAGTCAATATCTCGTGACACTATCAATGCCTGCGATACGACATCTGACGTCACCAGGACATGGCGGTCCATGCGTCGACAAGCTTGTCCAGCGCACAGCTGGGCGTGTTGATTTACATGGCAAGCAGCATGACCAGGACCACCCCGACGCCCACGCTGCGCTGCAGCTGAGTCATTGGCGCCACATTTGTCAACAGTAGCGGTGCATGCTTTAAGTCCGGATGTGACGTCATTTTCAGACTGCGGGAAAGACGCGCATATATCGTTTGCTTCTAGCACATCTTTGGAGGGGTGTGCGCGACCGATAACATATCGGAGACAGACACTATGACCATGTTCGGTGACAGTGCAACACATCAAGTTCCCTGAAGTCAACTCATAGTGATGATACCGATAGCCGTCACGATAAAACAACGCTTTAAACGAACACAAATCTCGATGAGTCCAACTCTGACTGGAGTAAGACAAAGGAGCCGATTCATATCGACGGACCCAGGCTGGTAACACTCCAGCTCCTGAACGAAGCCAGGTGCAAAAGCAGGTCAGGCGAGCTTCACCAATGGAAAACAACTGCGTACACAGGCTGTCGGCTCATTGGTCAGGCTGTCGGTGTCGCCACAACGGCTCCAGCCGGACTCCAACTGGACTGGAGTGTGCGATCAGGCAGACGCCAGCGTGAAAGTTGTGTGTGCGCGTGTAGGATAGAGCCGTCAAACACTGATATCTCCTCTTGAAAATTGTTATGAAGCGGGCAGGCTTTACAAAAATGGTTCTATAAAAACAAATGGCCTTCAAGCCAAGAGCTGGGAAGAGTTTCCACACTTCATGTGCTTGTTAAAAGCACGACCTGCGAGACATAAACATAAGCCATTATGGTTCACTTACTGCCGTGTTATCTCTGCCAACAACGCAACAGCAGCTCACCATAAGACAGCATACGATAAAAACTGTGCGGAAAGTGTGGAAAATTACTTGACAAAGTATGCGTCACCCAAATAAAAGTTATTGCGTGGGCTGTACAAGCCTGTGAATCATAACATAGCAAAGCTTTCTTTATAAATCGGTTGTCATTTTGAGCAGCAAATGCCATCAGACGCACGCCGATAAAAGCGCCTGCACCACAGCCTGGCTTATAGCGCCCGCCATTCGAATAAGGACGACTTCGATCATTCCTCTCACACACTAGCAAAAGCCCAACAACCTCCGAATAAGGACAACTTTGAGCATTCCTCTCGCACCCTAGCAAAAGTCAAGGAAACTGTCAGAGTCAAAGTTATGGGACAAACCACGTCTTGAAACGATTAAACACCACGCCAGAATTGCGAGATCAGTCCGCGGCCTCTTTCCACGGGCTTCCACGGCATCTGGATCGTTCTTTCCCTTCCGTCTCTCTCGCAAGCTCAGCAGTGGCACTCTCGACACAGCCGAATCCGAGGACAGCGCTCTGCTGTTCGGCAAAGAAGGCACGGTTGAAAGGCGGCACTGATGATAACCATCACTGCACCACGGACTATCGGAACGACTTAACATCGATAACTCAGCCAGGCTCCGGTGCAGCGGAGGCTGGGACTGCGTGGGCCGCCGCAGTCAGGGTCCTCCACGCCGCGCTGTGCATGGACTGCCATCGAAGCTGCCCTGAATAGTTGCGCTCAAAGATCTCAAGACGCTGCATTGGAAGAACGGAACGATGCAAAAAACGGCGCGGCTTATGATGATCAAATTTTAAATGTTAGGTGAAATCATAGTTTGCATTATGATACATGTTAGTTTGAATGTGCGAAATTCTACGGACCGCACTCGCCCACTGCCGTGACCTGGTGATGACGCACCCTCGACAGCTGTCAGCACAGCTCTTTGATGGTTCTACACCCATGAGGACGTCCGCAAGGATAATGTGGTGATGCTCGGAGGAGAGTGTGATGATGTTCGGAGAATCGCGGAGGACATTGAGTGGTACAATGTTGTTACCGCAGCAAGACCCGGACACGTGCCAGACCAAGCTCGACACCACCAGGGACGTCAGCGCCACAGCTCGCCAACACTAGGGACGTCAGCGCCGCAGCTCGCCACTACCAGGGACGTCAATGCCACAGCTCGCCAACACTAGGGACGTCAGCGCCACAGCTCGCCACCACCAGGGACGTCAGCGCCACAGCTCGCCACCACCAGGGACGTCAGCGCCACAGCTCGCCACCACCGGGGACGTCAGCGCCACAGTTCGCCACGACCAGGGACGTCTGCGCCACAGCTCGCCACCACCAGGGACGTCAGCGCCACAGTTCGCCACCACCAGGGACGTCGGCGCCACAGTTCGCCACCACCAGGGACGTCAGCGCCACAGTTCGCCACCACCAGGGACGTCAGCGCCACAGTTCGCCACTACCAGGGACGTCGGCGCCACAGCTCGCCACCACCAGGGACGTCAGCGCCACAGTTCGCCACCACCAGGGACGTCAGCGCCACAGTTCGCCACTACCAGGGACGTCGGCGCCACAGCTCGCCACCACCAGGGACGTCAGCGCCACAGTTCGCCACCACCAGGGACGTCGGCGCCACAGTTCGCCACCACCAGGGACGTCGGCGCCACAGTTCGCCACCACCAGGGACGTCGGCGCCACAGTTCGCCACCACCAGGGACGTCAGCGCCACAGTTCGCCACCACCAGGGACGTCGGCGCCACAGTTCGCCACCACCAGGGACGTCGGCGCCACAGTTCGCCACCACCAGGGACGTCGGCGCCACAGCTCGCCACCACCAGGGACGTCGGCGCCACAGTTCGCCACCACCAGGGACGTCAGCGCCACAGTTCGCCACCATCAGGGACGTCAGCGCCACAGCTCGCCACCACCAGGGACGTCGGCGCCACAGTTCGCCACCACCAGGGACGTCAGCGCCACAGTTCGCCACTACCAGGGGCGTCAGCGCCACAGCTCGCCACCACCAGGGACGTCGGCGCCACAGCTCGCCACCACCAGGGACGTCAGCGCCACAGCTCGCCACTACCAGGGACGTCAGCGCCACAGCTCGCCACCACCAGGGACGTCAGTGCCACAGCTCGCCACTACCAGGGACGTCAGCGCCACAGCTCGCCAACACTAGGGACGTCGGCGCCACACCTCGCCACCACCAGGGACGTCAGCGCCACAGCTCGCCGCCACCAGGGACGTCAACGCCACAGCTCGCCAACACTAGGGACGTCGGCGCCACACCTCGCCACCACCAGGGACGTCAGCGCCACAGCTCGCCGCCACCAGGGACGCCGGCGCCTGAGCGCAGGCTGGACAGACGACCCCGCCCGAATGCCTCAGGTGTCTGGGACCCGGCTGCGACCCGGCTGCGACCCGGCTGCGACCCGACTGCGGCCCGGCTGGAACCCGGCTGGGACCCGGCTGGGACCCGGCTGGGACCCGGCTGGGACCCGGCTGGGACCCGGCTGCGACCCGGCTGGGACCCGGCTGGGACCCGACTGCGACCCGGCTGCGACCCGGCTGCGACCCGGCTGGGACCCGGCTGGGATGCGGCTGCGACCCGGCTGGGACCAGACTGCGACCCGGCTGCGACCCGGCTGCGACCCGGCTGGGACCCGGCTGGGACGCGGCTGGGACCCGGCTGGGACCCGGCTGCGCCCGTGTCAGCCCGTTACTGGGTCGCCAGAGGACGAAAGCGAAGCGCGGCGCAGCTGCAGCTGGCGTGCTGGCCCCGGGAAATCGGACGGCGCTGCGGCGACAGCTGCAGACGCCATTAGAAAACAATGGCTGACGCCGCCGCCGCCACGCGGGGCGAGTTCCATCAGCGTCGCCGCGCCGGACGTACGCACCGCTCCGAACGCTGGGATGCCCTTCGGGAGATAGTGCAGGGTTGGCGGGGAATCCCGAGTGGCAGACTCAAGCTGGGGAGAGCGGACACTTGTAGCACACTGCGTGTCGTGGCAGCGAGCTGAGTGGGCTTGGTATGTAAATATGCTGTAAACGAGGCACTGGGAAAACCTGAAGTAAAAGCTGGGGTTCGAGGCTAAATGCTGCGATGGCCAAAGAAAATTGCTCAGCGGCTGTTTCATGTCCGAACCTAGCCTACGGCAGCGGGACGGTGTCCAGGCCACGAACGCACGCTTTTCTGATGGAAGCTGTGACTTATGGGACCCTGGGACCATGGGGGCCATGTCGTGATTCACCCATCGCTGAAGAGAAGATGCACGTCATGTGGATAGCAAGTTGGCTGGTTTTAGTCCGTCTATCCTGAAAAACTTATGAATGTATCCATCTCGACATTCGGCCTGTTTCCAATCATAAAACACAGGCGTCTCTGTTCTATAGTTTCCTGACTTTCCTCGTCCAGTTCCACTACGAGTCGCTATGCGAAACGTGCTGAGTGCGATCAGTCGCTAGCGGATATTAGCGACACCGATTTCATCACTTCCATCACACTCCTCGGATTTGAGGCCCACGATTCACTCAAGAGTATTTTTGTCTGAAGCTGTGCTCTGGATCTGCCCTGGACATGAACTTCCTGCTCGCAGGTACCACGAATAGACGCGAGACAACATTCGTTGTGGGCAGAAAATGCTCTCAAAAAAGTAGCATATATCCCCATCCAGATAATTTATTTTGCGGCGCTTCTTAACTATTTCATAACTAGTAGTATACCATGCATAGCGCTGTCTACAAATGGGACGCCCAGCCGGTCCTATCACCGGCAACCGTGTATGGTCCGCCTCCAGCAACGTCTCAGATGGCCTAGAAACTCGGACAGGGGTTATTTGTGGCGGCGTTTTATAGACCGACAGCTGGAATAATGATGAGTCGTCAGATCACGCCCACACCTGGCTCATCTAAGCGACCGTCTATAGCCATGATCGCTGAAGTTAATGGCCCTCTGGTAGGAAACTAAACGACCGATCCATTCCGATGTTATACTGGGACGGACACGGGACAAAAACTTCACTGCTTCAGTGGTTCGCTATGCTGTAGAGGCTGAGCCCACAGCCCTTGGTCCGGCGATAATGAGCGGCTGTAAATCTAACCAGCGAGAAGGCTCGTAGCCATGTTTGTGCTAGTTCTTGGGCAACAAAAGAGCATCATTAGTCTGTTGCATGCTTCGCAATGGAGGAACAACAACCGTTGATTCATTTCGTCAAATGCTGAGCTCCGCATTAAGCATTTCAATGTTTAGGCACAATGCCTCACAGTTCGTGCGCGGTGACTGAGTGGTGGATTTGAGCAAGGTCAGTCGCCGATGGCTGAGGCCTGGCGACTGCTGATGGTGGCTTTCTCAGTGGCCAGGGCGTACATCGCCATCGCCATCGGCCGACGGCTGAGGCCTGGCGGCTGCTGATGGTGGCCTTCTCAGTGGCCAGGGTGTCATCGCCATCGCCATCGGCCGATGGCTGAGGCCTGGCGACCGCTGATGGTGGCCTTCTCAGTGGCCAGGGCGTACATCGCCATCGCCAGCGGCCGACGGCTGAGGCCTGTTGGCTGCTGATGGTGGCCTTCTCAGTGGCCAGGGTGTCATCGCCATCGGCAGCGGATGAATGCCATCGCAATGCGAACAAATCGTGCGTTATCCACAGTTGGTCACAGCCCCCACGCCTCACGGATGCGGCCCGTTCTTTGACGACGCCTGCCTGTGCACGTGTTACGAAGGCCGACCTATCAAGGCGCATGATAACTGACGACCGAGCACCACAACACGAGTTATAGATTAAACGGAGTGTTCCACATTGCTATGAGATTTTGAACTGATATTGCTATAATGAAGACATTTCAGTGCTGTTCACCATTCTACCCTTATTAAGACCTAAGCCGCTTTAGTTGCTGAGCTACACGCCCACGAAAATGGGGAAGGGTATACCGGGGGAGTATTTCTAAGTCATCTTGGCGTTCATGACGTCATAATAACGTACTCCACATCCTGTCATTTCATAAGCCATGTAGTGATCAAGGCTAAAAGATAGAACTGTCGGGCGTTCATATCTGGCGTTCGTGAGCGTGATTTACCGATACAACGGCCGTCAATTGGCTCTCAATGTCGTAGAAGGTAAGATGACGTCATCAAACCATGACGCATTAGGGGAGTATGTTTACTTAACAGAGAATCATGCTGTATGGAGCAGTCTTTTTTACTGAAAACGAATACCAATACCTACAAGTGAGCTTGTTTCATCATATATGATGCCTGCTTTAACATCTTTTAATGTGAAACATCCCCTTTAATTAACGAATGGCGTTTTCCCGGCGTCACTGCTACGACCATGCGGACAAAGTAATGCCGCATATGCGGTCGTTGAGAATCATGTCCTAAAAACACAGCAGCTGTCTGTTTTCGATACGGTTGCTTATTTTGCTGGATTCCTTTCATTTCTACGCAAAGGTGTAAAACGACGTCGTGGTATGCGTTTGTAGCTAGCGGAGCAACAGCAACCTGCCAAATCTAAGAGCCCTGCCGAACTCCATTGTTCATGCTGCATGTTTTTGGGCAGGAAGTTGCACCGTCACACTGATGGAACGTGCCGAACATGTGGGAACAGTGTTATTCTTGGTAAAAATACTGAGTTTTGACTGATAGGATCAACCTATTGTTTTATTTTCAAAGAAAATTGTGTCGTAACACTTCTCGGTCACCTACTGGACAGTTCTCTGCACCAGCGGCTTTATGTTCATACCAAACACGGTGCATTAGATATTCCTTCCTTCACCCATGTGCTCTAAATCTCTCATTACAAACATCCTTTGCACCACCAACACAGGAACATTATCCCAGACAAAAATATTTTAGCAGAGTCGCCACACGTGCAAGCTTTCTGATCATGGCTGGAGCCTCGGCCGAAACTGAAATCCCTGCCTCTATTGTCTTGACTGACGTTACCTTGCTATGCATCCGCAGCGTGCTTTAAGACTAACCTATCGTGTCTCATCCGTTGCCTTTCACGTCACCGATATCAAGGCCCGTCAGTGGATGAAACGTTTTGGAACTGACATGCTCGAGCAAAGGCGATGGTTTGCCCAGCACTTGTGTGTTCACGTTGAAACCGTTCAGCAGCGGACTAACGGGAAGTCCCGTTGAAACAATGAGGCGCCGATAAGTAGCGGCCGAGGTACTCGTCTGGCTCTGCTGGAAGGTGCAATTTTGCCAAGCCCACCACGCCATCGGGTGTGACGTTCCAATAATATGAGCGCTGAAAATACGTGAGCTACACGCATGCTGTCTGAGATGCATGTATGCGCGCATGAGGACGATAGCTGACTAGCAAAGAACTGGTTTCGTAAATTTGAAGATGCGCGGCAGCCCGGGGCGACAGACCAGAGCCTCCACAGGCTGCCGACCCTGCGTCAGGTGCGCACGTCCCGACGATGACGCACACAGGCCCTGGTGCGCCAGTCATCAGCGGACAGTGCCAGCCGTGCGCCGGCTACGTCCTCGCACCAGGCCGGCCCGCGGCCCAAAACTGGCCTCGCGCGACATTGAACGCTCGTGGCGACGCTGCTGTACTCACGTAGGGCTGGATGAAGCTCATGTCCTGCAGCTCTTCCCACCCGTCCGAGTCGGGCGTGCGGCATATCGACATGATCGGCATGGCTAGCTTGGTTTTGGACGCTCTCCTGCACCGAATGACCCGCTGCCTTTATACACGAGGGTCGCACGCAGTTGAAACCTGTGCCCGGCTGCAAACGTTGAGCTGTGATGGATACAAAAAGCAATCAGCTAGCCACAGCTCAATGCTAGACTATCAAAATTACGGCATGGAAGGAGTGTAACGTGGTCTTGACGAGATGGAGGTCGGAAAAGTTATCGCACAAAACGAACCTATCAGACAAGCAGGGGGCTTCAACTGGCATTTGCTGAAGAACGAAATTAATGCTGAGGAACAAGCCTGACCAACCAAATCAACGTGCGAAAAAACGCTACAGTGAGAGTGACAAACTGAGCAAGGCTTCAACTGAGTGCGACCGCGTAGCAACCTCACTTTCGAGGCAAATTCCGCTCGCTGAGACCAAGCGAACACCGCACGAGCTCACAGTACCGCCGCCCGCGAGCAACGAGACGAAGCGGGACGGAGCGGGAGCGCACACCTCCACCCAGCAGCGTTCACCGGCGTCAAGTGTGGCTCCGTCTGAGAGTCGACCGGCTAGGCCGAGCCTTTCCGCCGGCGGCGGTGGGCGGGAAAGGCGCGCCCACCTGGCGCTGGCACGGGCCCGGGAAAGTCACAGCCAGCCAGGCGTGAAGCAGTTGCGAGCGGCCGCCGCCGTCGCCGCCGCCGCCGCCGCCGCCGAAGCCACCGGGAGCCGTCACGGCCCGTGACGGCTGGGAGGCGGCCGTGGGCGTGTGCTGGGACTTGGCTGCGACGGAAGTCGGATTAGGTGGAAAGGAGGTCCGTTAGGAGATAAGGAGGAGAATGAATGTGAGCTGGGACATGTATGACGGTTACGATGAGGGCAGTGGATTTAATTGTAATGAATTTGTATGCCTGTTGGTAGTTTTGCGTGGATAAAGAGAAGTATTAATGAAGTAGAAGTAAAAGAAGAAGTAGAAGTGAGCTCCACCTAATGCCACAGTTGAAGTCTACATCAAATCCTTCTCGACTCTCAGGAAGCACGGCTGTGCTCCACAGAAATCCCGCCGGATTCCGCAGGCAACTCCGGTTGAAGTCCACAGACAATTGCCGAACTCCACGGGCAGCCCCAGCCGCACCCGACAAGGACCTCATAACTAGGTCAGGTCAGGGGCGAGTCAAAGCCGAAGCCAGCCGAGCAGAACATCCGCTGCCGCCGGCCACCCTCCAGCCAGTACGCCTGCGCGGGCAAGGAGTCAACGAAGACCGGGATCGCTGGAGCGGAGCGGTCCGACGCGGGGACAGCGCCAGCCTCCAGGTCCGTCTCCCAAGCCTACTCATGGTAGTGGCGGCCCGCAGAGAGACACAGCTGGGGTCACCTCCCTGCCCAGCCCGGGTCAGGGCGGTCCCACACAGGGGTGCGCCCGGGTCAGGGCAGCTCCACAGAGGGGTGCGCCCAGGTCAGGGCAGCCCCACAGAGGGGTGCGCCTGGGTCAGGGCAGCCCCGCAGAGGGGTGCCCCGGGTCTGGGCAGCCCCGCAGAGGGGTGCCCCGGGTCAGGGCAGCCCCACAGAGGGGTGCCCCGGGTCAGGGCAGCCCCACAGAGGGGTGCGCCCAGGTCAGGGCAGCCCCACAGAGGGGTGCGCCCGGGTCAGGGCAGCCCCGCAGAGGTGTGCGCCCGGGTCAGGGCAGCCCCGCAGAGGGGTGCGCCCAGGTCAGGGCAGCCCCGCAGAGGGGTGCGCCCGGGTCAGGGCAGCCCCGCAGAGGGGTGCCCCGGGTCAGGGCAGCCCCACAGAGGGGTGCGCCCAGGTCAGGGCAGCCCCACAGAGGGGTGCGCCCGGGTCAGGGCAGCCCCACAGAGGGGTGCGCCCAGGTCAGGGCAGCCCCACAGAGGTGTGCGCCCGGGTCAGGGCAGCCCCGCAGAGGGGTGCGCCCGGGTTCCAGGGCAGCCCCGCAGAGGGGTGCCACGGGTCAGGGCAGCCCCACAGAGGGGTGCGCCCAGGTCAGGGCAGCCCCACAGAGGGGTGCGCCCAGGTCAGGGCAGCCCCGCAGAGGGGTGCCCCGGGTCTGGGCAGCCCCACAGAGGGGTGCGCCCAGGTCAGGGCAGCCCACAGAGGGGTGCGCCCGGGTCAGGGCAGCCCCGCAGAGGGTGTGCGCCCCGGGTCAGGGCAGCCCCGCAGAGGGGTGCGCCCAGGTCAGGGCAGCCCCGCAGAGGGGTGCGCCCGGGTCAGGGCAGCCCCGCAGAGGGGTGCCCCGGGTCAGGGCAGCCCCACAGAGGGGTGCGCCCGGGTCAGGGCAGCCCCGCAGAGGTGTGCGCCCGGGTCAGGGCAGCCCCGCAGAGGGGTGCGCCCAGGTCAGGGCAGCCCCGCAGAGGGGTGCGCCCGGGTCAGGGCAGCCCCGCAGAGGGGTGCCCCGGGTCAGGGCAGCCGCACAGAGGGGTGCGCCCAGGTCAGGGCAGCCCCGCAGAGGGGTGCGCCCGGGTCAGGGCAGCCCCACAGAGGGGTGCGCCCAGGTCAGGGCAGCCCCACAGAGGTGTGCGCCCGGGTCAGGGCAGCCCCGCAGAGGGGTGCGCCCGGGTCAGGGCAGCCCCGCAGAGGGGTGCCCCGGGTCAGGGCAGCCCCACAGAGGGGTGCGCCCAGGTCAGGGCAGCCCCACAGAGGGGTGCGCCCGGGTCAGGGCAGCCCCGCAGAGGGGTGCCCCGGGTCTGGGCAGCCCCGCAGAGGGGTGCCCCGGGTGAAGGCAGCCCCGCAGAGGGGTGCCACCGGGTCAGGGCAGTCCCGCAGAGGGGTGCGCCCGGGTCCACCTGCCGCCCTGCTGCTGGTCGGTCGGCTGGCCGGAGGACTCGGCACCCCCGTCATGCCACCAGGAGAGGGACTTCGGGGACGCATCCCGGCGAGGAGCAGTCGAGGGTAATCGATCGGTTAAGAAAAAGGATAATGTCGTCAGCGTCAAGATCGAACAAGGCTTGCTTTGTCAGGATTGAATGGCAGACTTGCCGGAGGTAGGATGCACATTCAATAAAGCCTCGCATATCGAGGACCACGGAGAGTTTGACACAGCCTCAAAAACATGAAAGTGCTGGTGTAGTTGAAGACGTACCAAAAGAAAAGTGCACTTCGAAAATCAACAAGAAAGATTTTCAGTGCCGAGTCATGCCAGGCAATGCTCAACTGCAGTTTCGGTAAATGCGCGGCTAACCTGGAAGAAAAATCGATACATTCCTTGCAGCTTGCAATCGACGCAGCTTTCGATCTTGAGGAATGCTCCTTATGCACCGGATGAGTGTTTCAGAGAGATCTGCTTGATGAAAACCGACGAGCTCAATCGCATTTAATGCAGTCAATAGTGATGACTTCTTACGAAACAGATTGCATGTAAAATGTTGCGCTCAGTTATGTTTCCGATGCCTCGGGCACTAAGTCAAAGTAACCTTTGTAGAAATCTTAAATAATTCATTAAAATGAATCAGTTGTAAAATCTCTCCAGATTGACTCATTGACTCGCATTGACTTCTTCGCCAAATCCCATGCCTGCAGACTTGCTCACATCAAGTGAGCCCGACAAGCCACCAGCCCAGCCACTCGAATCGAGAATCGCGTGACTTGGACGCAGGTATGCGATGATGTGATCTAAACACTCCTGCCTCCGTTCCCACGCGCCGAGTCAAAGCATGCTGCCGCGACCCCAATTCTGGCTGCAGGGTACCAGCGCGAGATGTTATGATTCGCTAACCAGCAGCTGTTGTGGATGACGTCGGCCCACGTTTGCATCCAGTGTCGACAGTCAGCAGGACACATGTCCCGGTTCCGCCCGCAGCTCGCGGCTCATGCCGTGCGTCATCAGGCAACTAATACCCGGCCAGCGAACATCTGCGGCGGATCAGCTCACCAGACCGCCGCCGTCGCGCGGGACTAGCTCGGATTCGGCCAAATTAGACCCACGCCGCGCTCCGAGCGAAACGACGCAGCGAGCGCACCGGTCCGCTGGAACCTGACGAAAGGATGCTGCACAGCGGAGGACGACCGGTGAAGTGGGCGGGCCTCGGCTGAGCACCTGGTTCGGCTTCGGCACCCGAAGGGTTCGGGTAGTTTACCCAAGCATTCTGTTTCAGTCCTCTGGATTTGTATACAGGTCGTGATTTTTTCCCAGTTTGAATCGTCCATTATATGATTTCCAATTTTGTTATATGAGCATTATATTGGGGTGCTCCGAGTTTTTACACGAATTCCGGTAGATGTATAGGGAACTAAGCACACGCACACACCAACGTACGCACGCACACACACACGCACGCAGGCACGCACACACACACACACACACACACACACACACACACACACATATATATATATATATATATATATATATATATATATATATATATATATATATATATATATGTGTATATACATACACACACACGCGCACACATACACACATACCCGCCCGCCCGCCCACAGGCGCGCACGCGTGCACGCACGCACGCACGCACGCACGCACACACGCACTTACGCACGCGCGTACGCTTTTTCAGCTGGATGACGAATGGGATCACGGCGGATCAACATCATTCTCTCTACATGTGAAAACAAAACAACCTAAAGCACTAAATCAAGTAATTGAGTGTATTTTATGCGCGTCCAACTGTGACATCTCCTGAATCTCACAGAACATTTCCAGATGGAAGCCTTCTGACCTCAACATTACAACAGTTCCGTTCGTTCCGGAATCGTTAGTTCGACACAGGCCCAATGGGAGTTCGGACGTCCGGTGCACAGGCCAACCACGGTCAGAGGGGTCGGAGGGGTCAGAGGCCAGCCATGCGGCGCAGTTCATGCTGTGCACGAATCTAGTCCGGTGTCAGAGGACCAGCACTCAGCCTCCTCTCATCACAAATAGCGACTTCGGAACAAAATGCTAAGTATCAAACGTTTACACTAACACTTTTCGTAAATCTCGTGATCGTTTTCCTAGCAGACATACGAACATTTGGGCATTCGGATGGTTTTCAAACATTCCGATATTGATGTCGTTTTCATACGCGCCGCATCCAAATATTTCTTAAAATGCTCCACCATTCCAAACCTGAGGAATGAAGTAAAGCCAAGGAATTGTTCCGCTTTCTGAGCGCATATTCGTTAAAGCCAGCGTGCCGCCGTGGGAAGGGCCCCTGGCAGTGGAGCTGCTGTGAAGTGGCGGACCGGTCCCTGTAATATGAAGGTCCGGTCCGTGTCACAGCCGGCACTGTCGAGATACATCAACAGATTACGGAGTGTCTGGTTTGTGACCACACGGACACTTGCCCTCATCTGTGGAATCCGCTTAGAGTGGTTTACAGGCGGATGCAGTCACCCACAACCCAACACACACACATACACACACAGACGGAAAGCCGCCCACAGACAGAAACGAGTGAGTTCGCTGCCTCACGCTGCACGCACTCTCGATAAACTCTACCCTCCTGCCATCTCACCCATCTCCTCCGGGGCGGATGGACCACTCTCCACATGGCTCCACCGTCCACCCGAGCTTATCCACCACCGAGCCGCGCCGGAGGTCAGTCCGCGCGGTGCGAGGCGCACTGACCCCGCCAGCCGCGCCCCAGGCTTTTAACAGGCGCCCCCACCCACGGAACAATATTGACCTCGGACACGAGAGGCCTGCAGACCCCTGCTCATTAGGGGGAGCCACTCGACGGACAGCCGACGGGGCATCATCGAAGTTGGCAACGGCTCTACGATCCGCAGATCTTCTGCAACAGGGGTGCGTCCAGGGGTCGGGGGTGGGGCAGTGCATGGGGCATGGGCGCACACGAAAACTTAATATTCGCAATTAACCTGTCTATATGTGTTATTCACGCATAAATCTAGTTACTTTTTAGTTGTTAGTCGCGAATAACACGCACCTCCACGGCCGGGCTGGCTGCGCTGCTGATCCCGACTTTCTAGGCGCGACCGTGCGCCGCCCCTCAGATGAAGCGTGAAGACTTCCTGGATGCCTTCAAAACAGGGCCGGTGCTTTCGTTCGGGGCGTTCTCAGGCGGAACATGCGAGTCAGCCGGCTAACGATGTTGCCCTCGGATTCCGGCCAGGGTCGAATGAGCTGACTGAGGGGAGGGAAGGGGAGGGAGCATGAGCCATCGCCTCAAACTACGCTCAATCCCTGCCAAGCAATCATTACTACCTCTTAATACTGAAATCACACCATCTCTGAGTGTCATGTGGATGCAAGGTAAATATGTTTCGTCACTGCCACCTTAGTTGCCATCTGGATGTTGCTGCTGCTGCTGCTGATGATTCGGGCTTTAGGGCACGCCGACCACCAGGGTCATAAGGCACCCATCATCCGAATGTTGACAGCTTGAGACCCAGCAGGTTGCTGGACAGCACCAGTTCGTGATCGCGTGTCAACGCTCGCAGAACACGCGTCGAGCCGGGCCAGGGAGCAGTCCGCGCGGCCTACCACGGCCTAGCCTGCAGGGGCGAGGCCATCAGCCGGCGGTCCTGTGCTCTGTGGCGGATTCGAACCCGTTCCATTCTGCGAATCATCTCCAGCATGTCCCAGTGCTCCTGCAAAGGCCGATTAAGTAGCGCCACATACGTACGCTAGTCCGTCCCACAGGATGCGTCATAAAGTGTGCTCGAAGAAAGAGCAGCGACGACGCATCCTTCATCTTTTGAAGCCGTCGTTTCCCCACCGGTCTTGGCAAACTCCACCTTTTACTCGCTGTACTTCTCGAATCAGCAAAAAGCGGCATCGCGTGCCTCTCAAAAACGAGCACAGTCGACCGAGCCCCGCCGCCCCCGCGCGCCGCCTCCTCCCTATCCTTCCCACACTCAATCTGCGCCCGTCACGGCTGACCTCACGCGCAGGTCGAGGGAGTGGCCCAGTGCGGCCGCGGGGCGGGCCACCAGCGACCGCCAGCCTCAGGAGGAGACAACCCTGTGAAGACCTGCCCAGCCTAAGACTTTGTGACTGTGACCTCGTGACGGGACACTCCTGTGACTGTGACCTGGGGACGGGGCGCCTCTGTGACTGTGACCTCGTGACGGGACACTCCTGTGACTGTGACCTGGGGACGGGGCGCCTCTGTGACTGTGACCTCGTGACGGGACACTCCTGTGACTGTGACCTGGGGACGGGGCGCCTCTGTGACTGTGACCTCGTGACGGGACACTCCTGTGACTGTGACCTCGGGACGGGACGCCTCTGTGTCTTTGACCTCGGGACTCTGTGACTGCGCCTCTGTAGCTGTGACCTTGGGACGGGACGCCTCTGCGGCTGTGACCTCGGGAAGGGGCGCCATGGCCGGTGTGCCAGTCATGTGGCATGCGGTCACCCATCGCCCTATCCCTTGTCACCCAATCAGGATGTCATTCCGCGCCTGAAGTCGATTCCGGTGATGTCTGCCAATGCAAAGGTGGATGATTCAACGCAACCTAAAAATGCTATAGTTATGCGAAAGACGGGGTTGAACAAGTACGTCCCACGCCCGTTCAGCTGGATGCTTGGTATGCTTAAAGGACGTTTTCCTGGTGCACTTGTTTCGTTGCGCTGCATTGAGATGAACCAGTGCGATCAGTGCATAAGGCGCAATGTGACTTCTTACAGAGTGACCCGAGACCGTAGCGTGCCTTTTGTGCTGCCCACCAGCGTGCATGGAGAGAAAAACAAGCAAACCCCGCGCCGTCCGGTCAAGCGTCACTCACCGGCAGCGTCACGGCATCGTCACATCAGAGCGTCACGGGCCTCGCGAGCTAAGGGACGTCACGGTGCGACGAAACCGTCACGGCGCAGGAGCTTTCGCTGCCGCCCGTGCATGCTGGGCGGCGGCGCCAGCCACCTGGCGTCAATCGGGGAAACTGCAGAGAAACGCGGCGGCGGCGGCCAGCCGTGAAATGGGGTAATGCCGCAGGAACCGACTCCCGAGGGCCCAAAACCATTGATAATGCTATTCGTCATGGACGATCTCTAACAGAGAATGGCGGAGAGGTGGAGGACAGGAGAAGACATATAGCCACTTACATCGAGCATCGTTTAATAACTTGAGTTTACGAAAAGGCAAAATATATGTTTTAGATTTTGCGGAATATGTTTGATGGTAAAAGTCTTTCACATACCTTAATCACTATCCAGAACTGGCTAGATTTACCCATGTAACTTCCTGGCAGCTTTTTAATGTGATCAAAACAGCTAACGCAGTTTAGCAGGGTTGGTTGGTAAAATGGCTGCTTGTAACACTTATATATGCACCCGAAACATGACACGAATTTCGGAGAGTGCACGTTATATCCCCTCGTGAAGCGGTAAGCTGTTTGATCATCTGACAACGAGTGTAAGCGCGCTGATTACGTGTCACATTCCTAAAGAAAAATGTGGTGTGGAGTAGACACATAACCACTGACTACGTTTTCCTCCCCATATCGTCCCAAAATCGTGAGCTTGTGATATTACGTTAAACGCCTACAGTTGCTAAAAATGATTTTGGCACGCATGAAGTAATGCTCTCAACAAATATGGACTGGTAATTTGCAGATTATTCCTAACGAGACACCTGTACAGACATCTTTCAGAGTGGAAGCCGGCGAATATGCATGCCAGCTCATGGGAAGAAATCGTACCAAAGCTCTGGGATTAGGTGCTGTCTGTGCCGGAAGTCGCCATAGCGTTCAGGGCTCGTGTGGCGTGTGTGACGTGTGTGACGTGTGTGAAATGTGTGACGTGTGATGTGTGCATTTCGCGTGTGACGTGTGATTTGAGTGACGCGTGATGTGAGTGATGTGTAAGACGTGTGTGATGTGAGTGACGTGTGCGCGCATGTGACGTGTGACGTGTGTGACGTGCGTGACATGTGTGACGTGTTAATGTCACGCAAGAGCGCACTGTCGGATAAGGTCCAAGCCCCCGCTGCGCGGGCCTTTATCATGCTAATTGAGCCGTGCGACGCCCGCTGTGGGGCTTTGAAAAAAGAGCGCTGAAGTGTAATGTACTGTCATTAAAGACCAACAGCTAGGCCTCGACTCAAAAGTGTGGTCAGCGCAAAATTTGCTTAAGCAGGGAAGAAGCTGGAAGGCATGGATCTAGTTCCTTGCTCGTCTGAGGTTTCCAGCCCCCCCCCCCCCCCCCCGACCGTCAGAAGAATGTTGGCTAATGAATGAATGTTGGAATGCTGTTTCGGAAAGCAGTCTCTTGGCGTACTTTGGGGCAAATTTGGTCACTTTCCCAAGCCCAAACGTGTTTTCAAAAACAGGATCTTGGAAGAGCGAGCTGCACGCGGTGGTCAGCTCCCCGCGAGCAAACCTTCAAACCAGCTGAGTTCTGTTATTAACTGCATGAGATTGCAGCATGCTATAGCCACTCCGGTTAAGACTTCTCAGATTGTCCTACTTTAGGCCTCTTTCCGATCCCGGCAAGCTATTACGTGAGTTCAACACATACCGCGGCAACCATCGCGTGCGCCAATATAGTTTGGTCTCCAGGTTGGTAGCTAACTGCACTGCACGCAACACGCCTACACCAGCCGCTGCGAGGGTGCAATGTCCAGGGCAGGGCTTGTTTCGATTTCCCCTGCACACAGCCTCCAGTACGCAGTGCACGCGACCCGGGGTCACCCTTGTTTGTGTGCGCCGTGTTTGTAGGGGCCGCTGCCATGGCCAGTGGCTTTCAAACTGTGGTCTGACACGATCCGTGGCTCTCGAACTGCCTCCGGATCATTGAGACCGACAGGCACAAGGCGCGAACACAAGCCGCTCGCGATCAGCCCGTACGCGCAGAACATGCTGGCTTTTGCTGGTTGCCTTTGGGGCGGTAGCAAGCGTTGGCTACTTTTCTAGCCAATCTAAGAAATCCTTTTCTGTTTTTTCCAGGCCGGCAAGCTCGGAAGTTAGATATTGGGCTCAAAGTTCGCAACCTATGACAGCCGCATGATTTCACTCCATTTAAAGAAGCATAAGGTGCTGCCTGTTAACCTGTATTATGAGACTGAGGGAAGGGACGAACCAAGAACGCGTTTCCGTTTCTCCACCGCTTAGAATGGAACGCAGCGGACCGCCTGACGGTAGTCGGCTTCACGGCTGTGTGTCACGACGGGCCTGTTGCTATGCAATCCGACGCCGTGCGATATAGCACGCTGTCCGTCAACCTCTCACCTGACGAGAGAGTTTACGCCGATGTGATTAGTGGCTGGGCTTTATTGGATGACCATCCGACACCCCATAACTCACCATCCTGGATTTCGTCACCGCATAGCTGCGACCCAAGTAAACACACGGTCGTCCAAAAGCACGCCGCCGCCGCCATTTATTTATAGGGCCAGACCGAGGAGCACGTAAAGAAGCCAGCAGCGGCCGTCCCAGCAGTTTATTAGAGGACGATCACGTGACCACTTGGCGTGTTTGCGTTGGGAGCCATGGAATGAGGGGAGATAGCTCTCCCCGGAGGACGTGCGGTGCGAGGTCCAATGTCGGAGCGTCACGGGTCGAGAGGTCAGCAGTGATTGTTTAAATACGAACAGGCACTTAAGTTATTATTGTTAAGGTTATGGCTTGCACAAATGGTTGTCGCGCAATTGCACAGACCGATTTAGGCCGTTACAGCCTGTAAGAGCAAAATGGAGTGTCTCGAATTTGATACACGGTAACTTGATAAATGTTCTCTAACATGGCAGGAGAACAGGATTATTATTCTCAAAATACAACGAATTCCCCAGCATACTTAATACGCGCTCGGGTGAGGGTCAGATTGACCCTCCGAAGGATTCCCGGAATGGCTTCCGAACGGCGAGGTGTAGCCGCGCTACGACAGGTCAAAGTCAAGCCATGGATTCAGCGACGTCAGCTGCAGGGGAATCGTTCAATCTGATGGAACAACACAGTGTTAGACGAAGCCATACGTCTCTGAGATACTTACCCCCCTCAGGCAACACAACAATTAAATGATCAAATTCCGCTGAGCTGGAGTCAGATATAAAGGTCAGACCAAGGTCAAGACTAACCTATTTTATTACTCCAGGGCTTGCTGTATGAGGTAGTTTCTGGTGCTCATTTCGAGTTTATTGAGGACAGGAACCGCATGACACATCTTCCATAGACTTCTTGTAGGCCAGAATAGGTCACTGACCTAAAATGACCCGAGACAGCATTTCGTTTTTAGGAACATACTGACTAGCTTAATCTTAAATTGAGTTTACGTACAGACCAGTGCACCCTGTGAGTTTATTGTCTCTAGCCCTGTTAGTTCCTGAGATCTCAGGGGGTCGAACTGACCCCCCACCTGAGCGAAAGGTATACAGTCAGCCACCCGGGCGCGTGCCAAAATTCGAAAGCAGACATCATGTTGGAAACAGCCAACCGCTGTTGCGTTTGTCGAAGAAAATCCCTCCTATGTAGGATCTAGCTATCGTTTGTTTTACAACGGTGATGTCCTGAACCACATCATGACATCAAAGGTTGGGCACGTGCAGCAAAGTAGTAGCTCGATTTATTTCCAGCAAGCAAAGGTGGATCGGACAACCACGCGAATCAGGCGCTCCACAGTAGCAGGAAACATTTTGACTGAATACCACTCAGTTGCCGGCGTAGCACCCTTTAATCGGAACTGCAGCTGCCGTCAAAGCAAGGTGTAAGCAGTTGCCGTCAAAACAGACGTCGCTGGCCGGCGCTGCCTCAGACGCAGGGAGCGTATGGCGGAGGAGCGGAGCAGATGGAAGCCATCACCGCAACGGCATGTGTTCGGCCTCGATTAGCGGCCTTCCAGGTGCGGGCGAGACTCGGTCGCCACTTCGCGAACCGGTGTTCTAGGCGACCCACATCGCGCCTGATGGATGCGACGACACTTTCGGATCGGCAAGTGCCTGCATCTGTTTCAGTTGGCCGGCCTCTGCGTCTGGCGTGATGAACAGTGCTGAGCAGCGGCTCGCTCGTTGCCTGCCAGCGCCGGCCAGCGTCGTTTCGTCAGTGGACGATCTCCACTTTCTGCTTGACGACCAATGGAACGCAAACGAGGACATTCGCTGGCTTATTTTGCTGTCGTGGTTACATTTATGAGGTAATGCACGTTTTTTCTGCTTCTTCATCCGGAAAAGTGGAAATGTTTACATACGTTGCCGCGGTCGAATGCCTTGCATGCCGTGCACCGTGTTGAGCACCAAGTTTATCAGACAGGCGTCTACACACGCTCCAAGGGCATCTTCAGTCCACGAGACCAGATGGCGGAACACTCTCCTTTCTAATCCACTTAAAGCAACCGACTCATCACAAGGTAACAAACAGAGATAGCCCATCATGGATTAAAGACCATTCATGAGTGGGAATGGCAGACGTGGTGAATTGCGAGCACGATGCCTTTCGATGCAGGAGCAGTTCTGTGTCGGAAGCAGATGGTGAGAATGGTCTCATTTTATAAACGCATCTTTCCCACAATGGAATCAAATTGTATTCTATTGTATGAGCCTCTGTTGGGTGCCCCGAAATGGCATTCATTGACTGGAACACAAAGATTGCCGACCATCGGAATATTACACCCGCCAAAGGCAAACAGGCGTCCTTCCAAGAATGCCAGAACCACACAAAGTAGCATGTATCGCTCTCAGCCCAAAATAAGTCGATCCGATTATCTCAGTAGCGTAGCTCAGCACCTCAGCGAGCACCACTGTTATGGTGCTCCTCCAGATTGTAAATCCGCTCCCTCCTATAGGCGTGCAGACCATACCACGACTGAACTTGAGCAGCGTTCGCTGGCGGCCCCCCGGGTTTCCCTTCGACTCCCGGCTGCTCCCCGGGAGCGATCCCCGTCCGCGATTAAGCCCAGCCCTGCACATCGCTGGTCTCCGGGGACACAGAACCAGTTGACGCGCTGGTGACGGCCGTCCTGCTGATGGTGACCAGGACAGATACTGCGACTCGCCTGCATCTCTGTGACTTTGTGGCAGAGTGTCCCCGTTCACCTCTATGTCTTTTTGGCAAGAGCATATGGACACGAACACGAACACCAATATGGTGAGAGATTCACGCAAGGAATCATTCATCGTATCATTCACCGATCTAGTTTGTAGTTTTCTCCCCTATCTTGTCCCTTAATTTATTCTCCTTGCTCTCCCCTACCCTCTCATTTCCCTCAATTCTCTTTGCTCTCCGCTACCCTTCCATTCCCTTTATTCTCCTTGCTCCTCCTTACCTTATCCCTTTCCTTGTCCTCTTTGCCATTTGTTCAGCGAGGTGCCCAGTGGCTGAAGTGCTCCAAACAGCCGGTCCCTGACTTCCCCCATGTCCTTATCTCCTTATATCCTTGCATTCCAGTCTTCCTCCTCTTCCCCTCATCTCACCTTCCTTGCAAAAATGCCGTATTCGCCCTTCCACCGCGAGTTGTGCAGAAATATCCATCTTTTATGTAACTAAATTGCAGCATATTACAACACGGTACAACACAACACAATGCAATTAAGTACAACATAATATAATGAAATGGAATAGCCCACCGACAACAGGTAGCAACGGCTGCTGACGTGTGACAAACGCCCAACGGTCTCCTCCCCGAAATTGAACGTGCTGTCTGTTTGGAAAATGTACGGCATATGCTACACTTGATCAGATGTAGTACGCCAGGGCTAGTTGTGGCAAATATCTGAGTACTAGGACCGCACTCCAATCTAAGCACGATGAAGGACTATATTCCAATTTGCCGTCGTTTACAGCATGTTTAGTGTCAGTTTTTCCAACACTTGCTGCTATTCTTCGCCTGGACACACCAGTGCATACAAACTTCGTTCATGACAGAGAGTCAGCATGAGCTCGGTGCGCGGACATCACGCGTGTCCTAATGCCGCACACGTCCATTAGAAGCGCCCGAACTCCGCGCGTGGACACGACATACGTTTGAACCCGCTCGTGGAAGGCACGTGTGTCCAACCTCCGCCGGCCAACATCACGCGGGTCGCTCGTGGACAGCACGTGCGGCCGCTCCCCAGCCATGAGCAGCACGTGGGCCCGACCTGCGCCGGTGGACGGCGCGTGCCGCCGCAGCCGAGACCGGCCGACAGGCATCGATCGGGCCGGCCCCAGGCCACGAGACAAAGCCCCGACAGCAGACGGACGCGGCGTCGGGAGGGGCAGGAGTGTTGTCACAAGGGAGACGGATCGGACTGACGGCACGTTGGAGCCACATGTGGAAGCGGCCCGGGACGACGGAGCTGGAACTGCACGCACATGCTGCGAACGAAGGCATAAACGAGACTTCAAAATTGCATTGGGTATCAAGGACTAGACTTTCTTTCCCTCCTCCCTCACCCCAAAAAGGACACAATTAGTTGTCTTCTAGCGATCCTTCGTTAAGACATTTTGGCACCTTGGGTTGAATATCGCGGTAAAAAAAACATCGGCAAGCAAGGTCGCTCCAAAGAGGTGCAAAACCTGTCATAACTGACGCTTTTCGAAATACGGGTGCGTACTGAGGTAGACAATGGCAGGTGTGTAAACGCGTAGTGTGTAGTAACGTTTATTATGTGTTATGCAGACAGCACACAACAGTGCACAGGGAGTGTGCACGAACGATGAAGTCGAGGCAGACATGTCTTGCCGCACCGTTCTATTTGCCAGCCGAGCCCGCACGAAAGTCTGGAGCTTTGCAAGGACAGGCCGCGGGCGACCACATCCAGGCTTCCGCGCATGAGGAATGAAGTCCGCGCCGTGTATGGGGAAAACGGGCAGAAGGCAACGGTATTACGCGGCAAGGACCGCGAGCCCCGCGGACACCAGGAGACCGCGGTCCCGCTATCGCCACTGGTGCGACAGCTCGGCGCTCGGTCGCGACCACCGCATGGCCGTCATGATGGGCCCATCAGCGGCCTCGGTAGGCTGTGCTCTCTGCCCAGCCGTCCGATCACGGACCCAGTCACGACTCACGGCCGCCGCCGCCGTCGCGCTCACGGCCCGTCACGACGCGTCACGGCGAATCGTCGCGCCGCTCTCGGGCCCGTCACGGCGGCCAGCGGGCCCTGTCGGGACCGCGCCCTGTTTACGGAGCCCGCAGCAGGTGCCGACGCCGACCGATCGCACTCAGCTCCGCGTCAAATGAGTCCGTCACGTAACCTGCCCTCCCCCGCCCCGGGTCTCCCACGCTGGTAAACAGCCCGCGGTGGCGCGGCGGAAGGGGGGGGGAGGGGGTCGGTCGCCACGCGGTAGTGGCAGAGCGCCGGAAGCTACGAGGACGATAGTGGTCCGGACCGGAAGCTGGAGAGACGCGTCTGGAGCGGAGCGCCGATAGCGAGGCGACGGCCGGAGAGGAAGAGGAAAGGCAAGCACTGAGGAGCTGAGTCGTTCGGGGAGAGAGACTACTGGAGCACACAGAAGAGGACGGGAGTCGACGGAATGAGCTTGGACACGGGCGGAGTGTGTGAGTCACCGGGGTAATCCGCGAGCAGAATGTAGGAGACGTCTAAAATCCTGTTCTCTCTAGATCTTCACGAAATAGTTCTGGATACTAATAAAAAATCCGAACGCGCCACGAATTTTCTCAATGTTGAGAAAATATCCGTCATTCATGACCACCATTCAGTCGACCTTTCGCCTTCACTCACAAACATTCAGTCTGCTCCCTTCTGACGACGCCTCCTGGCAACAGTGCGCCAAGACCTTTGCCTCTCAACCATCTCGAGTTCCAGCGAAGCCCTCCTCTCCGCGCTCTCCCTCCTCAGCGAGGGGCCTTTGAACCCCACCATTGATCAATACCTGAGCTCAGCGACCAGGCGGCGATAAGCGCGCGTGGATGACGTAGGGATGTGGTGGGAACCTGGGAGCGCGGGCCTGGGTACGATGGGAGCCGGGAGCCGCTTAATCAATGACCGCAGCTGAGCCCAAACGCCGGGTTTTATAACCTCATCACATCACGTATGCGCCTCGGGTCATAGGCGTCTATGTGCAGCGTTGCTAAGGCCGAAGGCCAGGCCGAACACCGCAGTCGATCACGTCAGTTTATTCGACCATCAACATCGGCCGCTCCGTGGACCAACCAACCGATCCACGAACAGCTATCGCCATCCAGCAACTAAGCGCTACTGCGGGAGGCATGCGACATGGGAGTGCAACTGAGCGTTACTGCGGGCGGCATGCGACATGGGAGTGCAACTGAGCGTTACTGCAGGAGGCATGCGACATGGGAGTGCAACTGAGTGTTACTGCAGGCGACCTGCGACATGGGAGTGCATCTGGGCGTTACCGTTACCGCGGAAGGCATGCGACTTGGAAGTGCAACTGAGGGTTACTGCGCGCGATATGTGGCATGGGAGTGCGATTGATCGTTACTGCGGGCGGCATGCGACATGGAAGTGCATATGACATGTGACGTGACGTCCTCATGTTCTGGTCCGGCCAGGTCGACCGGCGGCACGCGTTCGGCTGGGGCCGAGCGTCGAGTTCGCAGCTCACGCTCGCCGGCCGGACCGGTAGGCAGTAGACGGGTGTATGTTATCCGGGACTCAATTCTCCCCTCTGGCACAGCCCTGGCCTCACCGAGGGATAAAAAGTTATTTGATGTAGGAATTTCCGCTCTCAAGACATCAAGCCAAGTTTGAACATGCACCAACAATAAATACAATACCACATTCCGATAATAGACCACATACGGAACAATAATAAAAACTATCAGCTCCGAACCTCATTTATTGACATCGCACACGATTGTAGAAAGTCGGGAGGCCATCGCTTATCTTAAGACAGTACCGAAACAGATCGGTTTTAAACCGCGTGACAACACAGTCTTTGAGGCCTGATCGTCATACAACAATGAAAGCGCAAATAGTGTTTAAGCAACATTCTATCGCTAAATTCTAGCGCTGCATGTCTTAAAGGTGTTTTCTCTAACCTTTTACTTTGTGAACCCGCCGCACCATTTCTGGAGCCCGTCGGTTCACACTTCACCGCAAACACAGACAAATATGTGGCATGCGGGACAAGCATCGCGAATCATACCGGAGGGGCACAGGAAGGGCGGTGTGGATGCACAACCCAGAGCACCGCGGGAGACCGGTGTCGATATCCAGTCCAGATCACCGCGGGAGACCGGGGTCGATATCCAGTCGAGAGCACCGCGGGAGACCGGGGTCGATGTCCAGTCCAGATCACCGCGGGAGACCGGGGTCGATATCCAGTCGAGAGCACCGCGGGAGACCGGTGTCGATATCCAGTCCAGAGCACCGCGGGAGACCGGGGTCGATATCCAGTCCAGAGCACCGCGGGAGACCGATGTCGATATCCAGTCCAGAGCACCGCGGGAGACCGGTGTCGATATCCAGTCCAGAGCACCGCGGGAGACCGATGTCGATATCCAGTCCAGAGCACCGCGGGAGACCGATGTCGATATCCAGTCGAGAGCACCGCGGGAGACCGGGGTCGATATCCAGTCGAGAGCACCGCGGGAGACCGGTGTCGATATCCAGTCCAGAGCACCGCGGGAGACTGATGTCGATATCCAGTCCAGAGCACCGCGGGAGACCGGGGTCGATGTCCAGTCCAGATCACCGCATGAAAGCGGTATGGATGTCCACCGGCGATTCAATGTGTTTTCAGACGGCGCAAAGCAGTACCTGTGAACGTCTGCACAGCTGCCGCCGCCACATTGTGTTTGTGTTATGGCCCCTCCAACGACATCAGCTAGGCAGATGCCTCAGAGAAAAGCGTTGGCAGCGATCGTAGAGCGCCCAAACGACTAGCCATCAGCCAGATGGCAAAAACGCCGCAAATTTTTAGTGCTGGCCCATTCCAGTTAAGCCGAAGTCATGCTCAGGCGTGTAGTTTCTTTGTGATGTGGTTGGAATTCAAGTCTTATCCCCCGAGTAACTTTGGAAACAAAGTGGGTTAAACTCGTGAAGAACAACTTTTATGTGTGCCGTAAGCACATAGTTGTCAAGTTGTCCTTCTCTCCCGTACTTATTACGCAAAATCGGCCCCAAGCCGCATCATGCATTTTCGCACCAAGACTGATGGCTGATGGCTGATGGCAACGCCAGTCCTGGCTGGTGATGCCAATCCTGGTTGATGATAACGCCAATCCTGGCTGTCGCTGACGCCAATCCTGGCTGATGGTGACGGCAATCATGACTGTTGTTGTCGCCGATCCTGGGTGATGATGACGCCACCCCTGACTGATGGTGACGCCAATCCTGGCTGACGCTGACAAAACCATTCAAGTGCCGGCGAGTGGTAAGGAGCGCGGCCCGTCTGAGGCTCAACTTTCAAATTTAGTGCCAACCGCGCTAAAATCAATCCGGATGGCGGAAACTGTTCCGTTCCCTGGGAGGCGGCCACGACACCGCTGATCCCTCCGACTCCGCCCTCGGCATCGTCCGCTCCTCTATTGTGCTCGGTCGCGGCAGGTATGGAGAGAACGCCAACCGAAGAAGTGGGACAGCGAGGCGGCCAGCCGAAGCAAATTGCCGGGGAATCGCAACCACCAAATTCTCACCGCGGACCGGCCCGCCGGATCCTCCTGGTCCGATGGGCGGCACCGCCAGTCGCTGGCTGGTCCAGCATAAATGCTGAGTAAGATGACACAGACGCCAAATAATTTCTGTGAAAGTGCAAACGGCAACGACCTGGGAACAAGTCAAGAGGCATGCTATAATTAGCAAAAGGTGTGCACGCGTGATATTGATCGCCGGAATAGAAATGTACGGTGATCCATAGGACACGCGTATGCGTGCCGCGTACGGGTTCTGCGATGTCGTACAAATATGCTTTGAGGGCAGTGTGGTTAAAAAACAATTAAAAATTGTCCACACATGCAGTCATGGATCTCACACCCCGAAAGTCATTCCCTAAAACCGGTCTCGACGGAAAGCGACAGCACTGTTGTGAGAAAAGCGAGATGAAATTATGTGAGATTCCCGCGGCTTAACTCACACACGATGTCGAAAGTCACCTCATAAAAACTGCCCATTGGTTTAGCAAAACAAGGAAAACCGGAACGATGGATTTACGCCACGCCTCGCCCAAACACGTTATACTTCTGAGAGACCAAAACTCCCGGCAATGAGAAAGAACACTAAGCGATCAAACCAGAGCGTGTGCGTCCAGCCAAGACTCTCACGTGTTGCGCACCGCTCATCACTGCTGTCACTGCGGGCGACACACACACACACACACACAATACGTGACCCGCCCCGGAGGCACACACACCGCGCCGGTCACGCGGTGTGTGTGCCTCCGGGGCGGGTCACGAAGTGTGTGTGTGTGTGTGTGTGTGTGTGTGCGTGCGTGCGTGCGTGCGTGCGTGCGTGCGTGCGTGCGTGCGTGCGTGCGTGCGTGCGTGCGTGCGTGCGTGCGTGCGTGCGTGCCTCCTGCGCCGGTCACGCGGTGCGTGGGCCCCGCACGACGCAATGGAGTGGCTTGGTTTGGCACCGTGACGGCAACGACGGCAGCGGCGCGGCTATCCACGAGGAGCTGCCGGCCGGGACCGAGCGCAATCTAAGCACATATTCTACTATGCAGTTCTATGGGGTTACTGTCAATTTTGTCCGCACAATTAAAGATATAAATGACATTACTTCAGTTGCAGTGACCGCTGCCTCTGCTCCCCCCCCCCCCCCCGCACCGCTCGCTTATTTCATGCCTGACTCAATGCCTGGGCCGAAAAGGAGATAACAACACACTCGTCTGCAAGTGCGCCATATTTCTCGCAGAAACATCATGTCAAACCACGCCTCCGTCACGAGGCGCGTGGGGTGGTAATCCCTATGTTTAACGAAAGCAGAGGCATGCCTATGCCACGTGTATGGAAAGGAGACCGTTTCGAAACTTTGGCGTACCGCCCTCAAATTCAGGTCCATGAACTTCCATTGAAGAGGATTTGGTTCATGAAAATATTGCAACGACGAAGGGCAATCACAAGAGGTCCAGCACACACGTGCACAAAATGCATGGGACAGTGAGACACGAGTTCATAAGCTGACACAGGTGGCCACTGACACACGACCGGTGGCGTGAAGACCCGGTGGACCTCCAGGACGGCTCGCCGGGGAAGAAACGACGTGAAGGCCCGGTGGACCTCCAGGACGGCTCGCCGGGGAAGAAACGACAGTCGTAAGAGTCGCTTATGTCGGAGTCAAATCCTGGGCACGGATCGCGTGCGCTCCGTGCCGGTACTCCAGCATGGTACGTGCATCGCCCCCAGCGATATGGAAGCCCGACGACAGCTGTCCGTGTTAGCCGTCCACGTATCGGGAGAGGCGGATTCAGCTTATTGTATGCGGGCAGCCCACCCACACATGGCTCGCAAGACACAGCCCGGCCCAGCCCGAGCCCAGCTGGTGCCCAGCCCAGCCCAGCCCAGCATGCAGACAAGCCAGGTCAGTCCAGCCGGAGGCCAGCTGGAGCCTAGCCCAGCCCAGCCCAGCCCAGCCTGCAGACCAAGCCGATCCAGCCCAGCCGGAGCCCAGCTGGATCCTAGCTCAGCCCAGCCCAGCCTGCAGACCAAGCCAGGTCAGTCCAGCCGGAGCCCAGCTGGATCCTAGCCCAGCCCAGCCCAGCCTGCAGACCAAGCCAGGTCAGTCCAGCCGGAGGCCAGGCACTCGTGCTGTCGGTAACGGGGCGCCCTCTACCGGGCCGTATCATTAGCAGCCGGCCCGGGCCGGCGGGCCGTGGTTCCTGTGCCGCCGTATGGTCACGCCCCTCCCCTCCCCCCCCCCCCCCCCCCCACACACTCACACACTCACAGCCCCAGCCGGCTGTGACGTCCGGGAGGTTCGCGCATCCGGGCTGGACTAGAGACAGATACGAAGAAGAGGAAGGCCAAGGTTAGAAGAAGAAGAAAAAGGTACGTTGGACGACGTGACTGGCTGTGGTCACGTGTCTTCGGGCTATCAAATAGCTACGATTAACCAGGTGGTTCCTGAATTGATCATTACGGGATGTTTGACACACCAGCCCCGTTAAAAGCACTTCAGGAATGGTATGCGGGGAGACAGGCCAGGGAAAGTTTTAGGCCACAGATTCAGACATGAACCTTCGAGTGGCAGCCATGAGTTGCGTTAAGCGCTTCTAACGGTTCAGGGCTGCTGACTCTCTTTTCCTCAGGCATATGGGAATATTAATCTGGTCGCATATCTCACAGAACACAGTATGCTCCAGATTGCAATTGGAATGCATAGGGTGTTAGCTATGCGCTAAATAAAATACAGCCCACAGATAGTGTAGCAAGTGCCTTCGCGCATCATCATTTCCACAAGGTTGTTACTCGTGTGTTTTTTTATCTTACACCGGATTTAGAACTATAACCGTGACGTGTGCATGCACGGACACCGAGAGATGTCGTCTCAATGCTGATGAAATATTCGTGTGCTTCTGGTACAGGCAACTCTGGACATAACCCAGCAGTAGAGTGACCGCTGTTATTCTCTCTCTCGTCTCAGGACGGCCGCTTGCACCTTGGACAGCGTAAATAAGCCCGGATCAACAGCAGCGGCCAGATTTGTTAGCAGCACAGCACCAGCACAACAAAACCCATACGCCACAATGGCGCCAGTTAAGACGTATGTGTTTACGTCATCATCATATGACATAGGATGGCTGCAGTCAAATGTCGCCGAAGAAGAGAACGGATGGTTGGGGCTGGCCTGTGTAGTACCGTCTATCACCTTCCCGCCGTGTCCATCCGTTTGTTAGGTAGACGACGTGGCAGCTCTATCGTTCAGCAGTTCTACAGCTCTGCGATCACCACCAGCTGTTCCGGGGCAAATGACGGGTAACGCCTTTCCCCGTTCTCACATTGCGATTCTTTCCGTGACTTGAAATCGCGCCCATCTGTTACATTACAAACACTGTCACGGCATTGTGTCGGGCACGTCACTTCGCAGCGCACCAGCTCCGGCGCTCCCTCTCCGCACTCCTTCGCCCTTCGCCCATTCCTTCCTCCGTATTCCTTCGTCTCCACTCGGTTGACACTGGTCACGGCATTCCCCGTTCCGCCACAACCGGCGGCATACATCGTTCCGGCGCATGCCGTTCCGTTGTCCAGCGTTCCGACGCCGCGCTCCTCCCCGTAGCGCTGTCTCCGTTCCAATGCTCCCGTTCCAGTGCTACCGCTCAGCCCTCCCCAATGTTGGCGACCCGCGTGTCCTCGACCCCCCAGTCCACCATCCCGCGTTCCGCCGTCCTCCCTACGCCGCCGTGCGTGCGTGCTCTGGTCGTGGCGAGCCGGGCGCGACGGCCACGGCGTCGGCGAGGCTGGCGGCGTTTCACGGGGCCTGTTCCCGCATGCGGTCCGCGCGACGGTCCCCGGGCGCCGGTGGGAACGGACGGCTGGCGAGGGTGTGGGGGTCCCCGGCTTGGTTCAGCCCCTCTCCCGGACGACTCCGCTCCACTGGTATCGCGGGGATCGATTTCCAGGGAGTCGGAGGGGACAGGCGATGGGGACGCACGTTGCCCCTTACGTGGCAATGACAGCGACCTTGAAAGCGTTTGTGGTCGCTAAAGGACTTGTCACAAGTGCTGTGTCCCTGCGCCCCCTGGCAGCCTGAGCGCGAGCTCGCAGCTGTATGCTCTGCGCTGCCCTAGCCCACCTACCGGGCCGTGGTCCTGCAGCCATGACCTCGTAACGAGCCTCCTACCAGTCACCATTTGATCGCCGCGCTCCAGTCCGCAGAACCAGCTCGCGGTGGCAAACCGGCCCGTCCTCGCCCGCCCGCCAACCGCGGCCCGCGTGAGCCGAGGCGCCCGGGCCGCGCCCGTCACGGGCCATCGCACGGGTCACGAGGTCAGCCCGGTCCCGCCGGCGGCCGGCTCCGGCGCACGGAGAGGCGCCCGGACCGCCGATCACACCATATGGCGACCAGGGCGGCCAACCACCGGGCGTGCCTGCCCGTGGACGTCAGAGATGGACCGATAGGCCGTGTCGGATGCGGACTAAGTAGCCGCCTCACAGCAAACACGGCAATCAACTCGGCAAAATACGCCTACCTGCGGGCGGCCGGGTTTGATTGCCAGGTGCCAGGCTGAGGGCAGTCGCCTTCAGCGCGTTTGTTTGTGACCTGGCAGCTAATCAGTGGTCCACATCAGCTGTCACAGGGGGAGCACCGGAAAACCTCAACTGAGTTGGGGCAGAGGAACTCCGGAACGGTGAGAAGGAAGCTACGCAGGGGACTTGGCTAGTCGCAGAGGAACTCCGGAACGGTAAGAAGGATGTCACGCAGGGCATTTGGCTAGTCTGTGTCGTTTTGCGGATTGCTGATTGCGGGAACATCATTTATCCTGAGAGGAATTAAGCGAATCAAAATATGACGTCGAGCGGCGTGCTCAAACTGGCAACGTCAGTCTCATTTTCGTCCACGCTAACTGCAAACGGACTGCAGCAGGAAAAAACGAGCACTGACAAAATAAGAGCATCATAATGATCATGATTCGACGGTCCAACTCTCTACGTAGCATGTGTAGACCACATGGTACCTTTGCTTTGGCAGGCTCAATCACTACCAGCTTAACAGCAAATACAGATATCTCTCGACGTGCCTGATAGAGATCTTTCCACGTGAACGCTTTGGCGATGACAGCCACACCACCCACCAAGCCCCCGTCCGGGCACCGTCAGACCCAGTCACCTGTAACGAACGAGACCGAGCCAACTCCGGCTCTCAGCTCTCGACGAGATGCCGCGGCTATCGGCCAGAAGCCGGGTCAAGCTCCCGATTCAGCTGAACTCTCGTTTGATCTCCATCTCTCGGGCTGTGATACGCCTCATTACCCCACCTCATTAGCTTAACCTGGCCAGTGAGGACTCCGGAAGGGAGATCAGAGCAACGTCCGACGAGATGGAAAGACCTTCCATTTGTCCGATGGTGGACTAGATCCTCGGAACTGACCGTGAAAGCGGACCCGTTAGCGAGAGAAGAGCAACCGAACCTGCGCCGAGGCGCTCGGCGTGCGAAGATGCGCTTTACTGGTTTGATTAAGAGCCGGTACCCGCTACGGCCTGACAATGAAATCATCGCAGACGTGCGCGGCGCCCACTACACGGGTCACCGGGGGACGGACGAATGCGGAAAGAACCGAACGGTACATCCGCCGACTCCGAACGTTTCCCGCTGCCAGCTGCCAATGCTTGTCGTTCCCCGCTGCCAGCTGCTAATGCCTGTCCACCCTGGCGCCACGAGCGAAGCCTCTCCACCTCTGCAGCGGCCAAGCCCAGCTGGGACCAGGCTGTGGCGGCAGGCTGGCCACCGCCGCCCCCGACTGACGGCCCGCTGGACAGCCGGGGAAAAGTCGCTCTCTCTCGCGCGCGCGCTCTCCCCGCCGGACCCACTTACGCCGCTCGCAGTGGGCCAGTGCTGGTCTGGTGGTGCCTCCGCGCACGTGACGCCGCCGGACCAGCAATTTACATGATTGGCGGGATCTGGCAGCGGATATGGAAGCTCAATGGGACAGCAGATGGCGCCAGGCGCCGTGGGAACCGCGGGGATTGTTTGGAAGGCTCTTGAACCAGGGTACGTAAATATAAGGTTCGTTCGGAGCAGTGTCTACCTTGACCTTAACCTTACGTCACGACCTTGACCTTAACCTTACGTCACGACCTTGACCTTAACCTTACGTCATGTAGCAGTCTCTTAGTACAGGAATGACGGGAAATGCTCCATCTATCATCCGTGCGACGAACGCAGCGTCGATCACGGTCGTGAGGAGCGCAAATATGGTGCTCATGAGCATGATTCACAAATTACATTAACATTAATGTCCTTTGTTCGCAGCTCTATATGGGTTTCGCTTCATCAACATTAAAAGAAGATGCAGCTGACCATCGAGGTAACGGCCGATTCTTTCTCGATTACCTCAAAGTCAAAGCGTCGGCCAGGTCACTGCACGTTTAAGCCGGGACAACGGCCATCGAAATGTGACGGCAACGCTCCCGATGCATCGTGAAACTTGTGCCAGTTTCAAGCCGGGGAAATGTGCTGGCCTTGAACTTGACTTTCTCGGTGAACCGTGGCACCGGGCCAGCTAACTCCGTCGCGGAACGCTGCCTTCCTCCACTGAAACCCATCTGGAAGACGGGAGGGGGCGGGGGGGGGGGGGGAGCGGGCACTGGCTGACCAGCGACCACGGCCATGCCAATGCCGCTACCGGTGACACCGACTGTTTATCTCTGAGCAGCTGCCTTGTCATTTATCGCCTATAACTAACCACGGCGTCCGCCACCTGTACCTCCCCACCTGCGCCACGCTCCCACTCTGCAGAGCCAAGCTCGGCCTCTCCGCGGCGCGGCGTCCTCGACAGCGACCGCGACGGACATGATTCGGGCGGAGCCCACCGCGGATCCTGCCACTGGCGCGACAGCGAACACGGACACCGGACATGGCATCCGCCCGCATCCTGCCGTGACCGCGGCGTGACACGCCTCACGCCACGCCCGACGGCGTGACGGCGTCACGCGCGGCCGGCGCCGCGCGCGGGCGAGCGATTGAGCGCGCCGCCGTCCAGCCAGCGCCGCTGGTGACGCGTCGGCGGCGTCACGGAGGCCGCCGGGGATGCAAGGCGCCCGAAACCGGTTGGTCGTCGATGGCGCTGCGGCCATTCCAGGATTGTGGCCCACGGCCGCAGTTCGTGACTGCCTGAGAGCGGGTGGTGCTGGCAGGCGGCCCCTGCCTTGTGCGTTACTTCGCGGCCGGCCTAGCTGCAAGGCCGCTGAAAGCCGATCCATAACTGGCCCATCGATCAAGTCTGGGTATTGCATTGCAGCCACAAAGTTGACCTTGAGCCCCAGTAGAACACCAGAGCAGAGCACGTAAACGACGTTAAGAGGAGAGCATGGGCTATGAATAATTACCATCCATCCTCCTTCTAACCAGCCTTCGATACCACTAACTTGGATCCGATGCGAGGCGTGGCGGTAGCCCAGTCGGCCGGTTAAGGCTCGCAGGCCGAAAACAAATACTGATGTGATATCGCAAGGTTGTGCAGAGCCGATGCATTGAAATCAAAACTACAGCAATGGTTTCATTAAGCCATTCGTCCACAAAGTCACATGCATGTAGGTAATTGCCCACCAATCTCCCCCATCTCTTGCCCATAAGAAAGAGCCGCAAGGATTGTCTGTTTTACGGGACTGCTGGTGGCGTACAGCAAAATTTCGGTTACCTGAATCAAATGAAATGGGTTTTGCAGTCCCACATACCTTACTATGCGTCGCGCACTCGTGGGCCACCTAACGATAAAGCAAAGCTAGTGAACAAATCGGAGTCCCTGGCCAGTATTGCATGCGCCGTCAGATCGCGAGCCCTATATTTGATCCAGCCTTCCGCCGAGTGTACAGCGCTGACGGGCCGTTGCTGCAAGCTGTTCAAAACTGCGCACCGTCAATTCCGTCGAGTTCCAGATGGAGAAGGCCTTCAAGATGTTGTGCCTTTAATTTCTCCTTTCTGGGCCTCGTTCCACACACTTACACTCGCACCGGTCACGGCCAGACTTCGACAATTGGCTTACTCGCTCACAAGAAAGAAACCGAGCAGAGTGATCCAGCCGCCCAACAAAACCTGGCGACCCAGTTCCGTTGCGGCGGAATTCTAGCCAGTTATGAAGGCGCGTGTATCAGAGACAGCGGGCATTGATCGACCCAGGCCTGACAAGAAAATCAGGGACAGAAAGCGTCAGGTGCACATCCAACTGCGGATTTACGACGCACTCAACTGGTGGGGCTATATGACTTCGCCTGCTTCGTACCCTGGCAGCAGGGCGGGCAACACAGGGAAACGAGCCACGTACCTCTGACTTCCCATGCGCAAGACTAAACCACTACACTTCCGGTGGCAGCCATTTATTTTGTCCCGTGGCGATAACTTTGCACAGGCGCTTACAAGCAGTCCACGTCTTTGAGACGTGCGGTCGAGGAAACATTTTCACTTGGATGTCATCCGCGCTGGTTCAACTCGTTACAAACAACCACAAAGTCATTTTACAG